>NC_091535.2:2495316-3119145 GCF_041682495.2 Bombus fervidus
CAGAATTCAGATACAACTAGCAGGAGCATCCCTGACAATGCACTCATAACCTACTAAGACAAACAATTTCTAAATTTAAGAAGAAAATTTTCATAACAAAAGGCGCAACTGTATGAAAGAAAGAAGAGGAAGGAAGATTCCTGAAATATTGAAAGAACAAACACTTTACTGGTTCACGGCAAAAATTCCCTGAAACGCCATAATAAACGTGCAACGCCCTAAAACGCGATATCCAGACGGAAAAGGAGAAATCGAGCTCTCAGCCGATAATTTAACGGAGCAAACAAATTGCACGCGGGCAGCTTCGAATAAAACACAAGTCGGTTGCAGTGGAAGCTTAAACGACTGGGCTAATGTTATTGAGATGAATCCGAAAGCCAGATGGGCGGGTTAGAATCCCCCTCCACTGCAGACAAGGAATCGCGATGCCGCGCATTTCCAAGCAAAATTTTACCTTCCATTCTCGTCGTCCTACTCGTTTGAAAAATGCCCTCCGTCGAGAATTCAATTGCGCCTCTGCAAACGTAGATTATACTAACTGCAGCCTGATTAACCACATCCTTATCGATGTTTTCATTCGACAATTCTTAAGACACCGATAGATAGACATCTTCAAACGAGCATACTTATATTATTTATAGTGATTGGAAAAAGTATTTGCATATCATAATACATTTAGTATTAATATTAGTACATTTAGTATTAATATTAATATTATATATATTAAGATTTTTGTTAGTATCTGTTTATTATATTAACGTGTATTATAGTAGTTATATCAGTATTTATTATAATATTTTATAAAGTACTGATTAATTGATAAGGTTGATTTTTATTAATCAATCAATAATTAATTAGACAGAAATACATGAAATTTCGTGTAATTTAAGGTATATATTTATTTATTATATTAGTATGTATTATTGTATTTATATCAGTATTTATTATAACATTTTATAAAGTACTGATTAATTAATAAGATTGATTTTTACTAATCAATTAATAATTAATTAGACAGAAATACATGAAATTTCGTGTAATTTAAGGTATATATTTATTTATTATATTAGTATGTATTATTGTATTTATATCAGTATTTATTATAACATTTTATAAAGTACTGATTAATTGATAAGGTTGATTTTTATTAATCACTTAATAATTAATTAGACAGAAATACATGAAATTTCGTGTAATACAAGGTCACTTTCAGGTGACTACAAAAATTTGATAGTGTGAAAATGAAATACAAAAGGCGTGTGTAATACTTTTTGTAACTACTGGTACTTTTATGGGAAATTTTGAAAAAAATTTTATGGTCGTAAATATAGGGTTTTGGTAGTTGGTAGCACCAACCAAAGGTATTATACTGAATTTAACGTTAATTTCTTGCAACAGGGCTCGGTAAATTTTACAATAGCTCCTAATTGCCTTACTGGCGGTTTTATGGATTCTCTTGAATAAATACAAGCTCTTTAACAGTTAGGTTTAATTCGTTTAATTTTCACCTTTTACGAGCACCTAGTATCCTAACCTTTTGTAATAAGATTAGATGGGTTAACTAACACTAACAACCCAAGCAGAATTTCAATTTCCTCTCCGTTACGAATTTTTAGTTCATAGAAAGAACTTTGAAAAGAAAAGTGGTATATAAGTAACGAACAGTTTTTAACAATGTTTTAGCTGTTTTTAACAGCAAAAGATTTTTTACGAGTAAATAGGTCTACTTGCTACAGAAATAAACATTGTTCCAACAGACTATAATATTCAACAAAAGTATCAAGTAATCATTGGAAGCTTTGAATTTTATCAAATTACTTCAACAATTATTTACCAAGCAACTATATCAAACGTTACATCCTTTAATATTCACATTGCACACAAATAATTAAATGAACTTATGATGAAACAGTTATAAAATAAAAACCACATTCATAAATACTGTTACACCTACTTAAGTGATAACAACTATACCAAATTTTAATATTCATATTACACACAAATAATTAAATGAACTTATGATGGAACAGTTATAAACTAAAAACCACATCCATAGATACTGATACATCTACTTAAGTGATAACAACTATACTAAATTTTAATATTCACATTGCACACAAATAGTTAAATGAACTTATGATGGAACAATTATAAAATAAAAACTATATCCATAGATACTGATACACCTACTTAAGTGATAACAACTATACCAAATTTTAATATTCATATTACACACAAATAATTAAATGAACTTATGATGGAACAGTTATAAGATAAAAACTATATCCATAGATACTGATACACCTACTTAAGTGATAACAACTATACTAAATTTTAATATTCACATTGCACAAAAATAGTTAAATGAACTTATGATGAAACAGTTATAAAATAAAGACCACATCCATAGATACTGATACACCTACTTAAGTGATAACAACTATACTAAATTTTAATATTCACATTGCAGACAAATAATTAAATGAACTTATGATGAAACAGTTATAAAATAAAGACCACATCCATAGATACTGATATACCTACTCAAGTAATAACAACTGTGCCAAATTTTAATATTCACATTGCAGATAAATAATTAAATGAACTTATGATAAAACAGTTATAAAATAAAAACCACATCCATAGATACTGATACACCTACTTAAGTGATAACAACTATACCAAATTTTAATATTCATATTACACACAAATAATTAAATGAACTTATGATGGAACAGCTATAAAATAAAAACCAGATCCATAGATACTAATATACCTACTCAAGTAATAACAACTATGCCAAATTTTAATATTCACATTGCAGACAAATAATAAATGAACTTATGATGAAACAGTTATAAAATAAAAACCACATCCATAGATACTGATATACCTATTCAAGTAATAACAACTATACCAAATTTTAATATTCATATTACACACAAATAATTAAATGAACTTATGATGGAACAGTTATAAGATAAAAACTATATCCATAGATACTGATACACCTACTTAAGTGATAACAACTATACCAAATTTTAATATTCACATTGCACACAAATAATTAAATGAACATATGATGAAAGAATTATGAAACAAAATCAGTAGAATCATCCACTTTGTACATCATATCACATCCTATGCGAACGTAATACCTGTATATGCCAATACTAACGACGTGCATCAAATAAAATCACGAAAACTCTACATGCAAACATTTGCAGGATCCATTTGGACGTGGAAGGAAAAGTTCGAAAAACACACTTCATCAATCGGAACAAACAAGCGAAATCCAACCCAAACCAGCTTCCGTCACGCTCACATCTGGATATCGAGTACTTTTTCCGCGCACAGCTGACCGGTTAATCCGAATTTCCGCGTGCGAGCGTTCGCGAGGAGAGTTGCATTAAGCGAGACCATAAATCATGGTCGCCCAGAAGAATGGAGGGAAGTTGGAATCTGAGTGACGTCTAGTCAGAGAGCTCCTTGTCGTCGTTCCCGGTGTCCAAGTGTTCGCCGACGGTTACGAAGAGGAGGGTTTACAGGGAACGCGGAGGGTTCCTTCGAGGACGTTGACGCGGGTCTCGCGGGGCATTTTTGCGGACGAAAGGTCCACCCTATCTGAAAGCCGACGTAACAGGAGATTCCGCTTTTCCACCGTCCTTCCCATTTTATCCTTTGTCCTTCATTTTTCCCCGTTTTCCCCTTCCCACCCTCTATGCTCGCGTCCCTTATTTCGCGGCCTCGAATCGAGAACCTAATATCACGCGACAGACGTTCGAGCTGGTAGAGATAGCGAGCGTACGCCAGGAAATCTCTTTACGTTTGAGGAATCAAGAGAAAGAGAAAGATTGTTCAGGGTAAACGTTTTGTAAGGTGGCGAGGATAAGGTGTGAGCTGAGTGTTGGAATATTCTATTGTTGTAGATTTTATATTTGAACGTTTGGAAACGTATTGCGTGAAGATAGTTCGGGAATTTAGAAATTCTGGAATTTTGATGTTTAGGAATTGCGAAAATTTCAACACTCGACGGTTGAAAATTGAGGAAGTCTACGAATGTGATGTTTTCAGACTTTGGAAGTTTGCCGAATTGGAGCTTAGAATTTGAACACTTGACAACTTGACTTGAATTGACTTGACAATTGGAAAATTTGAAATTTTCACCGTGGGGAATTTCAGCAGTTTGAAAATTTATTTGAAAATTTGAAGCTTGGAAATTCCAAACACTTGACAACTTGACTTGACTTGACTTGACAATTGAAAATTTTGAAAATTGAAATTTTCACCGTGGGGAATTTCAGCAGTTTGGAAATTTATTTCAAAATTTGAAGCTTTGAAATTCCAAACACTTGACAACTTGACTTGACTTGACTTGACAATTAGAAATTTTGAAAATTGAAATTTTCACCGTGGGGAATTTCAGCAGTTTGAAAATTTATTTCAAAATTTGAAGCTTTGAAATTCCAAACACTTGACAACTTGACTTGACTTGACTTGACAATTGGAAATTTAGAAAATTGAAATTTTCACCGTGGGGAATTTCAGCAGTTTGAAAATTAGTTTGCAGATTTGAAGCTTGGTAATTCCAAACACTTGACAACTTGACTTGACTTGACAATTGGAAATTTCGAAATTTGAAATTTTCACCGTGGGGAATTTCAGCAGTTTGAAAATTAGTTTGCAGATTTGAAGCTTGGAAATTCCAAACACTTGACAACTTGACTTGACTTGACTTGACAATTGGAAATTTTGAAATTTGAAATTTTCACCGTGGGGAATTTCAGCAGTTTGAAAATTTGTTTGCAGATTTGAAGCTTGGAAATTCCAGACACTTGACAACTTGACTTGACTTGACTTGACAATTGGAAATTTTGAAATTTGAAATTTTCACCGTGGGGAATTTCAGCAGTTTGAAAATTTATTTGAAAATTTGAAGCTTGGAAATTCCAGACACTTGACAACTTGACTTGACAATTGGAAATTTTGAAAATTGAAATTTTCACCGTGGGGAATTTCAGCAGTTTGAAAATTAGTTTGCAGATTTGAAGCTTGGAAATTCCAAACACTTGACAACTTGACTTGACTTGACAATTGGAAATTTTGAAATTTGAAATTTTCACTGTGAGAATTTCCGCAGTTTGAAAATTTGTTTGCAGATTTGAAGCTTGGAAATTCCAAACACTTGACAACTTGACTTCACTCGACAATTGGAAATTTTGAAATTTGTAATTTTCACCGTGGGGAATTTCCGCAGTTTGAAAATTTATTTGAAAATTTGAAGCTTGGAAATTCCAAACATTTGACAACTTGACTTGACTTGACAATTGGAAATTTTGAAATTTGAAATTTTCACTGTGAGAATTTCCGCAGTTCGAAAATTTATTTTGAGATTTAAAGCTTGGAAATTCCAAATACTTGACAACTTTAATTGACTTGACAATTGGAAATTTCGAATTTTGAAATTTTCACCGTGGGGAATTCCAGCAATTCGAAAATCCGTCGTCTAAAAAATTCAAAAATTTGAGAGCTAATAAATTAAAAAATGTCCTCACTAGTCTATTAAAAGAGTTATGTACTGAACAGTTTAAGATTAAAATTCCTCCAGTTTTCTAAATTATCTTCGATTAACTTTATAATTAATAATCTTCCAATTAACATCACACGGTACATGTATTTGCCGATGGATAACGAAAATTATCGATCGATAAAAATTCTTCCGATAATTTCGAAATATAAAAACCGTAAACTGGAGGAAGATCTAAAAGCAAAGTTCATTTCCATCGGTAGAAGTGTCTCTATCGATAAAAACGATCTCGTTCAGACGCGGCAAGGGCAACAATATTGAGGCTCGATAATACTTGCTGCGAGACGCGGGGGTGTAACGGAAGAAGACAATCATTTGTCAGGGTGAAGTGGACGCGAATGCGAACACGTTATCGCGGCTTTCTCCTGGTAATCTATCGCGTGTTCTTTAACAGAAAGAGATTTCTAGCGAAACGAAACTGACAATACGAATTCGTGTAGCATCAGCCAAGAAAGATTTCTGAAAGACGATGAATTTTTTACTGGGCGTGTCTCTTTACTACATTTATCATATTTTGATACGAAACGTAAATATAAAAAAAAAAAACTGAAGCTTTTCTATCTTTATCCATTATTCTGTGAGGTATTTTTTAATAATATTTATTTATTTATTTATTTTTGTATATCTTCGTTTAATACGAAGATTGTTTACAAACCAGAGCGATTTACAAACGATGCAATCTTACGGCTTGTTTATATCAGGTTGGAAACTAATTTAATAAAACCTATTCACGCGGAAAGTTTGAGAGTGTGGGTGGCGTGTGATTTTAATTAAAAAAGTGGATGTTCGTCCTGGGACGACGGGGCAGGGTCGAGAGAAGGGGAAATATCTGTTTCGCCACACCGTTGCCAGGTCTCTCAATGTTTCAAATTAAACGTAGCAATAATTTTTAATAAGTAGCCACCATGAAGAGCTTCGAATTCTTCATTAAAATTCTTTCGGAAATAGGAAAATCCAGAAAATAGAAACAAAATACTGCACGTCCATTTTGCTTTCTCAAACAAACCCAAAATCGAATATTCAAATTCAGTCACTCATCAACCAAGATCAGTTAGCATGACCTATAAATCAGCCTGGAATTATTAGAATCTCGAGATGCCTAGGATAGAAAAACGAGCGATTCGTTTAACGGGCCACTCCATCTCCAACGAATTTATTTATCCATCGGGCAACCGGTTAAAGAGACAAACAGAAAGCACGACACGTACGTTAAACGTTACTGTTAAACATAACTTCATCGAACAACCACTATTTCTCAGCACAAAAAATAAAAGAAAAAAAGAAACGAAGAAATCTGTGACAGTACTAAAAGTGACAAAAAGTAGATTAATTTCATCCATAGAAAAAAGCTTCCTTGATCGTTCGATTTTCGACAACCATCCGAGGATCGTCGACATGGTGCTGCACTCTGTGCCACCGACAAGTTCATTTATCCTAACCTCCTTGTAAAAAGGATAAATAAAAACCGCGATATATCTCGTACATATCTAACCACTCCCTGTTATTTACATATTCTTTACATATCTGGACAGACGTATATGCGATTCACATAGTGGGACGCAAGTCTACGTTTCTATGTGCGTTTATGCACACATAGGAAATGTGTGTAAAGCGTAGAGTATACGTAGGAAGATACGTGTACAGATAGATATGTAGATGTGAAGGTACACGAATACAGAAGAGGCAGGTTTCTGTAAGTAGCTAAGCAGAAAGTGTACATAGGTATAGGCGGAGACGAGGGGTTGGCAGGCAGTCCAAAGCATCGAAAGGGGGTTGGAACGTGGTGGCAGTTGGTGGAAAAAGGGGAAGGGGAAGTTGCGATTCCATCTGCCAGCCTGTCATTCTGATACTACGTAGAATGTCGGCTGTTGGCGGAGACGATCAATACATTGCAATCTATATAAAATGGCTGCAGTATCTGGAGCGTCGTGAATAAAACGCGGCTGTTCTATCTTGCTCTTTCCCCTCTCCTTGTCTTTCACTCTTCCTATCTCTCTTCATTTCGGCGTCATCAAAACGAAAACCTACATATCCGCACAGTGTCTTGGAAATCGAGCGATTATTTTTTCTTTTTTTTCGAGCATAGGAAGTTTCGAAAGAAGTGGAATTAGAAGATAATGTTCCTTTTTTTCTGTATTTTCTCGTATTTGAATTCCGAGGCTTGCAACGGAGGGTGAATGGAAATCATATGGGATTGAGATTACGAACTTTGTTTAAGCTTAGATACGGATATTCGAGAGACAGTCTTAATGGACGATAAGTAACGATTCATAGTTTCATTTATGAATGATAAATAATTTAACAAAGAATATAATAAATATCGATGATAGTGATAGAAAGAGAAATGTATAATAAATGGTTAGTAACCGTTTTATGAATTAAGCGACTAAAATAGAGAGGAGATCTTCGAAGAAGAGTTTTGGTAAGAACTGTACAGAGACGTAACGTGCGAAGGGATGGTAGCATCTCTCCTCATGGATCTTTTGTTTGTGTAGATGCAAAAGAAACGAATTAAGAATGAAAAATAATTGGTCGTTCTGATGGACAATTGTTAAAATAAAAAATGCAGAATATTTAAGATGAAATATGAAGTCTGCGCATTAACGCTTCTGTTACGAAAAGACGTAGAAAAAAGGAAGCACACGATGTGAATCAACATCGTGGCTCCACCTCGGAGATCCTTGGAGATTTAATACCGTTCGAGAGGTCACCGATAGGTGGTGTCAGCCATGTTATTTGTCTGTTTCACTTGGCGATTTTGGACGAATAAAAAATTGATAGAATTGGATAAAAATATTTTCATCTCGTCTTTTAACTACCCTGAAGGACGATACAAAAATTATTTACTCTTTCTGGAATACTCTATATGTAATCTTTTATTCAGGGAAAAATATTTCATTAGTCTAGTGAATTGTAGTCGTCAACGATAAAAAAAAATAACAAATCTGTCAAATCAAACTACTTATACAAATAAATCAAATTACTTATACATGCACGCTTATTAAAATCTAGTATTTATGCAACAATTATAGGAATGAAACTTTAATTAATCGATTACGCTAACAGCCGAATATTTTCAGGAAATTTAGAAGCGCTGCAATCAGTACGTGCCATCGATCAAACATTTACGCCATGATTAAGAGAAAAAACAAGCAATTATAAACATCTATCAAACCGACTATCAAATACTAATATACAGCGATACACTTCATTTGATCGGAAACAAACTAATTACGGTATCGACAATACATTACTAAGAACACAAAACGTTAATTTCTCGAAAAATTCCAATTATTAAAATGATATTCTTACATTGCCATATAATCCATGTTGAAGTACTTACTTTGATAATGGAAAAAGTGCAAGGATCCATTCGACATCCACGTTGTTGCATTCACGTCTGGCGGCGACACCGAGCAATCTAAGGGCGATTCGCACGGTGCGACGGGAGCAACGACTCACGATTAACGGCGAGTTTGGTTGAGCCAAGAGAAAGCAAGGAAATCCACGGTTACGAAAGAAACGAGACTCGAGAGTCGATGGACCGACTGCACGGGGTCCAGGTCGAGGTAGAACTAACCCGGGTTTCGGGCAATAAAGGGGATCATTTTGAATCTGTGTGCTGAAATTTATGGTCCCCCACCAGCCTATGCCTGACTATAGGGCCGCGCAGTAAAGGACGGCTATTAATTTTACGTTTGTCGTGGCGAACGATTCCAGCACCGAAGGACTTCTCTCTTCCACTGCCAAAAGATTTAACGTTCCAACAAATGTAAATTTAAGGATCGTTGCCGGGAAAAGTTCAACTGAAACTTAATATAATTATCGATGAATGAAATCATAAGGGTACTCTCATATGTGTATAAAGGGTGATCAAGTTTTAACTTTTTAACACCGGACAGATCAATCAAAATGATTTATTAGCAAACTGATAAACGTATCCTTTCTATGAATACAAACTATTCACCCAATTTATCTAACCTTCTCCAAATAGATTTTTTAAATAATAAATGCCAAAATATAACAGTACTGTCTGTAATGTACTTGAATTTGAAGAAACTAAATACAATATGATTTTAATAAACACGCAGTTCCAATTAGAATAAACTTGTATGTTCCACTAAGACTCAATGACTCCATAAAAATCCCACAACAATACAGCAGTCGTTCTGATAAAAAAAAATGATTTTTGTCATAGAAAATCCTTTGACAATTTAAGAAGAAGGTTTACTTCATAAAACCAAAGGAACCACTTCTATAGTTTTAACAATCAATTTTCCAATATTCTTATTTTCAATGCCAAATCCACGTGCCGGTACCATCAACGTGATGATCCACTGTTCTTTCAATTTCAAGCTCTTCAAGCAACAAACAAATTCGGTTAACAAAGAAAACACCACTGAAGTCGTCGCAAACTTGTTGGAAACTAAAGGACGCGCACGCGTGCATCACGACATATCACTGATCCTAGAGCACGCGGTCAAGGATCGAGATGACTGAGTCTGGATTGCAGGTGATGTTGGCCGGTCGCCGATCACCGAGGTTATGCTGCAGGGAAACGCAGAAGGGTAGTATCACGGGGAAATGATTTATGACTTTGGGGACCAGGTAGGGCGCCATTCAGCATCAGCTTCGTTCTCTTCTTCCACCGTCCTTCCTCTCGGCTTCCCCTTTTGCATTAGACGGCTTCTCTCGTGTCAATGCGTTTTCAGTTCGCCTATTTGCGCAATACGAGCAAGATCCGACGGCTACAGCATCAACTTTACACGAGTTCGCGGACAAGTTACGCGATCCATTGGATCCTCCTTAGCGACGGATGAAGAATCGTCAGTGACGATTCGTTTCTTCGCTGTTACTCGAGAACTGGCCATCTGGTCAACATCGGTTCGACAATGGTTTTGAATTTGTGGTACGTTACTTCTTGTTTCCTGTGGCTTTTAAATGAAGCAGCAGCTGAGTGCCTGAGCAAGACGAAAAGGTTTCAGGAAGTAGATTCTGAATTTACTGAGGTAAAGTTCGAAGACACACTCTATTATCCTGTATCTTATATAGAATCCATATATTGAGAAGAATTTTCACATTCTCGTTCATTGAATTGACATGTTTATAGTAGAATTTTGTTTATATGACTTTTATTTATCTGAATGAAATTTCAGTGAACGTTCCATTGCACCAACTACTGTTCATTAAATTCATTTACTTGTTTTGTTAATTAAATTTACATATATAAACTTTATCTATTGATAGATTCATTGGTTTGTCTACTGATAGGTTCATATAAACAGAGTGCTACTATAATTGTGCTAAACTTAAGCAGGCAAATTTTGTATAGAAATTCTGAATCACAGTTGTCAAAAGAATGCCTTCCCTAGCCAGAAATCAACAAAAGGGAACAGCCCACCATTCCATGGTAACATTTTTCACCAGCAACCATGACAAGCATCTCCATCCTTGCCAGCTTCCTTTATTTCCCAATATCTTTCCCCCTCTTTGTCAGCGTCACTCTTACCTCGATTTCTTTTTAGCCACGGTCACACTCGTGTTATTAGATCAACGAGATTTTATTAAAACCGCTGGTATGGCGCGCTGTTGCGGAAGGAGGAGCATTTCGTCGAGTTTGCTCGCTTATTGCATGCAAAGTGAAAAACTTGCTCATCGAGTTCACCATTATTACACGGTCTCGCGTGTGCGTAGCTTTCGTGATGATCCCCTCCACCTCATCCGCCCCTTTATCCCTCTTCGAACTTGTTCTTAGACGGACAGGACAGTCGGACGTCGCACGTTACAAATTAAGTTACATAAATCCAGCGCGGCTACCCCTGCATTATGCATCGCGACCGCGATTCCCGAAGGCTAATTCCCTTGGCTCGCCAGGTAGAACAGCGTGCACATCTTCTTTTTGCCTTGTACGCCAAGCGGATTGGGATTCGAGCGGAATTGGCCGCGTTCGCGCCGCTGGAATTGCGTTTTTTGCTACTGGCCAACCGCTCTTCGGGATATTCGGAGCTGGACACTGACAACCGGCAGCGCGGTTCCAGTGTCCATTTCGACGCGAAGAAACGCGTGTTTCACCTTTTTAGCGGCAGGTTTAATTGTCTGCAGCACGCGTGTAAATAAGAGTAGAGAGAGGAACCTGTTGGGGATTGGAAATATATTTCAATTTCTTTTTCTTTCCTTGGAAAATGTCGTTTTAATTCTCACCTGACGAAGGCTGCGTGTCGTTATTTTAAGATTGATACAAGGATCACAGGAAAAGACGTGATCAAGACATTTTTGTTAATTTTCTTACCACTTAATCTTACTTTGTAACCAAATAGGAATATTGCAATATGAATTGTGATTGTAAAATAGTTACAGTCAAAGGTATAGCTGAAATTTGGTAAAAGTAAAAAATAAAGCTGTTAAAGCAAAATATTAGATTGTCCAAAAAGTGTCTTTCTTTTACAGACATGTCTTTCACAACGACGCATCTTTATACAAACATGAAACCTAACCTGTCGAACGTTGTGATCTTTATTTTGATAGAATAAAATGGATCATACGTAATTCGATAAAATAATACAAAACGGAAAATGTTGTGCATCCATCTCTTTCTTATAAAACGAAAAAAACTTTTCAGACGACCTAATGCATTTTTTACAGTATTTTACAACAAACAAAGTACTTTAACCTCCTTCGATATTTAAATACCGCGATAAACAATATATTCAAAACGTAACACAAAAATATAGTATTGTTATTTCTGTATTTAGAGGTAGCATCACAATAGCTATTAGTTTATTCCTCGGATAAATCTATCACACTATTCTGAGCTGAATAACCTTTATTGCAGTTTCTTATATGGACTAGGGATAAAAATAAAAGAATATCTTAAACCTATCGATTAAATCTATCGATTATATCTAGAACTATTCTCTAGTTACTATTTATTGTAACTAGCGCATCTGCATATTGATGATAAGCGCGAACTCGCGTTGTCATTTTCAACATATAGCGTAAAAATGAATAAATTTCAATAATACAGTTGATCCAGCTTCCGTCATCTGAGGGTAAATTAAATAACGCATGTGTATATAACATTTGAAACCACATTATTTACAATACTATACTATATTTTACTACTGTTTCGACATCAAAACAAATTTATACGCTACGTTCTTCAACATTCCGTGAAGCCGAACCGTGAAAACTTTCTTCGAGGCAGTTACGTTAAAGTCGACCCAAATATCAAGAAGTTCCGATTAAAAGGAGATGGAATCGTGGCTGGTGAATTGCTAGAGAAAATGGTATTCCAGGCTGGTACATCGACCGGCTACGATGCACTGAAATCGCCAAGGAGACGAAAAAAAGAGGCGGCGGGAAATGAGGGAAAAGACAGACGCGGTGTCAAGGTGGCGGGCAGCGGCAGGCAGCAGCAGCAGCAGCAGCTACCCCGAACGATCATCAATCATCAAGAGCGAGACAATCGAATAGCGCAGCCAACCGGCGAACAGCTGTCGCTTCGTTGAGCTCTAACCGTACACGTTACACGCTGCCAGCGTGTTTTCTGAAAAGTCCCGCAACGGGAAAATATCGTGTTCCGCGGCTTTCTTTCTCCTTGTTCATCGTCAGATATATTAATCACGATCTTTATCGAATCTCGAGACCATTCTGATATCATCGAGAAAGGATTGAGTGGAGAACTGAAAGAAATATGGAACTCATAAAGGGTTGATTAAATAACGAGTTGTGGAGAAAATATCGTATGTAAAATGGAAGACAGATTGTCTAGTAGCAAATAAATATACTGGATGATATGAAATAAAAATCAGTAATGTGACATTATCGACAAAGAACGAGTTGACATATTGGATTGACAATTAAGTTGGCACTTAGTTGCCAACCCAATAGAACGAAAAAATATCGTATATAAAATATAAGACAGCTTGGCTATTCGAGAATAAAAATACAAGTGGGAAGCAGAAATATGATTATTGTGATACTGTGAGAAAGAATTTATAGAGAAATGAAAAAAATATGCTTATAAATTTATAAGGAGTTGACTAAATAACGATTTAAAGAGAAACATCGTATGCAAAGTATAGGACAGTTTGACTATTGGAAAATAGAAATAGTACTGTGGCAGAAATGTTTAATCGATTTATCTAATAAAGGACGAGGAAATATTTCATAAGTGGGAGGAAGTGTCACGCACGGTCCGCATTTCAAGGAGGCCTCCGATCCTCTTCGCATCATATTGTAACGCCACCATCAGATTTCAGCGCCATCCCCGCGCGCTATATTGCCTGCTACGTTTCATAAATAACTCTCATATTACGAAAGAATACAATTTCAATATTACATCCGATGGATACGCCAATATTGCTCGGACCCATGATAGATAGACGAGCGTTATTGTCTTTAGAAAAACATAACCATTTATTTTAGAAATCTAGAATAATACTGAAATCGTGGAACGATATTTTGTCGCTAACATGGCGCGCCAGATAAATCTCCGCGCTCTAATCACGCTCGTAAAAATTGAACAAATTATTTTTTAAATTTTATTGCGCAATTTTTTCAATATTATCGAAATATTATTTGGCTCGTTTCTTTTTTTCTTTCGTTATTTATGAGGACGATTAAAGATTTTTCATTTGAAAGAGGCTTATTAAGGAATCCTTGCGAGATGGGATGAAAGCGCGGGAATTCCGAATGCAATTTTCATTCGAGGGACAAATGCTTACGAATGTTCATGGAAAATTCGACGAAAAGGGGAAAGTGGAATGATAGGTGTCTGTGGGACAGAGCGAAAATATGAACGCGGGAACCAAAATTATATTAATAACGCCGTGCTTTCATCCCTCGAACTGACGCGGTGACGTCTCCGTCGCCTTTTAATTAAATTTTCGTGCGTTTTATACCGCTTGTCGCGATGTCACGCTGTTATTTTTCCTCCACTTCCAAAGAAACTTCTGAGATGGACGCTTAATGTGGATCCTTTGTCGCGTTTATTTTTTGCAACGAAGAGAAAAACGGAATTACATTAACATTTCATTAATGTGTTTTTGGTGGCTGGTTCATCTAGGAACAATAGGGAAAACTAGGAAAAACTTGAAGTTTTCTATGAATCTAATGCTGGTAAGGTAGATTTCTTGGCTGAATCTTAGGTGGGAAAAGACCGGTTAGTACAAGATTGTCCATGGTAGGTGGCGTATAAGATACTTTTGTATCCTCTTAATTCCTTACGTCATTTTTGAAATAGTAATTCATTGGATTTTGCTCAATTTCAAGCAATTATAGTTATTTCAGAAAACTGTTAATCTTCCAAGTAACATTACTCGATAGTGGAGAAATTTTATGATTAAACGTGGTTAACACAGAATTATAAATTTACCTCTCGACATTTCTGTTATAGTACAAAATATTAACCTCAAAGAAATTCTGATACAAACGAAGAACTATAAGCAAACTATAACCAAACAAGACTCGTTTCCAAATTTGTCAAAACAGCTCAACATATCCAATATCGAGATACTCCTCACCTACTATAAACAAACTTTAAGAAACAGAAAAGAGAGAAAGACAAAGAAAAAATAAAATCACGAAGCTGAAAGCATATTAATAAATCTTACAAGGGCTATCTCTTAAAGTTCATCCCTCGTTACATTCTCCCCAAACATTAAAGGGGAACGAAAATAAGCAAAAATTTGAAGAATCAATCGAAACATCTCTCGATGGTGTTTGAATTTTTTGATTGTCCGAAAAAGAAGGAGAATTTAAAAAGTGAATAAGTTACACCTCCAAGTTCCTTCCGCGTGTGTTCACATTTTTAACGTTAATACAGTTTGCAACGAAGAAGCGAGAGGGGTGTTGCTCCAAGATTGATATCTTCGTAACACGATTATCAGCGAAGGCGTAGACGTAGCCAGTCAAAAGTAGCAAGCAGAGACGGGAGGGTTGTCACCCTTGTCTCTCCCCGAGCAGCGTGAGAAGCCAGCCATCTTGAATGATGTATGGCGCCGGTTACGAGGTCGACTGAGCGGCCATCACTCAACGCTGAGCTCCACGGCTTTTGGGGACACACGTCCTCGGGACTCTCGTTCTGTCCGCTCCTCTCTGGCCTTCTGTCTGTCGATGTTCACGGTAACTGTGACTTTGTCTAACTCTTTGCCAAACTCATTCATTTTTTGTTCCCCACTTCCGTTTCTTTTTTTCCTTTCTTTTCCTTGATCAATCGATATCGTATTTGGTCGGCAACTATGTGATTGCGGATATTGTCATTATGTGATAGTGACAATAGTTGTAATAGTTGCCAACCTAATATTTCCTTACGGGCTGCGCAAGTAAAATGTTTCTATTATTAATTTCACTATTCATTTTCAATATTCATTCGATAAAAAATTAACAATTTATTGTTGAAAAAGATATTGTTATTAAAAAGTTAAAAATTGCTAAAAAATAATAAAATTCATAAACAAGAAACATTAAAGAAAAATAATTTAAGAAATTAAATTGATTTCAGTGTGGTATTTTTGAAAGTGAAGTACCATACCACAGAAAGTAGCACTTTGCAGATTGAGTACTAGTAACGTGATGTGGATTTTCCTTTGATGGTGTAGCTGGTATAAAACACAAAACAATTCAGGGAATAGCCGATATACGTATCAAATAATCAAACTTATTTTTATAAAACAAACAATAAGTTTACTGGAAGTATAAAGAAAGCATAACATTAGAAGTCACTCATATTACTTTTTTACTAAAATTTAGAGTTTTTATAGTAAATGCTAATCTTTTATTTCACACGACGAGTATACACGTCAACCGCACCGAAATAAAGTTTTGGATTGATATGTATACACGTTGAACGCAGTTAACATGGTTAAACAACTAGACATTTATAGAATATATGTAATATGTGTGAATGTACAAAACATATAAAGTATCTGGTTTGTAATATTTGGAAGATGAAATCTGTATTTAGATTCCATTTCTTCAGTTGCATTCTTGGAGATCAGACTTCACATAAATATAAGTTCAATTATAATATATCTAGATATTAACGTTCAATCTCAAAATAATGAAGTCCATTCTATAAAAGTTTGTTGAGTATTGTGAATCTTAATCGTCGAAATAAATGGTACAGGAACACTTAGATTACACTTAGAATTGATATCAAAATAGTTTCAGATTTATTTAATATACGATTGACAAGATCTTCGTCGATATACATTTGTACGCGTCTCAGCACTCTCTTTGTCCCACCATCTTCTATACCGCATTTTACCAAACGCCGTGCACGTACATACTTCACACACTCATATTTATATATGTGTGTCACTACACGCGGCTAATCTAACCTAACACACAAAATTGCACATATCTCAATAAAGTTATTATTTGTTTTTTTTTTTTTTAGATATGATTGTTAATAAGTGTACAATATCATTGAAATTGAAAATTGCACGAGTTTAAAATATCTGTGAAGTATCCATTTTAGATGTTTCGCAATAGTCACGTAGACTTGTTTGTACATGAGCTTATGGTATCGTCATTTATTAAGTGACCATTACTTGTCCCAACATAGATTATTATCTTTCTTTGGAAGCATAGTTGTACGATCATACCGACCGTCCCTTTATTTTATACATACCTCATACCTGACACGATTTAACTCTTTAAAATTACAACTTTGCCTAGGTCAAAACTCTGTTTATCTCCAATGTTCTTTTGTGCTTAGCTTTTGCGTTTACAACCTTGTACCTTAGTCATAGCATGTCTAAACGATGGAAGTTTTGTTCACGTCTACTTCGAAAGGTCACGTAGGCAACTTTCGACGAACAGACACGTTAATATATTTTCATTTTCGATTATTAAATCAATTCGAATTCCACACATTACTCAATTATAATTAATATAAATATTGTAATCAAAATTATATTATTTCTCAGATGAACATAAATATTGTCTTGAATGACTTTAATATTATTATTTACACGTCATTGTAGCATTTCAAATCTGACACTTAAAAACTTGCAAGTCGAAATATTAGGTTATCTGAAAAGTTTCTTTCATTTTAGAAGGAAATAATAAACATACAATGTTTATTGTTTTATATTAGTTTATTGAATTATGTACAAACATAATAATAGAAATAAAACGAAATGGATCATACCTAATTCAATAAAATAATATAAAACAGAAATTGTTGTTCACCTATTATCACCTTATTAAACAAAAGAAATTTTTCGGATAACCTAATATGATGAGAATAAATTGGAGTTGCTGGTTGATATCTACAATTAAAAGTCGAAGCGTTAAAGGTTAAGAACTTCACTATAATTTCATAACGATTCAACCATACTTTGTCCAATATATTTCATGTGATTGCTAAGATGTGTTCGCCAATTTTGACAAAACTCGAGATGCATGTCGAGCAACCGTCACTTGTCGTAACAATGTCATTGAAAAAACCATTCGAAGCAAGTTCGACACGGCTGGAAATTGGGAAATAGAAGAAGCGGAAGAAGAGAAAGTAGCGAATCGAACAGGACGGCACGTAGAAATTGATGGGCATTTGCGAGAGCGAGTACGATGGCCGCGTTGTAGCGTGGCATATTCGTGTATGCGTAACGAAAAACGGTCACCGTTTCCATATGACGGGCCGTCAATGACAGTAGCCTGTAATCAATAACCGCATCAAGCTTACACACATTGCTCCACACGTTCCTCCCAGAACCCAGAACCATTCTACGTCCCCCTTCTCCCATCTTCTTTCGTTTCGTTCCCCTATCGGCGTATTTAATATGCAATAGCCCATTTACCCCATTGAATACCCCGCCAGATCCACTCGAGGGACGCCTTGCGACCCACATTTCTCCAATCCTAAGCCTCCACCCTCCTCTCGCCTAAACTCGTACGAACTTCCGTCTAAGATTGCTACTCCGCGGAAGAAATTAGGGACAGAACGTATGAAACAACTTGTGATCACTTTGTTACATTAATTAGGGTATGAAGAACGTTTAATTTCGGTGAATTTGAATTTTGTTAACACTTTGACTGCCACGTGGGTCATATATGACCATTGGTAACCGGAGCGCCTCAATTTCTTACAACTGTAAAAATTGAATGAAAATTGACAGTTAGGGGATTTTGAATATAACCGATAAATAGAAGATACTTTGAAATAAAAAGTGCCCCATTGAACAATTAAACGGTTTTATTAGAACATCAATAAAAAAAATAAAATGAGGACAAATCTTGCATCTAATGGTGCACTGTGTTTGTATACATATCTTTGATGGGTAATCTACGAATATTATTATAAACACACCTTAGAAAATAATCGTGAATGCTGCTTTATAATCATATAATTGAGGTTAGAAGTGTGAACATAACTTACTGTTATATATAATGAGCAAATAATGTTTACTAATATCTTTTACACGTTCAACAATATATTCTGCACGTTTTGCTTGCGACGAAACGATGAATGCGAATGGTTTGTTGAAATAAACGAAGCCTTGTTATAATATGTCGCTAACAACTGTTATCAAGGCGCCACGGTGATCACCTGTCACCGCCAATGAGATAAACGGTCCATTGGAGAAGAACGTTGTCTTACATTATCAATTTATTATTATTTTCCCATTATATGCTTTGAATAATAAAAATACTCCCGTGGCGTCCTCAACGAAACGTGCGATTTCAAAGTGTTACATTTATTGCTACTGAAGATTGTTAAAAGTTACTAACGCTACACACGACGGCATTCCAAAGTTATTAAGATATTCTCACAGATACTCTGTAGATAAGTTAGATGCTGAATTTAAGCAAGACCTGATATATAAATACGTGAACAAGACAGGCATAATATTGTCAAAAATTAGAGCAACCGATAATTACTAAAGCAGTATTTTTGTCCTTTTATATTCACTTTCCTCGGATTCTTTTCATAAACCACGAAAGTACGTCGCTTCGTACGAAATCGATGCGGAAATCCAAATACAATTGGCAAGCGATTTTCACGTTTAAGAAAGCTAAAGTGGTGGCGTCCTGAGCGAAACATGTGATTTCCGCGTGACAGTCAAAATGTTAAATGAAACGATGCAACTCTACTCTTCTCTGGTCTGATCTCTCTGTATGAACTTCGACGCCTAAGATTCCTAACCACAGAGAAATTACAGATAGAACTTGTGACCGTCTTGTGCGATTAATTGCGGTATGAATTGATGGTTAGGTTGGCGAAATGGAATTCTGGAAAGTGACATAGTCGTCGCTGAATGGGTACCTTTGAATAAACATTTATTTGGAAAAGTTTGAGAATTGCAGAAATGCTACTATACTAATTATTCAAATATCTTCAAGTTCCTCTCATTATATTTATTTATATTGCGAAGATCACATCTACCTGAAGATTATAAATGTAACAATAAACAGTAATTTAAACTATCGTTTTTTCAACCTTTCAGGCATCTTTTATATCCCAACGGTAGGGAAGATACCAATGCCAAACAAACCTTTCACGCGGAAACACTGGCTAAACTGAATTATACAAGCCATTGCAATTAATTAGCCTTAATAAGAATTATAGGAAGAATCGCAATTATAAGAGACGTTAGCTGTACCGACCAAGGGTGTAAGTATCTTCCTGCTCCCTGCAGCAAAAGAAGAAAGAAAAGAAAAAAGAAACAGAAGATATCGCTTGATTCCAGCGGGAGAGAGGGGCTTGATTCCACGGGCAACGTTGGCAGGCAGTTTGTGGATAACCGAAAGAGGAGCAGCGCCACTGGTGCGGCTACAGGCAGGCAAAATGCTCGCAACAAGGATGGAAGCCATAAGCGTGAAGAAGAGAACGAGAAAGAAGGAGGATGAGTCCAGTCGCCGGTGGCGTGGAAGAAAACAGAGTCACGAGATGCCGGAGCTGTCCTCCAGATGGGGGTGAATCGGAGAAACGGGGTAGTCTGTGCTGGATAAAACCGGGAAATTGTGGGTGGTGGGTGTGGAGCGAGGAGCCGTGGAACCGATGGACAAAACGAGGCTGAAACGGCTCTTACAGTGAAACAGAGATAGAAAGAAGGGAAAGATGGGTACAAGAAGAGGGGTGAATCGCTCTAGAACGGAAAAGGGGAGGTTGGACGGCGATGCCGCTGGAAGAGGGTGAGAGGAGGATCGAGAGGGGTGCCGGCACGCGGATCCTCCCGGAGCACCGCGCAATCCCGGGGGCCGCTTTAAATGAGTCAGCGTTTTTATGCCTCGCGATGTTGTCAAAGCGCAAACAGCACCCGATAATATATCATCCGTTGAGCAAGCAACCCCCTTCAACCCTCGAGACACGGCCCCTTCTATGCGCCGCGAAAGCGGTTCACGGGTCTAGAACTCGATGGAAGCAGAGTCCTGCAAAGGACTGTTATGTTTGTACAACCTGTAATAATGAAGTTTGATAAGGGTTACACAGGGGATGAGCGCGCCAAGTGCAACCAGGTGACTGTGATACGCGAATCTGCCGCGGATGAAATACGACGGCACCGCTGGTGGTTGAATGGTTGACGTGATAATATGCGTCCTCGGGTCACACAGCGGTAAGAGAGTTGTGATTAAGAGAACATTTTTTAGGGAATATCTAAATGAATTAAATAATTTTGTGGAACTATGAAACCGGTTAAAATACAACGTTCTGTATTTCCTGTCTTTTACACTTCTTAAAAATATATATGTGCTATTGATAAAATTAATATCTTTAAGAGAGAAACATTGTTATACTTGTCTGTATCAATTTCATTATAATCATTTATGTGTACTATTGTATATATATTTATTGTAATATGTTAAGGTTGACTGATAGAAGAACGAGTGGATGAATTTGTAATAGAAAAATATATTGAAATAAGCATAAGTACAGATATAGTATATGGGGTCAAATTAAATAAATTATTATCATTATTTATTAATTTAATATATGATATTGTTGAAGTTGACTGATGGTGGAACCAATGGATGAATTTGTAATAGAAAAACATATTGAAATAAGTAAAAGTATAGGTATAGTGTATAAGGCCAAAATCAAATAAATTGTTATCATTATTTATTAATTTAATGTGTGACATTGTTGAGGTTGACTGATAGAAGAACAAGTGGATGAATTTGTAATAGAAAAACATATTGAAATAAGTAAAAATATAGGTACAGTATATAAGGCCAAAATCAAATAAATTGTTATCATTATTTATTAATTTAATGTGTGATATTGTTGAGATTGACTGATAGAAGAACAAGTGGATGAATTTGTAATAGAAAAACATATTGAAATAAATAAAAGTATAGGTATAGTGTATAAGGCCAAAATCAAATAAATTGTTATTATTATTATTTATTAATTTAATATATGATATTGTTGAGGTTGACTGATAGAGAAACAAGTGGATGAATTTGTAATAAAAAAACATATTGAAATAAGTAAATGTACAGGTATAGTGTGTGCCAATCGAGATCCTCACTCTTTCAGTGTTACAATACAGTAGGAACATTCGTTTATGGCAAAGGTGCACGTTCGTTTATAGCAAAGGACATTACCAAAAAGGTTAAACTTATAGCTTTAGCTGAAGGCTACAAGGGACATAAATAGAAAACTGTTTATTAGTAACCCAAAACATAATGTATATTCAAGGGTACAATAATATTTTTTCTCCTTATTTAGAATATTTTTGTATAATAGCGGTCTCCAGGACACTGATACACATAAATAAATATGTAGAGTTTTTTTTGAAGTAGTTGCTTCAATATAATATATTACACCAACGTAACAATATTTTCTAGGATGGTTAAAATAAGGTAAATTTCATGGAATAAACAGTATTTGATAATGTGAACGGTTTTAATAATATTGTTAGAAAAAACGGAGAAATACAATGTATTTTGTAAAAAGTACACGTTATGGTGTAGTATACTTGAATCTATTGCAGGTTACAGGGCAAAATATATCAAACCTTCGTGATGTGTTAAAGGATAATTACATGCAGTCAAATAAATGAGATATCGCTGCAATTAACAGAAGACTGGAAAAAGATTAAAATTAAAGTTGAAGTTAAAGCTAAACTTCAAGTTAAAAGTTGAGGTTAGAAAACAGAAAAATTATTCCAATGCAGTCGGTATAAAGACTTGTGAATGTTATTCTGATTCGTTTAATTCTGTTTATTAATCACTTTGAGAAAAATTTCTATGCCTACAATGAAATCCATTATGATTTATATTTCCTCTCTGAGGATTAAATTATATTTAATATCTGAAAAAGATGCATCACACTAAGTGGATTATTGTTTTACAACAGGATTATTGTTTGACTTCGTGCTTCCTTGTAATTCTCCTTATTATTAGCAGACATGGAGACGAAAATGGTCATTTCTACTGTCCCTTACAGTTTAGGGTCACGGATCTCATAATTAGTGTGTTACTGTCGAAATGATAGCAAAAACAGATTTTGAAAGGTGTATATCTATAGATGAAATAACCTGATAGCCTTAGCCTGCTTAGATCTTTGCGATAGAAGAAAACTAGGAGCTGCGATGTCTGATTACGATAGCGATAAATTTCGTGAATGCCATTAGAACAGCCTGTCTGTTATTTTGACATGCGAATATTAGCGGTAATAGTGAAAATTTATCTCTTGTCCACTTCCTGTCTGCTTAATAAACAACTTCCCTGTAAACCGACTGATGGACCATCAAGTACCAAAGTAATCTTTTTAATCTTCCTCAAATAATTTTCCAATCTCTTATAAAAATGTGTTTCTCTTTTATTGGGGTTAGGTTGGGGTTAGTAATATTTGGGTCGTAATGGTAGATTTCTCAATAAGTTTCTAAAAGGATTTCGCCTAAAAAGGTTAGCATTATGGTGATTTTCAAACATAATAAAATAAAATAAAATAACGGAAAGTTGAGAATGGACAAAAATTGAGAAAATAATATTTCGTTGACATTACAATTTCTTGCATTTTGGATATTTGATATAAAAGAACGCGTACTTTCAACCTGTTGGAAGTAATATTATAAATAATCATATTACCTGTGATAATGTTTAGGATATGAAATTTATAATATTAAATTCAATTAACAAAATATTTATTATGTTCATAGAAAAATTTGAATTGCTTGGAAGAAATAAAGGTAGAAATAGTAAATGAATTAAAAAAAAAGTATGTGTAGATGAATACACATGAAAACATGTGTATGTATATATCATGAACATTCATCATTTTTGTATTATGGGAATTTTTTATTGTCGAAATAAAATTGGTATCCCGTTGGTACAAGTACAAAGAGGTTTGTCGAAGAATTTACGCGAAGGAATCGTCTACGGTGTCTCGTTGACGGCGTCGAGTCAGTTCCATTAAAACACGATACAAGTTGGCCGTGAAGAGCGACAGCCCACTGATTTTGTATTCAGCCAACTTCCGTTATAAAATTGCCAACTTTTTTGCGCGACGCTGAGACACGGGACAAGAAAGAGGCGAGAGGCGGGAAAGAAAAATGGTCGCGAGCGGACAGCAAAAATTCTACGAATGCAAAACTTTCGGTTCCGTGAACACGTTTCTTCCGATAGAGATGCAATGAAAAGAAATTAGAAAAAATAAGAGTGTAAAAAAAATAGCATTAAAAGTAAGAAAATTTATGAATTGAAATCTCTTTTTACGTTACACTGTAACAATATAAGATATCCAATTTTTATTTTTAGATACCCGACAGATACCTTTATATACGTAAAAGTAACAATTTTAGGTTATCCGGAAAGTTTCTTTTGTTTCATAAGGTGATAATAGATGAACAACAATTTCTCTTTTATATTATTTTATTGAATTAGGTATAATCCATTTCGTTCTATTTATATTATTACGTTCGTGCATAATTCAATAAAATAATATAAAAGAACAAACATTGCGCGTCTATTATTTTCTTAAAGAACGAAAGAAACTTTCCGGACAACCTGAAGTATCAAACTTTCGTTACGTGTTAAAGGATAATTATATGCAGTCAAACAAATGAGATATCGCTGCAATTAACAGATTCGAGGAGAAAACTGGAAAAAGATAAGAATTAAAGTTGAAGTTAAAGCTAAACTTCAAGTTGAAAGTTAAAGTTAGAAAAAAATTATTCCAATGCAGTTGCTATAAAGACTTCAGATCATAGAATTGCCTTGGTGAATGTTATTCTGACTGAAGTTAAAGCTAAACTTCAAGTTAAAAGTTAAAGTTAGAAAAGAGAAAAATTATTCCAATGCAGTTGCTATAAAGACTTCAGAACATAGAATTGCCTTGGTGAATGTTACTCTGATTGAAGTTAAAGCTAAACTTCAAGTTAAAAGTTAAAGTTAGAAAAAAAAAATTATTCCAATGCAGTTGCTATAAAAATTTTAAAACATAGAATTGCCTTGGTGAATGTTACTTTGATTGAAGTTAAAACTAAACTTCAAGTTAAAAGTTAAAGTTAGAAAATAAAAGAATTATTCCAATGCAGTTGCTATAAAAATTTTAAAACATAGAATTGCCTTGGTGAATGTTACTCTGATTGAAGTTAAAGCTAAACTTCAAGTTAAAAGTTAAAGTTACAAAAAAAATTATTCCAATGCAGTTGGTATAAAAATTTTAAAACATAGAATTGCCTTGGTGAATGTTACTCTGATTGAAGTTAAAGCTAAACTTCAAGTTAAAAGTTAAAGTTAGAAAATAAAAGAATTATTCCAATGCAGTTGCTATAAAATTTTTAAAACATAGAATTGCCTTAGTGACTGTTACTTTGATTGAAGTTAAAGCTAAACTTCAAGTTAAAAGTTAAAGTTAGAAAAAAATTATTCCAATGCAGTTGCTATAAAGACTTCAGAACATAGAATTGCCTTGGTGAATGTTATTCTGATTGAAGTTAAAGCTAAACTTCAAGTTAAAAGTTAAAGTTAGAAAAAAATTATTCCAATGCAGTTGCTATAAAGACTTCAGAACATAGAATTGCCTTGGTGAATGTTACTCTGATTGAAGTTAAAACTAAACTTCAAGTTAAAAGTTAAAGTTAGAAAAAAATTATTCCAATGCAGTTGCTATAAAAATTTTAAAACATAGAATTGCCTTGGTGAATGTTACTCTGATTGAAGTTAAAGCTAAACTTCAAGTTAAAAGTTGAAATTAGAAAAAAAATTATTCCAATGCAGTTGGTATAAAGACTTCAGAACATAGAATTGCCTTGATAAATGTTACTCTGATTGAAGTTAAAACTAAACTTCAAGTTAAAAGTTGAAGTTAGAAAAAAAATTATTCCAATGCAGTTGGTATAAAGACTTTAGAACATAGAATTGCCTTGGTGGATGTTACTTTGATTTATTTAGTTCTGTTTATTACTCACTTTGAGGAGAATTTCTATGCCTACAATGGGATCCATTATGATTTATTTTTCCTTTTAATCTCTGAGAAAGGTGCAGCATACTAACTTTTTGGACAACCTAATATTAAGGTCATCTGTGAAAAAGAAAATAAGTATGCAAAAAGATGATCTACAGAGGGTTAGCAATATTTGTTGCAAAATAAACAGGTAAAAAATTGATGGAGCAAAAATTTCATACAGACTCTCCCTTACATCCTCAGCATTAAGCCTTTCACAGTGTCTCTCTTTCAGGATGCAGATTTAAAACCATCGACCAAACCATCAAATGTGATGCTGTAAGTTTCAGATTTTACACGTCACCATATGCTACACAATTATTCATATTATTCATGTAATAATATCAATTATTATTCATATTTCTATGGAAAGTTTGAAGCATATATTCTTTGCATCTGGTTGTCCATAAATTCTCTATAAGCGAATAAAATAAAAAGAAATCATTTCTGTTAAACTCTTCATTTTATTGCAGTGTGAAAGAATTAATTTCAAGAATTCGCTACGCGCTATAGATGCACATAAACATGAAGCAGCAAGAGTTTTCGAAGCTTCCTTAAAAGATGTCCAGAAAGTTGGAAAACTTGGGAAAGTCGATCGAAGGATGACAGAACGGTAAGAATCTGGAAAAGGGAGGAAGAACGAGAAGATAGTCGAAGGAAGACGAGAAAGGGGATGGAAGATGGACGGGACGAGGGTGACTATGACGCGAGACGTCAACCGAGCTGACGGGGTAGCTTTTCCCGCGCGATACCAACCGGCGACGACGAGGATGAAGGGAAAGTCAGAATAACTTGGCAAACTTTAACCTCCAGAGTATAAAAGTGGGATGCCTTCTTTTCTATCTGCTCGCGAGGATCTTGGTATCCGGCCTCCACGTTTACGGCTCGCTTCGATCTCCCCGTTGCCTCGTCGATAAAAACGCGTCATATCCGTGACCGCTTCTTGCGTTCGACCTCGGGTCCTCGCAAACAATCGGTTCCTCCGTGTCTACCACAACGTGAAAGCTACTCTTTCCTGTTTCATCTCCATTGATATCGAATCGCTCTTCGTTAAGACAAATCGCCAGGGAATTGTTGTTTTTCCTTGTTAAAAAAAAAATCTATCCACCGTTTCAAAATGATTAGCAACATCTTGCTTACGTGTTTTTAATGATAGCAAAATAACATGTATAGATTCGAGGTTAGATATGTTGTCTTCTTTAACCATGGGTATTCTTCTCTTCATACGATAATAGAAATACTAATTTGTTTTAAATCATAATCATCCTTCCAATGTATTCAAATCATCCATCTACTTGCATCTACTCTATTGGGTTTATCAGTACCACCTAATGACAAAACCCGCTTGTACTTAGGTGCCAAGCCAATATTTCAAAACGATCAAAAGCAATTCTATTCTGTCTTTATGTGTAAACAAAAAATGCAATGCTCAGAAAGCCTTACACAGTTTCTTACTGTTGGTCGATATTTGCTTTATTTGAACTAAAATGACGCAAAATTTGACTCCTAATTTAGTGCATTCTATTGGATTGGCAACTAAGTGATTGTGGATTTTATCAATACCACTTAATGACAAAATCCGCTATCACTTAGATGCCAAGCCAATAAATAGAAGAAATTAATAGAAGAGATGGCTTGGCTAGATTTCTTTGCTATTGATTCATCCTTTAACGAGTACTATACTTTGCATATTGTATATATTTTGGCATATTATATGCAGTCTTTGCATCCTTGCATCTTTAAATGTCCCATAAGTGCATCCCTTGCTTATCTTCTGAAACTTGTCTCACTCGAATGCAACACTTTAATTTCCTCTTAACAAAATATTTTCAAAATGGGGTACCAAGAGGTACAATTACCTTATTTAAATATTTATTGGCCTGGCAACTAAGTGATTGCGGATTTTTCAATACCATCTAATGACAAAATCCGCAATTACTTAGTTTGCAAGCCAATAAAACTTTCTCGCTATTCGAACCATCGATTCAACCACTCACCATACTAACCTCCCATCTCTACTCTTAGTTCCCCGAATTACAATCTCAATCACGAGCATAATTCCAGTGCACGAAATATCCCGGGCATATTCTAGGGAGCAACGAAGCACCGTGTAACTTGTCCAAGCGATAGAACGAGAGGGTGGAACAGGAAGAGGGGGATGAAGAGTTCGGTGTTAGAATACGACCAGATAGCAGGGAAGGAGCGCGTGCATAGGTATAGAGAAACGCGTGTATAAGGCGACGAAGCCGCGGCACAGCGAAGGAGAACAGGAAGAAGGACGAAGAGGGTGGCGACGTGAGAAAGAGAGAGACACGAGGGTTGGTCGAGCACTGGCAGGGCTGAGCTTTCCCAACCCTTAGCAACGCTCTCGCGACGCGCTATCCTGCGGATAACATCAGCAGCTTCAGGCCAGGAAATGAAAATCGCGCCGACACTGTTTAATTTAGATAAAAGCATATGTTACACGACGAGCCGCACAGAAAGGGGCTGAGGTGGTTGTTCTGACCAGGCACATCTTTCGACGAGGTGCTTTCTAGCTTACCATGAACAGAATTCTTTTGCTCTGCTGTTGGAATGATACTAGAAAGTTCTGTGTTGCTGTGTGTTATGAACGTATTGTAAAATACATTATACAAGAATGAATTATTTGTTAATTGTTATCGACTGATTAGTTGTTGAATGGCAAGTAATTGACTAACAGGTAGTTACTCGTTGGTGTCCAGCAATAAAATTGTATTAGAATATGAACAGGAGAAATTTTGGAAGGAGTTCTGGCAAGAATTCATGTAAAGCAAACTTTATTTCAAGTAACATATTAGTATCAACTTTTAGTTAGTTATTAAGTTAACTTCAAGTATTATATGAGTATATATAATCTTAACCAATAATAAATTCATTTTGAAGTAATCTACGCCAATGTAAACCAATGTAACTTCTGTGAAAATGATCTGTTTGTGGCCTACCATGAACAGAATTCTTTTGCTCTGCTGTTGGAATGATACTAGAAAGTTCTGTGTTGCTGTGTGTTATGAACGTATTGTAAAATACATTATACAAAAATGAATTATTTGTTAATTGTTATCGACTGATTAGTTGTTGAATGACAAGTAATTGACTAACAGGTAATTACTCGTTGGTGTCCAGCAATAAAATTGTATTAGAATATGAACAGGAGAAATTTTGGAAGGAGTTCTGGCAAGAATTCATGTAAAGCAAACTTTATTTCAAGTAGCATATTAGTATCAACTTTTAGTTAGTTATTAAGTTAACTTCAAGTATTATATAAGTATATATAATCTTAACTAATAATAAATCCATTTTGAAGTGATCTACGTCAATGTAAACCAATGTAACTTCTGTGAAAATGATCTGTTTGTGGCCTACCATGGACAGAATTCTATTGCTCTGCTGTTGGAATGATACTGCTGTATGTTATGAAAGTACTGTAAAATACATTATACACGGAATGGATCTAATTATTGACTGGCAAGTAATTGACTAGCAGGTAATTACTCGTCGGTGTCCAGCAATAAAATTGTATTAGAATATGAACAGGAGAAATTTTGCAAGGAGTTCTGGCAAGAATTCTAGTAAAGCAAACTTTAGTAATATATAAATATACATAATCTTAACTAATAATAATAAATCCATTTAGAGCAATCCACGTCAGTGTAAGCCAATGAAAATGATCTGTTAATTTTATCTATTTTTGCAGATATTTACAAACGTACCATGAAACGTTCGTTTGCAACACATTCACAATGAAATCCACGTCTTGCTCCTAGTTACGTGAGTTTCCTCTCTATAGTCCTCCATAAATCTCTATAGATCTCATTTATGTTCCTCTTGATATAGACATCATACGATTGCCAGTTGGATAGCAACGATTGAATATTTGAACAGAACTTTAGCAGGTGTAAAGTTAGATGAAAGATTGATCATTTAACATAAATGTAACATATGTAGTTGTAACAGATTTTACTGTTACTAAATTGTCATAGTTCGCAGCAATAAAATGAAGCTGATTTGAATTTGCCTCTTCTTAAAAACCAGAAATTCGAACGAAACGTGGCAGAGTTGGAATAAAGCAGATGGTAATTCGGTCGTAATTACTTTTCTATACCAGAGATAATCCTTTGATGCGGTAGCTGTGACCCCCATTTCGCGGCAACTCACACCACGCGAGCATTCTTCGTATCCTGGTTTCCCCATTTTCGTCGCCCCGACTAGCCTTGGCTGAAGGCAATCCGCCGTCAGACCCTGTCAAACTTCTAGATTACATTATACAAAAGCAGAGGCACGACTCGTCGATCTGGAAATCCGACCGCCGGGAATATTCGCCGTCATTTGGGAGCAACCCTCTGGCCGAAATTGCCGCTGATTTAATATTTATCGAGGGACGTATTTACTCCGAATTTTATTGTTTTTCAATTGTCAAATAAGTAATATTTTACAGCGGTCGTTGAGAGCAATGGAATTCGCCTAATTTTGCAATATTTTCTTCGTGTAATTTAATATGCGTATTTATGTATCAGGTTGTCCGAAAAAGTGTGTTTCTTTTACAAACACGTCTTTTACAACGATGAATCTTTATACAAACATGAAACCTAATCCGTCGACCGTTGTGACGTTTATTTTGATAGTTGTTCATCTATTATCACCTTGTGAAACGAAAGAAACTATCCGGGCAACATAATCCTATCGAAACAGCGAATATAACATAATACAAATGAAAATATCGTAAAATGCAAGAAACAGAATGAAATTTATACCAATCTTTGTTTCAACATTTTCTAAAAGTTGATATTACAAACAGAAGACATTGTGTCAAAATGCTTACAATACAGAAATGAAAATTATATTAATTTATATTTCAATATTCTCGACAAGCTTCAATTTCAAACACAAAACATTATATCCAATGAATGATTACTTATTAAGCGTTAAGAATCATACCTAATTCAATAAAATAATATTATTGGGATATATATAATTATATGTGCTAGACTAGGTTAGATGCGTACTAGTGATACTTGTGTGCGAATATCAGTGTGTGGAAGTATGTGTGTCCGCGACGTCTCCAAAACAAAGAAATGTAATCTGTTCAGTCGGTTAAGGGTCGAGTATGGAAGAAAGTGCGTAGACGCGTGTAAGTGTATATCGATGAATATCTTTAAAATTGTTTATCAAATATTTTTATGTGGTGACACATGAGTCATAGGACAAAGCGAAGTGAGAGCGACTTATGTCGTTGTTTTGCCTCGGAACATGGACACCGCCTTGACGTATGACCGTCGATAAAACATGAATTCGAATTTTCTGACTCTCCCCCTACCAGTATAAATAAACGGACACAAGCGCAAGCGCTAGTTAGTTAGTTAGTCAGTGAGTTACGAATAATACCAGTAACCATTTGGTAGGCGATTATTACGATACGAAAACATTTGCCAGTCTTCGTCGAGTACCTACAAGCTATTTACTTCAGCGGAATAAAATCTTCTGTAAGGACATCTATCGACGTTATCAGTTAGTTTAAGAAATTGATTTGAAATACATTGGACGGTTGCAACAGCAAGCATCCCAATTATTTCTATAATCAAAATATCCAATCTCCATACGTATCCGTCACATATATAACTATTCTAATATAAATTCTAAGTGTAAATTTAGTGTTTCTTTACCATTATTTCGGCTATTAACGTGCAAAGTTCTCAACAAGAACAAAATGGATCATACGTAATTCGAAACGAAACAAAACTTTTCGGAAGGTCTAATATTCGAAGAGTAGTAAAACTAAAAGTATTTTCTTCCTTAATGGAGATTATATTATATTTAGATTGTAGGAGATTTCGTTATGAATTTTCAAGTCTTTATAAGAATTAATACTAAAGTATTTTAATGTATTCGTTGCATTGATATATACGCTACACCACGTCATTGCGAATATGTAACAATAAGTAACATCGTGCTACTGACACAACCAGTGTATCTTTAGTTCTCGTGTGTTTCAAAAAATCTCATTAGGCAATTGAACAAAACAGTGGAGAAGAATCGTTAGAATAATCATCCATTTCTCGTGAAGAAAATGCGCAGTTCCAGCAGTGACGCAGGTAAATACAGATATATTTTATTAGCATCGAACGTATTAATATTTGGAATAGCTTTTACACATTAGAGATCCGTTTCCATCGAACTCTTCGTTTGTTCTGATTTATTAGGTTATCAGGAAAGTGTCTTTCTTTCACAAACTTGTTCTTTACAACAGTGGAAACGTGAAACCAAGTCTGTGAAATGTCGCGGTGTTTATTTATAACAGAACAAAATGGATCGTACGTAATTCGACAAAATAAAATAAAACAAAAAACGTTGAGCGTCTATTGTTCCCTCGTAAAACAAAAGAGACTTTTCGGATAACCTAATAATTTGATTAAGCAATTAAAATAAAGAAAATTATATGAAAAATATGTAACGCAAGTAGAAAAGTAAACTTGCCTCACTGTTGTACGAAAAATCTATCAAGTTCCTGTGAATATATCGTTGAAAATCTGTCTAACTCATATGCAAAATTACAAATTAGTCATTTGAATTACTGTTAATGCAATTATATTGCAATTCAGGGAAGAAGTGATACGAGGCTGAGAGACTATTTCTTCATTGATAATAACGTTTTCTAATTATTCAAAATTATGAAACATTATACACATGCAAGCTTACATGACGCCAATGGCATGCTCAATAGAAAGGAACGTGTTTCCACCATCAGCTTCGTAAAAGATGGTATCTACAATAGTTGGTATAGGTTCATCTTCCATGTTACATTTCATGGAAACCCGTGCACAATTATCTAATGCAAACAAAGCTTGATAGGCATCAGTCATATAATTATCAACCTTAACGTACTTTTCATCTTCTTTGTCCTTAAGCAGTAACAAAATGAAACGTACAAACGGTGCACTTGATCTTTTGGGCAGCCATCGATAGCTTAAGTGCCTTGTAAGAAGCATTTCGTAAATGTAAACGTAGTGTTCACGAAGAAATACCTTGCAGGAATGTTTTTCAACGCGATATGAAAATTAACAAAATATATTCAATTTTTCATTAAAGATAGTTTTTCGTAAAAGAATATTATTGCTATTACAAAATTGTTAATCTCAATATTTATATTCGGATCATTCACCTACTACCATCTTATCTTTTTCTATGCAAATATCGAAATTTAGCAATATCTGATCCTTATGGGAATATCCACCAACCTTGCATTATGACTTCTAATAATCGATCACCTTCATTACCTCAATTCTGTCAAATATACCACTACTTGCAAAACACTATTTCAAAATAATACTTTCGGAAAATATATCGTAATTAAACAACAGATACCTTTGTATTTATAAAAAATTTGAAGGTATAAAAATCCACAGATTGTACGAAATATGCAAAAATATATAATATTTATATTATAATAATAATATATATAACAATATTAATATTAAATATTATATAATATTTAATATAATGTTAATATGAAAAAAAATATTAAATATTTATATAATGATATTTAAAATATTATATAATATATGTAATATAATTATATAATATTTTTCAACACGATATGAAAATTAACTAAAGATGTTCGATTTTTCATAAAAGAATATTGCAATTTAAGCAAAACCCGGTATATGAACACGTCAACAGGACAGATATAAAATTGCCTAAAATTAGGTCAAATTTCGTAAACATAAATATAGTATTGACCAAGAAATATCTTGCAGGAATGTTTTTCAACGCGATATGAAAATTAACTAAATATATTCGATTTTTCATTAAAGAAACTAATATTGGGTTACATATAGAGTTGGGAATTGGTATGGAGTTGGACATTGATGCTGAGTTAAAATGCTGATATTGGGTTGACAATTCTTTCTCAACATAGTAACCCATACCCTTAGGAGCGTACGTTTGTTGACTGTCATTCTGGGGACAATTGAACATGCTACGTGGTGTTGTTTGTGTTTGTGCACTGGTTGAGGCGTGAATCGAATACGTGTGTGTAAAATTATTTATCGGCACATTTTCAACATTCCAGTTGGCGGCCGATAGAACGTCCACATTTTTGGACGTAGAGACTGCTGTTTTCAAATTCACGGTTTTCTTACTGACTGCACATTGAAAATATCCCTTTTTGTGCTTCATTCTCCTATTCTGGAACCAGATTTTAATTTGCCTTTCTGTTAAATACAGTTTTGAGGCCAACTCAATGCGTCGTGGACGACACAGGTAATTCATACAGCTAATTTCTTTTTTTAGCTGCGCTAGTTGTGCGCTGGTGTGCGATGTTCGAAGTTGTTTAGTCCTTTTTTTTCTGGTACAAGCTATTTTTGATATTCGTTAGACTTAGAGCTCTCCATGTAAGCAGTATGAAGTTTCAAATGAGACTAACTGCCCTTTGATAAATTCCTTGTCCTCTCGGGGAGATGACCCCCACCACGCTCGTATCACGCCGCCGCTCGCGCCCATGATCACGCAGGCCGACTTCTTTGTGAAAATAAAGAACGAATCGAAATCGACGTTTCTGAAACTCGCGGCCAGGTGGCAACCATACGCTCGTCGATACATTGTATGTTTCGTCGGAAAGATGAGACGATTTCTATACTACGCTGTAGGACCGCGAGCGATGGTTAGAAACACGATCCATACTAAACCTCGCGGCGCAATAGCATCATACGTGACAGAACGAATCTTCCCGAATCTTCCCGTAGTAAACAATAAGGATGGGTCTTTGAAACTATCGAAGGAACGCCATGATGATGTGCGGAGATCTGATTGCCAGCCTGCCCGCGGTATGTGGCCCGGTCGAGGCAGTGTCGCTGTACGTAACAACCACATTATTTTTTTCTATGCAAATATTGAAATTTAGTAATATCCGACCTTTATGGGAATATTCAAAATAATATTTTCGGAAAATACATGGTAATTTAACAACAGATACATTTGTATTTATAAAAAATTTAAAGATACAGAAATCCACAGATTGTATGAAATATGCAAAAATATATAAAATATCGAAAACGTATCCGTTATAGTATCCCACGAATAAAACAAATTGCTACGTAGGTGCTAACTTTTGAATTATGTTCAGAAATGCATAAATTTGTGTAAATTCCACGGTATATTAGTAACGGTTAATTTGCATAAAATTCCGCAATCTACTCATTGCCTAAAATCAACCGATATTTTCATTCACGTTACGAAGTAAAAACAATATCAAAGTTGAACACCGAGAAATCATCAGGTGTCGATTGATCGATCGATAGGTCACAAGCTCGGCGCTAGGTTTCACGCGGGACAGAAGTGGGGCAATATTAGCTTACATTTCACCGTAAATCGAGGCTGGTGTAATCGTAGACCGATCGACACGAAGGATTTTCCATACTAATCTGCGCCACGGAGGGGAAGTTAAAACGCCATAAATTACCGGGACGGTCTACGACGACTGCCATGGCAGACAAGCGCGATCCAACGAGGGATTAGAGCGCCGTCTTGATAAGGCATTTACGTCCTTCGCGGCTCTTACGTGAAACGACAACAACGATGAGCCTTTAACGTCCTCGACGAAAAGCCTTTTGACTTTTCCAGTCGCGTTTATCTCAGCTTTCGATTCGTCGATGCAACTGGATGGAAAATTCCAGCGTTTCGAATTAACCAGCGTTGGTCGAAAGCAGCGAAAGATTAGCTTTCTTAAATATGTAAATCGCCTGCCAATTGTATTTGGATTTCGTGGTTTATGAAAAGGATTTGAGGAAAGCGGATATAAAAGGACAAAAGTACTGCTTTAGTAATTATCGATTGCTTTGATCTTAAACGATATTATGCCTGTCTTGTTCACGTATTCATATACCAGGTTTTGCTTAAATTCGGCATCTAACTTACCTACAGAGTATCTGTGCAAATATCTTGGAATAACTTTGTAATGATGTCGTGTGTAGAGTTAGTAACTTTTCAAAAATCTTCAGTAGCAATAGCAATAATTTAGCTCTTTAAAATCATACCTACAGTAACCTTCGCTTATATTGATATTATTAGATGTATATAAATTTAATGGAACGCATGAATAAATTGCGAGGTTCAAAATATATTTTAAATACTGAAGATTGAAACCAAACAAACCAACATACCTGTGTAATGTTTATTTTGTACCTTCGTCAAAGTCTTTTGTCTATAGCTCAGTGGCTTTAGTGCTTGAGAAGATTAGCTGTATTCTATTTGTCTATCTATCTATTTGTTTGTTTCTAACAATTCATTGCCCGCATCACTGCATAAGCAGTAAACCTATTGTAATTAGATAAATATTCTTAGTACAGCAGATTAACCTCAACAATATACCTCCATCCTATTTAGGAAATTCAAGCTCGCAGTATATCCTTTTTTATTATTACGGCCTGAGGTGAACGGTAAAATTTAGGTAACTAGGTAATGTTAGTGAAAATATATATTTTTCCAAGTATAACTGAAAAAGAAGTTGTTTTATTTTTGGCTAGGCCCGTACTATTCATATTATAATGAGTATTATGCTTTAAATATATATTGTACAATATATATTTAATTTTGAATATATATTACAATATATACAATTTATAATATATAAAATATAATATATAATAATTATATAAAATATAAAAATATATATTTTATATTATAGTATATTACACATTATATATATAATTTTAATAGAAAGAGTATTATGCTTTAAATATATATTTAATTTTTAATATATATTCTAAATTATATTATTATAAATATTTTAATATAATTATGTACATAATTTATAATATATTATAACATAAAATATATATTTTTGCATAGATATCTATATATACGTTTTCATATTATGTGCATTCTTTGTAATTTGTCCCAAATCCGAAAATATTCCATAAATGCATAAAGATTTGCCGTGTAATCATTGTAAAAAAAAGAGGAATACAGGACTATAGATTTTTCTCTAGAAAAAGTCGGTCTAGATTCTAAGAATGGAATCAATGAAAGAAACAGTGGCAAACTGTGGTTTTTCTGTTGGGTCCACCCCTTCAACCCCCTATGAACAGAACACGATATTCTTTTTCGCTCGCGCAACGATTTTTGTCCGTGGAACGGTTGAACGTGGAAAAAGTGAGCGTTCGTTCGTCTACGAGAAGGAAGAATGGGAGAAGGCAGCGGCTAAGGGGTTGCCTCAGAAAGAGAGGGGGTGGGTAGTTGGAAAACCGATAGCGCGAGCCTGCAGGCAGCTCTCAGCGCGGAAGGAGAATGGGCTGATACCGTTAGGAAGGAAAACCAGGAAGAAAGGGGAAAATAGAAGAGAGAAAATAGAAAAAGGGGAATGTTGGATGCTACCGGTCAAGGGGAATAGCCGAGGAATGACGCTGATCAATTTCTCGCTTTGGTGTCTGGGAAGCTGGACCGTGAACCGATTTCGCATCGTTTCTGCTGAGATTTATTCTTAGTTGTCATGAAATAAGAATAAATCAGAATTCCTAACTATTTGATGTATCTGACAATCGGTTAACGCTCAAAATGTATACAATTTGCTTTTCCACTATGTGACTTTGAATTGGAAAAATGTAAGATAATAGAAAAATTGGAAAAATGTCATTTCCATGGAAAGATAGGAAATGTAGATATTTGAATCGGTGGATAATTATGGATGCAAAAATTATGCATTATATATTCTATATTGATTTAAAGAAAATCATTAAAAATTTTCATAAAGCCACACGATATTTAAATTTCATTTAAATGTAAGAAAGTACAACATTTAAATAAAATCATTTGATCTTTGATCGTGATATGATTGATCTAATCTTGAAGAGTGGATTGAAGAGATTAATAGAAAAATCGTTTAAAATTATTTAACACCAGATGAGAGAAAAATTATTCGAGAAATAATACGAAGTCCTGAAAAACGACGCAAATATGAAAACAACGTTAACTTTCCCTACAGAATTTATTTATAAAAATAATTTTCGAAGATCACAATATTTATTGAAAAGAGAAATGGACGATCAGCTGTGATCGTGAAAAGAAATTTCAAGATTCAATGCAACATGTTATTTCTGAAAAGTAATTGAAATTGCGTCAAGGATGTACAGGTTTATTGGACCCTTTTCTGGGCTACAACACACGGTTTATGGAAAGCTTAGTTGTTGTATAGAGCCTAGGTAATTCCGAGTAATGACCACTCTATTGCCTCAGGCCCGAATTCGGGAGCTTAAGATTATCGATAACCCCACTCCAAAGCTAAAAGGGTTTTCCTCTTTGGAAAATGGAACGTTCTGATTGGTTGAGCCTGGTTGGACAGTAGACATTTTACAAAGTATAAATAGCGAATGCGACGTGCATTCTTAGTAGCCTCTCGAACGCTCAACCTGACGTTTTCAGTGGTGAATCTTCCAAACTTGCTGAACCTTCCAAAATTGCTGAACCTTTCAAGATTGCTGAACGTTTCAAGATTGCTCAACGTTTCAATATTGCTAAAGTAAGTCGAAAACTGAATTGGATTCGTGCAGACATAAACAACACTGGGAAAATTAATAATTTTTGCATTGTCCATTACAGATCATGAATCAAAATAACTCATACCAGTTACCGACCAGCACCGGCTCGTCACCCATGTCGTCTTCATCCAGCCACGCTAATGATACCTACGCTGGATATCAATACCAAAGTAGCTTGACCACAGACTGTAACCAGCAAACTTCATGGGAGAGAAACGGATTCAGTAGCAATATGTGGGTGAATAGAGGACAGAGAACAGAATACTCTGAGCAGATGCCAGGAACATCCCAGCAGATGCCTGGAACATCCCAGCAGATGCCTGGAACATCCCAGCAGATGCCTGGAACATCCCAGCAGATACCTGGAACATCCCAGCAGATACCTGGAACATCCCAGCAGATGCCAGCAACATCCCAGCAGATGCCTGGAACATCCCAGCAGATGCCAGGAACATCCCGACAGATGCCAGGAACATCCCGACAGATGCCAGGAACATCCCGACAGATGCCAGGAACATCCCAGCAGATGCCTGGAACATCCCAGCAGATGCCTGGAACATCCCAGCAGATGCCAGGAACATCCCGACAGATGCCAGGAACATCCCAGCAGATGCCTGGAACATCCCAGCAGATGCCTGGAACATCGCGGCAGAAGCCGGTACCGCTGGGAGCAACAAGGAATCCGCCATACCTTCAAGGTATTTATCTTGATATTTATTTATTTTTATGGAATTTAGTTTCTTTCGGATGGTTGAGTAAAGTTAAATTGATCCTTGAAATTTTTCTGATTTAAAAGAATTATTTTTTGCTACATATTCTTATAAATTCAAATTAATTCTTTAGAATTCTTCATGAAAGAGAAGAGTGTAGTGTACAAGCTTTTGTTCAGATCAACGAATTAATAAGAGTGAATAATTTTTATACTGAATTGTTAAAAATATTTGGAGATATTTTATCTAATAGAAAATTTGTTTAAAAAATTATCCATCTTGTGTATAATATGTAATATTTAGATTTTTACATCTAACGTTTCTTAAAATATTATAATATCCACATAAATAAGGTTTACTAAGAATTGCTTATTTTTATTTGATCAATCTTGTTCAGTTTAAATATTTATATACCTACTAGTGGTCATTTAGCAAAGCATTTAAAATAGTACATTTTCTTATTTTATAGATGGAAAGTAGTAGTAAAATATTATAATATTCACATAAGTAAGGTTTAGTAAAAATTGCTTATTTTTATTTTATCAATCTTGTTCAGTTTAAATATTTGTATATCTACTAGTGTTTATTTAGCAAAGCATTTAAAATAGTACATTTTCTTCTTTTATAGATGGAAAGTAGTAGTAAAATATTATAATATTCACATAAATAAGGTTTATTAAAAATTGCTTATTTTTATTTTATCAATCTTGTTCAGTTTAAATATTTATATATCTACTAGTGGTCATCTAACGAAGCATTTAAAATAGTACATTTTCTTTGTTTATAAATGGAAAATAGGTAAAATTAAGGCAGGTTTAAAATTAGCCGATTACAAAGAAAAACAAAGCACGCGAACGTTTTTATTTGATAGGTAAAATTACACAGCAACGTTAAACAAGAACGTCCGACGCCGTCACAGATTCTACAGCAAATAGACGTTCCTGTAGACATTATTGAATCAAGTTTGATTAACGAAATTTAGGAGACTTTAGTCTCGAGGGATTATAAAACGGCACTCTCGTCCCGCTTGCTCGTCGATGCTCTACATAGGTTTACATAAAACAGAGTCACCAGATGATGGACTGCTATCCTTGGGTCAGTGGTGACACGTTTATTCGTTGCGAAAATACACTTTAATTATCTCGATATCATAGTTTTCTGCTTCATCGACAATTCTTCATTTCGACAAATTTTTATCTCAAAAATCTTTTCGTTCCTTAAGAACATTTATCTAGTCATATTTAAATCAAAGGATGATTCCTTCTTCGAATATTTCCTTATTGTTTCTAAGTTTCAAGAATTTTGACGAAATTAGCTTATCAACGAGGTCGATAGACAGATAACGTCCTTATCATTTTCGTCACTAGTTTCACGATGGAGCCGTGTGTCTTTCTTCGTAATTCAATCAGAATGTGAAAATTCGGCATCCATTTTCGACGATAACGTTTCGAATGTTTCTTCCCCTCAGGGCATCGATATGCTCAGAAATACCTAAAGAACACGCAATTCGCATCGCATGTCGCAATAGGCTGTTGACGTATCGATAGACGAAGATAAAATATTGAGACGTGCACACGTGTTTAACTATATACAAATTTCTATCCATCGTTTTCGATCAGTTTAGTAAGTTACACAGGAAAATAAGGAACTCTATTTCTCTTCTTTCATTGAAGTCTCCGATAGAGCGTTCGACTCTTCTACAGGTACAGAAAGTGTTACCTGGACTCGCATAATTTTCAAACAAGTTTCAATTCAATCGTGAAAAGCAACGAAGAATTCTAACAGTAAAAACAAAAGAAAAAGAAAGAGAAAATCATAAGTATGCTATATCTATAACAACTACGAATTAAATGGAAGACGATAATTTTTGGAATAGTTTCAATTTCATGGCACATTTTTCGTCGATTATTTCTGTTTTTCACGGCTTCCCTGGCAGAGTCAGGTTGCGTCAGAGAACGTCGTTTATCAATCATCGATCGCCAAATTGTCGCGTGCGAGCCTCGCGTCCTCGACGACTAGGCGGTTCTCTTTGTTTCATCTGTGTCATTGACGAATTGTATTTGCTTGTAAATTCACGCCAGGACCATTTAATCCAATAACACGGCTTCAGTGTTGAGCCTTTGAGTCGCACAGCGGGAACAGAGCCACCTCGTGAGCTGACGAGTTTCCCACTGAGCGACCCTTGACACCTTCTCCATTCGCACTCTCCAGACGATTCCTGTTTCTACATGGAAATTATATTTCTATCCCGTCGAAATTATACATTGAAAGAATCTTATGTGAACAATTGGTTGAAACCATAAGTTCTTTGCTAAAAAGAGAATCAGCTTACAATTATAAAACTTTCACTTAAAAATTATATTTCCACCGTCTTATAATCGCGAATACATGTTATATATGTTGTACATGTTGTTATGCCCCGGGGCTGCTATAAATCGTGTACCTAACCGTCTGCTTTGGTACTACACTGTCGCAGACAGATCGTCTTACATGACCGGCGAGATATACAAAAAGTAGCGATAAACACATAGTTGTCGTCAAGCAGGGAATTCTAGAAAACATCGATTCGCCCTCGGTCCGTTAGTTTATCTACGCAAAAAAGATGGCATACGTGATCATAGGCGCGAACGGTTGCGAGACCCGATGGTGATGGGGCTCAGTATGATTTGAGGATTCAAACCGAATGCATCGAGAGATTCGGAGAAATAAAATCTTAGGTCGCTTAATCAAACGCATATGTCGAGAAATATGATAAAGTCGAGTAAAATTGCAAAATAAACTAGTTGTATCATCGTTAAATCATTTCTAACGTGTTAATTAGAATTTTAAATATTGTTAAAAATAGAAGCGTATATTTACCCTGTTAATTCAGTGTTAAAATCATTTGAACTACATCTGTTATTCTAATCGAAACAGGGGAACGACTGATTCACGGCATCGACTGTCAGAATCGTAGCGAGAATTTACGCCTCTCGCTGACGCGTTTCCTCGCGATCGCGTCTCTCCGCGAACGGTCGTATCACACGTTGAATGTGTAAATATAACTCTAAAAAAAATAATAGTCGTTTTAAAACAAAAATTTCTTCTGAAAAATATGGTCAATTTATTTTTATATATTCTAAGCTATTTCCAGACGAAAATTATATTTTTATCATATAGAAATTAGAAATGTAAAATATTCTAAATCTGAACAATTTTTACTGTAAATTCCTATTCTTATAAATTCCGAAAACTCTAATTTCCCTAACTATAATTTCTAATACACCTTCTCAGACATATATTAAATAAAAAATACCGTTGTAATTTCAGAACCAGAAAAAAGGCGGACTAAACGGACTCGAACAGCGTACACGAGCGCACAACTGGCGGAGCTAGAAAAAGAATTTAGCTGCATGAATTACCTGTGTCGTCCACGACGCATAGAATTGGCTTCAAAACTGTCATTAACAGAAAGACAAATTAAGATTTGGTTTCAAAATCGGAGAATGAAGCATAAAAAGGAATATTTTAATTGTGCAACCGGTAACAAATGTGTGAATGTGAAGACTGCAGCCTCCACGTCCAGAAATATGGACGACCTATCGGCCACCAACTGGAATGTTGAGAATGTGCCGATAAATAATGTTACATACACGTATTCGGGTGATGCCTCCACTAGTACCCAATCACAAACAACAGTACGCAGCATGTTTAATTATCCCCAGTATAGCAGTCATCATGCGTACGCTCCTGAAGGAGTGGGTTACTATGTTGACCAAGGATCGTCAACTCAGTATCAGCATTTAAGTCAATACCAAGTTCAAGTTCCATACCAATTCCCACCTCAATATTTAAGCCAATATCAGTTACCAGCCCATTATCAGATTCCAGCTCAAGATTTACATCAAACGTACAATTATATGATATATAATGCACAACCAGAGTCCGGAAGCCAAATGGAATATCCACAGGCACAAAGTGCTGATTATGTACGACAAAGTTCGTCTATCGATTCACAGAAGAACGCGGATGAGTGTCATTACAATCTGGATACGAACGGTCAACAAGAACAATCAACGGCAGCGGCGGTAACGTTACCGCCGTTGCCACCGTTGCCACCGTTGACAACGGCAGCGGCGGTAACGTTACCGCCGTTGCCACCGTTGACAACGGCAGCTACAGCGGTAACGGAGACTATGCCGGCAACAGCGGCCACAGAGGCAACAGGGGCCACAGCGGCAACAGGGGCCACAGCGGCAACAGGGGCCACAGCGGCAACAGGGGCCACAGAGGCAACAGGGGCCACAGAGGCAACAGGGGCTGCGGTGGCTATGGCGCCAATGGTGGCATCGTCGTCAAGGGCGGCAGCGGTGGATGTAAACAATTCTACGCACACTATCACGCAATCTGAACCACAGCAGCAGTATATATCAGAGACTTTAAGTATGGATGATGTGATTCGCAGCAGCCTGTTAGATATTACAGATTTAATAGATATGTAAGTTATGTAAATATGTATAAAAATTTGTAAGGACTTTTGGATCTTGCAAATTTAGTAAATTTCTTATTTTATGTATACACGTAGAAAAATTTGTAAATTATGTAAATTTTTTATTTTATGTATACACGTAGAAAAATTTGTAAATTATGTAAATTTCTTATTTTATGTATACACGTAGGAAAATTTGTAAATTATGTAAATTTGTAAATAAATTTGTGCATTTCAGTTTTAACTTCGAAGAGAGTTATTTTCATATAACCTTTTTAGCTTCCTAAAATCCTAGTAATATATTAGGTTATCCAGATAGTGTGTTTCTTTCACAAACGTGTTGTTTCGAACAGTGCACCTTCGTAGAAACGTGAAACCAAGTCTGTGAAATGTCTCGGTGTTTATATCAATAGAATAAAATGGATCGTACGTAATTCGACAAAATAATATAAAACAAGAAACGTTGTGTGTCTATTATTTCCAAATAAAACGAAAGAAACTTTTCGGATAACCTAATATATACCAGTGTCAGAAACACACATTTAAGCTCTATTGCTTTTGATAGAAAAATTAGAGTAGATTATAAGATATTCAATTCATAATCAAGCTGAAAAAGAAAAATGTTGGTGGAATAAAAGCCAACGACAAGTCTGGTGTTTCTAATTTGCTTACACAGGCCAGGATTGAAAGGATTGATTGTTTCTAGTGTAAATGTAAGATAGTGCATAGAAACTCGCCACAGAATTCGGTCACGACTTTTATTAAATAGGTAGTTGATGAACTATGAAAATTATATTAATTTTTATTTCAATATTCTCGACAAGCTTCAATTTCAAACACAAAACATTATATCCAATGAATGATTACTTATTAAGCGTTAAGGATCATACCTAATTCAATAAAATAATATTATTGGGATATATATAATTTTATGTGCTAGACTAGGTTAGATGCGTAATAGTGATACTTGTGTGCGAATATCAGTGTGTGGAAGTATGTGTGTCCGCGACCTCTCGAAAACAAAGAAATGTAAACTGTTCAGTCGGTTAACGGTCGGGTATGGAAGAAAGTGCGTAGACACGTGTAAGTGTGTATCGATGAATATCTTTAAAATTGTTTATCAAATATTTTTATGTGGTGACACATGAGTCATAGGACAAAGCGAAGTGAGAGCGACTTATGTCGTTGTTTTGCCTCGGAACATGGATACCGCCTTGACGTATGAGACGCAATGATAAACAAACTTCAGGCAAAACAATGTCGCCGTTACGTGCAACCATCGATGAAACATGAATTCGAATTTTCTGACTCCCCCCCTACCAGTATAAATAAACGGACACAAGCGCGAGCGCTAGTTAGTTAGTAAGTCAGTGAGTTACGAAGAATACCAGTAACCATTTGGTAGGCGATTATTACGATACGAAAACATTTGCCAGTCTTCGTCGAGTACCTACAAGCTATTTACTTCAGCGGAATAAAATCTTCTGTAAGGACATCTATCGACGTTATCAGTTAGTTTAAGAAATTGATTTGAAATACATTGGACGGTTGCAACAGCAAGCATCCCAATTATTTCTATAATCAAAATATCCAATTTCCATACGTATCCGTCACATATATAACATAAATTCTAAGTGTAAATTTACTGTTTCTTTACCATTATTTCGGCTATTAACGTGCAAAGTTCTCAACAAGAACAAAATGGATCATACGTAATTCGAAACGAAACAAAACTTTTCGGAAGGTCTAATATTCGAAGAGTAGTAAAACTAAAAGTATTTTCTTCCTTAATGGAGATTATATTATATTTAGATTGTAGGAGATTTCGTTATGAATTTTCAAGTCTTTATAAGAATTAATACTAAAGTATTTTAATGTATTCGTTGCATTGATATATACGCTACACCACGTCATTGCGAATATGTAACAATAAGTAACATCGTGCTACTGACACAACCAGTGTATCTTTAGTTCTCGTGTGTTTCAAAAAATCTCATTAGGCAATTGAACAAAACAGTGGAGAAGAATCGTTAGAATAATCATCCATTTCTCGTGAAGAAAATGCGCAGTTCCAGCAGTGACGCAGGTAAATACAGATATATTTTATTAGCATCGAACGTATTAATATTTGGAATAGCTTTTACACATTAGAGATCCGTTTCCATCGAACTCTTCGTTTGTTCTGATTTATTAGGTTATCAGGAAAGTGTCTTTCTTTCACAAACTTGTTCTTTACAACAGTGGAAACGTGAAACCAAGTCTGTGAAATGTCGCGGTGTTTATTTATAACAGAACAAAATGGATCGTACGTAATTCGACAAAATAAAATAAAACAAAAAACGTTGAGCGTCTATTGTTCCCTCGTAAAACAAAAAAGACTTTTCGGATAACCTAATAATTTGATTAAGCAATTAAAATAAAGAAAATTATATGAAAAATATGTAACGCAAGTAGAAAAGTATACTTGCCTCACTGTTGTACGAAAAATCTATCAAGTTCCTGTGAATGTATCGTTGAAAATCTGTCTAACTCATATGTAAAATTACAAATTAGTCATTTGAATTACTGTTAATGAAATTATATTGCAATTCATGGGAGAAGTGATACGAGGCTGAGAGACTATTTCTTCATTGATAATAACGTTTTCTAATTATTCAAAATTATGAAACATTATACACATGCAAGCTTACATGACGCCAATGGCATGCTCAATAGAAAGGAACGTGTTTCTACCATCAGCTTCGTAAAAGATGGTATCTACAATAGTTGGTATAGGTTCATCTTCCATGTTACATTTCATGGAAACCCGTGCACAATTATCTAATGCAAGCAAAGCTTGATAGGCATCAGTCATATAATTATCAACCTTAACGTACTTTTCATCTTCCTTGTCCTTAAGCAGTAACAAAATGAAACGTACAAACGGTGCACTTGATCTTTTGGGCAGCCATCGATAGCTTAAGTGCCTTGTAAGAAGCATTTCGTAAATGCAAACGTAGTGTTCACGAAGAAATACCTTGCAGGAATGTTTTTCAACGCGATATGAAAATTAACAAAATATATTCAATTTTTCATTAAAGGAAGTTTTTCGTAAAAGAATATTATTGCTATTACAAAATTGTTAGTCTCAATATTTATATTCGGATCATTCACCTACTACCATCTTATCTTTTTCTATGCAAATATCGAAATTTAGCAATATCTGATCCTTATGGGAATATCCACCAACCTTTCATTATGACTTCTAATAATCGATCACCTTCATTACCTCAATTCTGTCAAATATACCACTACTTGCAAAACACTATTTCAAAATAATACTTTCGGAAAATATATCGTAATTAAACAACAGATACCTTTGTATTTATAAAAAATTTGAAGGTATAAAAATCCACAGATTGTACGAAATATGCAAAAATATATAATATTTATATTATAATAATAATATATATAACAATATTAATATTAAATATTATATAATATTTAATATAATGTTAATATTAAAAAAAATATTAAATATTTATATAATGATATTTAAAATATTATATAATATATGTAATATAATTATATAATATTTTTCAACACGATATGAAAATTAACTAAAGATATTCGATTTTTCATAAAAGAATATTGCAATTTAAGCAAGACCCGGTATATGAACACGTCAACAGGACAGATATAATATTGCCTAAAATTAGGTCAAATTTCGTAAACATAAATATAGTATTGACGAAGAAATATCTTGCAGGAATGTTTTTCAACGCGATATGAAAATTAACTAAATATATTCGATTTTTCATTAAAGAAACTAATATTGGGTTACATATAGAGTTGGGAATTGGTATGGAGTTGGACATTGATACTGAGTTAAAATGCTGATATTGGGTTGACAATTCTTTCTCAACATAGTAACCCATTCCCTTAGGAGCGTACGTTTGTTGACTGTCATTCTGGGGACAATTGAACATGCTACGTGGTGTTGTTTGTGTTGGTGTACTGGTCGAGCCGCCATTCGAATACGTGTACGTAATATTATTCATCGACACATTTTCAACATTCCAGTTGGCGGTCGATAGAACGTCCATATTTTTGGACGTAGAGACTGTTGTTTTCACATTCACGGTTTTCTTACTGACTGCACATTGAAAATATCCCTTCTTGTGCTTCATTCTCCTATTCTGGAACCAAATTTTAATTTGTCTTTCTGTTAAATACAGTTTTGACGCCAACTCAATACGTCGTGGACGACACAGGTAATTCATACAGCTAATTTCTTTTTTTAGCTGCGCTAGTTGTGCGCTGGTGTGCGATGTTCGAATTTGTTTAGTCCTTTTTTTTCTGGTACAAGCTATTTTTGATATTCGTTAGACTTAGAGCTCTCCATGTAAGCTGTATGAAGTTTCAAATGAGACTAACTGCCCTTTGATAAATTCCTTGTCCTCTCGGGGAGATGACCCCCACCACGCTCGTATCACGCCACCGCTCGCGCCCATGATCACGTAGGCCGACTTCTTTGTGAAAATAAAGAACGAATCGAAATCGACGTTTCTGAAACTCGCGGCCAGGTGGCAACCATGCGCTCGTCGATACATTGTATGTTTCGTCGGAAAAATGAGACGATTTGTATACTACGCTGTAGGACCGCGAGCGATGGTTAGAAACACGATCCATACTAAACCTCGCGGCGCAATAGCATCATACGTGACAGAACGAATCTTCCCGAATCTTCCCGTAGTAAACAATACGAATGGGTCCTTGAAACTATCGAAGGCACGCCATGATGATGTGCGGAGATCTGATTGCCAGCCTGCCCGCGGTATGTGGCCCGGTCGAGGCAGAGTGTCGCTCTACGTAACAACCATATTATTTTTTTCTATGCAAATATTGAAATTTAGCAATATCTGACCCTTATGGGAATATTCAAAATAATATTTTCGGAAAATACATCGTAATTAAATAACAGATACATTTGTATTTATAAAAATTTGAAAATACAGAAATCCACAGATTGTACGAAATATGCAAAAATATATAAAATATCGAAAACGTATCCGTTATAGTATCTCGCGAATAAAACAAATTGCTACGTAGGTGCTAACTTTTGAATTATGTTCAGAAAAGCAGAAATTTGTGTAAATTCCACGGTATATTAATAACGGTTAATTTGCATAAAATTCCGCAATCTATTCATTGCCTAAAATCAACCGATATTTTCATTCACGTTACTAAGTAAAAACAATATCAAAGTTGAACACCGAGGAATCATCAGGTGACGATCGATCGATCGATGGGTCACAAGCTCGGCGATAGGTTGCACACGGGACAGAAGTGGGGCAATATTAGCTTACATTTTACCGTAAATCGAGGCTGGCGTAACTATAGACCGATCGACACGAAGGATTTTCCATACTAATCTGCGCCACGGAGGGGAAGTTAAAACGCCATAAATTACCGGGACGGTCTACGACGACTGCCATGGCAGACAAGCGCGATCCAACGAGGGATTAGAGCGCCGTCTTGATAAGGCGTTTACGTCCTTCGTGACTCTTACGTGAAACGACAACGACGATGAGCCTTTAACGTCCTCGACGAAAAGCCTTTTGACTTTTCCAGTCGCGTTTATCTCAGCTTTCGATTCGTCGATGCAACTGGATGGAAAATTCCACCTTTTCGAATTAAACAGGGTTGGTCGAAAGTAGCGAAAGATTAGCTTTCTTAAATATGTAAATCGCCTGCCAATTGTATTTGGATTTCGTGGTTTATGAAAAGGATTTGAGGAAAGCGGATATAAAAGGACAAAAGTACTGCTTTAGCAATTATCGATTGCTTTGATCTTAGACGATGTTATGCCTGCCTTGGTCACGTATTCATATACCAGGTCTTGCTTAAATTCGGCATCTAACTTACCTACAGAGTATCTTTGCAAATATCTTGGAATAACTTTGTAATGTCGTCGTGTGTAGCATTAGTAACTTTTTAAAAATCTTCAATAGCAATAAAAATAATTTAGCACTTTAAAATTTTACCTACAGTTACCTTCGTTTATGTTGATATTATTAGATGTATATAAATTTAATGGAACGCATGAATAAATTGCAAGGTTCAAAATATATTTTAAATACTGAAGATTGAAACCAAACAAACCAACATACCTGTGTAATGTTTATTTTGCACCTTCGTCAAAGTCTTTTGTCTATAGCTCAGTGGCTTTAGTGCTTGAGAAGATTAGCTGTATTCTATTTGTCTATCTATCTATTTGTTTGTTTCTAACAATTCATTGCCCGCATCACTGCATAAGCAGTAAACTTCTATTGTAATTAGATAAATATTCTTAGTACAGCAGATTAACCTCAACAATATACCTCCATCCTATTTAGGAAATTCAAGCTCGCAGTATATCCTTTTTTATTATTACGGCCTGAGGTGAACGGTAAAATTTAGGTAACTAGGTAATGTTAGTGAAAATATATATTTTTCCAAGTATAACTGAAAAAGGCATTGTTTTAGTTATGGCTAGGCTGGTAATATTCATATTATAATGAGTACTATGCTCTAAATATATTTTGTATAATATATATTTAATTTTTAATATATATTATAACACGTATAATATATAATAATTGTATAATATATAAAAATATATATTTTAGATTCTAATATATTATAAATTATATATATAATTTTAATATAAAGTAAAGTAATATAAATTAAATATATATTGTGTAATATATATTTAATTTTGAATATATATTACAATATATACAATTTATAATATATAAAATTTAATATATAATAATTATATGAAATATAAAAATATATATTTTATATTATAATATATTACAAATATATATATAATTTTAATAGATAGAATAGAAAGAGTATTATCCTTTAAATATATATTTAATTTTTAATATATATTATAAATTATGTTACTATAAATAGTTTAATATAATTATATATATAATTTATAATATATTATGACATAAAATATGTATTTTTGCATAGATATGTATATATACGTTTTCCTATTATGTGCATTCTTTGTAATTTGTCGCAAATCCGAAAATATTCCATAAATGCATAATGCTTTGCCGTGTAATCATTGTAAAAAAAAGAGGAATACAGGACTCTAGATTTTTCTATAGAAAAAGTCGGTCTAGATTCTAAGAATGGAATCAATGAAAGAAACAGTGGCAAACTGTGGTTTTTCTGTTGGGTCCACCCCTTCAACCCCCTATGAACAGAACACGATATTCTTTTTCGCTCGCGCAACGATTTTTGTCCGTGGAACGGTTGAACGTGGAAAAAGTGAGCGTTCGTTCGTCTACGAGAAGGAAGAATGGGAGAAGGCAGCGGCTAAGGGGTTGCCTCAGAAAGAGAGGGGGTGGGTAGTTGGAAAACCGATAGCGCGAGCCTGCAGGCAGCTCTCAGCGCGGAAGGAGAATGGGCTGATACCGTTAGGAAGGAAAACCAGGAAGAAAGGGGAAAATAGAAGAGAGAAAATAGAAAAAGGGGAATGTTGGATGCTACCGGTCAAGGGGAATAGCCGAGGAATGACGCTGATCAATTTCTCGCTTTGGTGTCTGGGAAGCTGGACCGTGAACCGATTTCGCATCGTTTCTGCTGAGATTTATTCTTAGTTGTCATGAAATAAGAATAAATCAGAATTCCTAACTATTTGATGTATCTGACAATCGGTTGACGCTCAAAATGTATACAATTTGCTTTTCCACTATGTGACTTTGAATTGGAAAAATGTAATATAATAGAGAAATTGGAAAAATGTCATTTCCATGGAAAGATAGGAAATGTAGATATTTGAATCGGTGGATTATTATGGATGCAAAAATTATGCATTATATATTCTATATTGATTTAAAGAAAATCATTAAAAATTTTCATAAAGCCACACGATATTTAAATTTCATTTAAATGTAAGAAAGTACAACATTTAAATAAAATCCTTTGATCTTTGATCGTGATATGATTGATCTAATCTTGAAGACTGGATTGAAGAGATTAATAGAAAAATCGTTTAAAATTATTTAACACCAGATGAGAGAAAAATTATTCGAGAAATAATACGAAGTCCTGAAAAACGACGCAAATTTGAAAACAACGTTAACTTTCCCTACAGAATTTATTTATAAAAATAATTTTCGAAGATCACAATATTTATTGAAAAGAGAAATGGACGATCAGCTGTGATCGTGAAAAGAAATTTCAAGATTCAATGCAACATGTTATTTCTGAAAAGTAATTGAAATTGCGTCAAGGATGTACAGGTTTATTGGACCCTTTTCTGGGCTACAACACACGGTTTATGGAAAGCTTAGTTGTTGTATAGAGCCTAGGTAATTCCGAGTAATGACCACTCTATTGCCTCAGGCCCGAATTCGGGAGCTTAAAATTATCGATAACCCCACTCCAAAGGCAAAAGGGTTTTCCTCTTTGGAAAATGGAACGTTCTGATTGGTTGAGCCTGGTTGGACAGTAGACATTTTACAAAGTATAAATAGCGAATGCAACGTGCATTCTTAGTAGCCTCTCGAACGCTCAACCTGACGTTTTCAGTGGTGAATCTTCCAAACTTGCTGAACCTTCCAAAATTGCTGAACCTTTCAAGATTGCTGAACGTTTCAAGATTGCTCAACGTTTCAATATTGCTAAAGTAAGTCGAAAACTGAATTGCATTCGTGCAGACATAAACAACACTGGGAAAATTAATAATTTTTGCATTGTCTATTACAGATCATGAATCAAAATAACTCATACCAGTTACCGACCAGCACCGGCTCGTCACCCATGTCGTCTTCATCCAGCCACGCTAATGATACCTACGCTGGATATCAATACCAAAGTAGCTTGACCACAGACTGTAACCAGCAAACTTCATGGGAGAGAAACGGATTCAGTAGCAATATGTGGGTGAATAGAGGACAGAGAACAGAATACTCTGAGCAGATGCCAGGAACATCCCAGCAGATGCCTGGAACATCCTAGCAGATGCCTGGAACATCCCAGCAGACGCCTGGAACATCGCGGCAGAAGCCGGTACCGCTGGGAGCAACAAGGAATCCGCCATACCTTCAAGGTATTTATCTTGATATTTATTTATTTTTATGGAATTTAGTTTCTTTCGGATGGTTGAGTAACGTTAAATTGATCCTTGAAATTTTTCTGATTTAAAAGAATTATTTTTTACTACATATTCTTATAAATTCAAATTAATTCTTTAGAATTCTTCATGAAAGAGAAGGGTGTAGTGTACAAGCTTTTGTCTTTTGTTTAGATCAACGAATTAATAAGAGTGAATAATTTTTATACTGAATTGTTAAAAATATTTGGAGGTATTTTATCTAATAGAAAATTTGTTTAAAAAATTATCCATCTTGTGTATAATATGTAATATTTAGATTTTTAGATCTAACGTTTCTTAAAATATTATAATATCCACATAAATAAGGTTTACTAAAAATTGCTTATTTTTATTTGATCAATCTTGTTGAGTTTAAATATTTATATATCTACTAGTGGTCATTTAGCAGAGCATTTAAAATAGTACATTTTCTTATTTTATAGATGGAAAGTAGTAGTAAAATATTATAATATTCACATAAGTAAGGTTTATTAAAAATTGCTTATTTTTATTTTATCAATCTTGTTCAGTTTAAATATTTGTATATCTACTAGTGGTCATTTAGCAAAGCATTTAAAATAGTACATTTTCTTCTTTTATAGATGGAAAGTAGTAGTAAAATATTATAATATTCACATAAGTAAGGTTTATTAAAAATTGCTTATTTTTATTTTATCAATCTTGTTCAGTTTAAATATTTATATATCTACTAGTGGTCATTTAAGAAAGCATTTAAAATAGTATATTTTCTTTGTTTATAGATGGAAAGTAGTAATAAAATATTATAATATTCATTTTATTAATCTTGTTCAGTTTAAATATTTATATATCTACTTGTGGTTATTTAATTAAGCATTTAAAACAGTATACTTTCTTTGTTTATAGATGGAAAGTAGTAGTAAAATATTATAATATTCACATAAATAAGGTTTACTAAAAATTGTGTATTTTTATTTTATCAATTTTGTTCAGTTTGAATATTCATATATTTACTTGTACTGTTTTAAATGCTTAATTAAATGACCACATTGTCTTTGTTCATAGATGGAAAGTAGTAGTGAAATATTATAATATTCACATAAATAAGATTTACTAAAAATTGCTTATTTTTATTTTATCAATCTTGTTCAGTTTAAATATTTATATATCTACTAATGGTCATCTAACGAAGCATTTAAAATAGTACATTTTCTCTGTTTATAAATGGAAAATAGGTAAAATTAAGGCAGGTTTAAAATTAGCCGATTACAAAGAAAAAGAAAGCACGCGAACGTTTTTATTTGATAGGTAAAATTACACAGCAACGTTAAACAAGAACGTCCGTCGCCGTCACAGATTCTACAGCAAATAGACGTTCCTGTAGACATTATTGAATCAAGTTTGATTAACGAGCTGCCCATTTAGGAGACTTTAGTCTCGAGGGATTATAAAACGGCGCTCTCGTCCCGCTTGCTCGTCGATGCTCTACATAGGTTTACATAAAACAGAGTCACCAGATGATGGACTGCTATCCTTGGGTCAGTGGTGACACGTTTATTCGTTGCGAAAATACACTTTAATTATCTCGATATCATAGTTTTCTGCTTCATCGACAATTCTTCATTTCGACAAATTTTTATCTCAAAAATCTTTTAGTTCCTTAAGAACATTTATCTAGTTATATTTAAATCAAAGGATGATTCCTTCTTCGAATATTTCCTTATTGTTTCTAAGTTTCAAGAATTTTGACGAAATTAGATTATCAACGAGGTCGATAGACAGATAACGTCCTTATCATTTTCGTCACTAGTTTCACGATGGAGCGTGTGTCTATCTTCGTAATTCAATCAGAATGTGAAAATTCGGCATCCATTTTCGACGATAACGTTTCGAATGTATCTTCCCCTCAGGGCATCGATATGCTCAGAAATACCTAAAGAACACGCAATTCGCATCGCATGTCGCAATAGGCTGTTGACGTATCGATAGACGAAGATAAAATATTGAGACGTGCACACGTGTTTAACTATATACAAATTTCTATCGATCGTTTTCGATCAGTTTCGTAAGTTACACAGGAAAATAAGGAACTCTATTTCTCTTCTTTCATTGAAGTCTCCGATAGAGCGTTCGACACTTCTACAGGTACAGAAAGTGTTACCTGGATTCGCATAATTTTCAAACAAGTTTCAATTCAATCGTGAAAAGCAACGAAGAATTCTAACAGTAAAAACAAAAGAAAAAGAAAGAGAAAATCATAAGTATGCTATATCTATAACAACTACGAATTAAATGGAAGACGATAATTTTTGGAATAGTTTCAATTTCATGGCACATTTTTCGTCGATTATTTCTGTTTTTCACGGCTTCTCTGGCAGAGTCAGGTTGCGTCAAAGAACGTCGTTTATCAATCATCGATCGACAAATTGTCGCGTGCGAGCCTCGCGACCTCGACGACTAGGCGGTTCTCTTTGTTTCATCTGTGTCATTGACGAATTGTATTTGCTTGTAAATTCACGCCAGGACCATTTAATCCAATAACACGGCTTCAGTGTTGAGCCTTTGAGTCGCACAGCGGGAACAGAGCCACCTCGTGAGCTGACGAGTTTCCCACTGAGCGACCCTTGACACCTTCTCCATTCGCACTCCTCAGACGATTCCTGTTTCTACATGGAAATTATATTTCTATCCCGTCGAAATTATACATTGAAAGAATCTTATGTGAACAATTGGTTGAAACCACAAGTTCTTTGCTAAAAAGACAATCAGCTTTCAATTATAAAACTTTCACTTAAAAATTATATTTTCACCGTCTTATAATCTCGAATGCATATTGTATATGTTGTACATGTTGTTATGCCCCGGGGCTGCTATAAACCGTGTTCCTAACCGTCTGCTTTGGTACTACACTGTCGCAGACAGATCGTCTTACATGACCGGCGAGATATACAAAAAGTAGCGATAAACACATAGTTGTCGTCAAGCAGCGAGTTCTAGAAAACATCGATTCGCCCTCGGTCCGTTAGTTTACCTACGCAAAAAAGATGGCATACGTGATCATAGGCGCGAACGGTTGCGAGACTCGATGGTGATGGGGCTCAGTATGATTTGAGGATTCAAACCGAATGCATCGAGAGATTCGGAGAAATAAAATCTTAGGTCGCTTAATCAAACGCATATGTCGAGAAATATGATAAAGTCGAGTAAAATTGCAAAATAAACTAGTTGTATCATCGTTAAATCATTTCTAACGTGTTAATTATAATTTTAAATATTGTTAAAAATAGAAGCGTATATTAACCCTGTTAATTCAGTGTTAAAATCATTTGAACTACATCTGTTATTCTAATCGAAACAGGGGAACGACTGATTCACGGCATCGACTGTCAGAATCGTAGCGAGAATTTACGCCTCTCGCTGACGCGTTTCCTCGCGATCGCGTCTCTCCGCGAACAGTCATATCACACGTTGAATGTGTAAATATAACTCTAAAAAAAATAATAGTCGTTTTAAAAGAAAAATTTCTTCTGAAAAATATGGTCAATTTATTTTTATATATTCTAAGCTATTTCCAGGCGAAAATTATATTTTTATCATATAGAAATTAGAAATGTAAAATATTCTAAATCTGAACAATTTTTACTGTAAATTCCTATTCTTATAAATTCCGAAAACTCTAATTTCCCTAACTATAATTTCTAATACACCTTCTCAGACATATATTAAATAAAAAATACCGTTTTAATTTCAGAACCAGAAAAAAAGCGGACTAAACGGACTCGGACAGCGTACACGAGCGCACAACTGGCGCAGCTAGAAAAAGAATTTAGCTGTATGAATTACCTGTGTCGTCCACGACGCATTGAGTTGGCCTCAAAACTGTCATTAACAGAAAGACAAATTAAAATTTGATTTCAAAATCGGAGAATGAAGCATAAAAAGGAATATTTTAATTGTGCAACCGGTAACAAATGTGTGAATGTGAAGATTGCAGCCTCCACGTCCAAAAATATGGACGCCCTATCGGCCACCAACTGGAATGTTGAGAATGTGCCGACAAATAACGTTACATACACGTATTCGAATGGCGCCTCGACCAGTACACAAACACAAACAACACCACGTAGCATGTTCAATTATCCCCAGTATAGCAGTCATCAAGCGTACGCTCCTGGGGGAATGGGTTACTATGTTGACCAAGGATCGTCAACTCAGTATCTGCATTTAACTCAGTACCAATTTCAAGTTCCATACCAATTCCCACCTCAATATATAAGCCAATATCTGTTACCAACCCATTATCAAATGGGTTAAAAACCAACGACAAGTCAGGTGTTTCTAATTTGCTTGCAGAGACCAGGATTGAAAGGATTGATTATTTCTAGTGTAAATGTAGGATAGTGCATAGAAACTCGCCACAGAATTCGGTCACGACTTTTATTAAATAGGTAGTTGGTGATTGAATGCTTGCGATAATTACACAGTACGGTACAATGCACGCTTACGTCATGAATAGGTAGAAATAACGGAGATAGTGATAAATACAGTTTACAGTTAAGCAACTACACGCTTTTAATTCTATCTTAGTAGCCATATCGACTTTAAGTAAGGATAAACGTTAATTATTTCGTATGTAAGACTTTTCTTTTAGATACAATCAGAAGATGTACATGCCAAGATATTGACTGAAATGTAAAGAAAAAAATATTTCACAGATTTATATCGTCGATAAGAATTTTATACCTACGTGGATACAAAAACATTGAAAACTTAAATTTTCAGAAAGAACTGTTCCAAAGTGTGTTCGCAATCTTGAAAAATTTAAATCTTTACGGTTAATCTTCTTCTTTAATTGAAGTTCAATTTCATTTTCCATTTGCTACGCAAACAATATTGATAAAGTAAACGTTCTTAAAAAATGTTCTGCATTCTAAGAAAAGTAAAAGCGTTCTGTGGGACACTAGCAAATTTCCTCTGCAATCTTTGGTTAGAATTGCAAATTTTAGGTTATAGCGTATGAAATGACGAATTTTTAGAGATTCATACCTCATTGAAGATCAGAAAGGAATAGAAAGCGAGTATATATATATATTATATATATAATATTATATTATATTATATATATTATATTATTATATTATATTATATATATTATATTATTATATTATATTATTATATTATATTATTATATTATATTATTATATTATATTATTATATTATATTATATATATTATATTATAGGAATACTAAAAAATTAAAGGTTAACGTAGCATGCCAATTTGAAATTTTGGAAAGATCACTACATTTCTTGTTTCTAATTTTTCGTTATTTTCAACACTTTGAATGCCACGTCGAATTCACATGTTTCACTCAGGACACCACGGGAGTATTGTTATTATTCAAAGCATATAATGGGAAAATAATAATAAATTGATAATGTAAGACACCATTCTTTCCCAGTGGACCGTTTATCTTATTGGTGGCCACGGGTGACCACCGTGCTTTGGTAGCACTTGATAGCGACATATTATAACAAGGCTTCGTTTATTTCAACAAACCATTCGCATTCGTTATTTCGTCGTAAGCAAAACGTGCAGAATATATTGTTGAAACGTGTAGAAGATATTAGTAAACAGTATTTACTCATTCTATATATAACAGTAAGGTATGTTCACACTTCTAACCTCGATTATATGATTATAAAGCAGCATTCACGATTATTTTCTAAGGTGTGTTTATAATAATATTCGTAGATTACCCATCAAAGATATGTATACAAACACAGTGCACCATTAGATGCAAGATTTGTCCTCATTTTATTTTTTTTTTTTATTGATGTTCTAATAAAAACGTTTAATTGTTCAATGGGACACATTTTATTTCAAAGTATCTTCTATTTATCGGTTATATTCAAAATCCCCTAATTGTCAATTTTCATTTAATTTTTACAATTGTAAGAAGTTGAAGCGCTGTGGTCTCCGATGATCACCGTGGCGTCACGGGACAAACCGTGTGTCATATATGATTTGCGTGGCAGTCAAAGTGTTAATAAAATATAATAAAAATTACAAAAAATTGAGTGTAGATCTTACGATACAAAAAACTATGTAGCGAAAGTGAATCGATAAAATAAACTTGCAATCCGAGTGTTGGAACAAACTCGTCTACCGTGAGAATCATTTACATAGCGAATTGATTTTGTGGAAGGCTGCTTTCAACAAATTCCACCTAGGAAGTCGAGAGCTCAGCCAACACGTCAATCGGCGTCGATCGACAAGAGGAGGCCGAGCGTCCGGCAGAAAGAAAAAGCAATTTCTTGGCGCGCTAATGTCGTCGAAAATGAATTTTTCACGCGGATACGGAAGTTGGCCGACGCTCCACGTTCCTCGCGTGTACACTTGCTCCGTAACGTCGCGCGTACATACACGAGGACGCGCGAGCACGTGCACCAACACGACCGTCTGCATAGCCGTGCAAGACTTGCCACGTCACCGGCACTCGGATCCGCGTCTATCTGTCAGTTTCCAGTCTCAAACAAGATGGATGGCTGGCGAATGGAAATCATGGTTGAAACCCAACCCCACCTTTGCATCCTTCCATCGGGTGGAAAGGGAGACGAAGAAAGAGAGAGAATGCGAGAGGGAGGACGCCCCACCATTCTGTTTGCGACCACCCTTATACCGAGAGAGCCACCACCCTCGCGTTATTCCGCGCTTCGATCTCGTATCATCCCCTTTCGCGTCTTTTGTGCTTTAAAATACAAATACGCCGGAGAAAGGAGATCGCACGCAACCTCCTTTTTTCCCTCTTCGATTTAATATCTGTCGGATCGCGTACTTTTTTCATAGCGACATTTTTAAGTTTTTAGAACAGCCGCTGGAAGATTTTCGATGATAGAATTTTCGACTTGGGTTAGGCTAACATTAGATCGTTAATGTTTTCGGGTTGAGTAATAAGTTCGTTCGATTTTCACTTGCGTATAGATATAGAAAATTGTTATAGAAAAGAATGGGAAAATATACATCTTTTCATAAAAGACAATATGTGTAAAGTTTGCCTTTGATTAGGTAAATTTTATCATATTTATTAAACACAGTTGTTTCTTTTAGAATAGTATTAGGTTATCCGAAAAGTTTCTTTCCTTCTATAAGATAATAATAGATGAATAACAATTTCTGTTTTATATTATTTTATTGAATTAGGAATGATTTATTTCATTGTATTTCTATTATTATGCATAATTCAATAAACTAATATAAAACAAAAAACATTATGCTTCTATTGTTTCCTTATAAAACGAAAGAAACTTTTCGGATAACCTAATAGTTCGTGCCGAATAGTAGATCCTCTTTTTTGATTTGTAAAGTAGAAAATATGAGATTCACAGTTGAAGCGTGGTATGATCCGCGTTGAATTGATCGGAATCTGCTACCATCGTGGGAAATGGCGCTATTCATACCATACATTATGTATGATTAGCATGTAGTCTTCAGGTTTTTAGATTTTGAGATAGTAATACGAAAGTATTAGGTTATCCGAAAAGTTTCTTTTGTTTTATAAGGAAACAATAGACGCACAATGTTTTTGGTTTTATATTAGTTTATCGAATTACGTATGATCAGTTTCGTTCTATTTCTATTATTACGTTCGTGCATAATTCAATAAACTAATATAAAACAAAAAGCATTGTGCGTCTATTATTTCCTTATAAAACGAAAGAAACTTTTCGGATAACCTAATAGCAATGGCTGTACAGATACTGTCATGGAGAGTCAGTTAAAAAAGTTCTTTTTATCAAATATTGCGTATTTGTAAATATCAACACTATTCTAACACGATCTTGAAAGTAAATTCTCCTTTCATAAAAAGCAAGGTTTCAATGTCATCCGCATTTTCCACTTCTTTCTCGAAGATATGTCGAAATTGATAAAACTGATCAAACGTTTTTATTTACGTCGATAAAGGCACTATTGAAGCGAACAGAGATGTGAAAAGGAGAACAGTAGAAAGTGGCTAGGGTATTTATTTTCTCGGAAGCTCTCTTAGGGAATTTCGATTCGAGATTCACAGAAACAGTCGGTACAAGTTGTGCGTGGACTCACGTGAACGTGCATTCTGCCAATAAATACAATGGACCATGGGATGGCTGTGGATCTACAGCGGGATCTATAAGCATTTGAATCTGAATCGGACGTTTCTTACCGCCTTTACTCGCGAATACGATTTCGAAAGATTCCTACCGTGATCCAAGATGAATAATGGATGGATAATATTAAGAGAGGGCCGACTCTTACTTGTATAAATGGTATATAATACAAGCACTTTTTTCTCGAGGGTTCCCTTCTTTTTTCTAAGAACTTTCCAAAAGGAGGATCGAGTGGTTTGCGATGAAATCGATGAATCGTACGACTTGTATATTTTTAGATAAATATGGAGTTGCTGCTTGTTATTCGCTATTCCTGAAAATAACCTTAACACTAGCGATAATAAATAATCACTAGACTATAGTGTCAAATTTGCACTAAAGAAATTACAATGAAAGGTACGTATAATTATTTATTATATAAATTTAATTACAGTATTTGCATATTAAAAAAATAATAATCGTCTTCCATATACTATACAAAAAGTCATAGAATATTTAAAAAAAATATACTTAAGTAAATACAGAATTGTTTCTTGTTATTCGCTATTCCTGAAAATAACCTTAACACTAGCGATAATAAATAATCACTAGACTATAGTGTCAAATTTGCACTAAAGAAATTACAATGAAAGGTACGTATAATTATTTATTATATAAATTTAATTACAGTATTTGCATATTAAAAAAATAATAACCGTCTTCCATATACTATACAAAAAGTCATAGAAAATTTAAAAAAATATACTTAAGTAAATACAGAATTGCTTCTTGTTATTCGCTATTCCTGAAATACAAAGAACATTGAACATAATACATGAACATCCAAACTTTCGATGATATATATATATGTTATATTGTATTTTTTACTTTAATTATGTATTTTGATAAATATATATCCAGTAATATATATAAGTCCAGTATATATCCAGTAAAAATACGTAATTCACTAAAAATACATAATAAAAGTAAAAAATATAATATAACATAATATATATAATATAAATACAATATATATACATATTCAATAAAAATACATAATTCCAGCAGCGCTTACACCTAATAAAGGAATCATGTAATGCAAAATATTCAACCGCCCTACACGGCAACCGCAGAAAACAGCGGCTTGGGTTAACAGTCTACGATATAACCCTTCCAACGGATTCTTAAACCGCCGGCTGGCGAGCCATAAAGGCTAAACATTAGGAATCGCGAAAAATTTATCGAGCACGCGCGCGTGCACGGGGGCCCGGGGATCCGTTGGGGCGAGGCACGACTTTTCCTTCGGCTAAACTGTAGAAAAATTGAAATGGGCGAGGCGAAAGAATGAATAAAGATCAGGGAAACGCGAGTTTGGTGGTGAGAGGGTTAAAGGGGTGGCGGAAGTGGATTGCAGGCACGTAAACCGGCAACTCGGTTGCCCTGGAAGTGGCTAGGAGGGACGAGGCTGTGCACGCGAATGATATTAGGTAGAAACGCATGAACTTTGATATATTTCCGGAGGTGGAGGCCGGCTGTGGGGATGGAATTCACCGTACTAGTGGAAAAGCAGGCCGTATGACGCCATTCCACGGCAAGATTCTTCGTACGAACGTTCTTCTGCAACGCGATATCGATTTCCATCGATTTGATTTTTAAAATCGACATATCTTTATGCGATGTTGAATAATCTTAGGAGGACAATTTCTAAATCATTTCTAACGGACTTAATTTTCTATAGAAAATATCCAAGAGAAAATAAAGTGGAAACGGAGGAATGCAAGTTTATAATTTTAGGTTAGATAACCATGAATAGACAAAATGTACGAAATATAGCAAATATATAAAATATTTTGTAGTATTAGCTTGCCCGAAAAATGTTTTTCTTTCGCAGACGTGTTTTTTGCAACAGTGCAGAAACGTGAAACCAAGTCTGTGAAATATCGCGGTGTTTATCTCAACAGAATAAAATGTTTGAAAAGTATTAGGTTGTCCGAAAAGTGTCTGTCTTTTACAGACACGTCTTTTATAACGATGTATCTTTATAGAAACATGAAACCTAATCTGTCGAACGTTGTAATTTTCATTTTGATAGAACTATTGAGACATATATATAACTTTATGTGCTAGACTAGGTTAGCTGTGTAGTAATGATACTTGTATGTGGATATCAATGTGTGGAAGTATGTATGTGTGCGGCGTCTCGAAAACAAATGAATGTAAACAGTTCAGTTAACAGTCGTAGTATGGAAGAAGGTACGACGCGTGCGAGTGTGTATCGACGAATATCGTTGAAATCGTTTATCAAATAAGTATATAACTATTCTAATATAAATTCTAAGTGTAAATTTAGTGTTCCTATACCATTATTTCGGCTATTAATATCCAAAATTCTCAACAAGAACAAAATAGACCATACGTAATTCGATTATTGTGCGTCCATTATTTCCTTATAAAATGAAAGAAACTTCTCAGACGACGTAATATTGAAGAGTAGTAATACTAAAAGTATTTTTTTTTTTAATGGAGATTATATTATATTTAGATTGTAGGAGATTTCGTTATGAATTTTCAAGTCTTTATAAGAATATATACTAAAGTATTTTAATATATTTGTTGCATTGACATATACGTTACACAACGTCATTACGTAACAATAAGTAACATCGTGCTACTGACACATCCAGTGTATTTTTATTTCTCGTGTGTTTCAAGAAATCCCATTAAGCAATTAAACAAAACAGTGAAGAAGAATCGTTAGAATAATCATCGCTGCTCAACGTAAAGGCATTTCTCGTGAAGAAAGTGCGCAGTTCCAGAGGTGAGACAGTTAAATACAGATATATTTTATTAGCATCAAACGTATTAATATTTAGAATAGCTTTTACACATTAGAGATCCGTTTCTATCGAACTCTTCGTTTGCTCTGACGTATTAGGTTATGCGGAAAGTGTCTTTCTCTCGCAGACGTGTTTTTTACAACAGTGCACCTTCGTAAAAACGTGAAACCAAGTCTGAATAAGAAATATCGCGGTGTTTATCTCAACAGAGCAAAATAGATCGTACGAAATTCGACAAAATAATATAAAACAAAAATCCTTGTGCGTGTATTATTCTCTCATAAAACGAAAGAAACTTTCCGGACAACCTAATAGAAATAAATTTTTCCGTAAGTTAAATTCCATTAGATGCGTTCATAAAAATATGAAGTTGGATAAAAATGCACAGTTTAATCAATTTGTTAACCAAATAAGAAGATGAGAAAAATGGAAAAACTCCGGAATACTTCCCGTTCTACAATATAGTACGATTATTTACGAATCACAGTGTATATTGAACGATGATTGAAATATAGTCAGAATCGTTTTTTGAAGATCCTTAAACATGGTTGAAAGCAGAATTGCCGAGGCAGAAGAATCAACGGGAGGAAGTTTTCATCGACGAAGGGAAACGGAAGGAAATGTGGCTGTTAGTTGTTCCGGCCGAAGCGCGGGATGCATCGAAGAGTGGCCGCGGCAACGGTGCGAGAATTGGGGAAGAACGAGAAGTAAGAAGAAGAGGCAACCCAAAGGGAAAAGGACGAAAAAACAGAGAAAGAGAGAGAGAGAGAGAGAGATGGCATAGAGAAGCCAGCGGAAGGCGGAAAACAAGGGAAAATAAAGCAGCGGAAGAATCGCGTCGCAGGAAAAAGAATGAGGGCGCTGTCAGCTGGTGGAAATTATTCTGATTATGCTAATTCCGGTTCTGTTCCACTCCTTTACCCAGCCGTCCCCCAGACCCATTGCCTCCCTGCTGCTGTCTGCGCCATCTTTCATGGCTGATATTTATAATATAGGGGTGCTCGAGCAGTTTCAAACTCTTTTTGGCCCCCGAGCTCGCAACCCCCCTCCCCAACCTCGACCATCATTTGGCCCTCCATCGAGAACCACCCCACGGCACGCTCCACTGTCTTCGGGCTTTTCGATAAATTTATTCATATTCCAAGGAAAATTTCGTCGCTGGTCGAGAGAGAACTCGGTCAACTAGAGCCTCTGGTCCCGCGGCACTCCAGCTTAGCCGCGATTTACCTTTGAAAATCTATCCGCGGCGACTTTGTTAGCCCAGCATCGTGAAAACAGAGCCATTATCTACGAAAGAGGACATTTTTGTGCAGTTCGTAATAGCTGGTGTATTTTCTTTTTCTATCAACTTTTCTAGGTTATCACGTTGCTCGAAAGTGAGAGGAGTGGGGATGGATTTGGAAATGAAAGAGCGAGATACATAGCCGCAGCGCTTAGCGTGCACGTTCGTAATCTTCCTCTCAAGGTCGTAAGTTTTCCTTTTTAATTAAAGGTGCTTTCTATTCATGTCCGGAGACTGGCACGCCCACGGTTAAAGTTACGCTACGTTATTTTACGCTTCGTGGAAAATCTTCCTTTCTTCTGATATTGTCGTTCGATCGTTTTTTTTTTTTTTTTTATTTGCTTCGCTATAATTTAGGGTATAAAATTCATAGACGACAGATTGAAAGAATCTGACACCGAATCGATCGGCACAGCAAGGCATTATGGACAGTTTAAAGGGACGATTGTCAAACACTCGTGGTCTTTGCAAACATGAATAAAATAAACACGTACACCGATGATTAAATAGCCTTGTGTTTACTTGGGCAATAAGCTGATCTATCTCACTTTACCCTCTGTTAACTCTTCGATAAAAAGTGACACAGCCATATTTGATTTCTTATTACACCTCCCACAAGGCAGTCAACACGGATTCCACATAAAACCAATAAGGAAAATTTGCTATAGATGGGCACTATATAAAAATCATAGGATGTTAATATGATATTAAAATATTTTCTATTTTTCTTTCTTATTTTATTATGGCTCATATACAGACTGCGGATGTTTAAGAAAATTCATATTTTTATAAAAAAAAAAACTATTTCATATATTAGGTATATAATGTTACAATACTACTACTGTACAATAAATACTATATTTTATACGTTTTTCAATAATATGTGTGTAGCGGCACATGCGTCACAGGACGTTTCGATACGAAGATAACTTCACATAGTTGTTTTGCCACTGAGGATTAACACTGACACATCATTATACACATATTAACGACGCACACAATGTAAGAAATAAAGCAATTTCGCTGCTACGTGTAACCTATAACCGGCGACAAGTTCAAACCTTTCGGTAGCCCCCTCGATCAGTATAGATAGACGACCGTGTTCTCCAGACATAGTCAGTGAGTCGAGCGAATAAATATAAGAAATCAGTCTAGCAAATCACTATAACGATTAATATCAGTACCACAGTATCGCGCAATCTTATAACGAATACCATGAAGCGAGCAACGCTTGCGATTAACTTTGTATTCTACATTTTAGGATATCTGTAAATATAGTTAATTAAATTAACTCGTCTCGTTATCGATTTAACCAACAACACGTCCACCACATATGTATTTTAAGCATTTTTTAATATTCCATAAATCTGTATCTATCGCTCTGAAACACAATAACTTTCTATTCTGTACGTTAATTAATAATTTATTGCAATAGACAAGACTATCAAATAGCAACTCCAAAATTGTTTAAAATAATAATTACGTTAATAAATATATATTTATATATTGTTCATCTATATACATTCTATTCGCATATATTTCTATCGCCTACCTATTTACTCTGTCGGTATAACGTTAAGAGGATTGTAGGGTTAAATATCACTGTACCCTTGGTAGAGCCTAGGAGCGCCACCTCTGAACCTAATCCACGCTAAACTAACCTTCAATTGCCGTCATTCACGTAACCAACAAGATCCTCTCGCAATCATGTTAAGCCACGCTGTCTAAACTCCCTTCGCGTTTTCACCGACAACGCATTATCCGTCCCTCTTACGAGCGAGAACGTGTATGCCAACATCGTGGAGGCGTCGCGTCGCAAATACAGAGATCGCGTGGTTATTAATAACATTATTAATCGCGAAGGCTCGTGCAAGTGGTGCGAAATTCGAGAAATCAAAGCACAGTTATTACTCAAGCCGTGGCCGACAATACGAGGCTGCTTTATTCCAGTCGGATATGTAGGTTACCAGCGAGCCTAACAGAAGTGGCGGACAATGAGAAGCGAGAGGATGATCCAAGACTGAGAGAAAAATAGCGGACGCGAGAGCGAGACGGTTAGCGATCTTCGTAGGTGGGCGAACGCGTCACCTTTAATTAATCACGCGACTGTATTATTTCCCGTTTAAGCTCCCCTTTTCGGTGGCCCATCGAGAAAGAGGCAATGGACGAGGAGAGAAGAGAAGAGACGCAACGGGAATCGTAAGCGAGAAACGCTTTGCTTGAGACGTACGGTACAAAAGAGGAGCGGGAAAGCAAAGCTACGGCCACCTTTACAGACAGCCTTCGTATAAACATGTCAGTCCGCCGAGGCTCGTCTCGAGAAACGGGCCCGCATTCATCCATCACTTCGTCCCCCTGACTTCCTTCGTCTAGCCTTCCTCTACGATACGTCCTCCGCCCCCTCTTTCCTCCTCTATTGCTTTTCGTTGTGCCGTTGCTCACAATTCGCGGCTATTTTTCTCGCGACCCGTACTCCAAAGCAAAAAAATATCTTTCAAATGGCAAACCGCTGGTGAGAGGCTACGTAACGGGAAAGCTCGTCTCGCAGGCCCCCTATTTTCGCCGGTTCCCGCCGCGAGAATTTGTTCTGCACATGTACCGTTACCAACGCCGCTGAATCTCCAGAAGATTCGACGTTTTTGCGTTTCGTTCGAGTGTGAAACGACTGCAATGCGTTAATGGGCAACGATTCAGATCATTCGAGCGTTAGTCTTCGAGTATTCAACTGTAGGTTAACGCTTTGACTGCCACGCCGAAATCACACGTTTCGCTCAGGACGCCACGGCTTTAGCTTTCTCAAATGTGAGAATCGCCTGCCAATTGTATTTGCATTTCCGCATCGATTTCGTACGAAGCAACGTGCTTTCGTGGTTTATGAAAAGGATTTGAGGAAAGCGGATATAAAAGGACAAAAGTACTGCTTTAGTAATTATCGGTTGCTCCGATTTTAGACGATATTATGCCTGTCTTGTTTACGTATTCATATACCAGGTCTTGCTTAAATTCGGCATCTAACTTACCTACAGAGTATCTGTGCAAATATCTTGGAATAACTTTGTAATGACGTCGTGTGTAGCGTTAGTAACTTTTCAAAATCTTCAGTAGCAATAGAAACACTTTAAAATCACACGTTTCGCTGAGGACGCCAGGGGAGTATTTTTATTATTCAAAGCATATAATGGGAAAATAATAATAAATTGATGATGTAAGACACCATTCTTCCCCAATGGACCGTTTATCTTATTGGTGGCCACGGGTGACCACCGCGGCGCCTTGGTAACAGCTGATAGTGACATATTATAACAAGGCTTCGTTTATTTCAACAAACCATTCGCATTCGTTGTTTCGTCGCAAGCAAAACGTGTAGAATATATCGTTGAAACGTGTAGAAGATATTAGTAAACAGTATTTACTCATTCTATATATAACAATAAAGTATGTTCATACTTCTAACCTCAATTATATGATTATAAAGCAGCATTCACGATTATTTTCTAAGGTGTGTTTATAATAATATTCGTAGATTACCCATCAAAGATATGTATACAAACACAGTGCACCATTAGATGCAAGATTTGTCCTCATTTTATTTTTTTTATTGATGTTCTAATAAAAACGTTTAATTGTTCACTTTTTACTTTATTTTATTTCAACGAAACATTCGGCTGGAATGATATGAATGAGGTGCGGAACAGAGGAAAATGTGTAGATTTATCAGATCAAATGGTAGCATATTCTACAGCGCGTAGAAGAACCCTCAAATGGTATATAAAAATTAGCTTTAGAGTTATTGTTAAATACATCAATTTCAAACGCGATGGTACTCTATAAACAAGCAGGGAAAACAAAAATCAAGGTATCAGCTTTTAGAATGACACTCCCAACGCATCTTACACTGTGCCATGACCAGAAATATACTTATTCGACAAAGATTGTGAAACGAAACGCAGAATAAAGAAGGACAAGCGTAGCTGGCACGAAAATATAAAAAAATGTGGAACAGTTTGGATGAAAAATTGCTAAGAATCGGACCAAAAAGGTAACCACCTATAGTCCAGGTTGTATTGAAAGTATTTTAACAAAAACTAATAACAAAACTACAATCACTGAATTGTCAACTCAATATTACAACAAAAGTAAGGTTAGAAAATAAAAATTCAAAGACTTCAGCAACGTTGACAGCTTATATTTCAATCATACCTTTCCCAGTCACTGTACCTGTCAATGAAATTTACCAAAAGCCAAGATAATATTCTAATTAATTTTTTATTGTTGTCATTTGAAAATTTGGTTCATAACGTAACGCAGTAATTTTTAGACAATTCGAGTCGCCTTTACACAATCCACACGTTCGATCCTATAATTGTCTTTATGTTTTTCCATTCACTCAACCCCGACGTGAGAAAAATCAGGTCATATCGCGACGGTCCGCGCGGAATTCTTTGCCCGCGAGCGTGTCACACTACGCCTCCATAGAATATGTCAGGCTCCATAGAATTCTCCGCGGCAGATAATCCAAAAGAAGACGAAAAGGGATGGCTTTTCCGGGGACGCGCATCAGCAGCTCGGCTGTGAGCGGGTACACAGCACCCGTTCGCCTAGCACACTCCCGTGAACAGTTCATTTATTATGCGGTTAGTTATCGCGCCTTTTCGTCTGATTTCCCTGCCAACAATGCGCCGTCACCGGCGCAGACAGGTTCTGGCGGTTCTTAGACTCCCGGCCGTTCTCTTTCCCGCTTCCACGACGTTTTCTCATCCGCCACTCTAAGTGACGCTCACTGACGACACGCCATACGTCACACCGTTCCTACCCTCTTTCTCCAGCGACGTTTTCATCCCCCTTTTCCATACTCGCGTCTACCTATACCCCTTTCCCTCGTCTCTTTCTCTCACGTTTTTTTCCACGCTTACGTTCCTTCCAGCTTCTTCTCGTTTTTACCTTTCGTTCTTTCACACCTTTGCTTTCTTCCACCTTTTCTTGCCTATTCGCGCGCCACGATGGCTTCCAACAGTCGAGTTCGACGCAGTTGCCGAACTGAGAGTCTCGTTTGACTTACGACCAACTCGCTGGGGTGGAGTCTACTCGGTTCATATATTTCTCGGAACCCGGCGGATCCAGCGTCCTGCGCGACGTCCATGGTTCTCTATTCAAGGCCTGGTGATAGTTGAGTCTACCGGGGCATTGAATTTTACAATGGGATTTTGTAACAAAGTTTAGTATGATAATGAATAGTTGGTACATTTATCAACGTTTTGTAACTGTCTGCAGCTTCGACATATAAAGAAATATCAGTTCCATAGTGGAGATGTAATTTTTAACCATTTAACTGCCACGTGGGCCATATATGGCCACGGTTTCTCCTGTGACGTCACGGTGGTCATTGAACTTCTTACGATTGTAAAAATTGAAAGAAAATTGACAGTTAGAGTATTTTCAATATAACCGATAAATAGAAGATACTTTGAAATAAAATGTGCCCCATTGAACAATTAAACATTTTTATTAGGACATCAATAAAAAAAAAAAAAAAAGAAGGAGAACAAATCTTGCATCTAACGGTGCAAGCCAATATTTGAAAGACAGCATATTTTCCTTCGATTTTGGGACATTTTGTAGTGATAGAAAAACGGAATTCAAGAACATTGACGAATATGTTACTATACTTACATTTCAAGCAGTCGGGTCTTAAAACATGAAGAAACAAAAATGATAAAATTATTGTGCACTATTTTCAAAATCTTCTTGACGTATAAATAGAAACTTGCACCACTCCCTAATTTCTCAAATCATCACAGATGAGATCTCCAACCTCCTCGTGTCCTCGGTAAGCGAGATAACAAGTGGAAGAAAACTGAAAATGTAATATTCTGTGCCACGTACAAAACCGATATCGAACCCTCGGAATTACTTCATTGTGCTTATCGAGCAGCCGAGAAAGGACTGCAGTTTCTGTATCAGAAACTCATCCGCGGCATTGCGCTAGATGCACCGGTGATTGATACCTGTCACTTCCTGCCTTGCTTTCCCTCATCAGTATCGACGAAGGCCAACTAGACTGCTAATTTACTGATAAGAAACACTCACCGTGCAACTTGATCGTCTTCACCAATACTTGGTGCAATATACCCATTGGTTCGTATCTTTGCCTGTTTATAGTACAATATGGAGGTCAAAATCGAGATTTGTCATTTTTTCAAACAATAATTGTAAATCGAATGAGGAAATTTGTCTTACGGTGTTAACAGTAGCTTGCAACAATGTTGTATCCAGGAAACATTGAATAATATTTGACAATTATTGGGTTGGCCAACCCAATGGTGAATTCTCTGATGGTGAATTTTGTATATTCTTCGTTTAATATTCAGCGACGTTGTGAGGTTAGAATGATAGCAATCTACCAGAATACTAATCTAAATAAATACTAATCTAAATAAATCGAATGAGGAAATTTGTCTTACGGTGTTAACAGTAGCTTGCAACATTGTTGTATCCAGGAAACATTGAATAATATTTGACAATTATTGGGTTGGCCAACCCAATGGTGAATTCTCTGATGGTGAATTTTGTATATTCTTCGTTTAATATTCAGCGACGTTGTGAGGTTAGAATGATAGCAATCTACCAGAATACTAATCTAAATAAATGTGTATAATAAGAATATACTACGTGATGATCAAGGTTACATATGAATAATGTGTGGAATATACATAATAATGACATGAATTAATGATGCAAATTTTCGTGTATATTAGTATTGTATATTATTGTACACTACTAATGATCCTGTACTATATAAGCTACAGTGCAGTTATATAACGTAACTTGTGATAGAATATTTAATATGATGCAGCAATTTTTATTTCTATTCCACATTATAGTATTAGGTTGGTAACTAAGTGATTGCGGCTTTTGTCAGTACTACCAAATGACAAAATCGGCAATCACCTAGTTGCCAACCTAATATTACATACGATACCGAACTAGTGTCAAGCTAATGTATTTTCTACATCTGCATCGTATCTGTCAATCTGTTAATCGAGTTAATTCTTAACCAGAAAGTCAGTTCTACAACAAATACATAATTATAATATTACACTTAAGAGATTGGAATTCCAGTTGACGAGTTGACTAATTTTCTTCCAGTCGATAAATGAAAAATGGCTTCTTTACAACTACTGCCAGGACAGTTATCTTTGTACTATAATTTACCAATTAAAATACTAATAATACAATTACCTTGATCAAATATTTATTGGGTTGGCAACTAAGCGATTGTGGATTTTGATTTTGTTTTGTTTTGGTGGTACTGACAAAAGCCACGATCACTTAGTTGCCAACCTAATATTATATGCGATACCGAACTAGTGTCAAGCTAATGTATTTTCTACATCTGCATCATGTTTGTCAATCTGTTAACTAGAAAATCGGTTCTACAACAAGTACATAATTATAATATTACACTTAAGAGATTGGGATTGCGATTAACCAGTTGACTAATTTTCTTCCAGTCGATGAATGAAAACCTTGACTTCTTTACAACTACGGCCAAGACATTTATTTTTGTACTATAATTTATCAGTTGAAATACTAATAATACAATTACCTTATTCAAATATTTATTGGGTTGGTAAATAAGTGATTGCAGATTTTGCCATCAGGTGGCATTGACAAAATCCGCAATCACTTAGTTGCCAACCCAACAGATTGAACGTAATATATAGAAACGGACATAAAACACAATGGCACTAAATATTATATGAAATTCCAGGGAATATTTCTGCAATTCAAAAACAAAATTCCACTCATCATCCTCGTTACAGCTTGAAATTTATTCACCATTTTCCAATACCAAATAATAAATATAATACGAAACGAGAATTATTCGTGTGAACGATATATTAGGTTGGCAACTAAGTGATTGCGGATTTGTCAATAACACCTAATGACAAAATCCGCAATCACTTAGTTGCCAAACCAATAGATTACTGCAATACGACCACAAGTTCTTTCAACAAAATACAAATAGCAACGTTCTCAAAAGTATTTCCGCTCGCCCCTCATCTAAAGGAAATGAAAGAAAAAAAGAATCTGTATAGCAAGAGATGTAAAGAATTTGTCGTAGGAGGACAAGTATTCGACAGGACAGATAATCGTGGGAGCGTGCGCTCCACTTTCCTATCAAGGCCGCAGTAAATTTAACGCGGCACACCGCGATAGGGCTGAAAGCGGTGAAAGGAGAGAGAAGCGAACGGTTGCTTGGATAATGCTCGACCAACACCGTCAATTGATCTATCGACCGATCGACAACGGAGAGGGGTAAAATTCACGAAATCTAGTAATGGCAACGATAAAAGGTGCTATAGGTTTGAAAAAGGGGGTGCGTGATTGTTGGAAGGAGTAAATTCTTAGTTATAAAGTTGTCCATTTTATACACATTTCTTGTGTTAACCTAACCTCAAAATCACGAGCGATACATATTGTTAATTAAGAATGATAAATAAATGAATCTTTTATACGAGACAGTTAAACAACAGATGACAAAACTAAAAATTAAAAATTGATATTTTTGCAATGCTTGATCGCAAAACAAACAACCATAAAATATAAAAATATAGAAATAAAAGGTAGAGAGATAAAAAATAAAATAACAGATTATAGCACGATGACAAAGCAGATGATAAAACATTTTTTTCAAGAGCATTTGAAATAAGATTCCGCGGCATCGAAAAAAAGAAGGAACCAGAGTGGAATAGGGGTGGTGGACGAAGCAAGGGTGTAGCGAAAGCCGACGCAACGCTGCCTCGATGGGGGGTAAGCACGATAAGACGGCGTGAGTAATGAGCAATGCCACGAGTGATATCAGCGACCGAGAATGAGACGCTTCTCGCCGCTTTTAAGAGGCTACGAGGAAAAGTTGCGGGACCGACAGAGTCCACAGGGTGGCGAGAAAGAGAGGCTGTTACAAATCAACTTTTATACCGGAGGAGAAAAAAAAGTTCATTATTGGTTCCCCGTAAAAAGCCACGAATCCACCGTAGGGTAAAGAAGCCTTTCTCCCCCTCTACGTTGGAGGATGGGGATGCTTCCGGCGCGAATATGAAGCAGGGGAAAAGGGGACGGTCCCGAGCGTTCTCTCGTCAATTCTTCTCGTCACCACTGATAACGGATACCTCGTTTGAGTTTCGGTCAAATGAACCATACCTACAGAAAACGTCACAGAAAGGTTATAATGAGCGTCAGCTCTATGGATGTTTCATTAAAAAAATTTTTAAAAAGAATTTATGAGGAAATAATAGACGCACAACGTTTGTTGTTCTGTATTATTTTGTCGAATTTCGTACGATCCATTCTGTTCTGTTTAGATAAATACCGCGACATTTCACAGACTTGGTTTCACGTTTGTACGAAGGTGCACTGTAGTAAACGACACGCTTGCGATAAAAGACACTTTCCGGATAACCTAAACATTTGTATATCTAAGTATATAGCGTGATTTCTGAACGGTCCATCTGTAATGTACAATTTGTTAATTCGTTAATAATATTAGTTAGCAAATCATCGCTTGTGCGTGTCTAAACAGTTTATAAAACATTTTATAAAATTGTGCAGCAGAAGTACAGAAATTAATAGGGAATTTTTATGAACGTAACTAAGGAAATGGAAACTAAATTAATGTTCGTTTCACCGTTTAAATATTATACCAGGTAATTGTTACTTTATGAAAGCATTAATTGTACAATATTAGTACTTAACCTCTTAGATACCAAATTGTCCGAAAAGTTTCTTTCGTTTTATGAAGAAATAATACAACGTTTTACGTTTTATATTATTTTGTCGAATTTCGTACGATCCATTCTGTTCTCTTGAGATAAATACCGCGACATTTCACAGTCTTGGTTTCACGTTTGTACGAAGGTGCACTGTAGTAAACGACACGCTTGCGATAAAAGACACTTTCCGGATAACCTAAACATTTGTATATCTAAGTATATAGCGTGATTTCTGAACGGTCCATCTATAATGTACAATTTGTTAATTCGTTAATAATATTAGTTAGCAAATCGTCGCTTGTGCGTGTTTAAACAGTTTATAAAACATTTTATAAAATTGTGCAGCAGAAGTACAGAAATTAATAGGGAATTTTTATGAACGTAACTAGGGAAATGGAAACTAAATTAATGTTCGTTTCACCGTTTAAATATTATACCAGGTAATTGTTACTTTATGAAAGCACTAATTATACATTATTAGTACTTAACCTCTTAGATATCAGATTGTCCAAAAGTTTCTTTCTTTTTATGAGGAAATAATATTATATTATATTATTTGTTTATATTACTTTATATTATTTTGTCGAAAAAGGTGCACTGTTGTAAGCAACACATTTGAGAAAGAAAGACACTTTCAGGATAACCTAATATTTAGGAATTTTGTTGAATTTCTTGTAGAGCGATGAGAATGCCTAATCCAGTTTTCTTAATTGTCTTCTTAATAGTTTTTAAATTAAGGATAAACTAGAATCTAATATCTATGTAGGTTTGAAAAATGAAAATTAACCTTAAAAAATGCAAATTAATATTTCTTATTAAAAAATACCTACCTCTGGTATCTGATATTAAAAGTGCAAGAAATATTTATTTTCAAATATCCATTACTATACTGTGTAATGATAAAAATACATATTAAAATAAAATTCCTTAGCATCGAATGGTATGCAGAGGAAAATCGAAATTAAGGATTCTCATGAATCTATCAGAAGCTCGCGAAGAATTATAATTGCCAGTGGAGGAGGAGGGGACGCGTTTAAAAATGTTCTTGTCGTCCAGTTTCCAACCCCCTGTTCGCCTCCCTTTTGGCCTGCCAGGGTGGCGCGACGCGTGCACCAGCCCCTGTAAATCTACGCGGTGTCGTTTCCACATCCTGTTTCACTGTTTTCCACCAAATAATTTCAGCTTCATTCTTCATTTAGCTTGGCACAAACTGCCGCAAACAACCGGGCCCTCCTCGCGCGAGGCCAAGTCGGCCGACGCAGCCGCATTTATATTAAAATACTAAGAAAAACTTCCACCGCACCGCTGCCACCCCCTCACGATCCACCCTCTCTGGGTAGAATCGTTAATTTTCTGCTTCCATTCGCTTCTCGTAAATCCCCGTGCCCCCGCCACGGAAAATAATACGAGCAGGAAATGTTGACCATTATTTTCGGGGCTCGCCTAGCGGTTTCATTAAAATTATGATTTCGATTCGGTGGCCGCGAGTCTTCAGCCCGCGAAAAATGGCTTGGTCCACGGCTAGAATTCTGTTTCTTCGGCTGAGAAACATCTCATTTCGTTGAACGTTTCGTTCTGCCCGTTTTTCGTAATGGAATGGTTGTGGGATACAGTCTGTTTCAAAGTTGCACGATTCTGACTAGAATGTTTAGGGTGATAATTTTGTGGAATGAGAACGTAAGGGTGATACACACGGAAATAAAATTAAAATTTCGATCCGGTTCGTGCGAATCTATGCTCGCGAAAAATGACCTGATCCACCGTTAGAACTTTGTTTCTTTCACGTAGAGAAACGTTTCGTTTCGTCTCGCTTGACGTAATGAAAAGTTTGAGGGATACACTTTGTTGTCCAAATTGTACGATTCTTTTATTAGAATTGTTAGCTTGGAAATTTTATAGAATTAGAGTGTACGAGTAATATAGAGGATCGTGGTCGTTCGTGATACGTTCGTCTGCTTTGAGACACGCAAAAAAACGTCGGTCAATGGCTGGTCACCATGCACGATGAGAGTGGAGTTTTCGTGAGATCCGACCGGGTGCATCATTAAGGTACCCCACACGTGAAACTTTCCTACCGGGTGTACGGTGCAGAAGCTGGAAGATTTTTTGCAATTACCCGGCTAAAAGAACCGCTGCCGTGGTGCTCCATGGGATTAAGCTTGACAAGAAACAATTTGACTAGAGTGAAACTTTGCAGGAAGACGATTTTATTGTAAGAACAATATATTGAGAAAATTCTAACAAACTAACAAAGGAACTTCAAATTTTTATATAAATAGATAGATTCTACTTAAAATAATACTAATTATCGCTGGTTAAAATCATTAAATTCATGGTAGAAATGGGGTTAGAAAAATGTTGTGGCTCAAAATGTTAGGTTATCCGAAAAATTTCTTTCCTTTTATGAGGAAATAATAGACGCAAAATGTTTTTTCTTTTATATTATTTTGTCGAATTACGTACGATCCATTTTGTTATGTTGAGATAAACACCATGACATTTTACAGACTTGGTTTCACGTTTGTACGAAGGTGCACTGTTGTAAAAAACACGTTTGCGAAAGAAACACTTTCCGGACAAACTAATGCAACGAAAATCAAGAATAATAAAATTGCATTGAAAGCTTCGTTTTTGAGAAAATTGAATTTCAAGATTTATAGTAATTTGAAGTATATGTAAATTTGTTTAATTTTCAACTAGTCAGGAGTAGATAATCGATAACAAGTTACTCTACAGTTAAAAATTAGTCCAAATTTGTATTCGTATGCCGTGTTAATTTTTTATTACAATATTCAGATTTATTTATATATTTATTAATTAATCTACGTCTATCAGCACGTAATTAGCAGCAACCATTGAAATCATCCACCCTCAGGCGTAATATGAAATAAATGTCAGACTTGAGGACGACTTCGGGGACACCCAGTGTAGCACCTCACGGCTAGAAGCCGAAGCGAGGTAGCAGCGTTGGCTGCTCACGCTACATTACGTTCCATTATCTCGCGTTCACTTTTTCAAAAAGAACGCCAGCGGAGCGGACCGTACATAAGCCCGTGACGACCGCGACGTCCCGCCATGGAATTAAAACTTCTCTCCGTTACACGTGACCTCGTGCCATCGGGATTTTCAGCGTTCATCCACCTGCGATCCGCCTACGCAAGATCACCATCTACCTACCGCGCCGTTTCGTTTACAATGGAATAAATACGTCCAGTTGACAATGGAGCAGTGTCTTCGAGAAGACAACAGAACGTGATTAATGACATCGAGAGTCTTTCGCTTCTTAAACGGTAGAAAATCGATGTCGATACCGCGCACTTCTCGTTTAATCGGTCGAACACGTTTCGTATTTAACACTTTGACTGCCACGTGGGTCATATATGAACCGCCATGATTCTCTTGTGACGTCACGGTGGTCATTGGTGATCGGAGCGCTTCAAATTGAATGAAAGTTTACAATTAGGGCATTTTGAATATAATCGATGAATAGAAGATACTTTGAAATAAAAAGTGTCCCATTGAGCAATTAAACGTTTTTATTAGAACACCAATAAAAAAGATGATAACAAATCTTGCATCTAACGGTGCACTGTGTTTGCATCCATATCTTTGATGGGTAATCTACGAATATTATTATAAACACACCTTAGAAAATAACTGCGAATGCTGCTTTATGGTCGTATATTTGAAGTTAGAAGTGTAAACATACCTTAGTGTTATATATAAAATGAACAAATACTGTTTACTAATATTTTCTACACTTTTCAACAATATATTCTGCACGTTTTGCTTACGACGAAACAACGAATGCGAATGGTTTGTAGAAATAAACGAAGCCTTGTCATAATATGTCGCTATCAACTGTCAGCAAGGCGCCATTGTCGTCACCCGTGTCCACCAATAGGATAAACGGTCCGTTGGGGACGAATGTTGTCTTACATCATCAATTTATTATTATTTTGTCATTATATACTTTGAATAATAAAAATACTCCCGTGACGTCCTGAGTGAAACGTGTGATTTCGGCGTGGCAGTCAAAGTGTTAAACTAATATTTGAAAAGTATTAGGTTATCCGAAAAGTGTCTTTCTTTTACAGACACGTCTTTTACAACGATGTATCTTTATACAAACATGAAACCTAATCTGTCGAACGTTGTCATCTTTATTTTGATAGAAGAAAATTGATCATACGTAATTCGATAAAATAATATAAAACGGAAAATGTTGTGCGTCCATTATTTCCTTATAAAATGAAAGAAGCTTTTCAGACGACGTAATATTTGAAGAGTAGTAAGACCAAAAGTATTTTCTTTTTTAAAAGAGATTATATTATATTTAGATTGTAGGAGATTTCGTTTTGAATTTTCAAGTCTTTATAAGAATATATACTAAAGTATTTTAATATATTTGTTGAGGTGACATATACGTTACACAACGTCATTATGTAATAATAACATCGTGCTACTGACACATCCAGTGTATTTTTAGTTCTCGTGTGTTTCAAAAAATCCCATTAAGCAATTAAACAAAACAGTGGAGAAGAATCGTTAGAATAATCATCGCTGTTCAAAGTAAAGGCATTTCTCGTGAAAAAAATGTGCAGTTCCAGAGGAGAGATAGGTAAATACAGATGTATTTTATTAGCATCGAACGTATTAATATTTAGGATAATTTTTACAAAATTAGAGATCCTTTTCCATCAAACTCTTCGTTTGCTCTGTTGTATTAGGTTATCCGGAAAGTGTCTTTTTCTCGCAAACTTGTTTTGTACAACAGTGCACCTTCGTACAAACGTGAAACCAAGTCTGTGAAATATCGCGGTGTTTATCTCAACAGAACAAAATGAATCGTACGTAATTCGATAAAAGGATATAAAACAAAAAACGTTGTGCTTCTATTATTTTCTCATAAAATGAAAGAAACTGTCCGGATAACCTAACATTTCACATTGCATTAAATATTCGCGATCAAATAAATTGCTCTAATAAAGAAAAATACTGATACCGTTATAAAAATCAAATTAAATGTTGTAGGATAAAAAAAAGAAATAAATATGAGAGGAATATGAAAGCAAAAGGATCTGAAGTGAAATTGCGTTCATTGGGTCATCAAGCTACGATGCTTCAAGGATCAAACGAACAAGAAAGCTTTCAACCCTGTAAGAAGTCTGCGGTTGTAACGTAATCGTGGTTTATTAATTTCATTTCGTGGCCGAAGTTTTCGCGAGCAAACCACCCTTGGAAGGAGAAAGGAACGGGATCCGGCTCCACGGAGCCACGAATCACGTATGGAGACATTAATTTCTTACTTGAAAACTTGAGACATGAATTAATAGTGGGACGGTGTTCTTCCTCCCCGCTAGGCGTGCCGGCGACAGAATTCCCTGTTATTACAGCGAACATTCTACAAAATAATTTTTTCCCCTCTCTCCTAGCCCGCCGCTGGATAAGATTAATGAGACCGCGGGCAAGAACTTCAATAGCGACTCGTTTCGCAAATTAATCTTGGACATTTCTTTAAAACGTATTAATAACGCGTTGTACTCCGGCGAGCCGAGCTTTTTCCTCTAACGAACGCTATAAATTACGATCGCGTGGCTTTTTCCAGCCAATCTTGTCTAGTATCTTGGATATCGAATTCCACGGAATAGACATGTGGTCTGATGTGGATTATCGCAGACGGTGAAGTGACGTTGAAAAGTTTCTCCATTTCATTCCTGACATTTAAATCTGTTCATTGATAAATGTAGAAATTCCTATTCAAATGAAATCTTTGCATTCGAGTGTCTTTTTCTGTTTATCACTCAGTGCTGGTCTTTGATAGTCTACAAGTGGTTCAGGAAAAAGGTACAGCATCGGATTTGCAACTATTATCACAATAAGTTTCTTTACACTTTGACTACCATGTTTCTCCTGTAGCGCCACGGTGGTCATTGGTGACTGGAGCGTTTCAACTTCTTACAATTGTAAAAATTGAATGAAAATTGACACTTGGGGCATTTTGAATATAATTAATAAATAGAAGATGCTTTGAAATAAAAAGTGCCCCATTGAACAATTAAACGTTTTTATTAGAACATCAATAAAAAAAAATAAAATGAGGACAAATCTTGCATCTAATGGTGCACTGTGTTTGTATACATATCTTTGATGGGTAATCTACGAATATTATTATAAACACACCTTAGAAAATAATCGTGAATGCTGCTTTATAATCATATAATTGAGGTTAGAAGTGTGAACTTACCTTACTGTTATATATAGAATGAGCAAATACTGTTTACTAATATCTTCTACACGTTTCAACAACATATTCTGCACGTTTTGCTTACGACGAAACAACGAATGCGAAAGGTTTGTTGAAATAAACGAAGCCTTGTTATAATATGTCACTATCAGCTGTTACCAAAGCGCCACGGTGGTCACCCGTGGCCACCAATAAGATAAACGGTCCATTGGGGAAGAATGTTGTCTTGCATCATCAATTTATTATTATTTTCCCATTATATGCTTTGAATAATAAAAATACTCCCTCAGCGAAACATGTGATTTCGGCGTGGCAGTCAAAATGTTATCCAACATTCCTATTCCAAACGATTGAGAAGCTTCCACAAAACGAAATATGGATCGAGTAACTCGCATCGGGAGATTTAGTTCTAATTATTTAACATTAACTACGTTGGAATTAATAATTATAATCGTTTTAAAAATAAACTGTGTCCACAAGATAAACAAAAAGTTGGTAATAACTAACTTTCTTAACTAGAAAAAAAGCTTGATATATATCTATGTATATATTTGAAAGCTTCTCAATTACAAATACTCGACATGTATCTAATTTATCATAAGCCAAGTACCTCTTCAAATACTGATATGTAAAAAAAAAAAAAACAAACCATTTGCGAAGCACTAAACGAACGAATCACATAAGCCACCCTAACCTCTTCGGATATGCGCGCTTCTAAGCAGAAAGTCATCAAGGTCGAAGGAGCGCTAGGCAGAATCCCGAAGAAGTTTAACAGATAGGAGGAGAGTATTCGAATGCATCGAAGAAAACATTGAAGTGCAACTAATTCGTGCTATTACCGGCTGGCAGTAGTACGGTTAACGTAATTACAAGGTATGCCTGTACGAGGTTGGAGAACCACGCAGAACTCCTCTGTATCTTCCTCTCCCTCTCTCTGCCCCTCTCAATTCTCTGTCTTTCCCGTTTTGAAGACAGAAGAATGATGATGCTACGTGCCTGTTGCTCGGCGTGGAATCGTGGACGCGTGGTTGTTGGCCGGCAGAGAACCCACGGGAACCGGTAATGGGAGGAGCCACGGAGCCTTCAAACGGCGGATCTTAGCCGGTGCACTTGACTAATCGAACGTCAAACGCTAATAAGCAACCACCGATTGCCGGGGCAATTTCATTCGCCGAGGCGAAAGCGGCTCTGCCACGGCTGCCCTTTCGGACTCGCTTCTCTTCGCCTCTTTTTCTTCCTCCTTTTCCTACCGATCCACCGGTAACCTGGCCACGCCGCTGTCTTTCAACTTCTTTCGTCTCCTTGGAAACTTCGACTTTCGCGTTTCATATCCCCCACTTTCTGCTTTCTTCTGAATTCCATAACATTTTAATGCTCGTGGTTGAGGTTAGAATTTTCTAAGACTAGTCTGAGCTAAGGCTGGTAGCGTGAAATCGGTAATTTACTGTGTCGGTAACGTAGAATTGGAAATCGTACTGCGATCCCTGTTACGAACATGATTCAATGTTACCAGGCTAGGAGTTACAGTGTAGAGGTTTAAAATGCAAAAGATAAATTGGAACATTTGTCCTGGAGACAAGTTAAATATTGAATCTGGTTAAAGAATGATTCAAAAGTTCCAGACAAGCATAAAATTCAAAGGTTGAAGAAAAAAGTGTAACTCGATATCTCGGCTACGTATTACGAATTTCTTCGGAAAAATTTGAAAGTTCAATACAGCTACACAGAATTCAGAAGTTCAAGGAGAAGATGTAACTCAAAGTCTGAACTACGTCCTGCGAATTTCTTAAGAATAATTCGTAAATTTCATAGCAGACAGAATTTAATGGTTGGAGAAAAAAATGTAATTGAAAATCTGGAGTGTATTTTACGAATTTCTGGAACGAACCAACTGCTTGTATGTAATGTTTAACTCTTTGAACGCTGCGTTGTCCGACGTTAAGCGTACGCCGTGTACTGCCCACTCTTTACGAAGAAACACACCGTGGGCTGCGTATTTTTTACAAAAGAACGCAAGTTGAGCAGACCGAATTTTCATTGCAAAATATATCGATTGTAACTAAAATGAATTATATAGTGACCTTAGAAGCCTTAATAACCATTTACTTCATTAAGCAATAATAACATGAACAATATCAAAGTTTGAAATTATATCTTTTAAATTGAAAACTTAATAATTCCCTATTGTATGGTAAATCTCAAAGCAGAGTTCCATACATAAGCCAATGTTACATTTTCTGCGTTGGTAACGCGAGTCAGTTCTGCGATTATGTTTAGTGCAAACAGCGCATCTTCGTCGTGGAGAATGTTTATTATTTTCTTTAGTTACGCAGGATGCAGGGAAATGCCTCTCAGTTAACCTAAATGAAAGGTCGTCCGAATGAACTCTTCCTCCTTTAGCCTCCACTTCGCGTGATGGGTATTTCTGCAAAATATTTTTTATGAGAAGCAGATGAAAATTTTCAAATGTTCCAGTTTTATTATTAGCGCGTTTGTAAAGAATATGTGCTTTATATATAGCGAGGTGTAAGTGGTGGAAAAAATATTTTTTATACCATTTTGTACTTTTTCGAACGCAGCGAAGTGAACTCAAAATCATATCGATTTTATCAACTGCGTCCACCAAGACATTGTAGTCCGCTACACACTTTGTGTTGAAAATGACAACGTGAGTCCGTGCTCGCCCTCCATATGCGGATGTGCTAGTTACAAAAACACAGTAACTAGAAGATTATTCTAGATACAATCGATAGACTCAATCGATAGTCTTCTCGATAGTCTAAGATGTTCTTTTGTTTCGTGTTTTTCCCCTAGTCCATCTAAGTGTGTGCAATAAAGGTTTGTCGGCTCAGAATGGTGCGATAGATTTATCCGTAAAATATAGTAATAACTGTTGTGATCCTACCTTTGAATATAGAAATAATAAGACTTTGCTTTTCGCTTTGGTTTGCCAGTTTGATAATTAATTTTTTTCGTTTCAACGAAATCATCAGAATGTCAGGTGGACGACATCCATACGTCTTTTTTACCACGCCACTTTTAACCTAAATTGATTGGTTATGTGTACGTACCTCAAAATTTTCTGCCAAAAGAATAAATGAAAATTTGAAAATGTTTCTTTTCAGTTGTCTTCCGTTTGTTTAATGGAACAATCTACAAGCATCGTTTTACTTGAAGAAAAGCTTGTAAAGCTGGTGGAGGAGCGAAAACAGGGCTGGAAACCTCCGTGGCAACGAAGATAAGGATCGCAAGGTAATTTAGCTGGCGTTCCGAGGCGCGATGGCCGCTCGCGGAAAAGAAATCGGTCCTTTCCGCAACAGCAGCGGGTTTCTGGGCGAAATAACAAAGCGAGGAACGCCGGTGCACGCATGTTCAGCGGCGTGTTAGCAGATAAGAACGCGGTCTCGCGTTCCATTAAATGGATTTAGACGGAAATTAGGTTTGTTAACGCGCATCCCCGAGTGGAACGGCCGCTGTTCATACATGAAGGATACAATTAGCGCACTAATTAGAGTGCAGTAGGCAGCGACGCGTTCTGCTTGCCTATTTTACGCGATCTCGGCCGTTCGCGCCTCACCTTCTGAACGAACGAACCATTCGTTCCTATCTGATGGAGTGTTCACGCTGAGAATCGGGTTCTTACCAGGGAAAATATTTTCTTTCGTCTACTTTTTTACTCTGCCGAAAAAGTGATTGACCTGTGTTTGAAGTTTTCTATTATAAATTAAATGAATTAAATAACATGGGGATAAGTTATATCCAATGCTTCCATATCTTTGATAATCAAATAATATTGCAATGGCAATAGAAGATTTTATAAAATGGAGCAGAATCTTATTAGAAAATTTATAGTAATATAAATATTCATTTTTAATATTTATTAAAAACATAATAATAATAGTAATATAATTTCACTATAACTTTTAGAATTAATATAATAAAATTATCTATTAAATTAATTTAAATTTAATAATATAATTCATTAAAAATAATTAAACTAAAATACTAATATATATTATAAACAAAAATTTTAAATAACAATAACAATAATAAGAATAATATTTTAATCAATTATTAACAATATGTGAATATTAAATACTTTAATTTCTAACTTATATACACCCTAATAATATAATATAGTAAATTAATACCATATAAATATATAAATAATATATATATACAAAATTTATATTAATATAAATATTCATTTTTAATGTTTATAAAATAATAATAATAACTATTAATAATATAATTTCACTACAACTTTTAAAATTAATATAATAAAATTATCTATTAAATTAATCCAAATTCAAAAATTTAATTTTTTTAAACAATTAAACTAAAATACTACTATATATATTAGAAACAAACATTTTAAATAACAATAACAATGATAAGAATAATATTTTAATAAATTATTAACAATATTTGAATATTAAATATTTTAATTTTTAACTTATATATACCTTAGAAATATAATATAATAAAGTAATATCATACAAATACGTAAATAATATATATATATATACAAAATTTATATTAATATAAATATTCATTTCTAATATTTATAAAAATAGTAATAATAATAATAATATTATTTCACTATAACTTTTAGAATTAATAGAATAAAATTATCCATTAAATTAATTCAAATTCAATAATTTAATTTTTTTAAATAATTGAACTAAAATACTACTATATATATTAGAAACAAACATTTTAAATAATAATAACAATGATAAGAATAACATTTTAATAAATTATTAACAATATTTGAATGTTAAATATTTTTATTTCTAACTTATATACACCTTAAAAATATAATATAATAAACTAATATCATACAAATACGTAAATAATATATATATACAAAATTTATATTAATACAAATAATCATTTTTAATATTTATAAAAATAATAATGATAATAATATAATTTCACTATAACTTTTAGAATTAATAGAATAAAATTATCCATTAAATTAATTCAAATTCAATAATTTAATTTTTTTAAATAATTGAACTAAAATACTACTATATATATTAGAAACAAACATTTTAAATAATAATAACAATGATAAGAATAACATTTTAATAAATTATTAACAATATTTGAATGTTAAATATTTTTATTTCTAACTTATATACACCTTAAAAATATAATATAATAAACTAATATCATACAAATACGTAAATAATATATATATACAAAATTTATATTAATACAAATAATCATTTTTAATATTTATAAAAATAATAATGATAATAATATAATTTCACTATAACTTTTAGAATTAATAGAATAAAATTATCCATTAAATTAATTCAAATTCAATAATTTAAATTTTTAAAAATAATTAAATTAAAATACCAATATATACATTATAAATAAAAAATTTAAATAACAACAACAATAATAATAATAATATTTTAATAAATTATTAGCAATATTTGAATATTAAATATTTTTATTTTTAACTTATATATATCTTAAAAATATAATATAATAAACTAATATCATACAAATACGTAAATAATATATATATACAAAATTTATATTAATACAAATAATCATTTTTAATATTTATAAAAATAATAATGATAATAATATAATTTCACTATAACTTTTAGAATTAGTAGAATAAAATTATCCATTAAATTAATTCAAATTCAATAATTTAATTTTTTAAAAATAATTAAATTAAAATACCAATATATACATTATAAATAAAAAATTTAAATAACAACAACAATAATAATAATAATATTTTAATAAATTATTAACAATATTTGAATATTAAATATTTTTATTTTTAACTTATATATATCTTAAAAATATAATATAATAAACTAATATCATACAAATATGTAAATAATATATATATATATGTACAAAATTTATATTAATATAAATATTCATTTTTAATATTTATAAAAATACTAATAATAATAATATTATTTCACTATAACTTTAGAATTAATATAATAAAATTATCTATTAAATTAATTCAAACTCAATAATTTAATTTTTTAAAAATAATTAAATTAATATACCAATATATATTATAAACAAAAACTTTAAATAACAACAATAATAAGAATAGTATTTTAATAAATTATTAACAATATTTGAATATTAAATATTTTAATTTCTAACTTATATATACCTTAGAAATATAATATAATAAACTAATATCATACAAATATGTAAATAATATATATATATATATGTACAACATTTATATTAATATAAATATTCATTTTTAATATTTATAAAAATACTAATAATAATAATATTATTTCACTATAACTTTAGAATTAATATAATAAAATTATCTATTAAATTAATTCAAACTCAATAATTTAATTTTTTAAAAATAATTAAATTAATATACCAATATATATTATAAACAAAAACTTTAAATAACAACAATAATAAGAATAGTATTTTAATAAATTATTAACAATATTTGAATATTAAATATTTTAATTTTTAACTTATATATACCTTAGAAATATAATATAATAAACTAATATCATACAAATATGTAAATAATATATATATATATATATGTACAACATTTATATTAATATAAATATTCATTTTTAATATTTATAAAAATACTAATAATAATAATATTATTTCACTATAACTTTAGAATTAATATAATAAAATTATCTATTAAATTAATTCAAACTCAATAATTTAATTTTTTAAAAATAATTAAATTAATATACCAATATATATTATAAACAAAAACTTTAAATAACAACAATAATAATAGTATTTTAATAAATTATTAATAATATTTAAATATTAAATATTTTAATTTCTAACTTATATACACCCTAAAAATATAATATAATAAACTAATATCATATAAGTACATAAATAATATATATATATAATATATGCAAAATTTATATTAATACAAATACTCATGTTTAATATTTATAAAAATAATGATAATAATATAATTTCACTACGACTTTTAAAATTAATAGAATAAAATTATCCATTAAATTAATTCAAATTCAATAATTTAATTTTTTAAAAATAATTATATTAAAATATCAATATATATATATATTATAAATAAACAATTTTAATATATACCGTTATTTGGACAGAGAATATTCTTCGCATGGAATGCGTGGTCGTTCATTTTCCCTTCTTCGGGTCATTATAAAAGTTTCATGAAAAAATACATTGATAAATAATTACGTAAATGAATAGTTGAAGAAATCAGAAGAAACTAGACCTGACATGAATTTGTTACTTCTCTTACGGTCAAAAGATTCTTCAAATTGACCCATTACAATTTAAATACACAGAATAAACCTGCAACTTCGATCTTCTTCCCGACAGGAGACGATTTTCTTAATCTCCTTAATCAAGAACAAAATTACCATGAAACAAGGTAATCGTTTTTTTAATTTTCCGTATAAAAATACTAAGCGTCCATTAGACGTGAGAATTAATTATTTACATCGTATATTTCGAATAAAAATTTCACCGAGTCCCTCCGTTCAGTCGTTAAATATTCCATAAACGAGTTCTCAAACGAATTCAATCGGAGAACCTTCGAAACGTACGCTCAACTTTCTTCCGAACTCTCGCGCATCTCTAATTACAAATTCGAATCGTTAGAATCTGAAACCAGGTCTCGCAAGATGCTCTCCGACTAAATCAAAAAGCCTGTCTTTCACATCGGAAAGCGAGTGTGGAAATAAATCATACGGCAAGGCGACTCGAATACTTCGATTCGCATAAAATCAATAACCAGCGGTCATTATCCGCGTTCACAACGTTCACTTATCCCCACCACTGGTTTCCTGCCGGCGAGCAAAATTTCCCGATCAGCCTATTAAATGTCGCCCTCTAAAGACTTCGCAATCTAAATTTCCCAATGACCAGCGAGCGCAGAAATCGCGCAGCCGCGCGAAATCGCTCGCTTCCTGGCCACGCGCAATTACGCCTGCCGTGATTTCAGCAGGAAACCCGTCTTGCAGAAAATCTGCGTGAGAAAGAAAACCGTGTCTCTGTTGGTAACACGCGTCTCGCTATTACCACCTTTCCCTTCTCTCTTTTTCCTATCTCTGTGTTTCGCGTCCCTGGTGATTATTGATAATTACGTAACGCGAAGTAGCAGCGTTTCACCTTGGAATTCCGTTACAAAAGCTCAGCAGAACAAACAACAGACAGAGGCAGAGAGACAGATAGAGAGACGGAGCTCGTGTTGAGCAGCGTGAAGAAATAAAAGTGAGAAAGAGAAAGGGATAGGAGAGAAGGATAAGAAAGGAAAGGAAAAAGAGAGAGTCGGTCGCATTTGCAAGTAGATTATCATTCCGAAAAGAGCCGAGACTTCCTTCTGCCTCGAAAACAACTGGGCAACGTCTTTGCGGCTGACGTTTGACAAATAAGAAACGGGGTCCAGCCGTATCATTACCCATCCTTCGCGGTGGATTCGTCCCTGGCCGGAGCCGAGGCATCCTCAAAAACTCTTTCGGCGATCTAATAACGTCGAGGACGCGCCGCCTCATTAGTCAAGTCCGAGCTGCTCACCCTCCGGCTCTCTCACCCTATTACAGTTGGGCCGCGTGTAACCGGTACCACGCTACAACCTGTATAACTCGTCGCACGAGCGGATACCTCTGTCTTTTACCTTCTGATCTTCTCTGATCTTGCTTCGCTGTGCCTGCTCTCTTTCCTCTTTTCCTCTTTTCCTGCTCGAAGAAAGTCCGCAAGATTTTGAATAGACCATCGTATGGAACAGGTTGCTGGCAAAATTCTGATTTGACACGGTACGGTAAAGTTTTAGAGTGGAACGGATCATTGTCCGGTTTCAGGCATCTTTTCTCAACATTTTCACGGCTACTGTGAAAGATGGAAACGTTTGCAACAAGTACTATGACATAACCCTTGCGCGTTAACACAGTGCGTATGGCGCTGTGCGCGCTCAGCGCGCTCCCAACACCCGCACTTTTTTGAACGCTGCAGGAACACGTTTGGTTAGCAATGGGATGCATATGTGCAGATTTTTAATTCGCATTTGGTTATTATATTTTTTATTCGGTATTCTTCTATGTCTGATCGCATCGCTTAATCCAAGAACGTTGCTGCTATCACTGAATTCATTTTCGTCGCAGGCGTTGTTCGCTGCATCGGGTAAATCGTCGAACAACGATTCACTTTGGCTTTCGTGTTCTTTACATCTGTGTGTCGTTTTGCTACTTTTGTAGAATTAGGGTCTATTTCATAGAGTAATTTTTGTTAGAAATTATCGGTAACAGATTGAGCATGGAAATGGTTTTTAGAAAGCTGTTTCCTTAGAAATTAAAACGCGGACTTTGAAATAACAAAATGTACAGCGATAAAACACTGTATGAGGTGCGGTAGACGATCGGCACAGATCTACCGATGTGCTGGCTACACTGACTGGTTGTTTTTCTATGCTTGGAATGTCAACATTCGGTTGTTTTGCTAATCGTTTGTCAGAAGAATGCGCGAGGCTTCATTAGCCTGGTAACGTAACAAAAACAGTTGTCTCTGGTTGCTTAAGTCGTCGATTCAGTGGAAAAAACGTGAAAACGAGATATCTCGTGACCCGGTCACATCGTTCCGCTTGTTGAAATCCAGACATCTCGTGACCCATACGCAATGTGTTAGTTTGTCTGTAACTTTGTAAATTATTTTTCAGTAAAATTGCGTATTTTAACTTTAATTAGACGAGAAGGGAGAGACGCGATCTCGAGGAAGCGCGTCAATGGGAGCCGTAAATTCCCGTTACGATTTTACAATCGGCGCCAGGAAACTGATCGATCCTGTTTCGTTTAAGATAATAGAGGTAGTTGAAACATAATATATTATATATCATATATCGTATATCGATATCGTATATCGTATATCGTATATCAAATAACGTATATCGATATCGTATATCAAATAACGTATATTGATATCGTGTATCGATATCATATATCGTATATCAAATATCGTATATCGATATCGTATATCGATATCGTATATCGTATATCGTATATCGTATATCAAATAACGTATATCGATATCGTATATCAAATAACGTATATTGATATCGTGTATCGATATCATATATCGTATATCAAATATCGTATATCGATATCGTATATCGTATATCGTATATCGTATATCGTATATTGTATATCAAATATCGTATATAACATATCGTATATCGTATATCGTATATCAAATATCGTATATCAAATATCGTATATCGTATATCGTATATCATATATCGTATATCATATATCATATATCGTATATCCTATATCATATATCGTATATCAAATATCGTATATCGTATATCATATATCGTATATCCTATATCATATATCGTATATCATAAATCATATATTATATAATTATATAATTATATATATATATAATTATTTATGTTTTAAATAAACACATAAATATGTATATATAACTATTTCCCAAGATATATAATTACATAATAATTGTATAAATTATATAATTATATATATTTTAAATAAACATAAATATGTATATATAACTATTTCCCAAGATATATTATAACATATATTATATATATATATATATATATCAAGATTACAAAATAATAATATTTTATACAAATTATTATATTTAAATATTTAATTATGCAATAATTAATTTTTTCAACTTATTATTTAAATATATATATTTAAATTTAAATTTGTAAATATATATATTAATAATTAATAATTATATATATACACATATATATATAAGAAAACTAATTTTTTCCATCTTTTTACAAATTTTTAAAAAAATTTATAAAATTCATCGATTCTTTTTAATTTTATAAAATTCTATATGCTGGCACAGGGGAAAACTCTCGCTCCAACACCGTGAAAATCCTGCGAAACATTGGAAAACCCATTGTTTCGTCACTTTTTACCTGATGGAGCAATAACCATAAGGTGTTTTATACGAATTAGTTTTCGACGGTCAAGTCGAACTGCTTAGTTTTACAACGGTTTCTTATGTCTACTACGACCCAACTAATTGTATTGACATAGTAAGTAAGCTGCCTGTATCTAGGGATGGATTTTGAGCTACGTAAACAGTCAACGGACGTAACAATATCCTTTACCGTATTATATTTCTTCGGGAAAACTACAAAAGATAAGTTTTTATTACTAACTAACGAGCAAGATCATTCTGAAGTAAAAATGTCAAAAGTCCCCTACTGTGAGGATTCGTAAATGAAATGTAAATAAAGCACCTGAACTTGAAGATCTTAGGCATTCGATAATTCCAACGGTTTTGTATCTTTCACAATCATGCAATGACAATAAAACACTTTATAAAATGCAGCAGAATCTTATATATATTATATATATTATATATTTATATATATTATATATATATATATATATTATTATGTCTGAGATGAAAGGACAACGGGGTCCCCCGTTGGAATTACTCGGAAAAATCCGAATGCTGTAGCAATTACGAAACAACTCAAAAACAGTCATTCGAAATTTGACAATGAGCTTGGGCTCGAGGCGACGACCGGTCGCCGAACGTAGCCACGGTCACGGGACGAACGTTCCACCTAACAGAGACGTGGAATTGCATAGCTCGCCTTTAAGGAATCGGCCGTACCGATACTTGACAATGAACATTCTAACGGCCCAGTAGCTCGCCACACACAAATGGTCGCCATGATGATACATCATTAACAGTATGTTCAGGTAGTCTAAGGTGCCGCTGTAAACCTTAGGATTTAGTTAACTAATGTCCTTCAGATTGGCAAGCGGCCTTTGTTCTATCAGCCCGTATACCTGTCGCCTGTTATGGGAAGTTTTCCCTCGACGAATCCGATGACCTCGTGCCCGTAGGCACGCCCTATCATAGTTTGACTCGGCAGCGTCGTCGTGACGAAAAGTCATACCCTTGCTTGCAGTCTCATTAGCCAGAGACCTTTAATTTTTTAAAAATAATTGAATTGAAATACTAATATACACACACATATATATATATATTTTAAATAAAAAATTTGAAATATCAATAATAATAATAATAGTATTTTAATAAATTATTAATAATATTTAAATATTAAATATTTTAATTTTTAACTTATATACACACTCAAAATATAATATAATAAACTAATAATAACTTGGTAATAAATATAATAATAAATATTATCAGTAATAAATATAATAAATATTAATAATAAATTAATAATAAATAATATAATAAATTAATAATATAATTTTTTTAAAAATAATTAAATTGAAATACTAATATATACATATATATTACAAATAAAAAATTTTAAATAACAATAATAATAATAATAGTATTTTAATAAATTATTAATAATATTTAGATATTAAATATTTTAATTTTTAACTTATATACACACTCAAAATATAATATAATAAATTAATACCGTATAAATGCATAAATAATATATATAAATACAAAATTTATATTAATATAAATATTCATTTTTAATATGTATGAAAATAATAATAACTATTAATAATATAATTTTACTATAACTTTTAAAATTAATAGAATAAAATTATCTATTAAATTAATTCAAACTCAATAATATAATTTTTTAAAAATAACTAAATTGAAATACTAATATATACATATATATTACAAATAAAAAATTTTAAATAACAATAATAATAATAATAGTATTTTAATAAATTATTAATAATATTTAGATATTAAATATTTTAATTTTTAACTTATATACACACTCAAAATATAATATAATAAATTAATACCGTATAAATGCATAAATAATATATATAAATACAAAATTTATATTAATATAAATATTCATTTTTAATATGTATGAAAATAATAATAACTATTAATAATATAATTTTACTATAACTTTTAAAATTAATAGAATAAAATTGTCTATTAAATTAATTCAAACTCAATAATATAATTTTTTAAAAATAACTAAATTGAAATACTAATATATACATATAAATATATTACAAATAAACAATTTTAAATAACAACAACAATAATAATAGTATTTTAAATAATTATTAATAATATTTAAATATTAAATATTTTAATTTCTAACTTATATACACACTCAAAATATAATATAATAAATTAATACCGTATAAATGCATAAATAATATATATAAATACAAAATTTATATTAATATAAATATTCATTTTTAATATGTATGAAAATAATAATAATAACTATTAATAATATAATTTTACTATAACTTTTAAAATTAATACAATAAAATTATCTATTAAATTGATTCAAGCTCAATAATATAATTTTTTAAAAATAACTAAATTGAAATACTAATATATACATATAAATATATTACAAATAAACAATTTTAAATAACAACAACAATAATAATAGTATTTTAATAAATTATTAATAATATTTAAATATTAAATATTTTAATTTCTAACTTATATACACCCTAAGAATATAATATAATAAATTAATACCATATAAATGCATAAATAATATACATAAACACAAAATTTATATTAATATAAATATTCATTTTTTATATTTATAAAAATAATAATAACTATTAATAATATAATTTTACTATAACTTTTAAAATTAATAGAATAAAATTATCTATTAAATTAATTCAAACTCAATAATATAATTTTTTAAAAATAACTAAATTGAAATACTAATATATACATATAAATATATTACAAATAAACAATTTTAAATAACAACAATAATAATAGTATTTTAATAAATTATTAATAACATTTAAATATTAAATATTTTAATTTCTAACTTATATACACCCTAAGAATATAATATAATAAATTAATACCATATAAATACATAAATAATATATACATATACATAATAATTATTATAATATTCCCTTAATTAAATACAAAATTATTTCATAATAATAATAATAATGTTCATGAAAGAGAAGAGCGCGGTTGTCAGGCGAAAAACCGCGGACAGAGCAGAGGGTGAGAAATACAGGGGAGAAAGGGAATGCAACGACGCGTAATCCGTAATCATAATTCAAGCCAGCCTCCGTGCTACCAGTTCCGTTGTAACCGATGACTGCTCGCTGGTCCGTCACGTTTCCCCGTCCATCTCCTGAAATCACGGCTCTCGCCGGAATTTTATGTAAAATCCGATGCGGCTGTTAGTTTATGCGGGCAGCATACATTGGCGGCGGTCCCACGGACGTGCCCTACGTACCAAACCCAGCTCTTTTCCTTCCTTTTTTCCCCTTTCTTCCCCTTTGCCACCCCATTCGCCACCTCCTGCTCACCTTCGCCAACCCTATCGTCGATTTGGGGCGTCCTCGATATTTCGCCACCAATTGCATCCAGATTTAACCATATTTTGCAAAGAATCCAACGTTCTTTAGTTAACATACAAGAGATTTATATTTATTTCATGGATAATATTTTGTTTCACTGAGAATAAAATGTTATTTGTTTCTAAAAGAGTAGGAATAATTGAAAAATTGATCAATTTATTAGAAACGTAAGGAAAAACTAGTGGAAATCATAATTAAGAATATTACATGTTTTTCACAAATATTGCATTTTCTCAAATTTTTTAAACACCGGTTTTGTTCCATGAAAACCCATTGGAAATATGATACTGTATATGTTCAATCTTTAGAAATCTTGCAAAGGAAGAAATTGAATCCCTAGAAATCCAAAGATTTGAAGCAGAATTCATTGGAGATATAAGAAAAGAAAGCCCTTGGAAATGGAAGAATTTCAAGAAATTTCACCGAAAATGTAAGAAAATAAATTTTTAGAAATCCGCTAATATCAGAACAATTTTGTATATCATTTGTTTTCACAAATAAAAAATACAATCAACTCCTCTCACACAAAGAAATCCTCTCTATGTTGGCAGCAGTCGTTGGCCGACTTCTCGTAGTTACACAGTGACGAAATGATCGTATCATGGAAGAGGTTAAATTTCCATGAAATGCAGACGTCGTAAAGTAGAAATTACGCAATCGGTTGCGAATCGGTCGCGTCACGTAGCTGCCGTATTGCAGAAGCAACGGCCGTGCTTTTTAATTGTAAACCGCTTCGAGGTGGTATTCTCCGGCGAATAGAGGGTGGACAGAAGCGAAACCTCGTGGAAAAAAAGAGGGCAAGGAATACGGAAACGGGACGAACGGGATAGATGGGGGAAAAGGAACAAAGGGATGAGGGGGAGAACGTCCCATTCGCCACGATCTCACCGGCCGGACAGACCGACGGATAGATGGATGTGAATGCAATTGTTTAATTGGGGAAACGCTACGTGGCACGTATAGACGAAACTGTTCGAGCAGAAGCCCATCCATCACCTCGAAGTCGCCGCCGCGAGCGTCGATGCCCATTCTACGTGGCGTCTTCCGAGCCTCTGTCTCTCCCGGGACGGAGATCCGAGAGACTAGTTCGAATTGGGTATCAGAGATTGGTTACTTTGCAGAAGCTATACAAGATCGTTGATGGAAGTTTTACAATTGATAGTGAGAAGTTTAGAGATACTGTTGGATTGGCAACTAAGTGATTGCGGATTTTGTCACTAGGTGTTACTGACAAATCCGCTATCACCTAGTTGCCAACCTAATATATCGTTCACACGAATAATTCTCGTTTCGTATTATATTTATTATTTGGCATTGGAAAATGGTGAATAAATTTCAAGCTGTAACGAGGATGATGAGTGGAATTTTGTTTTTGAATTGCAGAAATATTTCCTGGGATTTCATATAATATTTAGTGCCATTGTGTTTTATGTCCGTTTCTATATATTATGTTCAATCTGTTGGGTTGGCAATTAAGTGATTGCGGATTTTGTCAATGCCACCTGATGGCAAAATCTGCAATCACTTAGTTACCAACCCAATAAATATTTGAATAAGATAATTGCATTATTAGTATTTTAACTGATAAATTATACTACAAAAATAAGTGTCTTGGCCGTAGTTGTAAAGAAGTCAAGGTTTGCATTCATCGACTGGGAGAAAATTAGTCAACTGGTTAATCGCAATCCCAATCTCTTAAGCGTGTTATTATTATTATGTACTTGTTGTGGAACCGATTTTCTAGTTAACGGATTGACAAACATGATGCAGATGTAGAAAATACATTAGCTTGACGCTAATTCGGTATCGTATATAATATTAGGTTGGCAACTAAGTGATTGCTGATTTTATCATTGGGTGCTATTTACAAAATCCGCAATCATTTAGTTGCCAACCAAATATATTCTTGCTGTTTATGTATATGTCCCTATATATTTGAATATGATTTCAGTGAAGGATGTTATCTGTATAATAAGTAATCGTTATTACGTGTAGAAAATGGGAATTTTCGACCATAATTTATTGCAAGATTTAGAACCAGACGTGCAATTTTAAATAAACCATATCGCGCAAAAGCGACATATTTCTTGACATAACCTTGCTAATGTATCTGAACAGTTCAGATATCCCATATATTTTAATGTAACATAAAATATGGCACAGCTGAAATATTTTCCATATAAATGATTTTCATGCGATGCAGAGAGTATTTTGAATAGACAAAAATCGAATGAAGAGGACGCTGGAGAAAAAAAAAAAAAAGAAAAAATTGAGAGAGAGAGCAAGAAGGATCGGCTTGACGTTTGACGTTGGCCGCCGGCCACTGACAGTGCTCCTCTCCCTTTCCAATCGTCTGACAGGGCGCCGTTAAAAATGATGCGCCGTCAGTGGCTCGGCTAAAACACAAAATAGTTTTTCACTCTCGGAAAAACACGGTTTTTTGTCCACGTCGACGGCCCTGAATCTGCCTCTTCCTTTCTTTTTCATCGTTATTCTTGAATCATAGGGAAATTTAGAAAGAAAAAATAGAAAGAAACAAATAAATTTATACAAAATTCAATGAAATATCATTGGGAATAAAATAATGACGTTTTTGTCATATGAAATATCTTTTTTATTAATTTAAACAGCTTTCAAATTGACTCGAAGTCTCGAGGGAAAGAAAGCAGGCAAACAGGGTCGTTTCTCTGTTAAAGTTTGTCTCGCTCGCGATTCCATGAATGGCACTGGAGACCGTGGAACCCTTCCGGACAGACATTTAACTCGCTCTCGTTAAATACACAAAATTAATGCGGCGCCTGGACACGGCTTGCCTCGGAAGAAAAGAGATCCCAGTAGCACGCACTGCGCGCGAGCTTTTACAAAGATAGGGTGAATGAATCTTTTTCTTCTAATAAAGATTCTTCTAATAAAATTTCTCATTACAAATATTATCTACAGTTCCTCTAATTTTACAAAAATCAATTTGATATTTTATAATTATTTCTAGCAAGTAAAGAAAGGTAGAGCAAAACTCTTGTGACTAAATAATTTGATTGTTAATTCTCCTTGAAACATAGTCGTAGCAATGTTAAAACTGTGACCACGACAATGAGACCAAAATTACTCTCCAAAATCTGTTTATTACTAATTTCGACCTGCGATAATTCTTGTAATAAAAACTTCCTTTTTTGACATAAATTTTTGTAATTTTACAGAAATCAACAACATAAAATATTTTATATCCATCCTTGTGTGAGAGAAGAAAATTAAAGAAACTCATAGGACTAAATAATTTGTATTTTGTAATTGCAGGACAGTGATAGCAAAGGGTGAAGAATGGAAACAGCCACGGGCCGTGGACAGAGGGATGAGGATAGTGGGAAGGGTAGGTGCGGTATTTCTTGTCCAGTCCAGACTGCTTGCTCCCTGGTCAAACAGTGTGTCGCCTTGGGTATTTATCGGGTAAGTTCTCACCTCAGGCTCATTTGTCTTTTCGCCGCGGGGAGTTGTCCAAGAGGGGTTAAACCTAGAGGTGAAAGTTCTGTGGCAGCAAAGAGAACACAGGTTATTTCTCTGCGTATATCTGCTATTGAAATTCTTTGCTTACCGCCCTCTTCAACAATCTATATCTCTGATTCATATTCATCTTTACAGAAATGGTATCGAAACAAGACAATTTAGAAGAGTGAGAGAATGTACAAATACTTTAATTAAACATACATACACGTTGACATGCATATAAAATGGACACGAGAAACCACAGGAAACGAAGATAGAGGTTAGACGAAGCTGGAATTAATCTCGATCACTCGTTTGCCTCGTGGTTACGAACAGTCGTTTATTGTTCAAATTCCTTATATTTCACAATACAAAGATATTATTTCTTGAAGTAGAAAAATAATTTTTCACACCAACAAGATTAATCATTACAAAATATTAAAAATAACGAAATATCAAATTGCAACGAGATATTTGACATTAACACTAGAACTACCACACTAGTCAAATTGTTTACAATTTTATTTTAAAATTCCTACTTCGTGTTATAATGTAATATAGTGATTTCGTCCATCCTTAATTATTCAAACGAGTTCTTAACATTGAATGTTTTGTATACTTTATACTTGTACATTTTAATCTCCTATAATTGTATAAACATCTACAGAATATTTATTAACACTAGAACTACCACACTAGTCAAATTGATGTTTTACAATTTTACTTTAAAATTCCCACTTCATGTTATATTTTTTTCGCAATGATGTAACGACATTCCCAAAACTAAAAGAATAATATAATGAATTTTATGTTGTCTTTTATGTGTTCAAACTGAAAATAATTTTGTGTCGAGGTTACTTATACCGATACTAGTCAAAATGACTGGTAGTTGTCAAAGTGTAAAAAGGTCCTGCAATTTGTTTACCGAACCCCAATTAACCAGTTTCCTCGTTTTGTACAACTTGCCACACGTGTTTCAAATTTTTACTGCGTATCATTCGATATGGCGATATTAATTATCAGGAAAATTCCGGATCGCTAGATGCCAACACTAGAAATACCACACCAATCAAAATGACTGGTTCTACAATTTTACAAATGTGGCAACCCTCGTTTAATGATTATGATCCCAGATGGATCAATAATACCAAAAAACGAACTACATAACATTGAATTGCTTCTGTAAGAAAGTAATAAATCAATAAATATAAAAATATTCTATTATTAGATATTTTTTAAAGACCAGTTATTTTCACTGGTTTAGTAGAAATAGTATCGGTAGTTCTAGTGTTAAATATCTCACTGCACTTTGATATTTCGATATTTTTATAGACAAAACTTGCAGCTAAATATCGAAAATATCTGAACGTGTTATAAAACGTTTACATTGGAAAAAATGTCAAGCGGCGTACGCGTTATCACACGCGTCACCTTGTATCTTATCGAGGCGAGCTCGAGCGCATAAACTCGGCAGCTCGCGCGCATGCAAAGCGGCTGGGTCTTTTTTTCCCAAGGTTTCACTGCTTAGACGTAGCTCGCGCGCATAATGTACGCTTGGATGCGAAGGAAAAAACAGATTACGCGGCCGTGCCGCGGACGTTATTAATGACACGCGCGCCGGCCGCATAATATTCATTACCACAAATAGTTGATTATGTACGTTGGCTCATATTTTACCAACGGCCGACAAAGGACGTTGCTACGCGGCGGAGGCCATGACGAATTAATCTACTGATTAAAGCAATCCCTCTGACACCACTGGCTGCTACCACACATTTAATACGTCACCGGGAATCAAATCTCGTCCGCCCTTGCCGATTTTTTGCCAGCATCCGCGGTCAGCATCTCGCTTCTTCCTCTCCGCTCCACGACCACGCGAATTCCTTTCTTCCTTTGAGAATCGAGTCTCGGCCACTGTTCGATCTCGTTAGCCTCGAGAGAGTACCATCGCCTTATCGCCATTAACTCGCGCCCGATTCCGCCGCGTATCGTTGGATAGATTTTCCTGGCGAGGCGGTGGAATGTTGATACCGAGACGCTGATGGCGACGTGCAACCTTTGATCGGTAAGAGAAAAATGGTGATCGATGACGACGAGGATGCGTGAGTGAATGCGCTAGGTGAGTCGAGATCGTGTTGAGATTCGCCGTGCATGATGATTGCATCATGCGTTTGCTGGCCAGATGGAATTCTGTTTAGATCCTTGAAGAATTGTGGAATTATGCTGTTGTAAATCGTTGCCGCGGTATTGTGGCTCTCAGAATTGCTATGGATATTTTATTGAACGAAGAAGAGGCAGTCGGTGGATTTAGGTATATGGAATGATACACGAATACATAACCTAACCTCAACCTAACCCCAATGAAATACATTTGCACATACATTTAGGATTTATACAATTTTTTTTGTAGAATTGCAACCAGATACAATTACGCGAATGAGTGGCGCTGGTTAACGCTTTAATTTACGACCCTGTTATGAGGATTCTTCCTGTCAAGACAAATATAAAAACGTATTATAATGTAACAATTTGAATAGTGTAAAGTCTAAATTACTCTAAACTAGATTAATTAACATTTTAAAAAATTAGAATCGACAAATTGCGACGGGGGAATATAAAATACGGAAGATCCAGTGACCGATTCCTAACCTAACTTTCCTTTCACGCATCGTCAATTTGCGATATCAATTAACAGTTGAAGCTTGCAATTTGCAGGATTTGCATTGGAAAGGTAGAAGGGAAGGCTTACAAATCGCTTTTAAATGAATGAACTGGCGGCGCGAGACAGAATCCGCCGGGCGGATCGGCCACGAAATGTCCGTTTTATTAAGACGCGCAGCGGGATAACTTATTACAATTCACGTAACAGATTCCGTCAATGTTTATAGCCGGCGAGATTTCATCCATCACCATTTTTCAGTATATCTGCGATCATCCATCACGAACGCTCTGGAATCCCGGGGTGGGCTTGACGCGCTAGCCTGCCCTTCCGAGCTAACAACTTGTTCCTGTTGACACTATCGAAAGCGTAGCCACTTATGGATCATCATACACGATTTATCTCGCGACTGATCACGATTGTCCACAGGAGCGGTCAGTCTGCATCAAAAGAAATTCGTTCGAATCGATATCGCACGCTGTGATAAAAACCTGAGAAGTTTGTACTACTGAAAGTTTTCAAAGATATGAGAGATCTGCAGAATTTCTCGTTTCATTGTTAAATGCATTGATACTTTGTGAGATTGTTGGAATAACTTTCCTCGTTACAAAGGAAATGTTGAAGTAATTGCTTCAAGAAAAGCTATACATCTTTTTCTTTTGTATTGCAGGGACCTGAAGATCGCTGTTATGAAGAGAACAGAATTTAGTGTTACAAGAATTCAAAACAAGCAGAGGTTCATATTATTGTGGCCTTGAAGGTAAATATTGTTTTGGGCTACAAGGTGTAGGAACAAAACAGCTATAAGTAGATTTCTATTGTTGTTTCTTGTAGTCCTCAGCTAGAGTTACACACCAAGATTAACATTTTGCTAATGTGCTTTGCTATAAATATATAAACAAGCTACCTATTCCATTCTTTTGTATTGCAACACTGAAAGAGTGATGATGTAGGTATAGTCATAAATTATACCTGTACTTATATCAATATATTTTTCTATTACAAATTCATCCTCTTGTTCCTCTATCAGTCAACCTCAACAATATCATGTATTAAATTAATAAATAATGATAACAATTTATTTAATTTTGACCTCATACATTATGTCTGTACTTATACTTATTTCAATATATTTTTATATTACAAATTCATCCATTGATTCCTCTATCAGTCAACCTCAACAATATCACACATTAAATTAATAAATAATGATAACAATTTATTTGATTTTGACCTCATACACTATACTTGTACTTGTACTTATTTTAATATATTTTTCTATACAAATTCATCCACTGGTTCCTTTATTAGTCAACCTCAACAATATCATATATTAAATTAATAAATAATGATAACAATTTACTTGATTTTGGCCTCATACTCTATAACTGTACTTTTACTTATTTAAATATATTTTTCTATTACAAATTAATCCACTGGTTCCTCTATTAGTCAACCTCAACAATATCATGTATTAAATTAATAAATAATGATAACAATTTATTTGATTTTGACCTCATACACTATACCTGTACTTTTACTTATTTCAATATATTTTTCTATACAAATTCATCCACTGGTTCCTCTATTAGTCAACCTCAACAATATCATATATTAAATTAATAAATAATGATAACAATTTACTTGATTTTGGTCTCATACTCTATAACCGTACTTTTACTTATTTCAATATATTTTTCTATTGCAAATTCATCCACTGGTTCCTCCATCAGCCAACCTCACCAGGAGACAATAGTAACGTAAGTCAATGCACTGTCATTTCTCAGAAAATAATATCCTGCTTTTAGAATAATATTAGGTTGTCCCAAAAGTTTCTTTCGTTTCATAAGTGAAATAATAGATGCACAACATTTTTTATTTTATATTATTTTATGGATTTATGTGTGATCCATTTTGTAGTAATAGAATAAAGTGAATTAAACGTAATTGAATAAAATAATATAAAACAAAGAACGTTGTGCATCTACTATTTCCTTATAAAACGAAAGGAACTTTTGGGATAACCTAATTTATAAAAATTCATTGCATTTCGTTGGAATCATGAAAACGTATCAAGCTAAAAAATAAAGAAATGTAACTTAAGTAAATATGGAACAATACTTTTGACTTGTACTATTATAACTACCAGCTCGTTATAAATTTATGCATCCGAAAAAAAGGACTGAAAATTCCTATAATCGCATATATGTATCAATGGAAAGAATTTTTTCTCTTTAATAGAGAAGATAATGTACTTTGACCTCGAAGAAACGAACGCCCTTAAAAGTCCTTTAATCATAGATGTCTATCAAGAACCACCTAATTCCCTTCTAACCAATAAAACGTCCTTTATCTTCCTAATATCCAGCCAAACGCATTATCATTATCCTATTAATTTCAAACCGAATTAATCACTAGTACCATACCAGTGGAGAATCAACTTTCGTTGCCGTAGAAAATTAAAAGCATCGATAAGAACAGGCGATAACGGTAGGGAACAAGGTGACACCCATTTTGCTATCGAGCCGGAATCGAGGAAAAATTTGTCGATTTGGCGATTAGGCGCGATCGTTAACACCGACGAACGACATTTTCGACGATCTTGACGCGAGAAATAGGGTGGAAAAAGGGGGGGCGAGTGGGAAGGCGAGTCGGAAGCGGTGTCCTTAAAGCTCCACCGCGAGAAAAGAAGCGCGTGCACACGCGAAAGCGCACTTAGCGTCACGAATTGATATCGAGTCGCGGGTCACGTGACTGGAAACATCAAAGCTGCACGCCGTGTATACTTTGTATCGGGGTTGCCTCTGAAAGCCGATTGGTCGAGCCGGCGATTCGCGTAGCGTATCACGTGGCACGCCTTCTGGTCACGCGAGTCGTCTTTGTTTCAACTTGGAAAGGGGGTAAAAAGTTTCGCGCGAGCCAAGCTACGTCCCACACCCCTACTCTCGAAGCATGGTTACACGGGGTGGGCGATCGATTTACCCTCCAACTTGACAATTATTGAATTTCAAAATTCATTTGAAAATTGGGCAACATGGTTTCCTACTTTTCTCTTTTTCATAAGATATTTCAAATGTTTTCATCATTCTGAATCGAACACAGGGTTCTATTGGTCTATTTTTTCACAATAAGCAACTCTCTTGGAGGGAGTCAATTTTCAAAAATTATTGGAAATTATCAAGCATTGGGCAATGAAATAAGAAATGACGAATGCTCGTTAACACTTTGACTGCCACGTGGGTCATATATGAACCGCCATGATTCTCTTGTGACGTCACAGTGGTCATTGGTGACCGGAGCGCTTCAAATTGAATTAAAGTTTACAATTAGGGCATTTTGAATATAACCGATGAATAGAAGATACTTTGAAATAAAAAAGTGTCCCATTGAACAATTAAACGTTTTTATTAGAACACCAATAAAAAAAGATGATAACAAATCTTGCATCTAACGGTGCACTGTGTTTGCATCCATATCTTTGATGGGTAATCTACGAATATTATTATAAACACACCTTAGAAAATAATTGCGAATGCTGCTTTATAATCATATAATTGAGGTTAGAAGTATGAACATACTTTATTGTTATATATAGAATGAACAAATACTGTTTACTAATACCTTCTACACGTTTCAACAATATATTCTGCACGTTTTGCTTGCGACGAAACAACGAATGCGAATGGTTTGTTGAAATAAACGAAGCCTTGTCATAATATGTCGCTATCAGCTGTTACCAAGGCGCCACGGTGGTCATCCATGGCCACCAATAAGATAAACGGTCCATTGGGGAAGAATGGTGTCTTACATCATCAATTTATTATTATTTTGCCATTATATGCTTTGAATAATAAAAATACTTCCGTGGCGTCCTCACCGAAACATGTGATTTCAGTGTTAAATTATTTCGATTGCTACTGAAGGTTTTGAAAAGTTACTGACGCTACATACGACGTCATTGCAAAGTTATCTTCAATTCGTCTTGATGTCGCTTAAGACATCATATACATAACATAAGAAATAGATATTGACAAGCAAAACTGAATTGATGGCCTTGAAATTATCTTCAAGGTATTCTCACAGATACTTTGTAGGTAAGTCAGATGCTGAATTTAAGCAAAACCCGGTATATCAATACGTGAACAAGACAAGCATAATATTGTCTAAGATCAGAGCAACCGATAATTACTAAAGCAGTACGTTTGTCCTTTTATATCCGCTTACCTCAAATCCTTTTCATAAATCACGAAAGCACATTGCTTCGTACAAAATCGATGCGGAAATCCAAATACAATTGGTAGGCGATTTTCACATTTACTGCAGTCAAAGTGTTAAATGAAACGATGCAACTCTATTCTTCTCTGGTCTGATCTCTCTGTATGAACTTCGACGCCTAAGATTCCTAACCTCAAAGAAATTACAGAATTCTGGAAAGTGACATAGTCGTCACTATGAATGGATACCTTTGAATAAACATTTATTTGGAAAAGTATAAGAATTACAGAAATGCTACTATACTAATTATTCCAATACCTTCAAGTCCCTCTTGTTATATTTATTTATATTGCGAAGATCACACCTACCTGAAGATTATAAATGTAACAATAAACAGTAATTTAAACTATCGTTTTTCCAACCATTCAGGCACCTTCGATATCCTAACGGTAGGGAAGATACCAATGCCAAACAAACCTTTCACGCGGAAACACTGACTAAACTGAATTATACAAGCCATTGCAATTAATTAGCCTTAACAAGATTTATAGGAAGAATCGCAATTGTAAGAGACGTTAGCTGCACCGACCAAGGGTGTAATTTTCTTCCTGCTCCCTGCAGCAAAAGAAAAAGGAATAAAAAACAGAAAGTCCAAAATGTTAAGAAAATTCGTTGAAAAATTCGGTAGAACGTTGTAAAAAAAAAAAAAAAGAAGCATCGTGTTTGTATTTCTAGTGGCAATTGTATCGTGTCCGAGTGCCTTAAAAATATTCCTTCGCCGCCTCTTTCAACGACTGTAACGTATTCGACGAATATTCGACGAACCTTGTTATTAGCTGATATCGCAATCTCGTGATCGAGTGTGCGTCGGTTGGTCCTCGATGGGCTGAAATTGCTCGAATAACAAGCAGCGTAGCTCGTTTCCGTGGCCGAATGGGCTTCCACATATAAAACAAGCCTGGGACGATAGACGCGTAATTATATAGCGACCAACGTCCCACCCCGTCGTATGTATTACGCGTGCGATTCCGAAAAACAGATATTAGAAAAACGGCTGGCTCGCGATTCTAGATAGCCGGCCAGCACCGTTGACAGCTCGACTTTGTTTCACCCGATATATCTAGCTTCTCATTATCGAGCTTCTTCCATTTTGATATTGATATCTAAAATTTCCTTGTTTCATTCAACGATAATACAATTTTCTGTTTATTAAATTTGTCCATTTGAAGATCATAGGAAGAAAACACGATTAGCACATTTTTGTAGATTTAGTTTAATGTCACCTTGTAGTTGAGCAACGTTAAAAGATGTAAGTTTTTTAAAGGTAGCTGACAAGTTGGTGAAGCTTCGTGTAACGTTATAACGAGGCAAAAATGTATTTGAATATTGAGAATTTTGGATCTTAATAGCCGAAATAATGGTATAGGAACACTAAATTTACACTTAGAATTTATATCACGATAGTTATATATTTATTTGATAAACGATTTCAAAGATATTCATCGATACACACTTGCACGCGCCTAACCTTCTTCCATACCGGACCGTTAACTGAACAGTTTACACTTTGTTTTCGAGATGCTACGCACACACATACTCCCATACACTACCACTATACATACAAGTATCACTACCGCGCAGCTAACCTAGTCACATAAAATTCTACATATCTCAATATTGAAACTTTGAAGGGAATGAAAAGACACATGTTCAGCTTCAAAATCAAATATAAAGACAATTTTACTAACGTTGCATTGGTTGATGATATACAGAATCTTAAAACCGTTTGCTTCTAAAAAAAATAGAAAATGTGACTTATCGTGTTCTTTCCTCGTAGCCTACATTTATCACAGATTTACATTTAAACGGGGAGAGATAATAGTTAATCGATGGTGGAGTTTTCTTGGAAACATATTAATTCAAAGAGTAGCTATATCATAAATGATAATGCATGAAAAGATATACAGGTGAATTTAAATGGAAGAAAATATTGCATCGTGTCACGCTTGAACTGTGAGACTTGCATCTGCTTGCAATTTTTTCTGCAGAACCCGTGCTTAAGCAGTCGATTTATGCAGGGTTGGATGCTTTCAACGTGGCCGTGCTCCGGACGGCTCTCATCAGGGCAGATGTCTTCATTTTTCTGGCCAAAGGCTATTCTTATATCGACGTTATAATCACGAATTTCGTCGCTGAACGACGCTGAACTTTTAATGTGCGCATCTGCCCTCTTGATTGTATAATCACCTGGTTATAAATCGGCCGCGAGCACGTATCATCACAATTTCAGGCTGCGTGTAACTCAAAAACATTACGACGAATTTATTCCCCTTTATAATCTTTGGGGTTGAGAAACCTTCAAATTGATATTTCTTCCAAGAACAATGATTTTCAATTACACGTCAATAGAATTCTGAACTCCTAGACAACACCAAACCTATGAATTTTAAATAAATGTTGTTCAATTGTCGAAGAGATTCAAGGTTTTACAAATTAAAATAAGAATTTGCAAGTGTCAACAACGACTCTTTCATATGTTTCTCAGACATAACAAACTTTTTTAGGTTAGAAAAACACCCAAAGAATGCGTTACAATTAGAAAAGAAAGTCCCATAGAAGACAAATCTTCCCCTCAAATTTAAAGAAAAATATCGCACGAGATCTATCCAAGAAACTCTTTGATATTTAAAATTCCTTCCAAAGACACTTAAATTTCTTAACGATAGGAAACCACCTGTTTTATTTCCCATAAAAAGAATTTCCTAAATCTACATTTTTCTACACTCTGTCCAAACCACCTGCAAATAGAATCAGAAATAATAGCAAAAATTGGTGAAAAAAGGTCAATCAGAGACACAAAGAGCAGAGAAAATTCCGTTAGCCTGGAGCAAGGACGATAACACGGAGGCGGCTGACGGGGATGGTCGGTGAAAAATACTGAAACCGTTTGGAAACGATACGTTTCTCGTGCACAGCGCTCGTACGGCCAAAGTAGAACTTATCTTTCCGCGGGCTAATAGAATAGCGAGCAGTGTACCTTTTGCAAGGGGTGGGATCGACGCGTTCTCGCGGCAAGGCGAGCACCGGCTGGGGCTTCTTCGCCGCGGTTTCCCGTCCCCGTTTTGTGGCATTCGAATTGCAAATACCAGAATGTTTGCATGTTGTTGTCACCGCATCGGTACCCGGAGGGGACACGGAGAGAAGCGGCATACAGAAAGAGGAGGGTAGGAGGAGGAAGAAGAAGAAGAGGGAGGCTGAGAAGGAGGAAGAACTCCTCAAGAGGAAATGGAGAGGAACCGACTCAAGTCTCAGATAAAGACGAATAAAAATAGGCGAGTGAGCGGAGAGATAGAGGGTGCAGGATGGAGACGGTGTTTCCTGCCCGAGGAACATTAGCGCCCTCGATACTCACCCCCCAAACTCTCCCTCTCCGTTCCGCCACCCACGCCCGCAGGACCAAGCTCCTCTGCCCAACCGTGTGCCTCTCTTTTCGTCCGCTTGACAGATGCACGGCCATCCTCTCGATCCTTAGATTGTTCTATTTATTTCTCTACCTTCTTCTGTATTTTATTTCTGTATATTTGTTTTCTCTCGGTAATGAAGAAGCTGCACTTGTTTCTTTTAGTATTTCTTTTTTTCCGAAGGATGTAGAGTCGCAGGATTTAACTGTGATTTTAAGTACGTTCGTTTGCGGTAGATCAGAGAACAGACGATAGTAGGAGAAATAAGTAACATTGTTTTAGATTGAGGTTAGGTTGTTTAGGTTAAGTTTCTTTCGTTTTGGAAGGTGATAATAGATGAACAATTTCTGTTTTGTATTATTTTATCCAATTTGTTATATTTTTATTATTATGCTCGTGCATAATTCAATAAACTAAAACAAGAAACATTGTGCGTCTATTATTTGCTTTAGAACGAAAGAAACTTTTCGGACAATCTAGTGATTGATAAATACGAATGTTTATGTAGATTTGTGATTTTATCGAAATGATTCAAACGAATGGATTGACACGTAAATAGAGAATATTTCATATAGTTTTCAATGTTATGTTCAGTATTTATTCTGCAGCCATAAATAAATAATCATCCAATAATTTATTCATTAATATTTGTTGGAAAGAGTGATTTACCATAACGAGGATCTTTGAAAATTATCACACGGCTCTGGTATAGAAATAAATATACTTTTGATTGATAGAGACACTTCCATAGTAGTTTGAAAGTATTTGGTATCCATTTTTCTAAAATACACAATACCGTAATGTACACGTATTTTTCAGTGATTTAGGCTGCTTGTTTGAAGCTCCATTGATAAAAAAAAAAAAAAAAAAAATATAAAACAATAATTTTATATTTTTATCTTCCCTTGAAAATTGGAGTATTTCCTTCGAATTTCTTTTTTCACCCAACAACAGTTCATCGTGTTTGGCTGAATGAAATATTTGTGCAATGTCTTTACTTATCTCGGCTATAGTGAAATCGCCTGTCATTACTGGAGAATCGATAGAGAGGAAGCTAGTTTTTAGCGAACTTAGCCATCGCTAAGTAGAAACGAAACCATGTTACAACCTCTAAACACCAAAGTCACTAAACACCAAAAATCTTCACTTTTTATCACTGAAGAATCCATAGACTCTTTTTTAGAAATCGTAAATATGAACGATAGTAAATATAACATTTCTGAAAACCATAAATTTTATGCTTTCTCGTTTGACGAATACCAGAGAAAGAGAGAGAGAGAGAGAGAGAGAGAGAGAGAGAGAGAGAGAGAGAGAGAGAACAGTGGAGGGTGTCGGCCAAGGAAACCGGATGTCTCGCGAGATCCAGTCGCACGATTTGTTTCGCTGTTGCTCGTAGCCAAGTTATAAAGTTCCCCCTATCTGCCAGAGAAGATACGTCTTTCCTCTTTGCCTGGGGAGCGTTTATCGCGCGATTCCATATTGAAAAGCGCGGATACGGCAGGAAGGATCTCGCACCAAGTCTCTTTGAACTTCTTCGCGACTACTTATTGGGAGATCTAGATGTCGTATTTGAACAGACTCGTGCTCGTTTTTTACGAGATTCGCCGTATGTTCCTCTTCTCTGTATATAAATAAAAATATATATGTGTATATATATGTGTGTGTGTGTGTGCGTGTGTATTTCAGAAATATTCTCTCCATTCTTGAATAAATCATTATATACAAAACTACGTGATACAAAAAGACAGCATTCTTTGTTTCTTTGATCCTTTTTGTTTAGGTTAGGTGGGGTTTGATCCTTTGTTATTACGATGTTCGTACAGACAGCTGAGAATATTGGGAAATATTTTCTCTATGCTTGGAACCATTACGCATAAAAATGCTACGTGATAAAAGACATTTTTTGCCTCTTTCGACCTTTTGTTATCGCGATATGAAATAAAACAGTCAGGAACCTTAAGTCCCCATCGCATGAACTCACAAACAGACCTATCAAAGCAAAAGTTGGCCGATTAAACGAAGCGAGTATACGAGGCACGGAATTCTTTCTAAAATTTCAGTAAAATTCCCGGTCGTGGCACGATAATCGCACGGACAGGATGCTGCGAGGTAAACGCCGGATATCTGGCGTCTGTCCCTATTATGGCAGCCATTTCGCTGGCCCCGGACATGCTGGTCGCCGCATTACAGTAATACAGCCTAATAATAGAGTGGCTAAGAAACGAGAAAGATGGAAACAGGGGAAAAAGAGAGAGAGTGGAACTATGTCGTGAAAGAAGAGAGGCCCCGATTGGATGCCCCAGGCCCGTAATTGCGGCCGTACGATGATTATTGGTGGCGGAGGGGCTCCGATCACGATCGAGAGACTCCGCAAGCTTGGATCTCGGCCGATCGTTCCTTCCAACCGTCCCTTTCCAAACGTGCACGACCGGCTAAACACACCCATTACACTGAAAATGCGACTTTGATGATTGGGTGCGAGCCTCTCCTTCGCGTGTTCCCTTCATGGCGGACGCTTTATCGCCGATTCAAACCGGCGATCGCTGTCGTTCACTGTTACTCTTTTGGTACCGTGTTGATGATTCCTCGGTGGACGTGGGAGGGCTCTCGGTGAATTGTTTCACCACCATGGTGGTATGGCATTTTTCTTAATGCTTTTTACCTCGTGACGTAATCGGTGGATCATTGACTGGCAGAGGGAGCCAGAGGATCGCGTTTGTTCGACGAGTGCTACGTCTGTTTGATGAGCTCGCTAGATAGTAGAAATTACACAGCTTCGGGGGAAAATGCGTGGAATGGGTTTGTAGACTTTTCTCCGAGTCGCCGCTTTTTCTACTTTGTGACGTAACTGTTGTGGTATTAGGTAGTAGGAGGAACGATTGAGTCATAATTCGGTGGAACGATCGTTATTATGGAGAATCAATTTTTTATGTTCTTCCATAGAATATAGAAAGATACATTGAATAGAAGTTTCTTTCTTTAGGATATTTAAAACTTTAACCGGCGTTCTAACGTACACGCGATTTCGCTCTGCCATTTGTTGCCGGTCGTCCTCGCGTTTACGTCATTTTAGCTTTTTTTCTTTCAATTTACTTGACGCTTAAGCGTTTCACGTTCTATTGAAGTGAAACGATTTACAAATACAGTGAAAAGACCGGCAATTTGTGAATCTAAAGGTGAGTCAATGGTGAAGAAATGATCATAATCCTGATTTCTGCAACTGTATAGGGCAATCAGAAGATAAATAAATAAATTCATATCATGCATAAGCTGTTGAGGAAAATATTAGGTTGGTATGATCACTAGTTCCTACATGCAAAGTTGGTACGACTTCTAACGACGCTTTTTTGTTTTGGTGTCCGCCACATGTTAATTATCTGAGAGTATTCGGTATATTCATATGGCTGTACATGATGGTGAAATACAGAATCTACAAAACTAGATCTGTGTGAATCAATTAAATATCGAACTTCAAAACCTATTTAATAACATAAGCGTACAAAATAAATTAGAATAATATGATAAAGATATAATAGTTGTGGTGGATACAATGCAATTTTGCCAAAAAGTGTATCGTAATTATAAAATAATAGACTGAGTGAAAAGTGCTTATGAGTTATAATTATAACAAATACTATTTATAAACCTAAATTTTAATTTTAGGAATTACACTAATGTGTTTTCATCAAACTTCAAAATTATTGAATGCTATAAATTTCCAGCAAAAATGCCACTTACCTTGGTGACGCTGAGGGTCAGTTACCTTTCGGTTTTCGTCGCCTTAACGTTATTTTAACATTTGTCCGCACAACAGGCCAGTTGCTGCAAGTTCTTGCTTTTATTACAGGTCACACGGAAGCGCGCGGTCAACCTGCAATTAATTTCAATTATAAAAATATCATTGCCTTTTATGACAGTGGCAGGTGCTTAGCGGTCAGAGGTTAGCTTTTTGCTTGAACCGTTCTCATGGTTTCCGTGTGTCTTTGCCGAAATCACGCTCGAGAACTCGTTCTCGTTGCTGAGATTAATTTCGCACGGGTTGTTCCCAGAAAAGACGACTACTTTCCCAGTAAGTTTGCTTTTTCTCGAAAATATTTCACTGGGAAATCCTTATGTTTTATTGATAATAAGAAAATTTCTAGATCGTGTTGGCTGACATTTCGAGGGAGATTCTGAACACGTTACGATAATTGTTAAGATAAGAGAAAATTGATGGATTAAGGCAAAACGTATTTTACATTTACATTTTATGCTTACAATTCATATTTTCATACAATATTTATATCTTGTACATAATATAATTTATATTCAAAATTACATTTAGTTATTGTACTAAAAGTTTCTTTTGTTTTATAAGGAAATAATAGATGTACAACATTTTTTGTTTTGTATTATTTTATTGAATTGTGTATGATCCTTTTTGTTCCAATAGAACTTTAATCACTCACCAATACAATAAAATGGATCATATATTATTCAATAAAATAATAGAAAACAAAGAATGTTGTGCATCTATTATTTCCTCATAAAACAAAAAAGAAACTTTTGGGACAACCTAATGTGTTCTGTGTATATTACAATTCACAGAACAACTGTTTACGTTTTCTAAATGAAAGTTACATTTTTCTAGAATTTCAATGAATTTCTAAAGTGAAAATATTTGTTAATGCTCGATTGAGGTTAGGTTAAATAAATTTCACGTTCGGATGTGAACTGATTATTTTAATGAGAAATCGTAGCCAGGGAGAAGAAGGAACGAATTGCTATTAAGACGAACTCCAGATACCTGAACTAATTATCCTCATTCCACTATAATTAATACAGTTCTGCAGTTATTTCTGTATTCTAAATATCGCCAACATGCTTGGAAGAAAATTAAATTACGAATCTCCGCCACTTTTTACACCCTCGTCCTTTCAACCCCTTCGCAACGATGCTTTAAACCAATCTACACCTCGGATCGTAGTCAGCAGTACACTCCCTAACTGAAACTCGGTGAACAGTTACTTTTTCCTGGCTTTCAAAGCGAAACAGACGAAAGCAAGACGGCAAATTAACCGCTTAAAGTCCGTTTGCTACAATCGCTTGGGGGTTTCCAGTGAACTGGCGTTACATCGATCCCATTGTCGTCGAAAGACGGCCCTCACCGGCAAGAAAAAGGCTCCATTGTTCCGCCGCTAATAGTCCGTTAATTCCCGGCGTACATTGTGCGCGATATTCCTCGGCGGCTCTGGGGATCGGTTAAATCGAATCATAAAAGAATCATAATTAACCGGTCTTTTGTTGCCGCGGTAGAGACGCCGAGACGAGAAACCGCTTCGCGTTGCCGCTCTCTCTCCTCTTCTTCGTCCGCCAAATTGCCACTTCCGACTTTCGCTGGCCCGCTAATTTTGAATAATATCTCGCGCGGTCACCCGTACCGGATGTAGATTTATAATCATAAGCGGCTGATCTGCGGTTGGACTACGACGGAATTGATGGACACCTTACGACAATCTTTTCATCTTTGTTTCTTACTTGTACTCCATATTCGCCTTCTCATGTTCTGTAACCTTATTTCGATATTCCTAACCTATATCTTCTATCCTGATTGCCATAACCTGTATCTCCATTTTACATCTAACACTTGAAAATTCCATGTTCCTTATCCAATATTCATTATCTGTTAGCACTGGAGCTACCACGTCAGTCAAATTAACTGGTGTTACCATTTTACTTTAAAGTTCCTACTTTATGTTATATTTTTTTCCGCAATGATGTAATGACTTTCGCATAACTAAAAGAATAATATAATGGATTTTATGTTGTTTTTTATGTATTCAAACTGAAAATAATTTTGTGTCAAGGTTACTTATACCAATACTAGTCAAAATGATTGGTCCTACAATTTTATAAATGTGGCAACCCTCGTTCAGTGATGATGATCCTAGATGGATCAATAATACCAGAAATGTATTACATAACATTCTAGTAACGTTCTAGTGTTAGACTATAATGGGTGAATTTGAAGAAATTTTCCATCGTAAAAGAACTAACAAATTCACAACTAGTTCACGTCATTTCCAATTTCCTCTGATTTCTCCAACTATTTATTTACGTAATTATTTATTAACGAATCTTTCCATGAAACTTTTATAAATGATCCGAAGAAGGCAAAATGAACGACCACGCATTCTATTCGAAGAATATTCTGTCCAAATAACGGTATATATTTTCTTACTTCCGCAGCAGCACTGGAAAGCAACTGCGTACAAAACTGCGCTCTAAAAAGAACGAACAGAGAGAGAGAGAGAGAAAGAGATAGAACGAGGCTGATCGAAATAAATCCGAGGCACGTATCGTTGAACCCGCAGCGTCTGTACTTTAAAACAACTAAAAGAGGAAAGCGGTCGCGAAGCTCCGGGGCCCATTTAAATCTGTTGAATGGCTGGAAGGAGCAGAGCAACCTTCTCTTTCAGCGCGGGGATTCGGCAACAAAGGCAGAGGTTTTACTTTTAAATTTAGTACACGCCTGGCTTCCTCCGCCCCTCCGCGGCGCTCGCTGCTCCACCGTAGCCTTGCGACCGGTTGGTAAGTAAAATAGGGATTTAGATCCTGCTCGAGTTTATTACTCGAACTTAGTCTGCCGGTTGAATACGATAAATCAGCTTTCGGTAAATTGTCCGCCATGATCCAGGCATGAATCACGATCAGCCTTGTCATTGTTTTTAACCTGAAGATCAACAAATTATGCGTACCCTACGGAAAAATAACGAGATAAATAGCCTACACCTTCTTATTTTTCAAGAATTAATTAAATAATTAGTGAAGTATTAAGGGTTCATTTTGGTATGGTGTGTACAAAGATCTGGTTTTATATTGGAAAATTTGGTGTTGTTTTACGCAAAGTTTTTTCGCAAGGAATGGAACTAGTGTCTCTTTGATTTCAATTTCGTATCTGTAAATTTCATCTGTTAAATTTAATTAACGAGAACACTACAATTGGAATTTTGTAGGTTACAGTACAGAAATCTGTACATTTCATATACAGTGGGTACAAAATGTATTTGTACATAGTCTTATTTCCAATGAGACATCCTTCCATCAAGTTCTTTTCATTTTCATGGCAACAAATTTTTGTAGTGATATAAAAGTACTGCTAAATGATGCAGGATTTAATATACGTGAATGTATATTAATTAAAATTAGTATGTGGATGCTATAGTAAATATGATGATATGCAAATACATTTTGCAATCACTATATGTGTAATTTTTATGTTTCAACTACATGTGTATATAACAATACCAGTGACACTGATAAATGGGAAAAGTTAATTAACAAGAATACTACAATGGGAATTTTGTAAGTTTTGATTTAAAAATTGAGAAATAATAATTACTAGAAATATATTTCTCTACTGACACAATGATAAGTAAATAAACTAAAAATTGACCACATACACTATACCTGTACTTATACTTATACCTATACCTATTTCAATATATCCTTTTATTACAAATTCATCCACTGGTTCCTCTATCAGTCAACCTCAACAATATCATGTACTAAATTAATAAATAATGATAAGAATTTATTTGATTTTGGCCTCATACACTATTTCTGCACTATACTTATACCTATACTTGTTTCAATATATTTTTCTCTTACAAATTCATCCACTGGTTCCTCCATCAGTCAATCTTAACAATATCATGTATTAAATTAACAAATAATGATAACAATTTATTTAATTTTGACCTCATCCATTATGTCTGTACTTATACCTATACCTATTTCAATATATTTTTCTATACAAATTCTTCCACTGGTTTCTCCATCAGTTAACCTTAACAATATCATGTATTAAATTAACAAATAATGATAACAATTTATTTAATTTTGACCTCATCCATTATGTCTGTACTTATACTTATACCTATACCTATTTCAATATATTTTTCTATACAAATTATTCCACTGGTTCCTCCATCAGTCAACCTTAACAATATCATGTATTAAATTAACAAATAATGATAACAATTTACTTGACTTTGACCTCATACACTATATCTGTACTTATACCTATACCTATTTCAATATATTTTTGTGTACAAATTCATCCACTGGTTCCTCCATCAGTCAACCTTAACAATATCATGTATTAAATTAATAAATAATGATAACAATTTCTTTGATTTTGACCTCATACACTGTACCTGTACTTATACCTATACCTATTTCAATATATCTTTCTGTTACAAATTCATCCACTGGTTCCTCTATCAGTTAACCTCAAGAATATCATGTATTAAATTAATAAATAATGATAACAACTTATTTGATTTTGATCTCATACACTATATCTTCACTTATACCTATACTTATTTCAATATATTTTTCTATTACAAATTAATCCACTGGTTCCTCTATCAGTCAACCTCAACAGAATATGAAACTAATACTGACTAATCTTTGAGCAACTTCAAGAAGCTAAATGTAAACTTCAGTGCGTTGCACGATACAAGAATGGATCCTAAGATTATGTTAAACAACACATCCTTGTCCTTGACGAAACAGAGCAGGGTTTATCCTAAATGTGGCCCCAAATACATTATCCTAATGAATTAGAAGCCGGCCGGGCCGATTCGAGCTACGGCCGAAGTTCAATTAACTTTAAGAATCAGGTGACATATTTAATTTCCTCGGAATAATGAGAGTGGATTCGGGAAGGGTGAGCAGGCGAGATAGAGCGAACAGGAGTGCCGGAAGGAGACGCCCGGTCCTTCATGCCGCTGTGTTGGCTGGAAAGAGAACAGCTGGAAACTTATCGTCGTGCAGGAAGAAACCCTGCGAGACTTATTTAGAAAATGGGAAACGCTCCTGTTAATCGGGCCGCCGTTGTTACTTCGTCAAACCGACCAGTCGTTCAATGCGAGAATTTGTAGATTAAAATGGAGCTCGAGATCAGTTGAAAAATATTATAGACAATTATAAAGAATTGTTTCCGGAAACGTTCACTGTGCACAGGTGGTTTTGAAATTTTCATTAGGACTAAAACTGAAATTAAAAATAAGTTTTGCAAGCTTTTTCGAATGATTAAATATTGCACTAAAATAAAATTCTTTGTAAATTAATATTTATAAATTTGCTCATAAAAGTCTTCTTATATATCATAAAAAAATCATTTTCGTTCGCATAAAATGATGCAGAATTTGACTGCTAAGTTAGTGCATTCTATTGGGTTGGCAGCTAAGTGATTGCGGACTTTGTCAATACCACTTAATGGCAAAATCCGCAATCACTTAGTTGCCAAGCCAATATTTCAAGACGATCAAAAGCAGCTGCATTCTGTCTTTATGTGTCAAGAAAAAAATACAGTGCTTAGAAAGTCTTACACCTGCTTTATTTGAACTAAAATGACCTCTTTACAAGATATGGCAAAGACTTTCGTGTTTCACTGTATATACACGTCCACGATTTACCTAACCTGAATTAAAATTTCAGTCTGCGTAACTTCAGTCTAAAATACTATCTTTTAAACATTCTATAATTCCCTATTCACAATACACTAGAGAGAAAAGGGCAATTTGACCAGTTGAAACTCCCGGCGGAAAGTCAGAGCTGTTTTTGTTCCAGATGGAAGTTCGAGTCGTAAACTTTTTTGCGGGACGATTAGTCGCGGGAGAGAAGCAACACGGTCGGGACGGCGGGATCCGCTGTCACAGCAGGATTTTGTCAGGAAGCTTTTATCCCTTCGCAAGGAGTAAATCGTGCGGTCGCCGCGTACATCTATTTGTCACTTGGCCCGCCTCGTGGACGTCACGACGTGGAAGACGGCAGTGGCGAGGGCCAAACACCACGTAACCTTCCTCTAGGAGGCTCGCCCTCACCCCCTGGGACCACTCCATCTTTCCTCCTCCGGTTCGATCCTCCAGCAAGAGGAATTGGTAACCTTTCGTTAAAGAGGTAATTTGTGCCAACGTCGATCGACCGTCTTCACCAAACTTTTGTACACCTTCGTTCTACCTTGTTTCTCGTCCAAGACGTTACCTGGTCAGTGACTGGCTGTGTATCCAAATTATTTATACAAATCCATTTTGTTTATGAATATGAATTTTATATGCAGGAAGATGTGAAGGTATGAAAATGCACGTAATATGTAAAAATTTGTAAGAATAGTACTTTCTGTATGTCTTTTGGTTTATATATTTTATTAATTAATAATAAAGTATATGTATTTGAATGATTAATTTTTAGGTTAAATTCAGTAAAGTTTAATTTTATTTTAGTAATTAGTTTTAAGTTAATAATATTTATGTTTCTGGTAATATTCTGGTAATATAAATAATAAATATTTGATTAATCGATTTTATTATTTAATATTGTTATTTTTAATATCAATAACTTTTTCCTTTTTAAGACCTAATTAACTTTATTATTAGGACGAGACGGTTTAGCTTTAATTTCTTATTGTTTAATTATTTATTATGAAAAAGTAAAGTCATTTAATTCTGGAATATTAATAGTTATTTTAAATCCATTGGGAGATTCAAGTTTATTAACAATTATTTCTCTTATAATAATTTTTGCTAGATGAAATCTCATATCTATCAGATAAAGTTTCTATCTAGATTTCATCTTTTTAATTATGCGCATGAAAATATGAATTTGCATAAATATCCATACTCTGTTTATCAACGTAAAAAGCGTGTTAAATGTAATAAAGAGTATTCCACTTTGGACAACTTGTATTGTAGGCTTTCTACGTGCTTTGTTTCAGAAACTAGCCATAAAACCACTCGTTAAACTTCATTCTATGTGCAAACGATGGTTAAATATATGTAAATCTTAATCCTTTTACATGAATTGCCCCAGCTTTCATTTACATTCTTTTTTTTTTTATTTGCATTTATTTATTACATTTACATTCTCTGTCTATCTTTATTTATTCTTTACTCTTGTCACTTATTTATATCAATTTTATTCCATCGTGCAATCCACTTGGCGAAATCTCAAATTGAACAGTGCAAGATTAACAATAGGAAAGTACATTCTACAATTGACGATTTTATTTTCCAAAGCATAGACAAATGGACCTGTGAATCGGGTGAACAACGTGAACGCGTGGACCAAGGGGCGATATATCGACGCCACCCTGATGCCAAGTCACGAGCGTGCAAGTCACCAAGCTCCATGAAGGGATGATGAGACGACTAAAGTAGAGCCGCACTGCTGGGGCCGCTCATGGATAACTTGATACACCTAAACGCGCCAACACGATCATGATTGCGTGTATCTGACAATCGATTTGGAAAACGACTGTTCGAGGGTGGCCAACTGTGATGGACGAAAGCAAAGAAGAAATCTAATATTTTGGATTTTATTTTTTTGGAAGAATTTTATAATCAATTCTCATTAAGAATTATAAGCAAATTATTCTGGCGTGGTACTATGATAATAAATGAATAATAAATAATTATCGTATGTTTGGTTCTAGCTGAATCTAGTGTTTAAATCTATAGGGTGATGTCTCTTTAGCCTGCGGATCTGATCCGTCGTGTCATGTAATTGAGTAATTAGTGGATTTTCGTGTTTGTTAATTCTTATGTTATATTTATCGCTGAATTTGGATATTTCTTCTTTAACTGTGGGTATCTTAAGGTCGCGATGTATTGTTTCGTTGGTAACATACCAAGGTGCATCTATTGAGGATCTTATAGTTTTTTATTGGAGAATTTGGTTGGAATTGAAGAATTTCTATGTTGGTATTACTCGCTGTTCCCCATAGTTGACTGTGGATTCTTGTTCGATAAGTAAACAATTTTTTATCTAAGTGTCTTTGGTAATAATAAACAGTAATTTGGTAGTATTAAGAGGAATTTACACTTTTGTTAATATCACGTCAGGTAATATATATCAGGTAGTCACGTCTTTGTTCTATGTCATAACTTACTTCAAAATTTTATGATAGTTACATTCTTTGTTATTTTTCTTTCAATGGTCTTATTAACTTTATGGTTCTCTTAAAAACTTTCAATGATCAACAACTTTGTAATTACGTACAATATCCCTTCGTGGACGAGTGTTGGTAAATAGCCGCCCAAGTCTTTTTACCGTTGCGGACGAAATTTGTTTACAGTTGAGCACGTTTATTATGAGGCGACTGACCTACGTCTATTTTTTTGAGCGATAATCTTATGCGTGTTTATTTATATTATTTATAGTAATCTAAACAATATTATGTTTCTGATGAAAGAGAATTGGAGATCTTTAGCGAAGAAGTCTTATTTTACGTTTAACCTAAACTCTACTGATGGTGGAGCCAGAACCAAGTTCAGTCTTTCAATGACACTACCAGACGAATCAGCAAGCTTTTACATTTTACATACACATACATTTACATTACATAGCTTTTATATTTTATATATTTTTTGTAATACTTTAAACACGATGCCTAAAAGATGCAAAAAATACATGTTAGATAGCGATAGTATTGTCGACGAATATTATTTTGAATCTATTGGGTTGGCAACTAATAATCCAATACCACCTATTGACAAAATTCGCACTCACTCAGTTACCAACCCAATAACAAGATAGAAGACCAGACCAGTGTACGGCTACATACTGTTTTATGCGAAAGTGGCAAAACTGGTGGAGAAAATTATTTGTTTGGGACTTGGAAATATCAACCATATGTTCTTACCTATTGTATAACGCAAACCAGGAGAAACAGAATAAAAAGAAAATAACGCATTTAGCATCGTTTAGTTGATCAATTAGTTGGAGATTTTATATCTCCATCAATTTTTGAAACAGTAGAAAGGCTTCTACACATTGAGATGATACAGAAAGGATAAAGACTGTGTGGTATGTTGCAATCGAAAAATCAAATGTGAAAGAAGCTGATCAACGTACCACTGTGCTACACGTTCGGTTAAACCGGCCTTGCAAATAGACGACTGTTTCGAGAGATACCACACGATGCAGGAATATAAAACGAATCGTACATTCACTTTATCGAAACTAAATACGTTTTCTTGGATATTTTTTTAGTATTTGTAATATATACATACACGCTTTCTAATCCTTTCTGATCTTCAATGAAGCATGACTCTCTAAAAATTGGTCATTTCATATGCTACAACCTAAAATTTGCAATTCTAGCCGTTGATTGCAAAGGAAATTGGCTAGTGTCCCGCAGAACGCGAAATGCATTTCCATGGAAGGATCATGCAAGCCAAGTGCGGGTTGGTTCAGTCGCGGCATAAAGGATTCATTGGATTCGAGGAACGGATTATCGAGGCCACAGCGAGTCCCGCGGGCTGAATATACAAATTTCCACAATTATTCGTCGACTTACGACGTCATTATATTGCAATCTGGGAACACCAACGTGGATAGACCGGCGAGTGATTTCGCCTAATATCAAGCAGCCCCCACCGCACTTTCTGATACCCCGGTATACCACTTCCATTCGTGGCTCGAACAGCACGTTGCAATCGACGGAACTTGCTAATCGTACTGCTTCGAACTATGCTTGCATGAATTCTTAAATAACCTGCGAACTATTCTGAGCGTTAGTTGAAATTTTCTCAAAATGCAGAAATTGTCGTACATCGTCGTCAATTTTCAGAGACATTATTGTCATCATCAGAGATTCTATGCAAAGTAATCTATTAGGTTGTCCGAAAAGTGTCTTTCTTTCGCAAACGTGTCTTTTACAACAGTGCACCTTCGTACAAACGTGAAACCAAGTCTGTGAAATATCGCGGTGTTTATCTCAATAGGAAATGAATCGTAGCGTAATTCGACAAAATAATATAAAAGAAAAAACATTGTGCGTCTATTATGCACCATCCCTATTTGTCAAGTCATTATGACAGTAAGGTTATGTTATGTTTCGGAACGTAACGATTTCTATACTGCAATGTATCTTGAATAAATGTGTTTTCTGTCAGAATCGAATCGAAGACTTTGTTAATTGTATCGTTGATTTATTTTCAATGAATTGTTCAACTGATAGAAGTGAGAAAAATTCGTTTTTGAAAAATTAATTAATTAAGATTGTTGGGTTGGTAGTTGGTAGTTTCTTTGTTTTCTTTTTTCTTCATATTGGGTTGGCAACTAAGTGATTGCGGATTTTGTCATTGGGTGGTATTGACAAAATCCACAATCACTTAGTTGCCAACCCAATACGAAGAAAAAAGAAAACAAAGGAACAATTGCGAAGAATAAATACAAAACGGTATTGAATCGAAACCATTAATTACCCTTGCTCATCACCGGCTATCGAGTTCCATTAGCCGGTGCCTGGTCGACGTAATCGCTCGCAATTTATTTAATCGAATAAAGAAGGGTTTCTCGGGTTCTCGAGTTCCGGGAATGCGACACGGTATTCGCATTACGCAACACCAGCCTCCGGCCACGTTCCTTCGAGCGACAAGTGCGCGCACGTTACGGTTAAGGTGGCCGGTTAAGGACAAAAGGGTTTCGAGGGATTCAGTGACCACTGAAGAACGGGTTGAAAACTGTACAGAGGGTTGAGTAGCAAGGAAACATTCTGCAATCTCGTGACAGCATTTGCTTCTGAATAAGTTCAATTTTGCAAACGTTTTATCTTCATTCTTAATTTGTTAATTAAGTGAATTCGTTATTTTGATTATCTTAATTCGAATTTCTGTAAATGTTAATGCAAGTGAGAGAAAATTGAAACTTTTCACGAAGGAAAATAGAAATTTAATTGGATAGAATTAACTTGCAGTGTAAATTAAATTCACATCGAATAGGATAAAACTTAATTAGAAGAAAATTTTTGAAAATTGAACTATCAATTACGTCTTATAAGGTAAATCATCGAATCTAAATACGAATAATACAATTCCATCTCACCCTTCGACCGCTTCTCAATAAGTACCGACAACCAGAACCCCTACATTAATCTCGTGCAATAAAAGTGATTCGGGCAAATTGAAGATGGAGCTGGAAACACCATCATCGATGTCTCATCAGCGTGCATGTAGCACTTATGAGGAACTAGCTGGTCACAGTTAGAAACGAACGAGGCGACACGCGCGGCGTGGCAAGAGAAATACCAAAAAGGTTTCGGGATGTGCGGCGTGTCGAGGGTTTACGAGAGGAACGCGGCCACCGCAACACACGCGGTGGCCGAGAGCAAACCAAACCAAAGATTAATGCACTACACTTACTGGGGCAATTTGCGCCAAGTGTCGGCCCTAGACCTGCCCTGTATACCTCCGGGGTAGATTTGTTCCAGGGTGGCGTTCTCGCGGGGAGATCCCTCTCTCTTTTGTAACAGTCACCCCTGAGAAGATTCTCCGATGGACCGTTTCTTTCTTTCCAATGAGGAACCACGAGACTTGCTGAATCGATCACTATATCGTCGATCGAAAATGTTTACAAGAATGTTAGTGTAGTGGCACATGAGTCAATGGAAGATTCGAGTCGCGAGAGACTCGTATTGTTGTGCTTTGGAGTGGCAACGTTGTTTTGGTTTGCTGGATTCAAAGGTAAACGAACTCCGGACAAAATATTATCGCCGTTTTTATGATACCATCGATCGATACAAATATTGGGTTGGCAATTAAGTGTTTGCGGATTTTGTCATTAGGTGGTATTGCTAAAACCCGTAATCACTTAGTTGTCAACCTAATATTTCGCAGATTTTCAGCGTAGACGATTGAAAGAACGTTTGTTTAGAAATGAGGAAAGTGAAATAATATATTTGACGAAGATTATAGTTAAAGTGTAGATGTCCATATATTTATTCACTAGAATTCAATATAAACGTAGCGTTTTTCTGGAACAATGTCGTTTCTTGAATATTGGGTTGACAACTAAGTGATTGCGGAGTTTGTCATTAGGTGGTATTGACAAAACCTGCAATCACTTAGTTGCCAACCTAATAAATGTACGTGCTCTGTAGTACAATCAGTATAGCGAGTCATACAGTCGAACAGTAGCATTGAGCGAGCGACGATTACGACGTATACTATCTTTGTACTTGTACTGAAAGTGATTTTAATATAATCGTCTATTACTTTATTATTATTTTATAACTGGTGTCTTTAATAAACCAACACGTATAATTAACCACTTCATTAATATGACAATTTATTTGGGAGTGGTAATTACGTGGATAATATAAGTAGATTGCTGATATTTATGCGATTATGAGAAATTGAAATATACGAAATGTGTATAATAATGAAAATATATAAAGTGAAATATTAACCTGTAACATTCAGAGGATGAAACGAATTTCTATTTGTATTCTATCGTTTCAGTTACATTTATGAAAATATTTATGATATATTAGAATTTTAAAAATATTACAATTTATAAAAATATATTGCAGGATTAAACATTATATTAATTCATGTTCAATAAAATATTTCACAAGCAAAGATTTTTGTAAATATTCTGTATTAATTTGAAATAAGAATTCTAACAATCTTGAACAAATATATTCTGCATTAGAATCAAGTTAACCTCATGTCACTAAATCAAAGCTTCTAGACAGCATTGTAAACGAGGCTGCTAACGTCACCAACCAACCGTTTTTCTCAATTTCAGCTTGGAAATCGAAGCTCGTATACCCAATCGACGAAGTCTGGCATGGAAAAGAGAGGAAAACACGTGATGGAAGGACGAAGACGAGGGACAGAAAGACAGAGGAGGACCCCGGTTGAACGGGAGTGGCAGTTCTTGCGATTAGCGAGCGACTAGGGGAAGCTCGGTGCCAGAGTCTGAGGTTTTAATTAAGCATTCACTGCGGATGATATCGCATGCCTCTTTATACTTCATAGCGGCCAGATGTTGCTACGAGGACCTTCCTCGCCTTAGGTCCTCCGTGCCCCGCCGCCGCGCCACGCAAGGAACGTCGCTATTTCGTTTTAATTATGCATGTTTAATTTGCTTATATCCTGGCCGCCGCTGATACGCGGCGCGACTAGACGTTTCTGCCCGAGTTTCGCCACAGTTTCTCCTTGCAACCCTACTGACAAAGATTTCTCGTGACCTGATGATTCATGGTAGCTGCTCCACGTTGCACCGTATTTTAGGAAAATTTGCAATCGAAATTTCTAGGCAATTACATGGAAAATTACGTTGTATAATTTATTATTGATGTGAGTACTTTCCAAATTGTTTAATATAATTTACTATTGCTACGTTATAGATACTTTTTAATTTTATACTATTAGACATATTTTTTTTAATATTTTAATGATGACCAGATTACGAACGTTTTCGAAAGCGGAGAAATATACAAATTTCGTGTAATATGCAAAAATATATATAATATTCATATTGATGTATCATATCGATGAACACATATATGCGTTCTCACACAACCATTCAATTTAGGTTATGCACGCATATATACATTCTCACATAACCTAACATTTTTATCATAACAATTTTAGGCTAAAAGTGGCGTGATAAAAGGGACGTATGGATTCTGACATTCTGATGATTTCGTTGAAACGAAAAAAATTAATTATCAAACCAAAGCGAAAAGCAAAGTGTGTAGTGGACTACGATGCCTTGACGAGCGCAGTTGATAAAATCGATGCGATTTTGACTTCACTTCGCTGCGTTCGAAGAAGCGCAAAACGGTATAAAATATATTTTTTCCACCTCTTAGACCTCGCTATATATAAAGCACATATTCTTTACAAACGCGCTAATAATAAAACTGGAACATTAGAAAATTTTCATCTGCTTCTCGTAAAAAATATTTTGCAGAAATACCCATCGCGCAGAGTGGAGGCTAAAGGAGGAAGGGTTCATTCGGACGACCTTCCATTTCGGTTAACGGAGAGGCATTTCCCTACATCCTGCGTAACTAAAGAAAATAATAAACGTTCTCCACGGCGAAGATGCGTTGTTTGCACTAAACATAATCGCAGAACTGACTCGCGTTACCAACGCAAAAAATGTAACATTGGCTTATGTATGGAACTCTGCTTTGAGATTTACCATACAATAGGGAATTATTAAGTTTTCAATTTAAAAGATATAATTTCAAACTTTGATATTGTTCATGTTATTATTGCTTAATGAAGTAAATGGTTATTAAGGCTTCTAAGGTCAATATATAATTCATTTTAGTTACAATCAATATATTTTGCAATGAAAATTCAGTCTGCTCAACTTGCTCAACGGTGTGCTTCTTTGTAAAGAGTGGAGCGTCCATGGCGCACGCTTAACGTCGGACAACGCAGCGCTCAAAGGGTTAAGGTCTGTTGTTTCAGTCGTATACTAATTACAATTTTCAAAATGTTATTCATTGACGATAAAAATCATATAATTTTAGAAAGTGAAGTGGAGAAGAAACATGAAATACGATTCTATTTCATTTGAACGTTTTTAACGCTTATTCACAAGCTCACATAGGATAACTAAAACACATTGGCCGTGCACCCTGAAAGGGAAAGGAATGACAATTCCACGAAGTTCGGACGTGGAGAGCAACTGAAACGTTTGCTGCGGCCTGCGAGCGAGAAAGGAGGGGTAGAGAAAAAAGGACGATTTTATTTGGAGTCTTTAACGAGTTCGCTTTTACCTCGAATGTCGAAGAGGAAAAAGTTAGAAAGGATGGCGGGGTGTCGTGTTTCGTGAACGAAGGGCGAAAGTTTCCCTTGCGAAGAGGACTCGTTTCAGCGATCCGGTGATTGACAGATCGAACCCCGCTGGCAGACCATGCTAAAATGGCGACGAAAGATGGTTTATTTTTAATGGCGGATGTGAACCACATTGAAAACTGTCTTTTAAGACCGGCGATTGTGATGCCGACTAAGTCGAAACAAAGCATCCAATTCTGTCCTTAATAATTCCTAATTAATTAATTAATTGTCGTAAAGAAAGAAATAGTTCAAAATTAAAATTGTAAATTTAATAGATATAATAACTAAACACTCAAATAAATAAAATAATATTAATAATCTAAATTCAAAACATTCTTAAATTTCAAATATTCAAGCTTCTCAGAAAGAATTTTGTAGCAAAAGTAAACTAAAATATCAATCACTAAAAAATCAGTTCTTTAGGAAACGAGTTGGATAAATTCAAAAGTGTGTAGATAAAGGAAACAAAACCGAAATGAAATTCCATGTACACAAAATAGTTTGTAAGTCGAAGCACAGCATCCGATTCTGTCCTTAATAATTCCTAATTAATTAATTAATTGTCGTAAAGAAAGAAATAATTTAAAATTAGAATTGGCAATTTAATAGATATAATAAATAAACACTCGAATAATTAAAATAATATTAATAATCTAAATTCAAAACATTCTTAAATTTCAAATATTCAAGCTTCTCAGAAAGAATTTTGTAGCAAAAGTAAACTAAAATATCAATCACTAAAAAATCAGTTCTTTAGGAAACGAGTTGGAAAAATTCAAAAGTGTGTAGATAAAGGAAAGATCGAAATGAAATTCCATGTACGCAAAATAGTTTCAGAGTACAAGGTTTTCACTAGGCAAACCCACTGAAAGAGCTGCTTGAACATAGTACATGGGTCTCTTTATGCCACTCGATAGCCTATATATTAGGCGTCTTGGCGGAAGGTATGGCGGTGTCAATATATATGCAAACGCCGACATAACGATCTATCGGTACGTAAATATATAAGGGGTGCGAGGAGCAGAGTGGAAGAGGTAGGGAAAAAAGAGGGGCGAAGGGGGTGAGCGAGCGCGAGAGCCGAGAAAGGGAGAAGACGAAGGAAGGAAAAGGGAAGAAGAAAGAGGAAAGTCGAAGCTTAATATAAAACTTCATTTCGCAATCGGTGGCAGCCGGAGGAAACGGAGAGAACTGACAGACAGAAATTCCAGTACCGTAAAAAGGGGCCTCGCTTGGAATCTCCCATTTTTCTAGTATTAAGCTTGCCCGAGATAAGATAAGCGCGAACGTTCGTGGATTCGAGCACGCGGCGTAACTGCGAAAAAAGAGGAAATTTCTCAGCTGAAATAGAATGGCGGAACGGTGTCGATGAAAATTCTTTTCGATCTACGTTTTCGAAAAAAAAAGAAGCCTGGCAATAAGATGAACCTTGAATCTCGGTAAAAAATATTCGCAATTATTCCACTATCTAAGAATTTGTTTAATTCTACGTCTATTTTTCATACTACTCTAATACACGGTTTGCAATAAAATTTTAAAATATTACATATAAATTTAAGACAAACACTCACAATCTACCTACCATAACCTACCACTATGCCTCGATATTATATGGCAAGGGATTAAAAGGGATATAAATATAAAGCCATAGAAAACAGGATAATTGAAATAAAAAAGGACATTCATCAGCTACTACCTCCAAAAAGCAATAAAATATGATACGTAGTTTAAAAATGCAATTTAAAATATAAAGGCGAAGCACCGTTTTACGAAGCGAGATATCGACGCACGTAAGGAATCGAAGTTTCGAATCGATCGCAAGAAGAAAGATCCTCAGAGTGCCGGGAGACTCGGAGATCTGCCACCCCTTGCATCCTCCGTATTTCTCCTTTGGAGAACTTTTCGTTCGTATATTTCGAGCATCCTTGCTATATTCTTTCGGTGCGCAGCAGAAAGAAGGGGTCGAAACGGAGCGGCACGGTGCGCGCGATGAAACTTTTAATAAATGGCGGAGTCGATATGAAGTATAGGACTTTGACATATCGTGTGTCTGTAATGTATAGTTAAATCTGGCGGCAGATGTGGCGGCTGCTCGCCTCCCTCTCTCTCTCGCGCTCTCTCGCTCTCCTTCTCCGCTCTGAGCCATCCGCGCCCTCGTTCGCGTTACGACTCGGCTGTCGCCCTTTCAATCTCACTCTTTCTCGCTCTCTCCGTGGCGAAAATTCCCGATTCTAACCCGCTGCTGCATACGTCTCGATACATATTCAAAGCATACGTTTCATAGGTCAGCCTTTCCGAGTACACAAGCATCAATTTTCTGGACAACTGCTTATTTACAATAAATAAATATAAATATAAATTTATGTTGTTATTTCTATATTCAGAGGTAGGATCACAATAGTTATTACTATATTGTACGGATAAATCTAACACACCGTTCTAAGCCGAAAAACCTTTATTGAACACACTTACATGAACTAGGGGAAAAAAGAGAAATAAAAGGACATCTTAAAACTATCGATCGAGTCTATCGATTGTATCTAGAACGATCTTCTAGTTACTGTTTTTTTGTAACTAGTGCATCTGCATATGGAAAGCGAGCACGAATTCACGTTGTCATTTTCAACAATTTACAATCTACCGATAAAATGAAATTTCTCTGATATCTAGAAGATTAATTGGAAGGGTAAATTTTACTGGAATTCGAATATTCATTTACCAGACGTTTCGTTTAGAAAGTTTGATCACACAGTCGTGAAATTAGGTTAGGAAGAGTAGAAACGAAAATAATTTCCTTTGCTATCATCTATCATTTTTTTTCCCCACGTAATAAAAGATTTCTGTAGCTACCTGAATTTACAGTATGTTCTGCTCCACCCTGAGAAAACGCTTATTATTCCATGGTATCTTCAACGCAACAGAAGCAGAGAAAAAAAGGAAGTGGCAAGCAATTCATCTGCATCGTGCAACGAGGGTAGTGGCACGAATTTTTTGTTCCTGCAAAACGGTGGCAAAGTTTTCGATCAAACCGGCTGTCTAAATGAGAGCTTCTCCACAAAGCGGATCAGGGTAATCTGTCATCAAAACTGCCCCATGGCAAGTCGCCGTAACACCAGCCGGTGCCCCCAGCGGCCGGAAACCGTGGCGACAACGTCGAATCTACACCGTTCCATCCCTCAATCTACTATCGAATTTACTACCCTCGTAAAATTCTCAACGATTTTCTCGTCACTTTTAGCGATTGCAGCAATGTTTTCACAGTGTTAAACGTCAGACGATCGCATTCCAAATTCTCGATCGACTGTTCTGCATAGGGTCTTTCCCTATGATTATTTACCATTCAAATAATACCATTGCGAGATAGAATTCATTATTGTTGTACGAGAATTGGTTCAAACGAATTATCACACGTCCTTGTTTCGGAAAATACAAAGACAGGCAAGTAAAAAATTAGACTTGTTGAAACCCATTTTGCGAAAAGCCGCTGGTTGTTTGGGTTATTTATCAAAGCAATTAACGTTACAGGCGAATGAAGAAATACGTGATGTTAAGCACATCACTAGGTGGTCAGAGATGCAGGGGAAGGGAGAAAAAGTAATTAGTGAAAGCACGCTTGATGGAAAGAGGACATAATGAAAACAAAAGTAGGGTACTACAGGTAGCGACGGATGCTGAAAACCAGGAACAAATACACGGCACTTGCGGCCAATCAGTGGAACATTACAGAAGTAATAAAGCGATAAACCTCTGCGTTTAAGAAAAGAAAAAATGTTTGAAACCAAGCAAATGTGTTTACAATACAAACGGCCGTCGTATGTTTAGGTAAGGTTAAGTGAGGTTAGGTTAGGCGAAAGCCTCGACGGATTTCCAACTTTATTGCCGCAATAGCACAGTTACCTCTGCACGAGTTCACGAAACAATTTTACCGCTACTAATTATGTCGTATGAAACGTACAAACTGGAAAGAAAGTAAAAAGCTCATAGCTGATAATTAACTTCCATGAAAATAGGCCGATCGTTGGATTCTTGCGATGGAGGTTAGAAAATCGACTGTGGAAAAATCATATGGAATTCTTTCGGAGAAACATATTGCAAAACGTTCCACAAGCTTTACCACTCACAATACTCATCCGCATGCCAAGAATCCATTTCACGGAACGAAGAGCCGATGGCCATCCTTCGACAGTCGGATCTTTACCTTCTCCTCGGCCGTTCCCCCGAAGGAAGTGGAACCGCGTGGTCGAGCACGTGATAATTTCCCCTCCACGTCGCGTGTCGACGGAAGTGGCGCGCTCGCGCGTCCCGCCCACAGTTGCGCCGGAATCCATGACCGCCCAAGTCGGCCTCGTGGTCGTGGCAGCGAACAGCGGAGAGTCGTTCGGCCACACTGCCGCGTCGAGGCGAGCAGAGAGGTACAGCTACGCAGTGTCTGTTCGTTGTACCCTGGCGGTTCCGTGCCCTCGGACCTCGATACGGCCAGCCCGCCTACGACGCCGGAGGGCTGTGCCTCCGCCGCTGCGATACCGCCATCCCATTGGTCGATCCGTTCTACTGGCACCCGGTCACGTGTCTCTCCCACAAGCACGGTGGCACACAGCGGCGAGAAAGAGTCGACGCTCGACGACGCGAAGAACCCTTGGGCCACCAACCGCCGAGGCCCCCTGCTCCACGGAGGAAACGAGACAGCAGTAACAACAGAGACACGCCACGGAGAACATTGGAGAAGCGAAAAAGGCCGCGGTGGAATTCGTCAGGGTGCTAGCCTCGAGTGGAAGTCACCGAGAGAGTCGCAATCTCCCCCCGTCCCCTCTACACCCCTCGTGTACCCTTTGCTTCCGCCACCATCGAACTCGATCCTCCAAGGCGACTCCTACCCATCCTTTTTCTCCCTCCATTTCGCTCTCTCTTCAGTTCTCCCTCTCCCCCTCCCTCCTTCGCTCTCTACCTTCTCTGTCGGCTACGGTTCACCTCTCCGGCGTTGCCCTTCTCGAACCCCTCCACCTCCGCTTCTTTCTCCTCCTCCATCACGTCACTCGGCAAGTGTACATTGCGCTCGCTGGCTCGCCTGCCTAGCCAGCTAGCCAGCCTGCCTGCCTGCCTGCCTGCCTGCCTGCCTGCTTGCCTGGGTTCCGGGCGATCGGAACGCTCCTGGCAGCCGTAGTGTCTGCGATCGAGTGCGCGCCAGTCTCAGTGCTGCCGATTTAGCGTAACGTCTGTTTATCGATGCAGCGATTTCCTCTGTGAAAGTGTGCTTTCGCGTTATGTGGTTCAGCCGCACGGACCAGGTTATGTGATGCTACGAGGTGTGATAGCTACGGGGTGAGTTTTCGCGGACATGCGAGTGTTCTGTGTGCCGTCGTGCTTCGATCTGCAGTGAACTCGACCGAGGAATGGGCCCGTGAATGCACCGAGTGGGAGCAGCTGTCGTGAACGACGGGTTGGACCTGGCCAGGGTCCTTCTGTTTCCATCACCGGCGATATATTGCTCGTGCTAAGTGAACGCGCGATTATCACTCGTGGTGTATGCTGAAACTGCAGTGCGAAGGATTCTTTCAGGATGTAATATCATTCTCGTGTTTCTGATGGCACAGCTCGACCAAGCTCGTCAGTTACAGTGAAGATACAGACAATAAAAGATATAGCTCAACCAGACTGCCCCATTGTCCTTACGCAAGCAAGGAAGAACATAAAAACAAAGTGCATCCTCGTCTATGCAAGGCAAACAACAATTGTCGTCGCGTGAGCAAGAGAACTGCGAGGATCCAACGCAGCTGGACGGTTGCGGCAGCGTGCAGCCAGCCGGAAGGCAGCTCGAGGCGTTGGTCCACGCGGGCAAGGAGATCGCGAGCGTGAAGACGAGGCCGACGACACCCGTCCTGGCGAACGACGGAGGGGGTGGCTTCTGGCTGGCCACGGTGGCCGCGGGGGCAGGTGCCCCGGCCGGGCTGCCCCCGCACGGGACACATCACCCAGCCATGGATCCGACATGCGGCTCCGCGGAGACAGGCTTCATCAACAGCCAACCCTCCATGGCGGAGTTCATGACCGCGTTGCCCCAGCTGGCTGGCGACGCGAGCCTTCAACACTCTCCAGGAACCGGAGGATCCATCAGCCCTGGATCCCATCATCCTGGCTACCACGCTATGATGGACCCTCATGGGGTCGCCGATCCGTCCGTCAACGTGCCCGAGTACCCGTGGATGAAAGAGAAGAAGACTACGAGGAAAAGCAACCAACAAGGTAAGCAAGTGAGAATGGTGAAAATTGGAAATGGTCTTGGAAAATGGCGGACTTTTGTCATCACGAGATTTTCGAGCTTCTCGTCAGAAACAGTTGAAAAGCAGGAGCATAGGCTTGTAATTCGATCGTAAGAGTATTTCATTGCGTAGGTGTTGTTACAGTAGTCCTGACTTATTTCATGGAAAGAGATTCAGAACAGAGACGTATATTGGTAATTCGATAGTATCTAGAGGATAAAGTAGAGCAGAGTTCAATTCTAAATGAGTGCCACATGATGATACAATGTTGCACGTTGAGATGAATGGACCTAAAAGGCACCCCACTTGTAATTCGACAGACACGATTACTGTGTACCATGTAAGTTACAGTATCAATTACGAGGGTCCTACAGGACGTTTCAGGGGATCGTTTGGTCCAAGTGTCGTAGCGGAGAATCGATGAACGTTCGAGTCAATTAACGCGAGCCCATAGGATTACCATTCTTACTGCACGCGGCTTTGCAACCCCAGAAATCCCTCATTTGTGACCCAAAGAGCCTTACAATTATCCTTAATATTCCTCCACTTTCCCATCGTTATTACAACTGTTATATATTAATCTTGAATCAGACCACTGGAACATAAAACCACCCCTTTTTATACATTAACGAACGTGTCATTGTTCAGCACGAACGTTCATTGAAGAAAGATCAGCGACTCGTCATTCGTCAACAGCTATCAACCTTCTGTTCACTTCGGACAGGACATTTAATGGTGTGCAGTTGTAGGGTTAAATCAATTACAGAAGAGAGCTCGTAAACACAAGTGGAAATAGTCTTCTAGATCCTGCGTTCGCTACCCCTAACAGACCTCCGATCGGACCGAAAGCTACTCCATTTAACCGGGCAATTACCAACACCCACAAACGTCACCATAACAGTTCATGGGGTAATTGAACCATCGACCAGGCAACGATGAATATACCGCGAATGTTCATGCACTTTTAGGAAACTTAGGAGTACGAATATAGTCAGTGGAAGTATAGTCAATATTTATAGTAAATAGATTATTTATTAAAAATTTATTTTTGTTACATTAAATAATAAGTAATATTTAATGAAACTTCCTTAGTATCTGTCCGCTAATTTCTCCACCCAACTGTATATAAAGTGTGTTGAACAGGGAATTAATAGCAATTAGTAGAAACGAATTTCTATTCGGATATCATTTTTTTTAATTACATTGGTGAAAATATAAAATTGCATAAATATCCGCAGTCCACTGATGAAGCTACCGCACTGCCAGTCAATTAACGCCATGATTCCTGTAGCGCATGTATGTGGAACGTCTGTCCGGCGACACGTTGCGGCTCACCACGGGGTGCCCGTTGTCCGACGGCTAATGACAGCCAGCAGCCACTCCTTTTCTCGACGGGACGGCATCTGGACCTCGTCACGTGCGAAAACCGCGCGTTTCCCAAGCATTCGTAAACATTCGCCGGCAAATTATGATGTATCGTTGGGCGAAACGTGAGCCTGCCGCACAGACAATCGATAGACCGATGGCTAACACATGCGGGCCTTCTGAAAACTCTTTCAATTGAGGGTGAATTATTGCCTTCCGGAACGAGAATCCACATGCTGCGCAGAATTTCGAATCTTCGACCACTGTGTCATTCGTTCTGGTTTGCTGGATCTTTCGGTCCAGGTCGAGGCATTAGCATTTTCATCTGGTTGTCTTCAACATTTGTCGATGGTTTGATGATAATGAAGTGTGGTGTACCTTGGTCACGGTTGTTAAATTTCTTACAAAGTTAGCATGTGTTTTTTGTTGGGTCTAACTGCTGCGTGTTGATTAGCATCTTTGTTCGAAAGGTTTAAAACCTGAGGAAAAATTGTTATCGAGGTCGTTGTATTTGAGGTTAACGCAATTTCCTGTGTTGTTAGCAATCGTCGTCTTCAAATTGTGCAACAGGAAACGCTGTAATTCCGAAGGATCGTGTTACGAATGAGCATCGATAGCGGTGTAATTGACTTATTGTTTGTGCCAGCCTGACCTTCTGGTTAATTAATGGAATTGCGAAACGTGCGATTTTTGATCGCACGATTCCGTGAACTTTCTTCTCGAAACATCGAAAAAGTTGTTAAAGTCTGTGCTTTCTTCAAATTCTTCGGACGAAATTATAGCAAATATGAAAGATAAACGCTGCTTTGGATGGTCAATCTTCACTATTATTCCCAATAAACTTCAATTATTTGAAATTATTAATATCTCAAAATATAGCAATATTTTTAAAAAATCCCAGGTGCCTCCCATCTCCGTGAAATACACGTAAAATGCACCTAATTATACGTACCATATCAGAACATGTTCTGATTTCCAAGAGTCGTAAGAAACAACATAACAACAGTAATTTCTTTGTGGTACAAAATTGATAGAATTGAACAATGCAGGTTGTCGCGGAAGAAATCTCGAATTCTTATCACAAGAATATAACAACAATCACTGTTTCGCAATTGCAACATGTGCTTGATAGAATTGAATAACGTGAATTGATTTAAAGTAACATTTCGTCCAGTTGACGTAATATCAACATCCTGATTTCCCAGATTCATAAGAAACAACATAACAACAGTAATTTCTTCGTGGTACAAAATTGATAGAATTGAACAATGCAGGTTGGCCCGGAAGAAATTTCGAATTCTTATCACAAGAACATAACAACAATCACTGCTTCACAATCGCAACATGTGATTAATAGAATTGAATAATGTGAATTGATTTAGTAATTGATTTGTTAAAATTTCATCCAGTTGACGTAATATTAACATCCTGATTTCTAAAATTCATAAGAAACAACATAACAACAGTGACTTCTTTGCGGTACAAAATTGATAGAATTGAACAATGCAGGTTGTCGCGGAAGAAATCTCGAATTCTTATCACAAGAATATAACAACAATCACTGTTTCGCAATTGCAACACGTGCTTGATAGAATTGAATAATAAAAATTAATTAAAGAGGTTCTTATTTAGTGAAAGTAAAATTTCATCCAGTTGACGTAGTATCAACGTCCTGATTTCTAAGATTCATAAGAAACAACATAACAACAGTGACTCCTTTGCGGTACAAAATTGATAGAATTGAACAATGCAGGTTGTCGCGGAAGAAATCTCGAATTCTTATCACAAGAATATAACAACAATCACTGTTTCGCAATTGCAACACGTGCTTGATAGAATTGAATAATAAAAATTGATTAAAGAGGTTCTTATTTAGTGAAAGTAAAATTTCACCCAGTTGACGTAGTATCAACATCTTGATTTCTAAAATTCATAAGAAACAACATAACAACAGTAATTTCTTCGTGGTACAAAATTGATAGAATTGAACAGTGCAGGTTGTCCCGAAAGAAATATCAAATTCATATCACAAGAATATAACAACAATCACTGCTTCACAATCGCAACATGTGCTTAATAGAATTGAATAATGTGAATTGATTTAGTAACTGATTTGTTAAAATTTCATCCAGTTGACGTAATATTAACATCCTGATTTCTAAGATTCATAAGAAACAACATAACAACAGTAATTTCTTCGTGGTACAAAATTGATAGAATTGAACAGTGCAGGTTGTCCCTGAAGGAATTTCAAATTCTTATCACAAGAACATAACAACAATCACTGCTTCACAATCGCAACATGTGCTTAATAGAATTGAATAATGTGAATTGATTTAGTAACTGATTTGTTAAAATTTCATCCAGTTGACGTAATATTAACATCCTGATTTCTAAAATTCATAAGAAACAACATAACAACAGTAATTTCTTCGTGGTACAAAATTGATAGAATTGAACAATGCAGGTTGTCCCTGAAGGAATTTCAAATTCTTATAACAAGAACATAACAACAATCACTGCTTCACAATTGCAACATGTGCTTGATAGAATTGAATAACGTAAATTGATTTAGTACAAGTAAAATTTTGTCCAGTTGACGTAGCATCAACGTAAACAGGAGGCAGAGTAGGACCACGATCCATTTTCCAGCAACTTGTTGGCTATTGTCGTCCCATCGAGGACCAATAAATCTACGCCGGAGGACCCCGACGCGGTCGTTCGACGCAAGGTCGCGCACCGCCACCGCGATCAAAGGGGTGGCCAGTAGTTTATGGGCCAAACGGAGCCAAAACAGGCACCGTGTTCTGTTTCCATTTATCTCGAGGCCATTGCTCTGTCGTCGGCTCGGTTATCCGTGGAAAGTCGCGGGCCGATTCGGTCGCGGGACACGTCGGAAGATTAAGTGTTCGGCAGGAAGGTTAACCAGTCGTTGGCCAGGCGGTAACACGCGGAATCATCTGTAAATTGAGCCCAGGGCCAACGGGAGAGAGCGTCGGGACGGCCATAACTCACGGGGCCTGCTCTCTGCCACCGATCCTCTCTTCGTCGTCTCTATCTACCTCTTCTCCCTTTCTCTGTCACTCTATTTGCCTCCCCCTGGTCGCGTTTTGCCTTCCAACCCTCTCTTGCTGGACCTTATCGTTACGCTGGACGACACCCCTTCGCGATGACCCGACCTTCTATGTGGAAATTTTAAGATGTAAAATGTTTGGCACAGAGACGAAGTCGATTACAAGCGGGCTACTGGTTCTTACGCGTTTGTGGGAAATTCAGGTGTAGAAAAGTGTGAAGAATACTCGCAAGATGTAAAAATGTACAAAATGTCCAGGGTAGTGTATTTGTTGTAATATCGTTAGAGGATTGGATTTCTCTTACCTGATGTAGTTTCTTTTTTTATTAATAATTTGATTACAAAATACTGTTAAATTATGTTTTATGATACTCTGTTTATTGTAAGTTTTAGGTAGAATATTGTTGGAGGATTGGGTTTCTCTTACCTGATGTAGTTCTTTATTAATAATTTGATCACAAGATACTGTTAAAGAATTTTTATGACACTCTGTTTATTGCAAGTTCTAGGTAGAATATTGTTAGAGGATTGGGTTTCTCTTCCCTGATGTAATTCTTTATTAATAATTTGATCACAAGATAGTGTTAAAAAATTTTTATGACACTCTCTTCATTGTAAGTTTTAGGTAGAATATTGTTAGAGTTTTCCCTTACCTGATGTAGTTCTTTATTAATAATTTGATCACAAGATACTGTTAAAGAATTTTTATGACACTCTGTTTATTGCAAGTTTTAGGTAGAATATTGTTAGAGGATTGGGTTTCTCTTCCCTGATGTAATTCTTTATTAATAATTTGATCACAAGACTCTGCAAAATGATTTTTATGACACTCTGCTTATTATAAGTTTTAGGTAAAATATTGTTAGAGTTTTCTTTTACCTGATGTAGTTTTTTATTAATAATTTGATCATAAGACACTAGAAAGTAATTTTTATGACACTCTCTTCATTGTAAGTTTCAGATAGAATTTTGTTAGAGCATTTCTCTTACCTGACATAATTTTTTATTAATAATTTGATCAGAAGATACTGCAAAATAATATTTATAACACTCTCTTCATTGTAAATTTCGGATAGAATTTTGTTAGAGCATTTCTCTTACCTGACATAATTTTTTATTAATAATTTGTTCACAAGATACTGTTGAAGAATTTTTATGACATTCTCTTCATTGCAAGTTTCAGATAGAATTTTGTTAGAGCATTTCTCTTACCTGACATAATTCTTTATTAATAATTTGATCACAAGACTCTGCAAAATGATTTTTATGACACTCTGCTTATTATAAGTTTTAGGTAAAATATTGTTAGAGTTTTCTTTTACCTGATGTAGTTTTTTATTAATAATTTGATCATAAGACACTAGAAAGTAATTTTTATGACACTCTCTTCATTGTAAGTTTCAGATAGAATTTTGTTAGAGCATTTCTCTTACCTGACATAATTTTTTATTAATAATTGGATCACAAGACACTGTTAAATAATTTTTATGACATTCTCATCATTGTAAGTTTCAGATACAATTTTGTTAGAGCATTTCTCTTACCTGACATAATTTTTTATTAATAATTTGTTCACAAGACACTGTTAAATAATTTTTTATGACATTCTTTTCATTGTAAGTTTCAAATAGAATTTTGTTAGAGCATTTCTCTTACCTGACATAATATTTTATTAATAATTTGATCAGAAGATACTGCAAAATAATATTTATAACACTCTCTTCATTGTGAGTTTCAGATAGCATTTTGTTAGAGCATTTCTCTTACCTGATGTAATTTTTTATTAATAATTGGATCACAACAACATTGGCTATTTCTTCTATTCGATCAAAGAAAAAATATTTTGAATACTACGACGCAGATTCCATTTGATATCTCACACTATAACTATCAGATAGTCTTAATATTATTTTACGAACAAAATGAATCTCAGGTTAGGTTAGTTTCATTTAGAAGAATCAAAGGAGTGGCCAATGGTTTACGAACGAAACAGAATCAGGTAGGTTAGATCAGTTAGGTTAGTTACATTTGAAAATTCGTTAATTACTGACCCAGTAGAGAAAAATTGTGAAATAAGATGAAATAAGTTTGTTAGGATTTTATAATAAAAACTAATAAATAATAATAAAATGGGTTTTATAATAGTTGAATCGAAAAAGATTTGTTATTTCTGTATAGGGGAAAGGCTCTCTGTTTGATCCTTTCAGAGAGGCTCATTTGATTCTGCACTTTCCCGTTTCTTTCTGCCAGACTTTCCCTCGTTAGTACATTTTCATTGTTTCTATGTACTTCATTGTCATGGACTTTGTAATTAGGCAACAAAGTTAGATCGTGAAGATGCGATGAAATGTCAAGCAATGCGTTTATGGCTCCTAACAACCTGGAAATCTAACTAAAGAATTATACCCAGTTTCTTCGCGTTTTTTCCGTTGTTAATCGGATCACAATTTCGATCGCCGTTCATTTAATTAGACTTTTGAAAATTCACACTTCGTAAAAAATTTCACTTCAAATAATAATAAATAGTAAAAACTTGTATCTAAACAATTTACGAATGTTAAACAATTGTGGAAAATTTGAGGACTCAAAATTGCACAGAATGCGTGTAAAACAATATGCAATGCAACATGAAACACATCTCTGTTGAAGCTTTCTTCAATTTCTTCAATTTCTTCAACTTCTTCAATTTCTTCAATTTCTTCAATTTCTTCAATTTCTTCAATTTCTTCAACTTCTTCAATTTCTTCAATTATTTCTTCAATTTCTTCAACTTCTTCAATTATTTCTTCAACTTCTTCAATTATTTCTTCAATTTCTTCAACTTCTTCAATTATTTCTTCAACTTCTTCAATTATTTCTTCAACTTCTTCAACTTCTTCAATTATTTCTTCAACTTCTTCAATTATTTCTTCAATTTTTTCGACTTCTTCAATTATTTCTTCAACTTCTTCAATTATTTCTTCAATTTCTTCAACTTCTTCAATTATTTCTTCACTTCTGCTCATAGATTTACCGATATCATTTAAAATAGAAGATTTCATCAGCATCATTAATCATCGTTTCTCATAACTATTATATACATTTCATAGGAAAACTAACCGAACATACGCACATTCATCAAAATCCACTGCTTCCAAAAGCATCTCCTGAACCTCGCCACTAGCTGTCAAATTCTTCTTCGAAGAGATTCTTCGAACTATCACACGACACTCGAATAGGCCTCTCGGAACAATCGCGAGAACACGGCGAGTATCGCGACGATATTAATTGCAAAGGGGTGACGACGAGTGGCTTGTCTGTTTGCCACGAAGACAACATCTCCGTCGGCGTAGGAGGAAGATACCGTGTCTCATCGGCGGGGTGGCACATCCTTGCAAGGAGATAGCAAGGAGGGTAATGATAATCCAGCCTCTAGCCTAGTCGTATCCCGGGGGATGCAGGGATTAATTGACACATCGGCGTTTCGAAGGAGAGTCTTGTGGGCTGGCGCCTCCGCTTTGCTAGCCGGCGACGTGACTGATGAGACGCCTCGAACAAGCCATCGTGAAAAACACCGTTGGATCCGTGGCCTTTTTTGCCAGCCATGGATCCGGCAAGAATTACCGAGCAAAGCATCATCGGTTGGCTGCTCCTCTCGCGCCCCCAGCCGAATAACTCGTCTAATCAGACGTCGTCCACCCTTCCCATTTTCTTCGAACGTAGCCTGAAGCGTGGAAACGAACGCACGTCGATGTTACAGATTGGAATTTAATGCGAGCACAGTGACGCACACCGAAAGCAAACTAGGGTTGTCTTTAGAAGAGAACGTGTCTTCAGGAAGAGTCCTCCAGGAACAGCCGGCGAGGCTTCTAATTGAAATTTTCCGATGAAGATTTGCAGGCGGATGAGTTGGTGTTAGGATATTCGGTTGGGGGTTGTGGTGGTTGACGATGCCACGGAGGCAGATCTTTTTTTTGTAAATTTCAAATGCCTGGAAGGGAGAACAGATGTCCATTCGCAGCTGGGATTGTGGGTTTAGTTTTTAGATTTCAGATGGAAAACGAGGAAGGATGTTGCTATGATTATGTACGATTGAAGGAAATTTGAGATTGAAAAGGAAGAAGGATATTTGGAATTGTCTGTTTTAATGTTTAAATCTTGCGTACGGTTATTGAGGAATTTTCTTAAATCTGAGATCAGAAAGGAAGTCAGACGTTTGGGATCGGTGCTGTTATATTGGGTTGGCAACTATGTGATTGTGGATTTTGTCGTTAGGTGGTATTGACAAATTCCGCAGTCACTTAGTTGCCAAGTAATAGTTTGAGTATTTAGATCTTAGAAGTATCGAGTGTTACTTTTGAATGTGATATCGAAGAGAAAGAGAGAGCTGCTCTGATTGTCGTTTCAGAGTCTGAATTTTACGTATGGTGAATATTTCTGGAAGATTTAAAATCGAATAAGGAAGGATACTTACAACTACTATTACGGTCTTATTGTCAGTGTATTGAAATTTTAAGAAAGTAAAAATTCTTTTCTTCTTTTTGGATTGGTGAAGATAAAAATGTTCATCAACAAAATTTTATTGAAAGTCACATGCAAAATAAATATGTTAGGAGACTGACAGTGCACTGTATGTAACCAGAAAAGTTATAGGGAAATTGACATCAAAATGAGTAGAAATTATTTTCTTCTTTTAGAAATGATGAAGATAAAAATGTTCATCAACAAAATTTTATTGAAAATCACGTACAAAATAAATATGTTAAGATACTGACAGTGCACTGTACGTAACTAGTAGACATACAGGGAAATCAGCATCGCAATAAGAAGAAATTCTTTTCTTCTTTTAGAAATGATGAAAATAAATATGTTCATCAACAATATTTTGTTGAAAGTCACATGCAAAATAAATATGTTAAGAGACTGTACGTAATGAGTAGACTTACACGGAAATCAGTATTAAAATAAGTAGAAATTCTTTTCTTCTTTTTGGATCAATGAAGATAAAAATATTCATCAACAAAATTTTGTTGAAAATCATATACAAAATAAATATGTTAAGATACTGACAGTGCACTGTACGTAACTAGTAGACATACAGGGAAATCAGCATCGCAATAAGAAGAAATTCTTTTCTTCTTTTAGAAATGATGAAAATAAATATGTTCATCAACAATATTTTGTTGAAAGTCACATGCAAATTAAATATGTTAGGAGACTGACAGTGCACTGTACGTAACCAGAAAACTTATAGGGAAATTGACATCAAAATGAGTAGAAATTATTTTCTTCTTTTAGAAATGATGAAGATAAAAATGTTCATCAACAAAATTTTGTTGAAAATCACATACAAAATAAATATGTTAGGAGACTAACAGTGCACTGTATGTAACCAATAAACTTATAGGGAAATCAGCATCGAAATAAGAAGAAATTCTTTTCTTCTTTTTTGAAATAATGAAAATAAATATGTTCATCAACAAAATTTTGTTGAAAATCATATACAAAATAAATATGTTAGGAGACTGACAGTGTACTGTATGTAACCAGAAAAGTTATAGGGAAATTGACATCAAAATGAGTAGAAATTATTTTCTTCTTTTAGAAATGATGAAGATAAAAATGTTCATCAACAATATTTTGTTGAAAGTCACATGCAAAATAAATATGTTAAGAGACTGTACGTAATGAGTAGACTTACACGGAAATCAGTATTAAAATAAGTAGAAATTCTTTTCTTCTTTTTGGATCAATGAAGATAAAAATATTCATCAACGAAATTTTGTTGAAAGTCACATGCAAAATAAATATATTAAAATACTGACAGTGCACTGTATGTAACCAGTAAACTTATAATGAAATCAACATCAAAATGAGTAAAAATTATTTTCTTCTTTTAGAAATGATGAAGATAAAAATGTTCATCAACAATATTTTGTTGAAAGTCACATGCAAATTAAATATGTTAGGAGACTGACAGTGCACTGTACGTAACCAGTAAACTTATAGGGAAATCGGCATCAAAATGAGCAGAAATTATTTTCTTCTTTTAGAAATGATGAAGATAAAAATGTTCATCAACAATATTTTGTTGAAAGTCACATACAAAATAAATATGTTAGGAGACTGACAGTGCACTGTACGTAATCAGTAGATTTACAGAAAAACCGGCATCAAAATAAGTAGAAATTCTTTTCTTCTTTTAAAAATGATGAAGATAAAAATGTTCATCAACAAAATTTTATTGAAAATCACATGCAAATTAAATATGTTAAGAGACTGACAGTGCACTGTACGTAACTAGCAGACATACAGGGAAATCAGCATCGCAATAAGAAGAAATTCTTTTCTTCTTTTAGAAATGATGAAGATAAAAATGTTCATCAACAATATTTTGTTGAAAGTCACATACAAAGTAAATATATTAAAATACTGACAGTGCACTGTACGTAACCGGTAGACTTCCAGGGAAATCAGCATCGAAATAAGAAGCACGTGAAATCGAAGGGAAGAGATATTAGCGAAAGAAGGTAGCCGAGGTTTCAGTCGATTCGGTGATAAAGGTGATTGAACGATTAGGAGTCTCGGAAAGAGGAAAGCACTGGTGAAAGAGAGAGGAGCATCTAATTTAAAGATTCATTGGCAAGTAAATCCGCGGCGAATTAAAGATAACTCTCCTAGGAAATCCCAGCAAGCTCCTTAGAAGCCACTGCGTTTGCTCGACGAAAAAGAAAAAGAAGAAAGATGAAAGGGAAGCAGAGGGGTGGTCTTAAGACTATGATATCACGCAGAACGTATTTAACCGAGGGATAAAGCACGCGTTTGAAAAGGTACATTCTTCGGAATTTCTTCAAAAGTTGTTCAACACATAATTAAAGAAACCATAATTTAAGAAAATATAGCGATTTCATTCAACCGAAAATGAAGATACTCGTCGTTTCGTTATACCAAAGAAAAGAAGACGATGGTTTCTGTGAAATTCGATTTTTCTAAATTTCGAAAGATCGTGGGTGGCTGAATCGTCGAAAACAGAAGGCCAGGGTAGTAGATTCGGTCATAAAATCGAACGATAGTTCAATCCTTCGACGTAAATCCTCGTGAGCTCTTCTTATCAGCTGCTCTACAATGCTGTACAAAGTAGAATGGAAAAGTTTCAGAGGGGAGATTTCTTCCGCGTTCTTGTTGTCGATTTAAATTCCTGCTGTTCCAAATTAATTCAGTAAAAAATGCCATTCGACCTTGTCAGAATATTACTGTGAAGTGTTTCTTCGGATGTGCAACTTTGTTAAAATTTATTGTACATTCAAATTCTGTAAAATTATATACCAAAATAATTTCTATAGAATTCAATGGAATCTTGCAACCTGACATTCTGAAAATCTTCCAACTAGAGAAATAAAAAAGCAACACTCAACTTTATCGAACATGAAACCACTTGACAAAATAACAGGCTGTACCGTGAATCTGCAACAAATAAAATTACAGCATACGCCCTATAAGAAGAAGGAACACCCTAACAAATTTACGATAACAGTTACCGCAGTCCTAACACTTGGCAAACGTCCGTAAAAACGGGAATCGACAACGTATAGATAGCACGTTACAACGAGGAACTGCACATCTGCGTGGAACCGGTGCTTGAATAATAAACACGGTATAACAAATTGATAATCCGGAACCCCATAATCGTGCGCATATTTCGGCTCGGGGAATCTGTGGACCGACACTAAAAGAACTTTCCACGCTCGTTGTTGCGCCAAATGGGCCGCTATAAAAGCGTGGGGCGCCCATGGCAGCCCTCTTCCTTCCCGATTCCGTTTCACCCTCGTCGTCTCCGTTTCCGTCTCGTCTCGTGCCGCTTTCTGCTAGCGTCGCGTGGATCAAAGTGTCCGGCATACGATTCTCGCCTTCTCGTCCTCAGTTTGTTCATTTTATTGTCCGTCGCTCGGTTCCGATGAACGTTCTTCGATAAAAATGTTTCGACAACCCCTGTCGAAGATTGATGAATGGCGGAAAAGTGGCGGAAATCTGATCAGAAGGGATGGCTAGTGAGATGTAAATAATAGCAGCGTGGATACACTGTATGGTGTTTCAAAAACAGTGTCCGATCGTTGGCTGTGTAAATCGCTCGTTTTATTCCAGATTTTCTAATGTTTCTAATCAATTCTGATTTCTAATGGTTTGATAGAGTGCAATTGAAGTTTGTAGAACCTCTGGAACAATGGTTTAAGCGAGGACCTATCAGGACGATGTGACGATATTTATGGAACGATGGTAATTTTAGGGTTCGATGGGTAAATGGGAAACTTTTTTCAATTGTTTCAAAGAATTTAATAAATACAGGAAACGATGCATAATATGCAAAAGCCTCTCGACGTCAGCAATACTCCTCTATCGACAAGATTCTAACCTCCAATGACTCGTGGACAACATTTTATTCTGCGAGGATTGTTCCTCAATTCTTCATCTTAGTTTCAAACAAAAATTGTTCTTTCTTGACAATGCAAATTGTTTGCAAATTGAGACAAACTATCGCTGGCTTTAGTAACAAGTTGATGGAAATATTCTGAGGTAACGGGGACATCAGCCATATTTTCATTCGCAGAAAATGGCCACCTGGTGAGTAATTCGTCAAGTTTTTCGTCTGACTTTACTCTAGTGATTCGTAAATCGAGGATAGATGTTCCTTAAAGAAGAATTGTCATAACGGGGAAAATTTCCCTTGTGTATACTTAAAAGAAATTTGTGTTCGTCTTGTAAATTTTTCGAAGAAACAGAATTTCGAAACGTTGCAATAGGACAGATTCGAGGACATATTAAACGGCGCTTGATTTTCTATGCTTCTCTCTTAATTACACGCTGCTATTCACACTTTCGCTGAATTTCACCGATTAGATCGGGTTCCACGAGTGGTGTGAATTATGCTTTCGCGATGGTAACTTGCATACAATTTTCATCTATCTATTCGAAATCGTTGGATTGTAATGGAATATACAATGGCAGAATTTTGTCATATACGGAAGGGAATTTAATAGAAATCTGCATGCAATTAGTGGACTGTGGATGTTTATGCACTTATGGGACATTTAAAGTTGTAAAGACTGCATATAATGTGCCACAATATGCACAATGTGCAAAGTATAATTCGTTGGAGGGTGAATTAGTAGCAAAGAAATCTAGCAAAGCCATCTCTTCTGTTAATTTCTTCTATTTATTGGGTTGGCAACTGATTTTATTATTGGATGGTATTGAAAAATCCGCAATCACTTAGTTGCAAGGCCAATAAATATTTAAATAAGGTAATTGTACCTCTTGGTACCTTATTTTGAAAATATTTTGTTAAGAAGAAATTAAAGTGTTGCATTTGAGTGGGACAAGTTTGAGAAGTGTAAAAGGGAGAAGAATAAGGAAGGGGTGCACTTATGGGATATTTAAAGTTGCAAAGACTGCATATAATGTGCCAAAATATGCACAATGTGCAAAGTATAATTCGTTGGAGGGTGAATTAGTAGCAAAGAAATCTAGCAAAGCCATCTCTTCTGTTAATTTCTTCTCTTTATTAGGTTGGCAACTGATTTTGTCATTGAATGGTATTGAAAAATCCGCAATCACTTAATTGCAAGGCCAATAAATATTTAAATAAGGTAATTGTACCTCTTGGTACCTTATTTTGAAAATATTTTGTTAGGAAGAAATTAAAGTGTTGCATTTGAGTGGGACAAGTTTGAGAAGTGTAAAAGGGAGAAGAATAAGGAAGGGGTGCACTTATGGGACATTTAAAGTTATAAAGACTGCATATAATGTGCAAAATATGTACAATATGCAAAGTATAAGTCGTTGGAGGATGAATTAGTAGCAAAGAAATCTAGCAAAGCCATCTCTTCTGTTAATTTCTTCTATTTATTAGGTTGGCAACTGATTTTATCATTGGATGGTATTGAAAAATCCGCAATCACTTAGTTGCAAGGCCAATAAATATTTAAATAAGGTAATTGTACCTTTTGGTACCCTATTTTGAAAATATTTTGTTAGGAAGAAATTAAAGTGTTGCATTTGAATGGGACAAATTTGAGAAGTGTAAAAGGAAGAAGGTTAGGTTTGATGTAATTACTCATTGCTTGATATTGTTTCATTGTTTGTTGTAAAGCAGGAATTGTTTTAATTCAAGTGCCTATTTGTATTGGCTTGGCAACTAAGCGTCGTTAATTAAAAAACAATTGATTATGCTACCTTTGTACAGTTAATTATACTGCAGCCATTAAATTTTCATCATTGGGCAGATAAACCTAAAATTAAAGTCATTAAGCCATATTCTTGTTAGACAGGTGAACATATTTAATTTTCCTAATTCCTTATATATATTAAAACTTATTTATTTAACAAAAAGTATTACTAATCTAATCATTATATTTAATTGAAATAAATTACAAATTATTTTCTTAATAAATATATATATATATATAAATTCATTAATAATTTAAACAAAAATTAAATCTTTAATATTTTAATCAACTAATATTTAATATTGTCATCACCTAATGACTAAATCAGCAATCACTTAATTACCAACCCAATATATACACAAATTACATTATTTATATACATAACACAATTATGTACACGAATCACATATTATTAGGTTATCCCAAAAGATTTTTTCGTTTCACAAGGTGATAATAAATGAACAACAATTTCTGCTTTATATTATTTCGTGCATAATTCCATAAACTAATGTAAAACAAAAAACATTATAGCAATAAGAAAAATATTTCATTTATTTCATCTAAATTACATAACGTAGACAAAGAGGGGGGTGGGACATAAGGCACGCGAGCGCATTTTTCGTGTTGGTTTTGAGCAACATCCAGCTAATAAATCGCCGGACCGCCACTGTTTATAAACCGTTTAACCGTTGGCAGGTTAAAGTTAGCAGGGAAAAGCTCAGGCGAAAAAGTGGGAGAAACGCGTGGAAAGTTAGCGAAGCAAAGGGAACGAGAACTATGATGGATGAGAGTGGACGACGAGCCCAAAACTCGTCTCGGTCTCATGTGACAATGGAAACAAATTATTAATTGTTTACTTAGCTACACTTTCGGTTCAATGTTAATTACCGCAAATCTGATAATTTTTCAATTTAGAATTTCGATCTGAGTGTTCAAGGTAGTTTCTATAGTATTAGGTTGCCCGATAAATTTCTTTCGTTTCATAAGGTGTCAATAGATGAACAACAATTTCTGTTTTATATTATTGTAGTATCGTAAACTATTATAATTAGTTTATTAATGATAAATGGATTAAATAGAAAACAATGGTTATTCAACATGAACTAATTGTAACAAATTAATTAACAGTTCTCGTCAACGCAAATTCAACTGTCTCTTAACACTCTTTGACTTCTCAACTCATACTGCTATTAATTCGTTTATTATCCCCTAGCAACTCCTTGTCTTTTATCTTAACCTCACTACGCACATGCTCAGCAATCGCTTGTTTATAATTCGCACCTTAGCAACCGCTTGTTTACAATCCGCACAACACCCCTCGTCCACGATACTACATTATTTATTTTATATTATTATATTTTATTATCATTATATATGTAAACTCCCTAGAGTTCAAGTGTGATAGGGACTTTCTCTGTTTACTGACGCACGACTTTCTTTGTTTCATGGACAGAGCGACTTTCTTTTGTTTTACGGACAACCATTTTGAGAGACACTGATTTCCCAAACGGACGGACAGAGAGCAATATCAGAGATAGACAAGATTACAGAAGAAAGAATAATTATTTAAAACACTGAAGATTGACGGAGAAAGATCGGTAGCTCAGGACGTTGAAAATCGATTCTCGATTTTCAGGTAGACATTGCACTGAACTTGTTATTTATTGTTTACTGTTATAGATTAGTATTAATTAAGTATTTTCACAATAAACTTGATTTTCAGACTCCAGAATCGATCACCTGAATTACCCCGAGATTTACGATATTACATATATGTCGGAGATGAAAGGACATCGGGGTCTTTCTTTTAGAATGTTTGGGAAGGTCCCCAATACTTTCGTCCAGACATTTTATTATAGCTGTATTTAAATAATAAAACTGAGAAATAGTTTATGATTTAATCCGAGTATGGGTGCCCGAGATTAATGACACTGGGCTTAGACTCGATGTTACGACCGTTCGCGGAGACGCGGTCGCGAGGAAAACGCGTCAGCGAGAGACGTAAATTCTCGCTACGATTCGGATAATCGACGCCGCGAATTAGTCGTTCCCCTGTTTCGGTTAAGATAACAGAGGTAGTTGAAATGAGTTTAACACTAAATTAACAGGGTTAATATAAACTTATATATTTAACAATATTCACTATTATAATGCAGACGTCACAAATTATTTAGCGATGAATACAATTAATGTGTTACAGAAATTCGACCCGACTTTAGGATATTTCTCGATATATTCGTTATACTAAGCGACTTTAATTTTATTCGTCAGAACCTCTCGATGCATGCCGTCTGAATCTTCAAATGAGACTGATTGCCCTTCGATCTTTTCTTTGTCTTCTCTGGGAGACGACCCCCACTACGCTCGCGTCACGCCACCGTTCGCGCCTATGATCACGTATGCCACCTTCTTTGTGTGGATAAAGTAACGGACCGAAATCGACGTTTCTGGAACTCGATGCTTGATGACAAATATGCGCTTGCCGTTACATTGTATACATTTCGCCGGTCATGTAAGACGATCTATCTGCGACACTGTAGTACCACGAGCGACGGTTAGGAATACGGCCTATGGTAAGCCTCGTGGCGTAACACTCGAAGTGACATAATGGGTCGCTGAACGTAGCTACGGTCACGGGAGGGACGTGTACCTAACAGAGGTATGGAGTAATTAAATAGCTCGCCTTAAAAACAAAGATTGACCCGAGGGGTACAGAGAGGTACGGAGAGGAGTACATAAAAGCAGTTCTACTTGGACTGAGAGTCAGTCAGATAAGTTTTACGTGTACCGTGGACAAATACGTTGAGTCACACCCGAATCGTGGATCAGTAAGTTGAGTTCGACTTAGACTGTGGGAGAAATCGCATTCGTCATCTCGTTGACCGTGGATTCGTTATTGAATCTAAGATCATTGACATTCACATCCCGAGTATTTAATTGCCACGGTTACTTGTCAAATTCTGTCGTAATCATAATTGTACTAGTAAATATCTTCACTCTTGCATAATATGTCTAATCCAAAGAAAGATTCGTTACACGCCCCTAACCTTAATGACAACCCGACGTATATTTATATATTTTATATTATTACATTCGTGCATAATTCAATAAATTAATATAAAACAAAAAAACATTGTGCGTCTAATGTTTCCTTATAAAACGGAAGAAACTTTTCGGATAACCTAATAATTTCTGCTTCGATGGTTTCTGCATCAGAGTGTCGACAGATTTGCGTCGTTACATGTCGACGAGAAATAGATGTAATAATGTCCCTTTGTCATTACGTTTATTACACTATACACATTATATACATTTACAATTAGGCGTTTCTAATTATATCATCGTTTTATGATCTCGCTTGTATATTTTTCTTTTAAATTATACTTTTGTCACTACACTCTGTTCATATTGTTCCTATTGTTCTTGTGTTTCCATTATATTCAGGTTACTCTGTTCTTTTTCAAAAATACACAGATCCTCTTCGTGTACCGTTTTTTCACTTCTTCCCCCACCTTAGTGTATTTTTTAACATAGGTATTTTGTATACAACTCTTGAATTCGTTACTTTTTAATTTTTTAAGTAAAAACAGAGATTCCAAGCTATAAACATTGTCCTCTAATTTTTAATTTCCACCACTTAGTGACAACAAAAGCGCAGCTCACAGAAAAAACAACTGAATCTTGGTACTTTTTAACTTATCACTGCTTGCCTGTTTTTCATTTGCTTTAAACGAAAATACATCTACCAAATCATCGTGCAAAACAATCATCGTAGTTCTAATTTTCTAACGTCCACTTTCTTCGTCACTACAAAAACAAACGCTATCTTCCTACAGTAAACAGTGGAATAACGACGATTAAACTAGCGGCTATCGATTTCCAAATCGTCCCCCGTCGATTCTACGAGGGAGATCGGAGAGAGCAGCGCGCGTGGATCGTGGAGTTCCACCCTCTGTTCGACCTCCCCGAGCGCGATTCGACGTAGCCGGTGCTACCGGGGGAAAATAATGCATCAGAAATTCAGATGACCGACGGAGAAGATCGTAGCGCGATTTATCAAATAAAAGTGCCGCTACAGTCGAATGCCCGTCTGCGTTGGTCGTTGGAAGCGACAGTTCATTTTTAATATAAAACGAGACTCGCGCGAACGAACGGGAATAGAAAAGAAGATTCCTCGGCGTGACGGCAAAAAGGCCGGGGCTGATATCGTTGCCGATGTTCGCCAGGCGACTTTCTCAAGGAAAAAACCGTGATTCTCAGCGGAGATTACGACTCCCGACGATTTCTCGAGCTCGCGGCTCGTTTGGTCGATACTGGACCATGAACGGTATTGTTTTTCTTTAACGACGATTATGGAAGATGTCCTCTGCACTTTTGGTGGTCTCATGGTGGCAAGGCTCTGATGTTTCTTCGCTAATCACGCAGCAATGGAAAAAACAGTCTTTTTCGCCAGCTAACGTTCCGATGTATACGCCGGAGAGTAGCTACAGCTGTTCATAAAACTATTCGAATATTTGCAAATATTCTTTTTGGTTATAGCATTGCGTGTCTTATAGGAAACGTTAAAAAATTTAATTAGCGCTGTAATGACACTCCACTATTATGATTATATTGGTAGAGTTTGAAGTATACTGAAAATATATGTCTACAAGATATTTAATACTCAAAACAATTGTAGGGTGGCTTTCCATGTAACCTGGACTTTTATACTCGTTCCTTATGTTAATATAATTTTACTTTTAATGTGTGCCTTTAAACAAAAATCATGTCAATCTATCAAGGTTATAGGACATTCTGTCTTTCATTTGTTTAATTGATAGAATAGAGCCATTGGTAATTGCAATTCTCTAATTGTATTCAGCAGTATATTGAAGTGTAACAAAAATAGTATACCTTATACAAGGTGAAATATTATTACTTGACCACATACAAAATACACTTTGGAAATAATTAATATATGTTTACAGGATATTGAATACTCAAAATAATTAGAGGATTGTTTTCCATGTAACCTGGCCTTTTATACTCGTTCCTTATGTTAATATAATTTTACTTTTAATGTGTGTCTTTAAACAAAAATCATGTCAATCTATCAAGGTTATAGGACATTCTGTCTTTCATTTGTTTAATTGATAGAATAGAGCCATTGGTAATTGAAATTCTCTAATTGTATTCAGCAGTATATTGAAGTGTAACAAAAATAGTATACCTTATACAAGGTGAAATATTATTACTTGACCACATACAAAATACACTTTGGAAATAATTAATATATGTCTACAGGATATTTAATACTCAAAATAATTGTAGGGTGGCTTTCCATGTAACCTGGACTTTTATACTCATTCCTTATGTTAATTTAATTTTAGTTTTAATGTGTGTCTTTAAACAAAAATCATGTTAATCTATCAAGGTTATAGGACATTCTGTCTTTCATTTGTTTAATTAATAGAATAGAACCATTGGTAATTGCAATTCTCTAATTGTATTCAGCAGTATATTGAATTGTAACAAACCTAGTATACCTTATACAAGGTGAAATATTATTACTTGACCACATACAAAGTACACTTTGGAAATAATGAATATATGTTTACAGGATATTGAATACTCAAAATAATTAGAGGATTGTTTTCCATGTAACCTGGCCTTTTATACTCGTTCCTTATGTTAATATAATTTTACTTTTAATGTGTGTCTTTAAACCAAAATCATGTCAATCTATCAAGGTTATAGGACATTCTGTCTTTCATTTGTTTAATTGATAGAATAGAACCATTGGTAATTGCAATTCTCTAATTCTATTCAGCAGTTTATTAAAATGTAACAAACTTAGTATACCTTATACAAGGTGAAATATTATTATTTGACCACATACAAAGTACACTTTGGAAATAATGAATATATGTCTACAGGATATTTAATACACAAAATAATTGTAGGGTGGCTTTCCATGTAACCTGGACTTTTATACTCGTTCCTTATGTTAATATAATTTTACTTTTAATGTGTGTCTTTAAACAAAAATCATGTCAATCTATCAAGGTTATAGGACATTCTGTCTTTCATTTGTTTAATTGATAGAATAGAGCCATTGGTAATTGCAATTCTCTAATTGTATTCAGCAGTTTATTAAAATGTAACAAACCTAATATACCTTATACAAGGTGAAATATTATTACTCGGCGACGTACAAAGTACACTTTGGAAAATCAACAAATCATTTTCCTGATACAAAATACAAAACTAGCTGAAACCCAAACAGCCAAATGGCATCATTCGCATATGATTGGAACTCTGCCAGTTATTCAAGCGTCAACCTCAACGAGAGAGTAGCAAACGTAGAAGTTCCGGTAGAGTACACATCAACCAAAGTTCGCTTCCAAAAGTGCAGCGCATCTGAAAACACACTAAGAAGTAACCGTTAAGCGTCGCTGTTTATAAAGACGGTGTTCCTGTTATATTCAAAGCTATAACAATCTTTAGTGCAATAGGTTGGTTAGAGGTGCGCTTAAAGCAGAATAATCGAGAAACTAGCGTGTCCCTGAGGATCGTGCAAAACCTGTTGCCCGCGACGGGCCTCACAACGCGATAAAAAGTTGACTTCGCGGGAGCTTAGTCCGCGCGCTTCTTCGACGCGAACAGTTTAGCTTCATAATGCAAAGTCGCCAGTCATTCACCGATCAAAGTGTTAAGCCCCTTCCTCTGACCGCCTTCGCTCGACAGCGCCGCTTTCAAAGGCCCTGCCTGCTCTGATGGCCGTTTGATTCGTCGTTGGTTCTGCGCGCAGGACGTTGACACGAGGAAACAACGAGCGAAAGAGGACGGAGGTCCACGAGCGATAGCGGCGATTCCTTTTGTCAAATCTGAATAGGGATGCAGAGGTCGCAGCGAGGCAGGAAGTCGAGCCAAAAGAGAGCAGAAGACAGTTTTTGTGGATGTAGAAATCTGGCTTGCAAGATTCTTTCTCACACAGTTTATTTCAGTTTAGTTTTTTATTTAAAGTTCACGATATATTCAAATTGTCACTCAAACTGTGCTTCTCTCTGATACTGAAAACCATACACTGATACGTCGAAAAATAAACTGACATTTTGGATGAGTACGAGCGATCACCAGATTGAGAGTGTTTGCGCCATCTGTTAGGTTAAAAACTAAGTGATTGCGAATTTTGTCATTAGATGGCAAGCCAATATAACATGATTTACGTAACATACAATGTATTTATCGAAAATTTAGAGAATCAGACAAACGTCTGCTCAAGTCCTATTTCTGCATAGTTGCATTTAAGAAAATAGGAATTGTATCGACTTTGCTTATTTATTATTTAATATACAAAATATCCGAAACGAAGTGAAATTTGTAAGACAAATATTTTTCTTTAAATCCCATTTTTTAATTGCATTTATAAAAATATACAAGTTGCGTGAATATTCGCCATCTATGTAAGTTCGTGACCACGTAACATCTGTCACTTGTTTATCTAAGAACGGTGAAGTTCTCTAAAGAATATCACAGAAAAGAAACTACGAAAAAATTACAAAATACAAAGATCAGTATAAAGGGGAATCCTTAAATGAGAAAGTACCGTATGTATAACTATTTCGGTCTTCTTCACGCAGTTCAAGATAAATACAAATGACAAGAGGCTGATAAAAGCCCGAGACAATTTGTGATTCCTCTGAAAGCAAGCGAACAATAGGAAGAATCGAGCGTGGCGTGGAATAGGTGGCTTTAAAATCAACTTAGCAGCGATCGTCGGCAACGCTACAAGCGGCTACTATTATAAGCACTTTACTTTTAAGGAACATTAGCCGCGCTCCCTTCTTACGCGTCTTTTCTTTCGCGGAAACTGCGCCACGCTGCGAACGCCGCCGCCTCTAGGGAGAAACGGAGACGAGTACCATGGCCATGGGGGTGGGTGACAGTTGCAGGAGAGGGGATTGTCTGGGGTAATTAGCCGATGGTTGCGTTGAAAGATCTCCTAGCGGTTGGCTCGGCTTGTCGTGACGGGTCATGTCCAGAATACCGAGCCATTCTGTTTAGAAAATGTCAGGCCACCGATAAAAAGTCATGCAACATGAACCATCCAGAGAGAGTATAAAAAAGGGGAGCGAGGGAGTTTCGTAATTTAATTATCGAAGCGTGATCACCTTGAAGGTCCCTGCGTTTGATATGATGGCGTTTTGAAAGAGGATTCTCGAAGAGTAAAGTTGCTTGAGAGTAGGATGAGAGCCGATGATATACAATGTAGAGGAAGGTTACTTTTTTCTTGGAAGATGTGTCATTCGACATTGTGTGTGTGTGTTTTTTTTTTCCTTTTAAATAGAAAATGTGGTGGAAAATTGTTAAAGTCACCGAATTTTCGATTTGTAATTATAAATTAATTTATGTAAAACATAGTCGTATTATATACAGATCAGGATATTGATAAAGGTTTATGTTGCTGAGAATATTTGAGGACTGAGAAAATTATAATTCCTTTTGATTGGTAGTGCAACCACGTAAAAGCTCGGATTTGTAATTATAAATTAATTTATATAAAGAACAGCCGTATGATATACAGATCAGGATATTGATAAAGGTTTATGCTGCTGGAAATATTTGAGGACTGAGAAAATTATAATTCGTTGTGATTGATAGTGCAACCACGTAAAAGCTCGGATTTGTAATTATAAATTAATTTATGTAAAGCAAAATCGTATTATATACAGATCGGTATATTGATAAAGGATATTGTTTATGTTGTTTGGAATATCTAAAGACTGAGAAAATTATAATTCGTTGTGATTGATAGTGCAATCACGTAAAAGCTCGGATTTGTAATTACAAATTAATTTATGTAAAGCAAAATCGTATTATATAGACATCAGGATATTGATAAAGGTTTATGTTGCTGGGAATATTTGAGGACTGAGAAAATTATAATTTGTTCAAATTGGTAGTGCAACCACGTAAAAGCTCGGATTTGTAGTTATGAATTAATTTATCTAAAGCAAAGTCGTATTATATAGAGATCAGGCTATTGATAGAGCTTTATGTTGTTTGAAATATCCGAAGACTGAGAAAATTATAATTCATTTTGATTGCTAATGCAACCACGTAAAAGCTCGGATTTGTAATTACAAATTAATTTATGTAAAGCAAAATCGTATTATATAGAGATCAGGATATTGATAAAGGTTTATGTTGCTGGGAATATTTGAGGACTGAGAAAATTATAATTCATTTTGATTGGTAATGCAACCACGTAAAAGCTCGGATTTGTAATTACAAATTAATTTATGTAAAGCAAAATCGTATTATATAGAGATCAGGATATTGATAAAGGTTTATGTTGCTGGGAATATTTGAGGACTGAGAAAATTATAATTCATTTTGATTGGTAGTGCAACCACGTAAAAGCTCGGATTTGTAATTATAAATTAATTTATGTAAAGAACAGCCGTATGATATACAGATCGGTATATTGATAAAGGATATTGTTTATGTTGTTTGGAATATCTGAGAACTGAGAAAATTATAATTCATTTTGATTGGTAGTGCAACCACGTAAAAGTTCGGATTTATAATTATAAATTAATTTATGTAAAGAACAGCCGTATGATATACAGATCTGGATATTGATAGAGCTTTTTGTTGTTTGAAATATCCGAAGACTGAGAAAATTATAATTCGTTCAAATTGGTAGTGCAACCACGTAAAAGCTCGGATTTGTAATTACAAATTAATTTATGTAAAGCAAAATCGTATTATATAGAGATCAGGATATTGATAAAGGTTTATGTTGCTGGGAATATTTGAGGACTGAGAAAATTATAATTCATTTTGATTGGTAGTGCAACCACGTAAAAGCTCGGATTTGTAATTATAAATTAATTTATGTAAAGAACAGCCGTATGATATACAGATCGGTATATTGATAAAGGATATTGTTTATGTTGTTTGGAATATCTAAAGACTGAGAAAATTATAATTCGTTGTGATTGATAGTGCAATCACGTAAAAGCTCGGATTTGTAATTATAAATTAATTTGTGTAAAGAACAACCGTATGATATATAGATCGGTATATTGATAAAGGATATTGTTTATGTTGTTTGGAATATCTAAAGACTGAGAAAATTATAATTCGTTGTGATTGATAGTGCAATCACGTAAAAGCTCGGATTTGTAATTATAAATTAATTTGTGTAAAGAACAACCGTATGATATATAGATCGGTATATTGATAAAGGATATTGTTTATGTTGTTTGGAATATCTAAAGACTGAGAAAATTATAATTCGTTGTGATTGATAGTGCAATCACGTAAAAGCTCGGATTTGTAATTATAAATTAATTTATGTAAACTAAAGTCGTATTATATACAGATCAAGATATTGATAGAGCTTTATGTTGCTTGAAATATCCGAGAACTGAGAAAATTGTAATTCATTTATATTGGTAGTACAACCACGTAAAAGCTCGGTCAAATCTAACACTAACAAAAGTATAATCTGTAGATCCATGTATTACTACCAATACCTATCACAAATTAGAAACAACTAAGCATCAAGATGAACCATTCACAAAGTGCCATTCAAAGATCAACAGTAATCTTAATCAATTTTTACAAGTGTGAAACACATAAAAACCGAATAGAACTTCAGGAAACCGCAATCCTCTACACAAACTTGAAATTTGAATAGCTGAACGACGCGATAGGATGAAACACACGATTGCACCTAAAGCAATATACAAATCCAACTCTGAAACAACGTAAAACCTTCGCAACTCGAACTTCCCCTAACCCATCTCCGTCTCCCTCTTTGTTCACCGACACATAGGAAAAGAAGAAGCGGAGGAGCGTAGGTTAGCGGCACGGATCGATTGTCAGGGGCCCCGGTAGTCGAAGCATGACTCGCGGATTCGTAGGTAGATGCGTTCCTCGCGCGAAACTCCGTACGCGTTGGACGTGGCTGACCAGCCGACCAACCGACGGACGGCTGACTGCCTTTCTGATTGATGATCGCTACCGGACTCTCCGCCGCCATGCATACCCTATCCTCGACCTCCACCTACGCTGCTCACCATCCCACGAGTCAACCCTTCGCTCGGCCAAGCGGAGAAATGCCGGCCGATTCGTTCGCAGAATCTCGCACCTCCACCCCCTGCCGCCGCTCTTCTGTTTTTCGTTGTTTTCGTCGTTACACGAATTCGAGGCTTGTTTTCCAACCCGACTAAACGCGCCGTTTCGTGAATCTAATCGAGGATTTTCCGGTTCTGGGAAACGCGTCGCTAAGCACCTGTCATGAGTTTACTGGGAAACGATCGCAGTTCGTGAGAGCTTCGTGAAATTGCTGGAAAAGGGAGGAAATCTTTGCGGCAGATTACCGACGCTTTCGTTGCTCACGAAAAGTGTAGAAGGTATTTCTGTATGGTGTAGCACAGTATAGTGTTGGGTTGGCAACTGAATCACTTAGTTTATATATATAGCGAGAGTGTAGAAAACATTGGAAGTCTGAGAATAGTTTGAAGTATGAAATATCTGAAGGAAATCGTTTACTGAGATTTTTATTGGTGAGATAATTGCTGCAAGTCCTTGAAACATTTTCATTTTCCAGCTAGTTCCTTAGTTTTCTTGTTGGTCCATAAGAATTGGGATGGAAATGATATTTCTAGAGTAGAAAGTGAATCATTAAAAAATGTCGAGATTCTTGGGTTTTCAAGGAAATTTTTACTCTAATTGTTAATTTGTAATTAGTCCATAAGAAACAAAATTGGAACAATTTTTCTAGGATGGGTATACTATGAAAAAAATGTCAAATAATTGAAGATATTAGAAGAATGTATTTTATAAAATAAAATTGTCCATGTAGTAGAGTCTCCAGATTTTTAAACAAATTTGTTGACTTCTTGTTATTCCATAAGAGATAAAATAGGAATAATTTTTCCAAAGTATAATCAGGGAGAAGCTATGGAAAGAATTGAAAGTTTGAAAGCAGTCGATATTCCGTGGAATGTTATTGTTAAAAAAAATTCCAGAAGATTCTGCGTGAAAATTAATTAAAAGTTGAATCTATTCGAAGACACCACTGTCATGAAGAAATTAGAATCCTTTGGAATCTCTTTTGAGATGCAATGAATAATTGGAAACTTTAATTGAAGAAACTTTCTAAAAATGTTGTGGAAGCAACGAATGTTAAACGTTCGTATAATTACCTGAACAGTCCATTATTGATTATCGTTGGCAATGCTGTGATATCATCGGATCGATGTTAAAATAATGAATTGGAATAAGCAACGAAAGATGGGACACGATAGTGATAGTGATGAAACGTGACTGGACGAAAATCGAACTTCCATCGTGTTTTCCTAGCTAACAGCCCTGTACGTCATGATATAACAATTTCCACTCCTGTACTTCCACTGTAACCATCGATTCTTTAACAATACTACACGTTGAACCACTTAAAAACACGTTTTGAAAAAAAATGTCCCCAACCATGTCGATTTATCATCTACCAACTTCAAATTCCGTCAGTTTAAATCAGTTGAACGAAAAGCTATTGAAGAAATCTGTTTACATTTCTAAACATTATCTTTTTATAGATATTTTATCATTTTTATATCGAATTTCTCAAAAACAATTGGAATAAATTACCAAATTCAGCAGTTTGTTATTTAGCAAATCTATTGGGTTGGCAACTATACCTAGTGACAAAATCCGCAATCACTTAGTCGCCAACCTAATATATCGTTCACACGAATAATTCTCGTTTGGTATTATATTTATTATTTGGCATTGGAAAATGGTGAATAAATTTCAAGCTGTAACGAGGATGATGAGTGGAAGTTTGTTTTTGAATTGCAGAAATATTCCCCGGAATTTCATGTAATATTTAGTGCCATTGTGTTTTATGTCCGTTTCTATATATTATGTTCAATCTGTTGGGTTGGCAATTAAGTGATTGCAACCACCTAACGACAAAATCCGCAATCACTTAGTTGCCAACCTAATATATCGTTCACACGAATAATTCTCGTTTGGTATTATATTTATTATTTGGCATTGGAAAATGGTGAATAAATTTCAAGCTGTAACGAGGATGATGAGTGGAATTTTGTTTTTGAATTGCAGAAATATTCCCTGGAATTTCATGTAATATTTAGTGCCATTGTGTTTTATGTCCGTTTCTATATATTATGTTCAATCTGTTGGATTGGCAACTAAGTGATTGCGGATTTTGTCAATGCCACCTGATGGCAAAATCTGCAATCACTTAGTTACCAACCCAATAAATATTTGAATAAGGTAATTGCATTATTATTTTAATTGGTAAATTACACTACAAAAATAAGTGTCTTGGCCGTGATTATAAAGAAGTCAAGGTTTTCATTCATCGACTGGAAGAAAATTAGTCAACTCGTTAATCGGAATCCCAATCTCTTAAGTATAATATTATAATTATGTACCTGTTGTAGAACCGATTTTCTAATTAAGAGTTAACTCGATCAACAGATTAACAAACATGATGCAGATGTAGAAAATACATTAGCTTGACACTAATTCGGTATCGTAAATAATATTAGGTTGGCAACTAGGTTATTGCGGATTAGATGGTATTGTCTTTAGACGGATTATCATTAGATGGTATTGACAAATCCGCAATCACTAGTTGCCAAGCCAATAAATCCACTGAAGAAAACTGTAAACTCAACAATTTTTACTTTCATAATCATCGATTCGTTAAAAATATTTTCTTATTCCAACACATTACCAAATTCACGCACCGGATGTAAAATTCCTTCGTTCTGAGGACTGAATTTTCGACTGAAAAAAAGTTTAAGAAATCCAAAAATCATAAACGCATAAGATGCAGCATATGATGAACCGAGATGAAAGGTACAAGTTCCATAGGAAAGAGAAACACAGGGCGCTATTTGTTGAGGAAACTATTAGGTTGGTATGATCACTAGTTCCTACATGCAAAGTTGGTACTACTTCTAACGACGCTCTTTTGTTTTTGGCGTTTTTGACGTGTTAATTGTTAGAGAGTATTCGGTGTGTTTTAGTGGCTGTACATGGTGGTGAAATATATAATATACAAAATTGAATCTGTGTGATCAATTAAATATCGAAGTCTAAAACCTATTTAATAACACTATTTAACTGCTAATCGAGCAGAATGCGTACACGGATGACCTGGCACGACCTAGTCGAAGAAGAAGAGCGGTTACGAGGAAAAAGAATCCGCTTCCTCCCCCGGGGACCGAGCGTTGCTCGATCCTCTTCGTTCGCCTACTTCCTTTCATTCGGGGCAATATTTCTTTTCGCGAGTCCCCTCACAGTGTCCTTTATCTAACAAGGAGCAAATCATTTCCCTATTATTTGCTCGCTATCGCGCTCTCACTCCTCCGAGGCTTCCTGGTCCGGCCTCGTTTCGCTTTACCGTTCGAGTGTTCCAGGCTGACTCGTTTCTCTCGTTACGAGAGCCAAGCTTCCTCTCTCTTCTTTCTTTCTTATTCCATTTCTTTCTAGCGCGCTCTCTATCGCCCCCGTTCTTGTCTCGCTATATTTTTTGGAGGCCGTCCAAAGTCTATTCATCGCGTTTCATGTTCGCCTTCGAGCACGAGATACAAGACTCGCGCTCTTATTCTTTTTTTTTGCCTTTCTATTATTTTTCGATTTAGTCTACGACGATATCTTTACGTACTTTCTCAGTTTCAAGTTTATGAGACACGATATTTCTCTTGATTTTTATTCTTGAGCAGGTAAAATATTTAATAGAAAAAGAATGATTAGTGTTGAATATCGCAATGTAGTGAGTGATGATATTGATTGACGTGATCGTAAGTGATATTGTATATGATATTGACATGAATATAGGACACGAAACAAAACACGTGAAATTGTCTACAAATATTCCATAACGATTTGTAGCAAACATACATCTGTGTATAGTTTTACAATATGGAGATAAATATCGAATGGAAGTTATTTGCTAATAAATAGCATTAAACGTAATGAATAACTACGAATGGAGAATTTATGGTTAGGTTTATTGGGAGATTTAAAGGTGCAGAAATACATAGAATTCGCGCAATAATTAAAAAAATATATCAGGTTATCCGAAAAGTGTCTTTCTTTTGCAAAAGTGTTTTTTACAAAAGTGCAGCTTTATACAAACGTGAAACCAGGTCTGTGAAACGTCACGGTGTTTATCTCAACAGAGCAGAATACATCGTACGTAATTTGGCAAAATAATATAAAACAGAAAACGTTGTGCGGCTATTGTCTCCTCATAAAACGAAAGAAACTTTTCGGACAATCTAATATATGTATCACTAATAGTGTTACTAACCATAATTAAAGAAATTTCAAAATGTGTTATCTAGCACATACAATATAGACATAAAACTTTTCTATAGCAAATATTCAAATACTATTGTGAGCCTCTATAGGGATATTTACTTTCAAAATATGAATTTGCAGAAATGTACGAGATGTATCACTAATAGTGTTATTAATCATAACTAAAGAAATTTAAAGATGTGTTATCTAGCAAATACAATATAGACATAAAACTTTTCTATAGCAAATATTCAAATACTATTGTGAGCCTCTATAGGGATATTTACTTTCAAAATATGAATTTGCAGAAATGTACGAGATGTATCACTAATAGTGTTATTAATCATAACTAAAGAAATTTAAAGATGTGTTATCTAGCAAATACAATATAGACATAAAACTTTTCTATAGCAAATATTCAAATACTATCGTGAGTATCACTAATAGTGTTACTAACCATGTCTCATTACTAAAGAAATTTCAAAATGTATTATCTATTTAGCACATACTATACAGACATAAAACTTTTCCATAGCAAATATTCAAATTCTATCTTGAACTCCTATAGGCATATTTACTCTGAATATGAATATGAATTTGCAGAAATGTACGAAATGTATCACTAATAGTGTTACTAACCATAACTAAAGAAATTTCAAAATGTGTTATCTAGCACATGCGATACAGAAATAAAACTTTTCCACAGCAAATACTCAAATACTATCGTGTGCTTCTATAGGCATATTTACCTTCAAAATATGAATTTGCAGAAATGTACGATATATCACTATATATCACTAATAGTGTTAGTAACCATGTCTCACTACTAAAGAAATTTCAAAATGTGTCTCTATAGGCATATTTACTCTGAATATGAATATGAATTTGCAGAAATGTACGAAATATATCACTAATAGTGTTACTAACCATAACTAAAGAAATTTCAAAATGTGTTATCTAGCACATACAGTACACATAAAACTTTTCCACAGCAAATATTCAAATTCTATCTTGAACCCCTACAAGCATATATATTTTCAAAATACGAATTTGTAAAAATGTATGATATGTATCACTAATAGTGTTACTAACCATGTCTCACTACTAAAGAAATTTCAAAATGTATCTCTATAGGTATATTTACACTGAATATGAATATGAATTTGCAAAAATGTACGAAATGTATCACTAATAGTGTTACTAACCATGTCTCACTACTAAAGAAATTTCAAAATGTGTTATCTAGCACATACAATACACATAAAACTTTTCCACAGCAAATATTCAAATACCATTGTGAGTCTCTATAAGCATGTATATTTTCAAAATATGAATTTGCAGAAATGTACGAAATGTATCACTAATAGTGTTACTAACCATGTCTCACTACTAAAGAAATTTCAAAATGTGTTATCTAGCACATACAATACACATAAAACTTTTCCACAGCAAATATTCAAATATTATCGCGAGTTTCTATAAGCATGTATATTTTCAAAATATGAATTTGCAGAAATGTATGATATGTATCACTAATAGTGTTACTAACCATGTCTCACTACTAAAAAATTTCAAAATGTGTCTCTATAGGTATATTTACTCTGAATATAAATATGAATTTGCAGAAATGTACGAGATGTATCACTAATAGTGTTACTAACCATAACTAAAGGAATTTCAATTATGAACGAGATGTATCACTAATAGTGTTACTAACCATGTCTCACTACTAAAGAAATTTCAAAATGTGCTTCTATAGGTATATTTACTCTGAATATGAATACGAACTTGCAGAAATGTACGTGACGTATCACTAATAGTGTTACTAACCATGTCTCACTACTAAGGAAATTCCAAAATGTGTCTCTATAGGCATATTCACTCTGAAAATATGAAATTGCAGAAATGTACGAAATGTAATGGTAGAGAAGAAGGAAGAAAGTTTTCTGAAAGAATTTCTGTAACCGCGACGGGACGAGCAAGACCAGCGTCCACCTTTCGGCGATTTATTATCGGGCGTAGCGCCTGCCTTCGAAGTTCGCCACGGGTTTTAAGGGGAGTAATTTAATCGTAATTAAGTACCTACACGCTTGCCTCTAAGTACATAAAGTTTATACACGAACGCGCGACGCCCGGAGCGACCGGCCTCGGTCCTTTCTGCTAAAAGGGGTGGCCAGTGGTCGGTTTAAACAATTATCACAAGGGTTGCAGCTTGCACGAGTTGACAAGGGTGATAAGTTATAGCGCGTGTGGGGTTGCTTAGGAAATGCTGCGTGGTCAAGTGCCGCCGGCCACGATGAATTACATCTATTACGGTAATGCAACTCTCTTTCTCTTTTTCCTACTCTTCTTTCTTGTCTTTGATGCGAGCTTTTCCATTTAATCCGAACGAAATGACGCCTCGCATAATTTACTGTAGGCCACGCTGTGGTGCGGCCAATTAGCCTGGAAAATGAAATTCTCGCGAAACCGCGCCCCCTCCCTTTCTTTCTTGCTAAACCTTTTGCTGTGTTCAACAGCCGCGAACCGATCTCTATATACCGTCAGTGACTGTGAGCTAGCCGTCAAGGTCTTCTTGTATTATGGCCGACTATGCTCGAAATGAGCACGAAACAGGGCGTTCATACTTTCTTAGACAATTTACGGTGAAGGACACAGGAACACATGTTACTTTGAATTATCGCGCTAGATATACTGGCCTCTTTAGTTGAAGTATGCTATCTAACATTGTTTTCATTTTTCATGATAATTTGAATTATTTGAAGCTCTCTGTATTTCTTAACTGAAGTTAGTTTTCTTTTTAAGTAAAGTTATATTGTACAGGCTGTTACGATATAACGGTAAAATATTTTTAATCGAGTGAAGAAAAATAGAGATAGTACAGAGAAGGTAATAAAATTTAAAATTTTCTGATAAAATTGTTAAGAGAAATTGTTATTAAAGTGTTTCTTTACTATTATTGATTATTATACAACTTGATTATTGTAATGTAAAAACGAGCAGAGACACTGTCAGCGCAGCTGCATGCTACAGTAGCAACGTTCATTGTAGTCAGACTAGACAAAACTGGCATCAAGTCTCAGAATCTTTGTGGTTGGAAAATAATCTTGTTTTATAAGTATTGTTTCTTAGCTCTAATTTTAGATGTACGTAAAATAAACTATTTTGGGAACAACTAATGCTTCCAGGAACTTGTATATTATCAAAATTGTATCCATAAGTAAATTACGATACCCAATCATCAATTACAAATGTTTGAATTGCTTTTCAAAATGAATTGCTGCGGATGCTTGTGCATTCTGTGGAGAATTTAAATACGTAAAGGTGTACAAATTTCATACAGTGTACGAAAACATGTAAAATATCCAGTTTCAAGAACCTGTTACAACATCTACACTAGAAGCTCCCTGAAATTGAAACTTTACAACAATACGTAATAGTGTACAGATTTCACACAATGTACGAAAACATGTAAAATATCCAGTTTCAAGTACCTGTTATAACATCTACACTATGATCACTATTTAAATTCCATTTCTTCGGTTGTATTCATAAAAATGTAAATTTACATATGTGTGCACATTATACACACAATTACAAATAGTTAGAAGCTTCCTGAAATTGAAACTTTACAGCAATACGTAAAAGTGTACAGATTTCACACAATGTACGAAAACATGTAACATATCCAGATTCAACTACCTGCTACAATATCTACACTAGAAGCTTCCTGAAATTGAAAAAGCATGTAACATATCCAGATTCAAGTACCTGTTACAATATCTACACTAGAAGCTTCCTGAAATTGAAAAAGCATGTAACATATCCAGATTCAAGTACCTGTTACAATATCTACACTAGAAGCTTCCGGAAATTGAAAAAACGTGTAACATATCCAGATTCAAGTACCTGTTACAATATCTACACTAAAAGCTTGCTGAAATTGAAACTTTACAACAATACGTAAAAGTGTACAAATTTCACACAATGTACAAAAACATGTAACATATTCAGATTCAATTACCTGTTACAATATGTACACTAGAAGCTTCATGAAATTGAAACTTTACAACAATACGTAAAAGTGTACAAATTTCACACAATGTACAAAAACATGTAAAGTGTTCCTATTCAAATACTTGTTACAACATCTACACTAAAAGCTACCTGAAATTGAAAAAACATGTAACATATCCAGATTCAAGTACCTGTTACAATATCTACACTAAAAGCTACCTGAAATTGAAAAAACATGTAACATATCCAGATTCAAGTACCTGTTACAATATCTACACTAGAAGCTTCCTGAAATTGAAACTTTACAACAATACGTAAAAGTGTACAAATTTCACACAATGTACAAAAACATGTAAAGTGTTCCTATTCAAGTACTTGTCACAACATCTACACTAGAAGCTTCCTGAAATTGAAACTTCACATCAATACGTAAAAGTGTACAAATTTCACACAATGTACGAAGCCATATAAAATATTTCTATTCACGTACCTGTCACAACATCTACACTCGAAGCTTGCTGAAATTGAAAAAACAAGTAAAATATTGAGATTCAAGTACCTGTTACAATATCTACACTAAAAGCTTCCTGAAATTGAAAAAACAACATCTACACTAAAAGCTACCTGAAATTGAAAAAACATGTAACATATCCAGATTCAAGTACCCGTTACAATATCTACACTAGAAGCTTCCTGAAATTGAAACTTCACATCAATACGTAAAAGTGTACAAATTTCACACAATGTACAAAACCATATAGAATATTCCTATTCAAGTACCTGTCACAACATCTACACTCGAAGCTTGCTGAAATTGAAACTTCACATCAATACGTAAAAGTGTACAAATTTCACGCAATGTACAAAAACATGTAACATATTCAGATTCAATTACCTGTTACAATATGTACACTAGAAGCTTCCTAAAATTGAAAAAAATATGTGAAGTATCCAGATTCAAGTACCTGTTAGAACATCTCTACACTAAAAGCTTCCTGAAATTGAAAAAAACATGTAACATATCCAGATTCAAGTACCTGTTACAATATCTACACTAGAAGCTTCCTGAAATTGAAACTTCACATCAATACGTAAAAGTGTACAGATTTCACACAATGTACAAAACCATATAGAATATTCCTATTCAAGTACCTGTTACAACATCTACACTATTTAAATTCCATTTTTTCTGTTGTATTTACAAAAATATAAATTTACATAATCACCCCATCCTACACGCAATTACAAGTAGCTAGAAGCTTCGTAAAATTGAACTTCGCAACAATTAGCTTAACACATCGCTGTCACACGACATCAACATTCCAATAAAACACTGCTAACTAAAATCCTTTATCCTCCAAACACTATGAGAAATGTCTATAATTTCGTGCAGGTCGAATGGAAAGAGAAACTCTTCTCGAAGGATCACAAATTTTCCGGAGAAAACTGCGAGAGGGTAGGCGATTCAAATAATATTTTCATTCATAAGCGATCCGCAGGCGGCTTGCACCCTCCGTGTCATGCTGAGGAGCGTTACATAAGAATCGGGCGCGGAAAGGAGCCATCGTAAATCTGGTCGTGCCGCTCGTGGGGGTGCGAGACACGGGCCGAGTGTCCTTTATAGCATTGTTAACAACTAATGTATGCGGCCCTCGAAACCCTCGCACATTTAACATTCTTTAACATTATTATACACATGGCGACCGTCTGAGCCGCTTGCCATCGGCCGGTGTCTTCGTGCCTTGCTATCCAAAAACGACCCTTTACGCCCTCCCCGGGGAAGATTTTTGTCGGTTTTATTTAACTGCAACCTCGGAACCCTTTTCCATCCTCCTTCTGTAAGTCTGCTACCATTCCCCCTCCCCTTCATTTTTTCCCCTCCGTTCTCTCTTTTTTTCTCTTTCACTCTTCCTCTCCTCTCCGTTCGAAGGTTCAAGTTTCTGTCGTTTGGAATCTGGTCACGTTTTAAGACTTACGATCGGCACTGTAATTTCGAAGAACAAGTGCCGCTTACTACTTTCTGATACGACTTAAGAGAGGATGTAGGGGTAAAAACGACGCGTGCAAGTGCGTCCTGGACCGAGTGTGATCCAGGTGTACAAGCAAAGGCTGAATTGAAGACAAGTGAAATGGATCGTGGAAAATATTTCATAACTGGATGCACGCTGTTAGTTCGAAGTTAGTTACTTTGGTCTTCTGCTTGACCTACTGTGATAATTTTCCAATTACTTGCGACTAATTTCTTTTTGGGTTAATTTATAATTACTTCTGTTCTATCGTGGATATATCGGGTGAGCCATAATCAATGTCGCGAGAAAAAATGTTGCCAAAAGGGTCTGGAAACTTCAATAGACCGAGCCGGTTCTTCGGTCGAATAATTACGCGGGAAAAGGCCTAGTGAACATGGCGGCGGAAGAAGGAAGAATTAACAGTCAGTAGTTAGCTGAGAAATTGTGAATTAATTATTTAGTTATCTTAATTATAGCACGTTACCGTATTTATTTCACGTTAAATAATCGTTTTCTGTTTAATCCATTGAAAATAGATCAATATCCTACACTTTCATGAAAATAGAAACAAATAGAAGGAAGGTGTTGTACCTTACCTAACCTTAAATTCCGCTTAATTTTAAATGGACTATAATTTCATAGATTTTGTGAGTTAACCATCGGCATTATAATATACCAAATAATTTGGTGGAAAGAAATTCCAGTAATCAATAATTACGCGGGAAAAGGCCTAGTGAACATGGCGGCGGAAGAAGGAAGAATTAACAGTCAGTAGTTAGCTGAGAAATTGTGAATTAATTATTTAGTTATCTTAATTATAGCACGTTACCGTATTTATTTCACGTTAAATAATCGTTTTCTGTTTAATCCATTGAAAATAGATCAATATCCTACACTTTCATGAAAATAGAAACAAATAGAAGGAAGGTTTTGTACCTTACCTAACCTTAAATTCCGCTTAATTTTAAATGAACTATAATTTCATAGATTTTGTGAGTTAATCATCGGTATTATAATATACGAAATAATTTGGTGGAAAGAAATTCCAGTAATCAATAACGAGGACATGGAAGAGAAAGCTGGATGGCGTGCGAGGATCGAAACCCAATTAAAAATAATTAGTTTACGTCTCGGAACGTTAAGTACGATATTAGTTCATGTATCACGATGTACGATAGACTCGTACTTAGAATAGACATCGCAGTCCCGCTTTTCCTCGCCGGAATCATCCGAAGGATTTATTACTGCGAACGCAATAATTCAGCGTAACGCGATTAATGAAGCATACCGTGAACCTTGTTTTGTCACGTATACTCCCCTTTCTCCGTGTATCGTTCTTAGTATGAATTCTATATAGTAACATTCTACCTACCTCAGGAATCGTAGCTAACTAAATATTCGATGGGTGGGGAGATATCCAAACATCCAATTTTCCATATTTTCCAACGAAATTGGACCCCATTTTTCTATTTCTTCCACCCATGTGTCACAATCGATAAGCAAAACTATACTAACATTTGGAAGCTCTAATGCATACTTGAAACTTTCTGCACAAATTTCTTTATTTTGAGCATGTACATTGTGGCTTAAAATTAAAAGTATATTAAGAAAATACACGAGGCTTAATTCCATTTATCATTCGCCAGTAATAACAAACTTCTATGTAAGATATTTACACGTCAGCCAATTCATTGGCGCTCGCACCTGCTCCATTTGAAGTGTAACGATACAACCGAAACTTTAATAAACACTGAGCCTGCCTTTTGGCATAATCATCAGCATGTTTCTAGCATGGAAATTACGCAGACATAAGGAGATAACGATCTTCGGATATTACTTCGATGACCTTATTGGAACACAAGATAATAAGCGTTCAATTGGCACAGACATTGAAACTAATACGTTGTCTGTCAGGTCTCTGCTAGTCGCAGCGAAAGGCTGGCCAGCTGACGAACGCCTAATTGCGTGAATATCGATCGATCTGACGCGGTACGGGACATCACTTTCTCGCTGACGACACGTGAGAATCTGTCAGATAATAAGACGCGCGTGTAATTTGCAACGAGATGAACGTGGCGACAGAGAGCGACGAGTGTGTTGGCGCGATGATTACGCAGCTTGGACGATTGCTCATCGAGGCGGTGGGAAACGCTCGGACGATTAGCGACGATTACCGTCATGACTATCGAAACGACGCTCTTTGAACGATCTTCGATCGATCGATGATGCAGCGGTGAGCTATTACGTGGAATATCGTAGGAGTTGGTTTGATGTAATACGTAAGATCGTGAGAAAATGAGAGGAAAGGAAGGACTAACCTTGGTATCTCTTGGATACCTCATTTTGAAAATAGTTTGTTAAGAGGAAATTAAAGTGTTGCATTCGAGTGAGACAAGTTTCAGAAGTGTGAAAGGATGAAGGATAAGCAAGGGATGCACTTATGGGACATTTAAGGATGCAGGGATGCAAGGACTGCATATAATGTGGCAAAATATGTACAATGTGCAAAGTATAATACTCGTTAGAGAATGAATCAGTAGCAAAGAAATCTAGCGAAGCCATCTCTTCTATTAATTTCTTCTATTTATTGGGTTGGCAACTAAGTGATTACGGATTTTGTCATCAGATGGTATTGAAAAATCCGCAATCACTTAGTTGCTAATCTAATAGAATTGGAAGATGACCAACGGTAAGTTTGATGTTGTTGCTGCAGTAAAACAGGTGGAGGAGTTGTACGAAGAATTATCGAAATTCAAGTAACAAGTTTTGTTGTTATTTAAGACAGTCAAAGACATGTTTGATATTGTTGCTACAACAACACAGACAGAGGAATTGTATTAGAAATTGCTATAATTCAAGTGACAACTTTTGTTATTATTTAAGACAGCTAAAGACATGTTTGGTATCGTTGCTACAATAATACAGACAGTGGAATTGTATGAGAAATTGCTACAATTCAAGTGACAAGTTTTGTTGTTATTTAAGACAGTCAAAGACATGTTTGATGTAGTTGCTGCTATAAAACAGGCGGAGGAATTGCACAAAGAATTATCGAAATTCAAGTGACAAGTTTTTTTATTATTTAAGACAGCTAAAGATAAGTTTGATATTGTTGCTACAACAACACAGACAGAGGAATTGTATTAGAAATTGCTATAATTCAAGTGACAAGTTTTGTTGTTATTTAAGACAGTCAAAGACATGTTTGATATTGTTGCTACAATAGCAGAGACAGAGGAATTGTATTGGAAATTGCTACAATTCAAGTGACAAGTTTTGTTGTTATTTAAAACAGTCAGAGACATGTTTGATGTAGTTGCTGCTATAAAACAGGTGGAGGAATTGCACAAAGAATTATAGAAATTCAAGTAACAAGTTACAGAATTGTAAGATGATCAAAGATAAGTTTGATATTGTTGCTACAATAACACAGACAGAGGAATTGCTACAATTCTAGTGACAAATTTTGTTATTATTTAAGACAGCCAAAGACATGTTTGATATTGGTGCAGTAAAACAGGTGGTGGAATTGTACAAGGAATCGTCTTTTCCACAAGCTGGAGAAAAAGTTTCAAGGCGATATCGGAGAGGTACAAGCTAAAAAGACGCGAGATTTGCAGGGACGAAAGAGAGTGGAGGGGTGGGACCGTTCGAGGGGCGGTCGATCTTATTTCCCGTCGTGACACTTTGCACCGCTGCCGGGAGGGCCGCAGAGGACTTAAAATTTGTATAGATTAAAATAAACTTTTTATCCGACTACGAGTTTCCGATGTTCAGGGTGGAGCGAAGGAAACGACAGGGGATGTCGTGAGCGAGACACAAACTTTGAGAACGAAACCTGGATGCAACATTGTTGAAACGGTTAAGAACTTACGAAGCGCTCTCCTTTCTTTGCATACCTGTTTCACCTGTTTTCTTTCATTTCTTAAATTACAAATCGACTTTTAAATGTTCAATTATAATTGTTTTTTTAAATGAAACACGTCTAACCCTCTGACAGATGAAGGATTCACAATGAACGATTTAGAAAATAATTGTTTCTTTGCTGTCAAGATTTCCTACGTTTCTGACACCAGGTATAAAAAATATGCGCTTTTAACTTCCTATGGAAGATAAATATTAATAATATGAATTACATATGATGAAATTTATGGTGTGTTTCTGATATATTTGACAATTCCCTCGAATCTCATTTGTGCTACGCAGTGGAATAATCAAAGAATAACAAAAAACATTAATAACACTCCGCTATTATCTGATTAGTTTTATTATCCGAAGATAATAAAACCTTGAAATCAATAAAGCCCAATCAAACCCTTTTTTTCCGATTTTCTTCAAGCGCAACGGTAGACTTTTGACAAAAGAAAAGAACACAGGAAGGAAAACAAAAAAACATGCTCGCGTTGATGTCACGGCGGGATAAAAAATCGAACAGCGTGAAGACTGATTAATAATCGTTCGGAAAGTGTGCGAGCGATTATCCGCTCGCTAAGGGGAAGGCTTATTTTTCTATGGACGCCGCAGCGCGGTCTTAATGGTATTACGGGGATGAAGCTCGTCCGAAATTGGCCGGCCCTTTGTATTTTGATTATCGTCGGATTATTTTAATCACATTAGCGATCTGCGCGGTAACGCCGATCCGCCTGTTACAGTAAGGAGCTTCTCGCAAAATCAATCTCGCGTCTAATGGGAAGATGGCGCTTTTCATCCCCCAGAGACCACTCCCGTTTTGCGTACCGACTACCCTTCGTCTCCAGAATCGTTTTCCACCACCCCCTACTTCCTCGATACAACGATATCTCCGAATGTTCGAACGGTATCTCCTAAATGTTATCAATTAGAATAGCTTCTCCTAACTTTGGACGATTAGAAAAATGTGCATATTTAGATTTCTTTTTTTCTTTTTTTTTTTTTAAATCATTTTGAAAAATATGGATTTGTTTATGTTAGTAATAAAGTATACGTTTATTATAAACGACAAATGAAATTTGTCTTTTTGACCAAATAGCTATACATAATATGAATAACTATAAGTAGCTATACATATTTTCCACATACACACGTGTACATTTATTCTACAGCCGAACATAATCGCTGTTATTGACGCGTACGCGCGTTATCAGAAGTACCTCCATTTACTACGCAGTTTTTGGCCTCTCGAGGTTATGCGTTCCAACAAAAATGGTGTCTTGTTATGGCTATTGACAGAAACTGTACGAATACGAAAACTACACGTAACATTGTATCAATCATCTTCAAAAACTGAGAACGATCATGCTAAAACGTGACACATTATCAAACAGCGGTGTAGAATACAGATTCAAAGAGTCCGGTCCAAAAGTACAGTACTCCTGTACTTTTCTCATCCTCCTCTCTTAAAGTCCAGCCACGTATGACTCGATTCACTTGTATAGGAGGATCAAGCGACACTGTATTCGCTTCAAACTATCATACTCAACCCACCACTTCCGCAATAATCGTCAACAATTTCAATATTCAGCAGGAACGTCGATGACAAATGTACGAACTGCCATCGAAACGGAGAATTCGCAACGCGGAAGCAATAACGGTGTTCGACTGGTCGACCACGTTCCAAGGTACAAGGTGTACGTACAATCTAGCGGACAACTGAACGATTTGAAAAAAAGAAGGAAAAATAAAAGAAACGAACGCGAAATTGATCGCGGCGCGTTCCGACGTCCCTGCTGGCGGCTGCGATTAGAATATGCCGCGTGTACCTGTAATTAGATAGCAGCTCGAGGACGACTCGTACAAATCGCCAGGATTACGGGTGAGCAGTGTTTCTAGCTGTGTATCCGCGGGTATTAACCGGCGCCTCTATCTCGAAATACCGCAAAAATTCTGACGGATGGCCACGATCGGTCATCCGTCCGCACGCTTTCTTCCCAGCCGGCCGAACCTTCCTATTAGCGTGCCTTGGTCATTTGCTTATTCTACCGGTGTCGCGAATGTTTCTTGCGTCACGAATCTATTTGCTGGGAATCGCAGTTTGTTTCACAGTTCACTTCGTACAGGTGTTGTTCCTTCATGGAGAATATTAATGATCGTTTGATTTTTATTTTGTCTTCTCTTCGATGAACAGTGTTCGTTGTTGAGTGGATAAGTTGGTACGGATTGGTTAAGAGGGTCATGTTCGTCGATGATCCTGTGGTGTCGTTTGGCTGAGTTGGGGAATCTGATGAAAGTTGTTGGAGCATTGTAACGGTTCCAGTCATAGTTTGTGAATTGTTGTTTGACGTAGCTGTGCTTGATACTTGATGAAGGAGCACTCATCTTAGACCTCGTATCGTGTTTAGCAGCAATATACGAAGCAGCGTAAGCAGACTGTGCGTGCTCTGATCGATTGATGACTGCTCTTCTCCTGCTCCCTCTATTGACTCTCGTAATACTGTAACGGTATGAACTTTACAGTAGATTTTGCTATCCAAAAACCTGATACACTATCGATCAGTACCTTTTGTACTGTGACAAACCATCGGTAAATTTGTATCTCCTCTTAGATCCCACTCATCTGAATATTCCAAATTAATGAAACTAGCCCACACAAGGATATCAGGTAGTGTCCAGTCAGGCTAGATATAAGAATATTATTTACTGTTGAAGTAACTACTTCAAGCATGTATATCCGTGTCCTGGAGACTGCTATTACACAAAAATATTCTAAATGAGGAGTGCTGCATATTATTGTACCCTTGAGTATACATTATGTTTTGGGTTGCAAGGTCTAGGAACAAAGAAACTAATAAACAGATTTCTATTTATGTTCTGTGTACCCTCTAGCCAAAGCTATAAGCTTCACTTTTTTGGAAATATCCTTTTGCTGTAAATATATGAACGTGCTCTCTATCATTCTACTGTCTAGTGACACTAAGAGAGTAAGGATCTGAATCAGCATAAATTTATACTTATACTTATACCTTTACTTATTTCAATATACTTTTCTATTACAAATTCATCCACTTGTTCTTCAATCAGTCAACCTTAATCTCAACATTTACCACACACAAGTATAAATGAAGTATATTTCCTCAATGCATAAATATATCTGTTATCTACTTTTAAGATTTGAAGACTATTGACCAACAACATATTATCAATCTGCATAAAGGGATCAAGTATTAATAAATACTTATTAATACTTATTAATAAATACTTATTAACAAAATACACTGAAGAATAGGTTTGATGTAGTTACTCATTGCTTGATATTGTTTTACTGTTTGTTGTAAAACAGCTAGAGAAATTGTAGGTGGAATTGTTTTAATTCAAGTGACTATTTGTTTTAGCTTGGCAACTAAGTGATTGTGGATTTTGTTAACACTACCTACTGACAAAATCCACAATCACTTAGTTACCAAGCTAATACAAATAGTCACTTGAACTAAAACAATTCCACCTACAATTTCTCTACTAAGTGATTGTGGATTTTGTCAACACCACCTACTGACAATATCCACAATCATTTAGTTACCAAGCCAATATATATTTAAATAAGGTAATTGTACCTCTTGGTACCCTGTTTTGAAAATATTTTATCAGGAGGAAATTAAAGTGTTGCATTCCAGTGAGACAAATTTCAGAAGTGTCAAAGGATGAAGGATGGGTATGATGTAGTTACTCATTGCTTGATATTATTTTACTGTTTGTTGTAAAACAGCTGGAGAAATTGTAGGTGGAATTGTTTTAATTCAAGTGACTATTTGTATTAGCTTGGCAACTAAGTGATTGTGGATTTTGTCAGTAGGTGGTGTTAACAAAATTCACAATCACTCAGTTTCCAAGCTAATACAAATAGTCACTTGAATTAAAACAATTCCACCTGGAATTGTGGAATTTTAGTTCAAGTGACTATTCGTATTAGCTTGGTAACTAAGTGATTGTGGATTTTTTCAGTAGGTGGTGTTAACAAAACAAGCTGGAGAAATTGTAGGTGGAATTGTTTTAATTCAAGTGACTATTTGTATTAGCTTGGTAACTAAGTGATTGTGGATTTTTTCAGTAGGTGGTATTAACAAAATCCACAATCACTTAGTAGAGAAATTGTAGGTGGAATTGTTTTAGTTCAAGTGACTATTTGTATTAGCTTGGCAACTAAGTGATTGTGAATTTTGTCGGTAGGTGGTGTTAATAAAACAAGCTGGAGAAATTGTAGGTGGAATTGTTTTAATTCAAGTGACTATTTGTATTAGCTTGGTAACTAAGTGATTGCGGATTTTGTCAGTAGGTGGTGTTGACAAAATCCACAATCACTTAGTAGAGAAATTGTAGGTGGAATTGTTTTAGTTCAAGTGACTATTCGTATTAGCTTGGCAACTAAGTGATTGTGGATTTTTCAGTAGGTGGTGTTAACAAAACAAGCTGGAGAAATTGTAGGTGGAATTGTTTTAATTCAAGTGACTATTTGTATCAGCTTGGCAACTAAGTGATTGTGGATTTTGTTAACACCACCTAATGACCAGCGCAATAGCATCTATGCAGACTCACTCGATCCACAATTTTGAGAATAGAAGCAAAGATGGTGAACCCTCCAAACCGCATCCAACGAACTGAAGCCTGGCCAACTCAGAAAACACCAACGACTGCAACGATCCGACAAACCACCGCGTGCAAAGCTTTCAAACCAGCGCCACGCCACAACTTGCCCCACACGTTGGTATATCAAGGATCAAAGAGCAGCGATGAATTATTAGTGAGTGGTCTGCGTTTGCGGTGTCGTGACGTTTATCTCGACCGGTGGTGCACGGCGTGGTATAGTAATTTCAGAGGCGTGCAGAGTCGATCGTGAGCCACGGCTGGTAGCGGTCGTGCAACCAGGCAGCTGTCCTGGGTCGCGGTTTCGTTGCGATTTGCCGGTGGTGGTTCGCGTGATCAGCCGAGGGATCCTCGTGCATAACGTTGGCTGCGACGCCGCCGGTGCCGCGAGCACAGATTTGTTATCGCGACGATGCAGATAGAATCGAAAAAATGAAACGGCCGCCGTGTAACCGGCAATTCTCCGAGCTGCCGGCAATGAATCAAAGCGACGTGGCAGCGCGGCGCGGCGTTCAGATCCGCTTCCTCGACGCGTGCATTTTCCCCGATCCCTGGGTCCGCTTGAAAACCCGCGATCCACATCGATATATCCTTTACTCGTAATTAGCGCGGCCTCGGCTACAAGGTCTCTGAAACACGTTCATACATTTTTATAAGAACCTACAGTTACTTGGTTGATGAACCGAGTTGCAGGCGGAAGAGGGTGGTTTCTTCCACCAGTCGTTTGCATTTCTTTCCTCGCTCCGTTGCTTAAGAGGAAGCCTGATCAAATTGCAGGTACATGCTAGTTTTTGGCTGAACATTACGATGGATTTCATCGTTTCCACAGGAATCTTTTCTAATATTCCCAGCACATTTTTATAATATTTAACCTAACGATGAAAGTATAGCATCGGATTATCAGAGCATAGAATCATAACACAAATTTCCACCTGGTCGATTAAGAATCTTGTACTTGGCTCAAGTGCCATTAACTTTGAAACCATCCTGTATATTTAAAATCTTAATGTCAGATCGGCAAACGTTCTACACGAAGAGATGCCATATACATAAACATAGTGTTGCAATCTCTCGCAAATACGTAGCTTCTCATTCCCGTAAGAAAACAAATGATCTGCCAAAATACAGTATCCGAAAACCAATCTGCTCGGTATCCTTGGAAGAACACGTCCGGCCCCACCCAACGAAGAAGAGGCCCCGGGAACATCTCATCCGAAAAACCGAATGCCCATGCACGGCCTCCTCCAACCCTATCATCAATTGCCGCATCCCTCGTATCAAAGCATTGCCTTGGAAAAAGAATGCGGTTCGCGTTACGAAGGACAAGGATCGCGCAGCCACGAAACGAAATTCGAAAAGAAGGAGGGACGGCAGCTCGGAGGAAGGTGGCTGGTGGAAAGAGTTGTGGTGAAGGAGCCGAGAGAGGCACTCACGGAGATGCACGCACGGGTCGAAGGTGGTCGCTCCACCCCGATGATTGCAGGTTGCATCGGCACGCCTTCGGACTCGGCTTGGCCAGTGTGGTTCGCGCGCGCGCGCTCTGCCGCACACACGTCCCCTTCGCGGTCTCCGGCTCTCTCTTTCTTCGGTGCATCCAATTTTCTTGCAGGAAGAAGGGCCTGTACTCGTCCGCGGCCACCATAATCACGTTGCACGCGGCCAACATGGCCGCCGTAGCGTGGCAGCGCCAGCTGCAGCGCCGCGCTCCTCCTGGCTCCGCGCCTTTTTTCCCTGTTTTCGCCTTTTCTGCCCTTTCATTAATTTTTCGTCGCGGTTTTCCTCTTTCTCGGCCCTCCTCTTGCCTCGTTTCGATACGTGTGTTTCAACGTTGCTTCTTTCTCGTTTCTTTTCTCTTCCCCCTCCCCCCCCTCCCCCCGCCCACCTCCTCTTGCCTTCTTTCTTCCTAATATTTTTCTCTCTTCTTTCATTCCTGTTATCTCGCGATTCCTCTTGCCGGTTCGTTCTTACTAACCGCGTTTTTGCGTCACTCGTACTAGAACGAAACGAACAAAGCGACGGAGGAGAAGTTATGCTAATGCGAGCTTCGAGTTCTCGGAAGAAGCCTCGGTTTCGCGAAAAATGCGATGGCCACACGGACACGCGAGAGGGCCGTTGCGGTCGTAGTCGAGCGCAGGAAGCAGGTAATAACAAGGTGCGCCCTGTCGTTACGTGCTTCTTGCATATGGTTTAGAGCGGATTACGAGCAGCGCGAGGACATCACGCGTGTGCTTCGACTGAACTTGCTCTAATGAACGAAAGGACTTCCCCCATCCTGTCTAATGAAAGCGGCCGTCTGCACGTAAACCTCCGCTGGGTAAACGAAACGCCATTCGTATCTTCCCCCTCGATACTCGCGCTACAATTTCTTCATCGTTTTCACCGGCTCGACCTGTTCCCTGATCTCCTGCTTTCGTCAAGAGCTGATGGTGGTGGGGGAAGCTGGAATGTTCCATGGAATGGACCATCAGGGTTATTCGAACTCGAAGTCATGAATCTACATAGGAAACTTTATGTCGATGTCACTTCAGCGTGTAGATACTTTGACAAGATAAGTTTAGGATGAACCGAGTTTCTTCGGTTTTCTTCTTGCGAATTTTTTTTTTTTTTCTTTTTTGAACTCTTTCAACTTTGTTGATATTGAACTATTTCGCAATGTTAGTCTTATTCGCTTTAAAAAGGTACACTGTGCTAAAAAAATTGCAGAATTGTGACCTGTGTTAATTCTTGTAATAATTCTTACGTCTGTGTTTTAATAATAATTTTTCAAATATTCTGAAAGTATTTTCTTAAAATTTCAAAATGAAGATTAATTAATCTCTACCACAATATTGTATAACCTAACATGTCTACAAAACAGTAGTCTAGTTTTCTTTTCGTAATCAGTTCCATAGAACCAATCGTAATTAACCGTCTTGTCAATCCTCTAATTGTTTACAACAGTATTTTTCAAATTCTTCCAAATTCTTTTTCAAATTCACTGATCCACTAACCTATAATAATATATGGCGGCATTCGATAACAAATATCACTAGATGACGGCAGCGCAGTGGTTAGTGCCTTAAGTTACGAAAGTTGGGGACCTGGGTTCAAATCCCGGCGACCATAGTCCGATTTTTCTTCCGCGAAAAATACAAAAATGAGAAGAAAAGCGCACAGTACCCCAGCAAAACGATTTTACACCCGCAGCAGAACCTATCTTGGCCTGTACACCAGCAGTTTAGCGCGCACTATCACTACAATCATACCACCTCAAATATAATATTGTTTATATTAATTATAATATAATTGTTATAACATAATATTTGTTATGATGATATAATTGTTTGCAAAAAATAAGAGAAGTCGTTGATATACTGTACGGAAACTACTCTACTATCAGGGAAAATTGTACAAAGATCGTTTACCATCGACAAGAATCGCGATATGACCTGAAAGAGGGAAACAGTCGGAGAGTGGTTGGAAACTGGAGCAGCAAAGTGGGAAATATTCTGCGGACTGCGGTGGCCAAGCGTGGTTCTTGCCTGGCTTGCCGTTAATTGATTATAGCTCGTACGGGCCGCGAACCCCAAAAAGCAAAGCGACCATCGCGGCCATTCCGGGTAGCGCGCCACCCTTCGCGTTTAGTTTTGTTCGTTTCCCTTCCCGTTTCCAGGCTACGCCTTCGTATAAATCTGTAATGAGCCACAGTTTACGACGATTCCACCCCCACACTCCCCTTTTCTACCCCATGCGTTTCCTTCGGCGATTTATCCGCCACAAATTACCCGATCGCCCGTACACCCCGTCATCAGCCAATGAATAATTTTTCGATTGTTAGATCAAGTTTCTCCAACTACTTCTCACAGTCAATAATTGTCTGTTTGATCGTCAGAGTTTTTGGTGATTAATCTACGTTTCTTTCTTTTCTACTCTTTTTTTTTTATTATTATTATTATTGCAATGGAGTATTTGATCAGGAGAAAATGAATTACTTTTATGGAAATTAGAATTCTCTTGCAAGATATCATTTATGATGATGAGTTTTGGAAATTAGAGATTACAAGTGACGAGATTGCCGATAAAAGAATTAAATTCTACCAGCAAATCTTACAGGTTATTAGTTACGATATTCGATTGAGCGTAGAACTTTGAAATTGAAAATGAAAAATCTAGGTCACTTTCCTAACATTGTTAGACTGAATTATTGAATTTTATTATTAGAACGAAAATTATTGTACATGAGGTCGCTGAAGAGAAGGCTGGTCTGGCAATTACGTTCGGTAAACACGTAATCACTTGAACCATTCAGAAGCCAGGTTGTTCACTTGCTTTGTTTTTTAAAAACGTCTCAATTTTAGTATCAGAATGGCTGATTGTATAATAAGCACTTCAGAGACCAGCCGATTAATCTTGACGAAGCTGGTCCATTCGGCTTCCGTGTAACTGATTTGCGCTTTTGATGCCGAGGGGAAAGTTATGCTCTTTTCAACGACTAGCTACGCCGTATTACTTAAATTTTTTCGAAATGTCCATCTATAAAACATCAATATCAAAAGATCAGAAAGACCTGAAGAAAGTTTCTCGGCTAAGCTTATTTCAACTTTCACGTTTCAAATTAACGAAAAATGTAATTTCTAGATAATTTCATCGCCATATACGAAATCGAAAGATGAACCTATAGAGTTCAATAAACCGGCCACTGTGAGAGTTAATGGAGAACAGGCGATGGCGAGATTTCACGCTGACCCGAAGCGGTCTAGAATTTCGAGGAGTCGAGATGATCGAGGGGTTATCGATTAACTGCGGACGGGCCGCGTGCTATCGGTTCTCTACCTGTTTCGGACACGGAACCGGCTGTCTCCTCGTTTGTTTCCAAGTCTCGTCACTCATTTTTCATGCGTTTACGCGGTCCTCGACGTCGAAAGGAACAGAGCAAGAGAGATATACTAAAGCAAGAGGAAAAGGAAGCGGCTCTGTTGTTCGCGTCAGTCGATAGAGCGGCTCTTTCCGTCCTTTGTTCTAGCCCGCAAGTTTTCTTCCTGCGGGCCAAGGGGAAACAAAAGACAAATTACAAAGACGGCCATCATGTGACCCTTCCCACCTGTCTATAGGCAACTGGCCCGACCAACGAGCCGAACCAGATACGAAGAATTCCAAGCAGGACCACTTTCTCCATTCGTATTCTTCTCTCGTTTTCACCTATTTTTTAATACTGTGAACAAAAAATCCGTCGATATGACGAGTTTAGAAATTAATAAGCAAAATTCTGATTTGACACGGTACGGTAAAGTTTTAGAGTGGAACGGATCATTGTCCGGTTTCAGGCATCTTTTCTCAACATTTTCACGGCTACTGTGAAAGATGGAAACGTTTGCAACAAGTACTATGATTTAACCCTTGCGCGTTAACACAGTGCGTATGGCGCTGTGCGCGCTCAGCGCGCTCCCAGCACCCGCACTTTTTTGAACGCTGCAGGAGCACGTTTGGTTAGCAATGGGATGCATATGTGCAGATTTTTAATTCGCATTTGGTTATTATATTTTTTATTCGGTATTCTTCTATGTCTGATCGCATCGCTTAATCCAAGAACGTTGCTGCTATCACTGAATTCATTTTCGTCGCAGGCGTTGTTCGCTGCATCGGGAAAATCGTCGAACAACGATTCACTTTGGCTTTCGTGTTCTTTACATCTGTGTGTCGTTTTGCTACTTTTGTAGAGTTAGGGTCTATTTCATAGAGTAATTTTTGTTAGAAATTATCGGTAACAGATTGAACATGGAAATGGTTTTTAGAAAGCTGTTTCCTTAGAAATTAAAACGCGGACTTTGAAATAACAAAATGTACAGCGATGAAACACTGTATAAGGTGCGGCAGACGATCGGCACAGATCTACCGATGTGCTGGCTACACTGACTGGTTGTTTTTCCATGCTTGGAATGTCAACATTCGGTTGTTTTGCTAATCGTTTGTCAGAAGAATGCGCGAGGCTTCATTACCCTGGTAACGTAACAAAAACAGTTGTCTCTGGTTGCTTAAGTCGTCGATTCAGTGGAAAAAACGCGAAAACGAGATATCTCGTAACCCGGTCACATCGTTCCGCTTGCTAAAAACCAGACATCTCGTGACTCGTACGCAATGTGTTAATATATGTGCCCTTATTTACTTTATTATATTCATTACATTATTATAACCATACTAATATATATTTAGAAATATACATATTACAAATTGATAATTTCAGTGTTTCAAAACACCTGCATTGCAACATAGTCGTATGGATTTTAAATTGAAGAATTGTTTTTTGGGACAGTTACAGTGAACCGTATTATTAGGTTGGCAACTAAATGACTGCGGATTTTGCAATACCATCTAATGGCAAAATCCGCAGTCACTTTGTTGCCAACCCAATGTGTTGTATTTTTTAGAAAATTTAATTTCCGAGGAAAAGTGAATTTTCCTTCGTATCATAATCGCAAAGTTCCCAATTTTTTGACCCATTTAGACGAAATCTTTGGACACTCGGTAAGCACATATAAATCTTCTAAGAGAAGGAGGAGAAGAGATAAAAATGGTCCGATGAATGGTGACGTAGAAATTCTGATTTTCGTGAAGGAGCGTGTTATTTTGTTTTGCTCAAAGGAAACTGCAACTGAACTGCTCAAAGGAGAATGTGCGAAGCGACGGCCGACGGCCCGTACTCGCTCGATGAATGACGAAGACCGCTTTAACAAGACCACAGTTATTTTAATACAGCTGTCTGAAATTCTTTTCGATGTCATTTACCGTCATTATTTTTCAATCGTCAAGTTTCCATCTCGAAGACGCTGCTGCCTTTGCAAATCGTGTTACATAATTTTTTTGTGTTATAATTAGAAATTCCAGCCACTCCATGAGCTTGTCAATGTATAAAACATTTACTATAGCATAAATAGGTATATTGTAATACATAAATTTATTATAATCATAGGTAACAAAATTCTAGCTGTAACTTCAGAAATTTAAAATTTGGAACATTTTATCCTGCAAATTCAATTTCTCTAAATTCTATGTTACATTCGAACGAATGTTCTGGATATCAAACCCCTGGGCAATTTTCACGAGAAATCAAAGGCAGCAAATTTTTCCTGTAAGGTGTTGGAGGAAAACACAGAGAGAGAGAGAGAGAGAGAGAGAGAGAGAGAGAGAGAGAGAGAGAAGCATTTTCGAAAGCGTGTCACAGTATTTCGAAATATAAATTCTATTTCTGTGGCATGTGTTGCTCCACGTTTCACCGTTCACGTGTCACTCGCCACTGTTCATTCTGAGAACCAAAACCTGACAGTCCGTCATCCCCTTGGCCACTCAAGACGAGAATGAGACTCGACGCTATCGACCATGGTATTTTTGCTGCCACCGAAAGTAGCCATTCCGGCTGCTATTTCTGTAGGCAGACGAATGGTCAAAGCTCTATCAAAACTTTGCCTGCCGCTTTGTGAATCGTCAAGAAACTTCCTTAATTTTCTTCCTCTTCTTATTGACATTTCAAGCTTGACAAATTTGAAATTGCAAATTCTATGTAATTTTTTAAATAGAACTCAAATTCTGTATATATTGGGTTGGCAACTCAACAATTTAGGATATTTGAATATTTTTATATATTATAACTCAAATTCTGCATTTATTGGGTTAGGTTGGGGTTATGTTATGTAATGGGGTTAGGTTAGGTAATGACAAAATCACCAATCACTTAGTTGCCAACCAAGTAATTTAGGATATTTGAATATTCTTATATAATATAACTCAAATTTTATATTATAACTCAAATTCTCCATATATTGGGATAGGTTGGAGTTAGGTTAGGTAATGGCAAAATCCCCAATCACTTAGTTGCCAACCAAGTAATTTTGGATATTTGAATGTTTTTATATATTATAACTCAAATTCTGCATATATGGGGTTAGGTTATGTAATGGGGTTAGGTTAGGTAATGAAAAAATCCCCAATCACTTAGTTGTCAATCAAGTAATTTGGGATATTTGAATATTTTTATGTATTATAACTCAAATTGTGCATATATTGGGTTAGGTTAGGTAATGACAAAATCTGCAATCACTTAGTTGCCAACCCGATGTTCCATTTGGCTTCAGTTGGTTTTCTTTTATATTTTCGTAGAAGGAATTTTGTAGAATAATTTGGAAATGGTGTACGCAACTTTTTGCTGCATTTCAGTTTGATTCGCTTCCTTTCTTGTTTTTATCCAGAGTTGAATTTTCTACAGTGAGTTTAGTATTTGGGTATTTATTGCTCGCTGAAAATTATGTTAAGGAAAGATAATGCGGGTGAAACAGGATGTGAGATGCTGATGGCTGATAGATTTGTGTGTGATAAGAATTGTTTGCTACAAATAACATTGTTTTAAGCGTTCCTTATTATAATTATTGCCTAGACAACATTAGGTGGTATTGACACTCTCCGCAATCACTTAGTTGCCAGCCCACTAATTAGCATATTTGAATATTTTTTCCAAACGTATGACTCCCACGAACCAATAACATTGGTATTCTGTTAATCAATAGGTGTTTAGAATTGATATTTATTGATTCACTCGGATTTACTTTGTATATTCCATATTTCACTTCTAGTACAAAACGTGCGAACACACCAGATACACAGAGATAATTAACATGGCCGACATCTAAGACAAAAGAGCGTCGTTAAAAGTCGTACCAACTTAGGTTAGGAACTAGTGATCATACCAACCCACTATTTCCCCAACATGTTCTACCATTTATTTTATATATATATATATATATAACAACTAGAAAATCATTGCTATAAATAATCCTATCATATCAACGAAACAAATAAAAATCGTGGATGTTAAATAGGACCACACAGGTTGTGATGAAGTGCAGAAATGAGAAAATTCCCATGCTCTGATATATCAGCTCACGAGTGAAAATTCAGTCGAGATTACCAGAGATTTACACGACTTTCGAGATCCACTGTTACATCACCGGCGAATCAAAAGACGTGTTCAATACAGAATAACCTCCGACATGCCATCAGCAACAAAAGAGGCAGCAAGTGCCGTCCGACAGAAATCATTCGAAACCGTCTTAGCGAGGAGAAAAAAAAATCAGACGTCCGAACGGCGACGAGCGATAAATCACGTCTTTTGTACCGACTTCTTATTTTCATTCCTTACGGACACTTACGTCATCGATGACTAATATATTCCCTGGGTGGTACGCGAGGAAAGAATCACTTAGTGAGGCGGCTCTCCCCGCACGTTATTTGTTATCGCGCGATTTAGGACGCGTTTCGTTCCATCGGTTGCAACAAAGGTTCGCGTGCGACGCGTTTTCTGTCCGTCTAATACATCTCGATGGCATGGCGTCGTGTTTCGCGGACACACACCGCGCCAAACCGTCATTTATTTCTAGTGTGTGAAAAACCGCGCTCGGTGCAAAAGGTTAATAGCTTTCGCCTCGGTAGTTTATATCAGTAATTTCTTGTCCATCGTTTCGTCATTATCCACCAGGTTTCCTCTTTCGTCGCGAGCCGCCTCTCGTTTCTTTCTGAACTTTTCCACACGTGTTCACGCAATACCTGGGCAAAACCACGACATCTCGCGGCCCTTTAGGCTAGTTTCAATCTAACTGGCACAGTTTGCAAAGATCTTCGATTATAATGTTTATGGCGAGAGATATTTTGTAATTTTCAAAGAATCAGAGAAGTTCGTGCTTAGTTCCGTGTCTAAATACGAAGACAATTTTGGTAATATCACGCTTGACGATGCAGTGAATCTTAAAATTGCAAAAAAAAAAAAAAAAAGAAATTAATAGGAAATATCTTGTAAAAAATGGGAAATATGGCGCGTGTTCTTTTGCTACAGTCTTCGAATGAAATATAACATAACCTAGAAAAATAAAAAATTGTAATATTAAAATTTCAACTATCGATATCCATAAATTGTTGCTTTGATAGTTGCACAACTGAAAACATTTGAAATTTGCTTTTACCGAATAGAAGATCTGTCACGTTTATATTTTTATCATGTAAAACGGTATATTTATAAATCCATCAGTTTTGCGTTAGAGAGCAAAATTATTATTTACGTGGCTATCAACTTGGCCTTAGTTTTACAACAACACCGGCTCACCTTCAGTGGTTTTGCGACGCCACAAGTGGAAGGTCGTACTGCTTTCGCGAATAATGGCATATCTTACGTTAAGTCAGCCTTTATAATGTCTTTGCAATGACTCATCGGCACATTTCTTTGTAAATTCTAAAACCTCTCTGCTCTGAAGTTTACATTTTTTCAATTGTCCTACCATCGAATCAGAGTAACGATATATTGAAAATGTGAAGAATTTTTATGGAAATTAAATAACCAAAATGGCACAAAGATTCGGCTGAACGGTGGTACAAACGTTTGCAAAAGGGAGCACAGAGTAGCACGAGACACAACCAATAGGCGTGGAATATCGGCTGATTGACAGGTTCGTCCAGCCAATCGCGAGACCGAAATGCTGATGAGGCCCACGTCAATCACGCGATACTTCCATCTCGCCCGGCACGCACCCCTCTAACCACCCTTATCCTCTGAAAAGCCCACGCGCGGGATTTGCCGAGTTTCGAGCACGCCACCCTCTCTTTTCTGCACGCTCTCGTTCTTCCACCATCGCCCCTCTACCCTCGGCCACAGCCATTCGGTTTCAATAATTATGGTTCGTGCGGTTCCAACCAAGACAAGCTGCGATTTCGCGTTCAAAATGTCGATCGAAGATTGTTCTTTACAATCGACGAACTTCTGTAGAATAAAATGGAGGATCGAGGTATTAGGTTGTCATTAGGTGGTATTGATATTATTTTTATATATTATAACTCAAATTCTGCATTTATTGTGTTAGGTTGGGGTTAGGTTATGTAATGGGATTAGGTTAGGTAATGACAAAATCCCCAATCACTTAGTTGCCAACCAAGTAATTTAGGATATTTGAATATTTTTATATATTATAACTCAAATTTTATATTAGAACTCAACTTCTCCATATATTGGGTTAGGTTGGGGTTAGGTTATGTAATGGGATTAGGTTAGGTAATGACAAAATCCCCGATCACTTAGTTGCCAACCAAGTAATTTAGGGTATTTGAATATTTTTATACATTATAACTCAAATTTTATATTATAACTCAAATTCTCCATATATTGGGTTAGGTCGTGGTTAGGTTATGTAATGGGATTAGGTTAGGTAATGACAAAATCCCCAATCACTTAATTACCAACCAAGTAATTTAGGATATTTGAATATTTTTATATATTATAAATCAAATTCTCCATATATTGGGTTAGGTTGGGGTTAGGTTATGTAATGGGGTTAGGCTAGGTAATGATAAAATCCCCGATCACTTAGTTGCCAACCAAGTAATTTAGGATGTTTGAATATTTTTATATATTATAAATCAAATTCTCCATATATTGGGTTAGGTTGGGGTTAGGTTATGTAATGGGATTAGGTTAGGTAATGACAAAATCCCCAATCACTTAGTTGCCAACCCAATAATTTAGGATATTTGAATATTTTTATATATTATAACTCAATTTCTGCATATATTGGGTTAGGTTGGGATTAGGTTAGGTAATGACAAAATTCGCAATTACTTAGTTGCCAAGCTAATACTTCAAAAGCGCAAAATTGAGGTTAGATTGTGGTTAGGTTGGACGTAGAATTGGACGTAGGCAGTAGGGAAGGTCGAATAGGTGAATTTAGGTCTGCTATGTTTTATGGATCATTCTAAACTTTCGATCGTGTTATTTTTTTATTGTTAAGAAATGTTAATCATTAATATTAACACATAGAACGCTGCTACTGCTAATATTTATTTAATATTCATATTCGATTTATTATAAATCTGCTATCTTAATCTTATCACGTGTTACTTCCAGTAAGATATCTAGCGAATAAAATAAAATTGGTAAACATTTTCTAACAAATGGAATAAATAGATGTGTTGATCACAAGTATCAATATTTGTTGACACTTGTGATCAACACATCTATTTATATGCAAAGATTGACAATATAGAAACAGGTATTGTATAAAAATAACCGTAGGTAATAAAAATCAGATCCGCCACAAACGTGTTAGAGTGGATAGTAGGGGCAAGTTAATTGAGATTGTAATTATTTATACAGGAAATGAAGACATTATAGAGCTGGTAGTACGGTTTAATGATTATTATCAGTTTCATGTTCTCTGAGAACCATGCGGTAGGACGATTACGAGATACACTGATAATATCAATTGTCAGAAAGAATATTATACCAGTAATGGCAGGAGTCTAATTATACAGCGGTATTTTTTACCGTAAGAAGTCAGTGTACTTGTTAATTTACTACGCTACCACACTTCTTGCCGTGAAAAGGTTGGTCGAAAAAAATATCACAAAGAACGTGTTTAACCAAAAAAGGTATCCTTCACGCCTGATCATCAACGATTAACCCAGATACGCCTATCATGCTTACAAAAGAATTATTGCAAGCTACCTAATTTTATTTTACTCAACACTGATCAATAATCCTTCAGAAATTAGCCAACAATAATCAAAGACTTAATTCGTACATTGTATTTAAAAACCAAAATCGAACTATTTTGAAAAATATCACAAACAAAATTCAAGCTTATCTGATCGAAAAATAATTCTTTATTTTCCTTTGTATTATATTTCTCAACAAAAAATTGACTTAGTGCTATCCTATAACCTCTCAGAAATTAGCCAACAATAACCAAGAACTTAATTCGTACATTGTATTTAAAAACCAAAATGGAACTATTTTAAAAAATATCAGAAACAAAATTCAAGCTTACTTAACCTAAAGATATTTCTTTATTTTCCTTTGTATTATATTTCTCAACAAAAAATTGACTTAGCACTATCCTATAACCTTTCAGAAATTAGCCAACAATAATCAAAGACTTAATTCGTACATTGTATTTAAAAACTAAAATCAAACTATTTTGAAAAATATCACAAACAAAATTCAAGCTTATCTGCTCGAAAAATAATTCTCTATTTTCCTTTGTATTATATTGTTTAACAAAAAATTGACTTAGCACTGTCCTATAAGCTCTCAGAAATTAGCCAACAATAACCAAGAACTTAATTCGTACATTGTATTTAAAAACTAAAATCAAACTATTTTGAAAAATATCACAAACAAAATTCAAGCTTATTTGATCGAAAAATAATTCTCTATTTTCCTTTGTATTATATTGTTTAACAAAAAATTGACTTAGCACTGTCCTATAACCTTTCAGAAATTGGCCAACAATAATCAAGGACATAATTCGTACATTATATTTAAGAACCAAAATCGAACTACTTTGAAAAATATCACAAACAAAATTCAACCTTATCTGATCGAAAAATAATTCTCTATTTTCCTTTGTATTATATTGTTTAACAAAAAATTGACTCAGCACTGTCCTATAACCTTTCAGAAATTAGCCAACAATAATCAAGGACTTAATTCGTACATTGTATTTAAGAACCAAAATCGAACTACTTTGAAAAATATCACAAACAAAATTCAAGCTTATCTGATCAAAAAATAATTCTTTATTTTCCTTTGTATTATATTTCTCAACAAAAAATTGACTTAGCACTGTCATATAACCTCTCAGAAATTAGCCAACAATAATCAAAAACTTAATTCGTACATTGTATTTAAAAACCAAAATCGAACTATTTTGAAAAATATCACAAACAAAATTCAAGCTTACTTAACCTAAAGATATTTCTTTATTTTCCTTTGTATTATATTTCTCAACAAAAAATTCCATGGCAGTTATACGTCGCAGAAGCTAAAACTAACCTACCTCGAATTAATCGTTCTTTATTAACTGTTGTTAATTCTAAAATCCTAGAAGCTTTGATTACGAACCGGTGGGTTGATAAATGATATCGGGTGGACAAAAAGCAAAGACGTTTCTTTTAAAAAAATTCTACTTCGTGACCACGATCCACGCCTTTACTATTTAGCAATGAATACAAAAATTTCCACGCTATTACGGATCGTTTCCCGGAATCTCTGGCGCGTTATCGTCGTTCGAGCAATATCGAACCGCGTTCCGATGCGAGTCGCGATAACGATGCCGCGTGATACTTAATGGGACGAGAAAACGCGATCGATTCACGACTGTGGAACATCGAAAAACGAGAAAACGAAGGAGGAGGTAAAAATAGAAAGAAGGAAAAAGAGAGAAGAGCGAAATGGAGAGCACAGAGAAATCAGTGAAGCGTGCCGCGTTAAGTCAGACTTCACCTAAAGCTCGTTTTATCGGAGTTCTATAAATTCTGGCCGCGCGGCGCGTAGGCTCCGCCAGTGAATTCGCACGAAAACAGTGCTGCTAATTTCATAGGAGCTCGGATGATTTATGGTCGGCTGCAGCGTTCCGTTATTGCACCGGCCCGATGGAACAAGGATACGTCTCCGGCGCTGAACGTAAATGTCGGCTGGTGACGCGTTAATAGGCAGCTCGACCTTGACTTTTAAGCAGCGTAATTAACGAATCCGCGACACGCTGTGAAAGAAGAGGAAGGATCACGTTGCTCGATGGGATCTCCGATTCGTTGCTAATTTACTGGCCTGTGTATTTTGCCATGTGATTAGCTATATTAGAATTTTCATGTTACAGCAGAACGTATACTTTCGTTTATAGGTTAGGATTTATGATTTCTAGCAGATTTGATAATATATATTGCTAAAAGTAATAATTAGAATCGGTAATTACAGATTTGAAAAATGAGACAGTATTATGAAGGATACTATTGCATCAACCAAGACACCAGAAATGAGAAAGTCTGACAAACTACCAACTTTGTATCTACCAAGATTATTATGATATTAAGAAAATGTAGAAATAACAAAACGTAATACGCGATGCTGCAATTATTTCGACCAGTTTATATAGAAGGCGAGAAATTTGTTATTAACGCAAGCTGCCTGGTGTAAGATAAAAAGCAAGTAAAAGATTCTGATGACAATGATTACACTAGAAAAGAGACACTGACAAGGTAATCCTACTTACATTGAATTCACCCCTTAAAACCACAATTGAGGAAGGTAATGGATACCCTTTATAACCATTACACACTATACTTCATCCCCACAAATTCATCCTTCAGGATAGTAATATATCACAGAGAAATACCTACTCCTGTAACAACTTGGATATCGTTAGACCATGGCATGCACCGTATTACAATTGATGCGTGTTCTGACGAATGGAACGTCTGAAGAATGACACAGCTACCCTCGTAGAAATCTGTACGTTTGATTGTTCGTTGGAACGTTAGTTTCTTCAGAATCTGGTATTAGGTTGTCCGGAAAGTGTCTTTCTTTCGCAATTTGTGAATTACGTAAATATGTCTAAAAATTTTTAAGGCTTTCGGATCTTACAGATTTAGTAAATTTCTGGATTAAGTAAACACGAAAGTTAATTTGTAAATTTACAAATAAATTTGTATATTATTTCAAATTTATCTTCGAAGAGATTATTTGGAATTTTTTTAGCTTCCTAAAATTCTAATATTTTAGGTTATCCGGAAAGTATCCTTCTTTCGCGGACATGTTGTTTACAACAGTGCAGCTTCGTACAAACGTGAAACCAAGTCTGTGAAATGTGTTTATCTCAACAGAATAAAATGCAACGTACGTAACTCGACAAAATAATATAAAACAGAAAACGTGCGTCTATTATTTCCTCACAAAATGAAAGAAACTTTTCGGAAAACCTAATATCTAAGAGGTTAGGTACTAATATCGTATAATTAGTGGTTTCACGAAGTAACAATTGCCTGATGCAATATTTAAACGATAAAACAAACATTAATTTAGTTTCCATTTCTTTGGTTACGTTCATAAAAATTCATAATTAATTTGTGCACTTCTGTTGTACAATTTTATAAAATGTTTTATAAATTGTCTAGACACGCACAAACGATAATTTGCTAACTAATATTATTAACGAATTAACAAATTGTATATTGTAGATAGACTGTTGAGAAATCACGCTATATACAAAGATATACAAATTTTTAGGTTATCCGGAAAGTATCCTTCTTTCGCGGACATGTTGTTTACAACAGTGCAGCTTCGTACAAACGTGAAACCAAGTCTGTGAAATGTGTTTATCTCAACAGAACAAAATGCAACGTACGTAACTCGACAAAATAATATAAAACAGAAAACGTGCGTCTATTATTTCCTCATAAAATGAAAGAAACTTTTCGGACAACCTAATATCTAAGAGGTTAGGTACTAATATCGTATAATTAGTGGTTTCACGAAGTAACAATTGCCTGATGCAATATTTAAACGATAAAACAAACATTAATTTAGTTTCCATTTCTTTGGTTACGTTCATAAAAATTCATAACTAATTTGTGCACTTCTGTTGTACAATTTTATAAAATGTTTTATAAATTGTCTAGACACGCACAAACGATAGTTTGCTAACTAATATTATTAACGAATTAACAAATTGTATATTGTAGATAGACTGTTGAGAAATCACGCTATATACAAAGATATACAAATTTTTAGGTTATCCGGAAGGTATCCTTCTTTCGCGGACATGTTGTTTACAACAGTGCAGCTTCGTACAAACATGAAACCAAGTCTGCGAAATGTGTTTATCTCAACAGAACAAAATGCAACGTACGTAACTCGACAAAATAATATAAAACAGAAAACGTGCGTCTATTATTTCCTCATAAAATGAAAGAAACTTTTCGGACAACCTAATATCTAAGAGGTTAGGTACTAATATCGTATAATTAGTGGTTTCACGAAGTAACAATTGCCTGATGCAATATTTAAACGATAAAACAAACATTAATTTAGTTTCCATTTCTTTGGTTACGTTCATAAAAATTCATAACTAATTTGTGCACTTCTGTTGTACAATTTTATAAAATGTTTTATAAATTGTCTAGACACGCACAAACGATAGTTTGCTAACTAATATTATTAACGAATGAACAAATTGTATATTGTAGATAGACTGTTGAGAAATCACGCTATATACAAAGATATACAAATTTTTAGGTTATCCGGAAGGTATCCTTCTTTCGCGGACATGTTGTTTACAACAGTGCAGCTTCGTACAAACGTGAAACCAAGTCTGTGAAATGTGTTTATCTCAACAGAACAAAATGCAACGTACGTAACTCGACAAAATAATATAAAACAGAAAACGTGCGTCTATTATTTCCTCATAAAATGAAAGAAACTTTTCGGACAACCTAATATCTAAGAGGTTAGGTACTAATATCGTATAATTAGTGGTTTCACAAAGTAACAATTGCCTGATGCAATATTTAAACGATAAAACAAACATTAATTTAGTTTGCATTTCTTTGGTTACGTTCATAAAAATTCATAATTAATTTGTGCACTTCTGTTGTACAATTTTATAAATTGTCTAGACACGCACAAACGATAATTTGCTAACTAATATTATTAACGAATTAACAAATTGTATATTGTAGATAGACTGTTGAGAAATCACGCTATATACAAAGATATACAAATTTTTAGGTTATCCGGAAGGTATCCTTCTTTCGCAGACATGTTGTTTACAACAGTGCAGTTTCGTACAAACATGAATCCAAGTCCGTGAAATGTGTTTATCTCGACAGAACAAAATGCAACGTACGTAACTCGACAAAATAATATAAAACAGAAAACGTGCGTCTATTATTTCCTCATAAAATGAAAGAAACTTTTCTGACAACCTAATACAATGATAACGTTATTCGATCATAAACTAGAAAATTACCATCTGTTGGAAACATACATAAAAGGTGTGCATACAAGGCAAACACAAACAGTGTCTTGAAAGCGATCAGATAGAAGTATCGACGGTTCGCCACGGCAAATCCCAAGATGGAAATATCGATAAGGGCCGTGTCACTCACGCGACGCTTCCACCCCTACTCTCGGTTACTCTATGAAAACTCCACGTGCAGACTTAGCTGCACCCACCCCTTCGCGGCGTCCATCCTTCACCCTCCGCAAGCTCTTCTTTTTTATCTGGCTCGTCCCTTTCTCGGTCTCTCCTTCGACCCCTGACGACTCATCGCGGCGCGGAACCACCCTTCGCCCGCCGATCCACTTGCACGCCATGGGGTAGTTTAGCATCTCAGCCCTGCGAAACGGAACACCCCTCTGCACCCTCCTACAGCGTCACGTCGTACGCTAGTTCTTCGTCCCTTTTTCCTTCTTCTGCTTTTTTATTCTGTCTTTTACCTCCGTCATTTTTGAGAAAACAAACTCGTGTAATAATTGCGAAATACTGGGATTGTGGCAGCGAGATGTTAGGTCGTTCAGGTGATCGGTTATGTCTCGTACAGAAACGTCGACTAGATGGAAAATTCGTTTTGCGATCGAACCGTTCGTTTGTATCGTAGGAGGATGATGGGTTTGATTACTTGACGAAGAGCAATGCTATCGAAGGATGACTGATACGACGTTTGGAAGGACGACAATCAGAAGAAATTAGTTTCCATAAAAGACTGTACAGTACTACTGTACAGTCGCGTTTCCTCCGGCTGTAGCAGAGAATGAAATTGTAATTGAATTAATCATGAAACTGAGGGAATAATACTTCGAAGTACCTGACGAAATTCGAATTCTCAGAATCTTGCCTTGCGCTACTATAATTTTCAGCCCGCCATTTGTTAACGCGAATCGTTCGATAGGTATAATCACTTGAGGATTGAATTCTTAGAAGAGGAACGTAAAATACTCGAACGTTAGACATCCATCGTATCAGAGATACTGCAAAGTCTCATATCCTTTGAATTTATCAGGCCTGTAAGTATGAAACCGGAATTTGCCTATAAATGGCCCTAGCTGATAATGTAGTTATCGCTAAACTGCGTCATTGATGCCAAAAGTCTTTTTCGACTCGGAACAATACAAGTTTCATACAACAGCATAGTTTGCAGTAGCGTTGAACATGTCGAATTTTGTGCCTGGAAACTACGATTTGCGGACAGCATTGATTTTCCGTTACCATTTGAAGGAAACTGCCGCAGAATCGCATCGAATGCTTGTCGAAGCTTACGGCGAGCATGCTCTTGGTAAATCACAGTGCTTTGAGTGGTTTAAAAAATTCAGAAGTGGCAATTTTGACGCGAGGAACGAAGAACGTGGAAGGCCACCGAAAAAGTTTCAAGACAGAGAATTGCAAGCATCGTTGGACGAGGATGACGCTCAAACGCAACAACAGCTCGCTGATCGATTAAACGTGACGCGAGAAGCCGTCTCCGTACGTTCGAAAGCCACGGGAAAGATGCAGAAGGTGGGAAAATGGATTCCACATGAACCGAACGAAAGACAGCAGGAAAACCGAAAAACCACTTGCGAAATGCTGCTCGCCAGATACAAAAGAAAGTCGTTTCTCCACCGAATTGTGACTGGCGATGAAAAGTGGATATATTTTGAGAATCCTAAGCTCCAGGCGAACCACCGACGTCGACTACGAGACCAAATCGCTATGGACGGAAGACGATGCTCTGTGTTTGGTGGGATCAGAGGGGTATGATCTACTACGAGCTGTTAAAACCTGGCGAAACCGTTAATACTGAGCGCTACCGACGACAAACGATCGATTTGAATCAAGCTTTGCGTGAAAACCGACCAGAATATCAAAAAAGGCAACGCAAAGTAATTTTGCTTCGTGATAATGCACCATCGCGTACAGCAAAACCGGTCAAGGAAACGATCGAAGCGTTCAGTTGGGAAATACTTTCGCACGTGGCTTACTCACCAGACTTGGCTCCGTCCGATTACCATTTATTTGTATCGATGGGACACGCACTTTTTGACCAGCACTTCGCCTCTTACGAAAATGTACGAAAACGGCTCGATGACTGGTTTGCCTCAAAAGAGCGACAGTTTTCTTGGCGTGGCATCCACCAATTGCCAGACTAGGTGGGGAAAATGTATAGCTAGCGATGGGCAATACTTCGAATAAAATATTTTTAATCATTTTCGTACAATAAACGTGTATTTTCCATACAGAAATTCCGGTTTCATATTTACATAGCATCCTGCAGCATAGCAATCGAAGATCCTATCGCTTCTCGGACACGATATGACGAAAAAAAGGAAGGGGAAAAATAGCGTTCTGAGAAAGGAACGATTGAATTACTCTGGCGACAGTGAACAATCGTAAACGCTCTAAACGTCGTGTCCAAGGCGAGCCACTTCTAGCCAGCTCGATTTTCATACAAAGCGTACCGGCGACTGTTACGCGATTGCTATTTCGTCATCGTCAAAGAAAAAGGAATTCCAGGCGAAAAGGATGGGAAAAAAGCCACACAAGCAGGAAGAGAAAAAAAAAAAACAGCGAGAAAAATCGTCCTGTTGCTGTTACAACGTGGATCATGTGGATCACGTTGATGGAGATGGAAAAATCGATTTCAGCGAACGCGTTCAGTTAATTGCCGTTGCTTTATCGGCCACACGCTTTCCCAGCTGAATTTTGCATTAAGCCGTGCGTCGGCCATTTAAATATTCCCTCCTTCGCGAGGTTCTCCAGGTTGGCTGTATGGACGCGCGAATGTGCAAGCATATAGACTTTGATTGAAATATTACCCGCGTGTCAGCCGCCTGGTAAAATCCTGTAATTACGATAGCGGACTATTAATGATTGTTTACATCGTTGCAGCACGTAAATTACTATACGCCCTTAACCAGGAAGAGCAACATAGAGCCGTAATAAACGTTGCTTCTTACTTTGAAACCCTTTTCAGACGATCGCGAACCGTACGTGACTTCCTCTTCCTTCGTCGCGAAGCTTCCCTCGTTATCTTACGACAAGTTTCTTACCAGATAATAATTACCAGAGATGTTTCGCATCGACATGGAATACCACCGGCTGAGAACTTAGCCGAAAGTTGCCAAGGAACGATGAAACTCGATGGAACGTCGAGCGAAACAGTGGTGGCGTCTACTACATGGGGCGTCTTCAACTAGCGCATTGTTCGCGCCATCGGTTTCCGCCGTCGCCCCTCGCTCACACGCCTAAATAATCATTAATTAAGCTGCCGTTTGAGTGTGTCGTAATCGAGCAAAAAGCGAACGTTCGCTTTTACTGGATGCTATGATGTTAACGTTCAATGGATGTTCAGGGGTGACGATGTTTACGGAGCTCGTTTGCAGCTTCATCCTTTGACTCTACTCTGCAGGGATGGAAAGAAGTCGTGTGATATAGCACAGGGACAAGGACTGTGTTTTGCTTTACTTTAATTCTTTCATCATTTTGGTGTGTGTTGAAATATTTGAAATTAACCGTATTTCTTATGTCGTAGATAAAGTTAAATGAAGGATATATGGGAAGAATATAACTGTTGAGAATTTTGGATCTTAATAGCAGAAATATTGGTATAGGAACACTAAATTTACATTTAGAATTTAGAATAGAATAGTTATATATTTATTTGATAAGCGATTTCAAAGATATTCATCGATACACAGTTGCACGCGCCTCAGCACTTTCTTTCATTTGTTTCGAGACGCCGCGCACACACATACTACCACACACTGATATTCACATACAAGTATTACTACTACGCAGCTGACCTAGTCTAGCACATACAATTATACATATTTCAATAATAAGAGGTTCATTTCTGTTGAGTTTCTGACTTTTATGTCAGTCGATTATCAAAGAAGAGAATCTTGTAATGGTACGCGACTAAAAACAATTAGTTAGGGAAGGAGAAAATAGTCTGATCATTTCGGAATGTATTGAAATATTTTCAATTCCCCGTATCTCTTATCTCGTAGATAAATTTAAATGAAGGATATATGGGAAGAATATAACTGTTGAGAATTTTGGATCTTAATAGTAGAAATATTGGTATAGGAACACTAAATTTACATTTAGAATTTAGAATAGAATAGTTATATATTTATTTGATAAGCGATTTCAAAGATATTCATCGATACACACTTGCACGCGCCTCAGCACTTTCTTTCATTTGTTTCGAGACGCCGCGCACACACATTCTACCGCACACTGATATTCACATACAAGTATTACTACTACGCAGCTAACCTAGTCTAGCACATACAATTATACATATTTCAATAATTAGAAGTTCATTTTTGTTGGGTTTCTCACTTTTATGTCAGTCGATTATCAAAGAAGAGAATTTCATAGTGGTACGAAATAGTTGAAGAAAATATTCACGCGACTATAAACTATTAGTTAGGGAAGAAGACGATAGTCTGATCATTTCGGAATGTGTTGATATATTTTCAATTCCTCGTATTTCTTATCTCGTAAATAAAGATAAATGAAGAATACATGGGAAGAATATAACAAATTCATTTTTGTTGGGTTTCTGACTTTTATGTCAATCGATTATCAAAGAAGAGAATCTTGTAATGGTACGCGACTACAAACAATTCGTTAGGGAAGAAGACGATAGTCTGATCATTTCGGAATGTGTTGATATATTTTCAATTCCTCGTATTTCTTATCTCGTAAATAAAGATAAATGAAGAATACATGGGAAGAATATAACAAATTCATTTTTGTTGGGTTTCTGACTTTTATGTGAAACAATTATCAAAGAAGAGAATTTTATAATGGTACAACATGATTGAAGAAAATTTTCATACGACTACAAACAATTAGTTAAGGAAGAAGACGATAGTCTGATCATTTCGGAATGTGTTGATATATTTTCAATTTCCCTTATTTCTTATCTCGTAAATAAAGTTAAATGAAGAATACATGGGAAGAATATAACAAGTTCATTTTTGTTGGGTTTCTGACTTTTATATCAGTCGATTACCAAAGAAGAGAATTTCATAGTGGTACGAAATAGTTGAAGAAAATATTCTCGCGACTACAAACAATTAGTTAGGGAAGAAGACGATAGTCTGATCATTTCGGAATGTGTTGAAATATTTTCAATTTCCCTTATTTCTTATCTCGTAAATGAAGATAAATGAAGAATACATGGGAAGAATATAACAAGTTCATTTTTGTTGGGTTTCTGACTTTTATATCAGTCGATTATCAAAGAAGAGAATTTCATAGTGGTACGAAATAGTTGAAGAAAATATTCACGCGACTACAAACAATTAGTTAGGGAAGAAGACGATAGTCTGATCATTTCGGAATGTGTTGAAATATTTTCAATTTCCCTTATTTCTTATCTCGTAAATAAAGATAAATGAAGAATACATGGGAAGAATATAACAAATTCATTTTTGTTGGGTTTCTGACTTTTATATCAGTCGCTTATCAAAGAAGAGAATTTCATAGTGGTACGAAATAGTTGAAGAAAATATTCATACGACTATAAACAATTAGTTAAGGAGGAAGACGATAGTCTGATCATTTCGGAATGTGTTGATATATTTTCAATTTCCTTTATTTCTTATCTCGTAAATACAGTTAAATGAAGAATACATGAGAAGAATATAAGTTCATTTTTGTTGGGTTTCTGACTTTTATATCAGTCGATTATCAAAGAAGAGAATTTCTTAGTGATACAACATGACTGAGGAAAATATTCATACGACTATAAACAATTACTTAGGGAAGAAGAAGATAGTCTGATCATTTCGGAATGTGTTGATATATTTTCAATTTCCCTTATTTCTTATCTCGTAAATAAAGTTAAATGAAGAATACATGGGAAGAATATAACAAGTTTATTTATGTTGGGTTTCTGACTTTTATGTGAAACAATTATCAAAGAAGAGAATTTTATAATGGTACAACATGATTGAAGAAAATTTTCATACGACTACAAACAATTAGTTAAGGAAGAAGACGATAGTCTGATCATTTCGGAATGTGTTGATATATTTTCAATTTCCCTTATTTCTTATCTCGTAAATAAAGTTAAATGAAGAATACATGGGAAGAATATAAGTCCATTTTTGTTGGGTTTCTGACTTTTATATCAGTCGACTATCAAAGAAGAGAATTTCATAGTGGTACGAAATAGTTGAAGAAAATATTCTCGCGACTACAAACAATTAGTTAGGGAAGAAGACAATAGTCTGATCATTTCGGACTGTGTTGATATATTTTCAATTTCCCTTATTTCTTATCTCGTAAATAAAGTTAAATGAAGAATACATGGGAAGAATATAACAAGTTCATTTATGTTGGGTTTCTGACTTTTATATCAGTCGATTATCAAAGAAGAGAATTTCATAGTGGTACGAAATAGTTGAAGAAAATATTCACGCGACTACAAACAATTAGTTAGGTAGAAAGACGATAATCTGATAGATTTGAAGATACATATAAATCTTCTAAAAGTGGGCGATGTTAAGTAATCGAAATCTGATGATCGTAGACGAAAAGAATGATTAGATGATGATAAAAATAATGACAGATTGTCGAGAAATGTAAAGGTGAATCCTTCCGACGTTGAAAATGAAAGAATCGTGTTTTCCCCGAAAGATCCGCATAGATTTGTTAACGCACGACGAGCATGGAATGCAATTACAATTCCTAAGCAATTCCCATTAACATAGCGATTAGATGACTAATTAGCAAATCCGAATGTTCCCTTTATTATTAGACCGCGTCACTTATCCGACGCGACGTACACGTGTCAAACGATCTAAGATTTACAACTCGATAACGAGCTTTATACTCAGCAGAATATTTACGCTCTGGTAAAGTGCTCTCCCATTTTACAAAATGCGAAAATATTGCAGAAGAATAAAAGAAATAAAAGAGACAACTTTGTTACGTTGCAGAAAATGGCCTGCCAAGAAGATTACGGACGGCGTACACGAACACACAGCTGCTCGAGCTAGAAAAAGAATTCCATTTTAACAAGTACCTGTGTAGACCGCGAAGAATCGAGATTGCCGCATCCTTGGACCTGACGGAAAGGCAGGTAAGAATGATTAAAAAGAAATCCCCGATGAGCAGCCTTTCTGTATCAACTGGCTTCTAGCGTAAGCAAACGGTTCATTCCACTGATTACAGGTGAAAGTTTGGTTTCAAAACAGAAGAATGAAACACAAACGTCAAACGCTAAGTAAGGAGGACGGTGACGAGAAGGATGGCTCGACGTCCGACGGAATGGAGAAGTCGAAGGGCGAGAAAATGCTGGCGATAGACAGCGACGAGAAGAAGAGCTGCCACAACTGTGATATATCTGGCGTGAGCGACGTGGGCAGCACACTGTCTGGTGACGTGACCGAACTGAGCTCGTCGGGTCGGCGAAACAGCAGTACCAATAATAACACACCCACAGCAACAAACAACAACAGCAATCCAGCTTTCAACGCGAACAGCAATGGAGCCAGCAGCGTTGGTAGCACGAACAGCGTGTCCAGTTCGTTCGAGAAGATGATAGCAGACGATGACTCGAGATCACAAGACGGTAGTGAAGTGACATCGCCGAGCGTGGCTACGAAGAAATTGTCCAGCGATGTCAGAGTGAAAGTGGAGAGCGGCCACAAGAGTCCGAATCCGGGCAAGCAGCAAATTTCCGTCAGCAAGAAGTCTCCATCGGCGAATACCAAGGAACTGTGCTCGGTAAACAGCAATGGTGTCTTATTAGCAATGCCCGATTCGACTGTCAGCACGCCTGTACTGCCTGGTCAAAATTCTACCAGAAGTCTCACACCGTCTTCGACACCTGGGACGCCAGTGTCTGTTCAGTTGCAGCAGGGAAGTCCTCTGGGGATTCAAGCTACACACGCAGCATACATGCAAAGACCAAGAAGTTCTCCTTCGTCTACCAGCTCCGTGGCTACTCCCATGATGCATGGGTCGACGAACGCGGGTACGATGTCTCCTCACGGCGGCAGGAACATCAGCAACAATCAACAAACGCACTTCCCACAACAAAGCGTGTACCAATCGACATCTGCCATCGAATATAGAAACGGAGTACCTAGTAGACAAACTGTTCCAGCAGCCGCGCAACAAACTCAATCGCAAAATAATTATTGCTCCAGGGATACCTATCAACAACCTCGGATCTCCTACCCAGGTGAGGTTCATCCGCTGTACGCCAGACAAAACCAAGTCCTAGGATCCCGAGTGGGTCATCACGTGCGTGCGACTACGGGCGCAGCTTCCAGGACGATGTACAACTCCAGCATGCAGTTTCATCAGCAACAAAACCAATACGCCAACGCTGCAGGGGAGTACAACGGTTATACACAAGCAGGCCCACCCTATCATGCGCCCTATCATCGAACCATGCAAGGTAGCAACGCCTACAACACCAGCCAAGGTTACTCAGCTCAACACGACCAAACAACTGAAAACTACATGACACCGGGTAATTACGGCTACCCTAACAGCGGGAACTATCACGCCAGTAGTGAGAATCTTGCCTCTCACGGCCACGCTGCTGTATCTGTTCAAACTGCGCAACATTATTACAACGACATCCAACAGCAGCAACAACATCAACAGCAACACACGGCAGAAGGTTACGTCACGCATCAGCCTCCCATGCATCCAAGTTCCGCGGACTATCGAGCAGGCACCAAGTGCCACCCAAACGCTTACTACGAGCAAACCAGTCAACTGCACGTCCATCAGGGCGGCGAAGCGTCCAACATTCCCAACAGTTACGTGTCTTCACCAGATCCGTTTCCAGCGCCAGGGATGACCACTACGGCAACCGCGATCGCCGCAGCCACTGCCGCTGTCATCACTCCGCCAGGAAGCGCCACCCAAGCGGAGGGCAACGCCGATTCCTACAATTACGGCAACTTTTACGCGGAACCAGTGCACACATCTGCCCCGCCACAATCCGCGGACAATAGCAACAGTTCGTCAGACTTCAACTTCCTGACGAACCTGGCCAACGACTTTGCGCCGGAATATTATCAACTCAGCTGAGTTCACGAGACCGAGAACCCTTGTCAGTTGGACTGGAGCGACGAGCAGTGTCTCCTGAACGCGTTGTATTGATGGCGCTCCCTGTGATCGTTGCAAGTGTTGCATTAGTAGGCAGTGGCCGTTGAGGAAGATTCGGATTTGAATGTAGATGGATTAGAACGACGTGAAACGGAGACAGCCGTGGGATATGTGAACGTTGCGTTGGTGATGGAAGTGAATTTCTGCGAGTTAGAAATTACCATAGTCGAAGATGTAGCAATGAAGATTGTTTCTTCCTGTTTGTTTTGTTGAAAGAAATTTGAAGAATGATTAAAATTGATTGAAAGCTGAGATTTTCTGTAATAAACCGAGCGACTAATTCATTATAAATATTTCCCTAAATAGAATCGATAGGCTATGATCGTGTAAATAGGGTTTCAGGATCAGAAACAATTTCTTGTAGCCGTGACATGGGCTTTTGTTTCTTCGATCGGAATCGAAGTTTATGTGTGATGGACCTTCTAGATATAAATGAAACCATGATAATTTGAAAATGTAAATAATATTTGGTAGATACGATGGATCCAGAGTTTCTAACACAAGACTCGATTTAAACAGGTGCAAATAGAAACGCGGAGAGAGCATTTGACTGGAAAATTCGATAATGAATTTCAATAGAGAGGAAATGGAGCGATTTCAATGATCTTCGTACCGGGCACTTCAATCATTTCCGTCCGTATCAATGATTGCTTCACCTGTACCGACGATCAACTGGAAGAAGTTGAAAACGCGTCGAGAAGACCGACAGGTGATTTTCAAACAGTGCGATTTCAGGTTCATGTGGCAGAGTGTGTGTAAATAAATTAGAAATTTAGAAAAATAGAAAAAATAACCAGGTGCAAGTGCAATCTTTCTAACTTAAAACAAACACGATTTCTATCATGTAATAGATAATTCCATGATGATCGCGCGGGTCTCCAATCATTCGAGTTCGCGTGTGCTTAACGCGACACCATATCGTCGCGCAAGCGAGGCAACAACCGTATCGATGATGCTATTTCCTTATAGTAACCTGTTCGTCTGACGGTTAAAAGGAAAACGCGAAAGATATTTGAAATACTATAAAATATTTGGGAAAGTGAATCAGCAATTCACGAGCAATAATTCTTAGTGAAATAACGCGTGTACATATAGGAAGCTAGTGCGAGGTGAAGATTAATTTAACCAGAAGATTCCAGAAAATGAAATAAGAAAGAGAAGATCGATAGTGTGGGTCGTGACACTAACAAAGGACAGAAAACACTAATCGTGGAAGCGTAAACGCTTTAGAGGATGATGAAAGGTGTACTCGTAGTTTTTCATGCAGGTTAAGAACGTTTCGTGAAAAAAAAAAATGGCGGAACTTTATCGGAAGTTCGTTTTGCTGCTCGACATCGTTCACACATCTTTCAAGAATTTTTATTTCCACATTAAACGTCACGAAAGAGTTTGAACGATCCGTCGAACGTCGACGAAGTTTTAGTTGCACGCAGTTATACTCTTTCGACGTTTATTTTCAATTGTACAAGGAAAGACAGATTTTTCGTTGCTTCTGGTTTTAGGTTATGCGATGTGAACGCCACGAAACTTGATCGTTTCTTCGCCAGGATCATCCATCTATTTCGTCGTAATTTCTACTAGACTCTACAGATGTAAGCGAACCAAATAAAGGGACTCGCGTCGTTATCGGAGAAACAATAGCATAAAACGGTTACGAGATTAGATCACGTAGCTAGCGACGCGTGAAACCTTGATTTTCACCTCGACTCGACAGTGGAAAATATTTAATAGTGCGCCAGTCGTCGTATCTGGTTTGTATAAAAAGAAAAAAAAAAAAAGAAAAATTAAATAACAAATGGCATTTAAGGAGCCACGATCGTTTACACGAGGACTTCTTTGTACATAGCGCGCTTACGATAATCGTACACACGAACACATGTACACACGGACACGTACACGCATATACATAGATACATGAGAAATACACATTGTTTATTCGATTCTGAATGTATGAATAACCACGCGATCCGAAGATTCCATCTTCTGAACGTGAAACGGAGAAAAGAAAAATGGAAAAGCGATAAAAAAAAAAAAAAGAGATAACTGTAAATGGAAGGCGATCATTGTGTACATTCGTTCATACAAACTTATAAAACAGAGAGAATTGTTTCATCCTATTCTGACCGCTCGCGATTTCGTTTAACCCCTTTCGACGGATTAAGCACTAAAGCAGATGATAAGTGGACATGGAAATGGATGATAATAAAAAATATCATTATAAAATTAAATAGGATTCGTCTTCGTTTCCTTTATTCTTCCCCCCCTTCTTCCATCTTGTCTTTGTTCAATTTTGTCGATAATATAAATAAAGCGAAAACTGTATTACCATCTATGGGATATTATGTCAGTGATTAATTGCTTAAAAGAGCGACCGCTTCGAAAGTAAATACATTTCGCTTACTACTTAACGCAGCAGTTTACGAATGGTTATGATCAAAAGAAAAATTCCACGCTTGATTCCTCTTATGAGAAAATAATTACTTATACCTTCGTTTTAGCTTACGTTACAGGAATTTACTTTTAATACACATGTTCGAGGAGTATACACTGGTCCGACGTTTTCGTATCGAGGAAACAGACGAGTCTCGCGTCAGGAAACTACAGACGACTGGCCAAAGAACACGATATACGAAGACAGCGCGCAATTTGCGCGCGCGAATCAATTTTAATAGGGTGATAAATGCGGCGCATCGCCTTGGTAAAATATGGATCGTGCACGCCGCTCCAGAGAGCCGCGCTAAAAATAATATTTCAGTTCGATTGCTCTGATATTTCGAGTCATCCATCATCGTCGCTCCCTTCGCTGACACGGAGCTCGCAGGAAACGCCGATCCGAATACATACATTTCGGCCTGCTCCTCCTTCCGCCAGTACAGCTAAGGGATCCTCGAAATTCAGACGTTCCTCCAGGCATCCTATGCGCAATCTTGTGATCATCGTATCAGTGATAATTGAAGGGGGTATGGTCAAAAGTAATCATTCATTGGATATAATGTTTTGTGTTTGAAATTGAAGCTTGTCGAGAATATTGAAATAAAAATTAATATAATTTTCATTTTCTGTGTTGTAAGCATTGTGATACAATGTCTTCTGTTTGTAATATCAACTTTTAGAAAATATTGAAGCAAAGATTGGTATAAATTTCATTCTGTGTCTTGCATTTTACGATCTTTTCACTTGTATTATGTCATATTCGCTGTTTCGATAGTATTAGGTTATCCGGAAAGTTTCTTTCCTTTCAGAAGGCGATAATAGATGAACAATTTTTGTTTTATATTCGTTGAGAATTTTAGACCTTAATAGCCGAAATAATGATGTAGGAACATTAAATTTACACTTAGAATTCATATTAGAATAGTTATATATTTATTTGACGAGTGATTTCAAAGATATTCATCGATACACATTTGCACGGGTCTCAGCACTTTCTTCCCACTGAACAGTTTACATTCGTTTGTTTTTGAAACGCCGCGGACACACATACTTCCAAACACTGATATTCACATACAAGTATCATTACTACGCATCTAACCTAGTCTAGCACATAAAATTATACATATCACAATAATATTATTTTATTGAATTAGGTATGACCCTTAAGGCTTAATAAGTAATCATTCATTGGATATAATGTCTTGTGTTTGAAATTGAAGCTTGTCGAGAATATTGAAATAAAAATTAATATAATTTTCATTTTCTGTGTTGTAAGCATTGCGATACAATGTCTTCTGTTTGTAATATCAACTTTTAGAAAATATTGAAGCAAAGATTGGTATAAATTTCATTCTGTCTTGCATTTTACGATCTTTGCACTTGTATTATGTCATATTCGCTGTTTCGATAGTATTAGGTTATCCAGAAAGTTCCTTTCCTTTCAGATGGCGATAATAGATTAACAATTTTTGTTTTATATTCGTTGAGAATTTTAGATCTTAATAGCCGAAATAATGATGTAGGAACACTAAATTTACACTTAGAATTCATATTAGAATAGTTATATATTTATTTGACGAGTGATTTCAAAGATATTCATCGATACACATTTGCACGGGTCTCAGCACTTTCTTCCCATTGAACAGTTTACATTCGTTTGTTTTTGAAACGCCGCGGACACACATACTTCCAAACACTGATATTCACATACAAGTATCATTACTACGCATCTAACCTAGTCTAGCACATAAAATTATACATATCACAATAATATTATTTTATTGAATTAGGTATGACCCTTAAGGCTTAATAAGTAATCATTCATTGGATATAATGTCTTGTGTTTGAAATTGAAGCTTGTCGAGAATATTGAAATAAAAATTAATATAATTTTCATTTTCTGTGTTGTAAGCATTGCGATACAATGTCTTCTGTTTGTAATATCAACTTTTAGAAAATATTGAAGCAAAGATTGGTATAAATTTCATTCTGTGTCTTGCATTTTACGATCTTTGCACTTGTATTATGTTATATTCGCTGTTTCGATAGTATTAGGTTATCCAGAAAGTTTCTTTCGGTTCACAAGGTGATAATAGATAAACAACAATTTCTGTATTACATTATTTTATTTTATTTTATTTTATTTTATTGAATTATTTCTATTATTATGTCCGTGCATAATTCAATAAACTAATATAAAACAAAAAACATCGTGCGTCTATTATTTCCTTATAAAACAAAAGAAACATTTCGGATAACCTAATATCATACACAATTTGTATTCGGCAATCCACAGTCTTCTAGAATTAACGTCAAAGCTAAAATTAAACTTAGATAGAAGTACAGGTGCTATTTGTATTTGGTTCTTGATTCCTGATAAATCTTACACTAAATTATAGGGTTAAGATCTTTCTTTCCTCAAGAATAAGCAGAATAAAACCCAACGCCGAAACTTGATTGATTACAATCTTAATACATAATACCTTACCTAGTTTCCAAACATCCTTCAAATACAATCTACATCCTTATTTCTAATTCTTCTACTGTATTAGCCCCATAATCCAATTCTATTTTTACTAGAATAAACTTTCTACTTCGAAATTTACTAGAACCACATCTCTAGTCTACTTAAAGGCTCGTTTACACGCAGACTTCTCAGGACCTTTGTCTTCCATTGAAATAAGAAACAACAGACAGTACCTTTGAATATTTGCGGAAACGTATCTGTGAACAATTGTTTGTGAGTTTTGACAAGCCTAAAACATATACTTACAAACATTAATTAACAGACACATAAATATACACAAAAGATCTACAATTATCTAGTTCTACAACATATGCAGTGCTCAAAATAATTACTCGCTGGGATGAACAGTTTTATTGTACGAACAGTTTTATTGTAAACACAAGTGAAAGAGGCGTAGAGAGGACGAGTCTTATGAACTTGATAGATTGACGTGCTATTCACAAGATACTGCAATAAAAGTTATCTCTAAGGCAATCGTTAAAGACAATGAACAAACACAATGAACAAACATAAAAATCAAATTGACATGGAAAGCGATCTTCCAATTGTTTCGAGCGTAGAGACACGATATGTACGATACGACTGCACAACAATCTGCACAGCAATCTGCCATTTATCAACAATATCTACAACCATACACATATTATTTACATATTATTTACGTATTTTATAATTCACCTATTCAACTGTTTCCTCGAAAAAGATACACAAACATGATCCTCTCACAATTCCTCCTGCAATTCAACAAAAACAACGATGCAGTTAAAGCTGAGCTTCGAGATCCCGTTTGAAGCAAATCGGGCTGATAGTTGTGCGTACGCTTCTCCACTCGAGCGAGGTTCAGTTTCGCGGGAAATCAGAGCTGGAGGAAGCCGGTTGACGATGCGAGAGGGAAGGAGAGGATCTCTCGAATCGAGAGAGTCCCGTATGCGCGTTCGTAGACCGGACGAACGGCTGTGTCAGTGAAGAGACTGACAATGATGGATGACTGCGCGTGATGCGTGTGAGTCAAGCCCATACGATGCCAGCGAGCTCATATGTGGCCTCCTGTCCGAACGAGCCGACCGAACTGTTGCTATCGCTGCATCTGTGCAGAACACCCCAGCGAAACGCAACCCCCGATCAACGATCACCCTTGGCTCTCCCCTTGCTCCCCCACTCTCTGCCACTGAAACCATGGATCCTGTACGGTTCACCTCTCCCCTGCTCCCTGCCACCTCTCTCTGTCGGGCTAATTTCTCCACGCTATTAACTTTTTCTCAGCGATGGAAACGCCGCCCTTCCGCCGGCTGGCCGGCCCTAGAAAAAAACTGGAAAACCGGGGAATCGCACTTTCGACGAATCCTTAGATATCACGGTTTTTGCCAGCATACTGGCCTTCCTGCTCTTTCGATGCTTCTTCCTCTGCTTTTTTGTATTTCTTTGCCTTTTTTTTTTTTCTTTTTCTTTTTCTTTTTTGAAGAGATCTTGCATGAGATGGGAAAAAGTTTGCGAGGCAATTGTTTCGGTGGAGCTTGAAATTGAGCGAGGAACTGTTACAGAAATGGCGATACTGAGGAAGTGTTAGTTAATGGAATTTCACAGTTGAAGTTCTGGTCTTCGATTATTTTATTTTTTATTTTTGTCTTTTTATCTTTTTATTTTTTTAGACGATTATCTTAAAGATCGGAGTTACAGGAAGATCGTATAATACGATGAAGTAGGTTGTCCGAAAAGTTTCTTTCGTTTGAACAATATTCGTTTGTTGAACAATAATTTCTGTCTTATAATATTTTATTGAATTACGTATGATCCATTTCGTTCTCTTTTTATTATTATGTTCGTGCATAATTCAATAAACTAATACGTGCGTCTATTATTTCCTTATAAAACGAAAGAAACATTTCGGACAACCCAATAACTTGGAATTTCGTACAATTTTTTTGGAAATCTAAAATAATGGGAAAATTGGTTGTACAATGTAGCAAATAAACAGAATTTTGCAAGTTGTTTCCTGTAAATTTAGAACGATAATAAGATTAGGATAACAAACCTTACATACGAAATATGAAAATATCTAATTTCCAGTTTCATGGTGAACGTTTTCAAAAGTCGAAGCTCGAGATAACAAACTTTATTTAATCGACGATTCTATCTTTTATTTAAACTTTAAAAAAAAATTGGAATTACTATTAATTTTATTTAATCCATTATTAATTTATTGCTTTAAAAAATTTTATAAATAATTTTTCAATATATAGTTAAAAATATTTAAATAGAATTAGAATGGTTTAAAATTTTTTTTATAAATCGATAAATTTTATAAATTTTAAAAATAAATTGGGAAAAAATGGGAAAAATTAGTTTTATTATGCATATATAATTATTAATTATTAATATATATATTTATAAATTTAAATAATAAAAATGTTCAGATATGTATAATTTTCTGTGCTGGACTGGGTTAAATGCGTAGTAGAGATACTTGTATGTGAATATCAGTATGTGTGTGTGCGCAGCGTCTCGAAAACAAAGGAATGTAAACTGTTCAGTCGGTTAACAGTCGGATATAGAAGAAAGTGCTGAGACGCGTGCAAGTGTGTATCGATGAATATATGAGAAATCGTGCATGAAATAAATATATTACTATTTTAATATTAATCCTCAATATAAATTTAGTGTTCCTACAACATTATTTCGGCTTCAAAGATCCACAATTTTCAACAAAAAAAATATATCCTTTGATATAAAAAAAATATGGACAAATAAAAAATACCACGTAAACGGTGCAAGTATAAACACAGTTTATCTTCTAGAAAATGATTATAGCTCATACAAGCCAGTCAATGTCTGCTTCAACTACATTAAAAGAAAAGCTTCATGGTAAGAAAATATCTTATCGTACAAAGTAGTCATATTTTTATCACGAGTCGTACGACTACTATCACAACCGCATGGGATCGCAGGGGGTGGACCATGAGAAGTCAAGGGTTACTAGCCCCAAGTCGAGCAATGTTTGGCCTCCCTGTCCAACCGTCGCGACCATAAATCTTACGATCGTCAAGGGACGACTCATTCACGCCACTTTGCTTTCCGACCGATATAGCTGAACACCGGAAAACTCCTGAATTCCAGCGACTTTTGCTTCGAACAAGCTGTCAACCGACTTACTTTTTCATCAATTTTTCTTTTCCCTATCTACAGTACAGAATTGTTCAATCGAGAAAATAAAATTCTTGCACTGAATTATATTCTATACAATTGCATACGTTAAATATATTTCATTCGTTAATCCTCCAAGGTCATCGTGGATGAAAAAGTTCAACGCAGCAGGTTTTCTCTACATTAAAAAAATAATTAAGTTAGTCAGAGTGGACGAGTAAATGTTTTATTATTATTCAATAGCAGCTGAAGAGTAAATAAATTATTACTCATAGTGAGTATAAATAATAATACAACAACAATAATAATAATATATAATAATAAACAAAATAAGTAATCATAATAAAATAATAACGATAATAAAACAAAAACACTCACGACAGTCTTCATGGGTCAATCGAATCTTATGGTAAATTCTAAAATATAAAGCAAGTCCCTGAAAGTTGCTAAAAAATCTCTTGAAATTTTATTTCAAAAATGTTCTAGCTGAAATTTTTAGTACTTCGAAGAGTCTAAATCGGAGGGAAGCTAAGGTACGTTGATTTTGTTCGTTTCTAAAATTTGAAACGAAGAATCTGGAAGCGTTGGTCAGGAGAATGCGACTGAGAACGAAGAAGCGAGATTCACGAAAAGCAAATGTCGGCCGGGAGAAAACGGCCGGCTCTCGGTTCGACGTTTAGTGTCGCGTAATTGTAGGCTGGCGCAAAAACGTAAATAACGAGGAACTCATTTCACAGAGAGGTGAAATCTCGCGGCGCAGTGGCGCGGTGATGAAACGCCGGGGATTTCATGTAATGTAGAAAGTTAAACTGCAAAAGACATAATGCGGCCCCTGCAAAAACTCGTTGCTCGCAAAAACCGCCTCGTGACCAATTCGATCGCGCGCTCCGTAGTCTCGATATTTCGATGATGAAGCATCGCGCGATTGCTATACTTGGAAAGCACAGATCATAAACCACCTTTAACGTCAAACTATCCGAAAACAGCGAAATAGTAATCAATAAAAAGAAATCAATAAATCTATCGACAAAAATGACATAGGAAGACGATTTGGAAAATTACCGTCCGATAATGTAGTTACCTTTATTATCTAACATGGCCTCCCTCCACTTCGACACGCTTCATTCTAACATACAATGACACTCGAATGATGATGATGACAATGATACTCCATAAAGTGCTTTTATGTCATCCAGGAAATCAGTTTCTTCGAGTTCTATAAAATAACTGTTTATTGTATTTTAGCTGGCAGTTTGCAGTCTGATCAGAATTATCGATCGACAAGAAACTTTTTCAATTTTACGTATTGGCAAATGGAAGCGTCAGAGCACTGAATCTACAGAACACGTGGAATTAGAAAGCAAGTGGAACATCGAATGCAGCAACTTGAATATGCAGCGTTATTCCTTTTCACTGCTCGTGTAAATAGTACCATACTTCGTTCAGATTAATTCCCACAGCAAACTAATCGACCAATCAGCTTCGAACTTAGACCCTTTAACGATACAGCCCTAAAGAGACTACTACGAATTTTATATCGCAAACGTCATTTCATACATAATGCAATTATTACTATTTATTTGCTACAAAGGATTGAAAGTATGCGTGTCCCTTATCCTCTTTACATAAGAAATACAGAACATAGAAAAAGACGATGAAAAATTCTACATTTTTCATTTAAGCTGTTTATCACACAGAAGGTTAGCCAATCCAATATCAAATGTTTTATGATCGAAAAAATTCGAGGTTACAAAAATATCGAATTGCGCGTAATATGCAAAGAAACGTATAAAATATCCAAAGTGAAATGTAATTTAGGTTGCATTTGTTAAAATATGAGCTAGCATAAAGATCAACAGTCCATTCATAATTCCGCGTTAATTTACTAATCGAAATACTGTATTGATATTACTACAGTGCTTCAAAGTACACGATGTAGTATAAAAGGACAATTACAAGATCTTTTTCCTACAATTACAATTAACGATACCAGACTTGGAATTATTGGGTTGGCAACTAAGTGATTGCGGGTTTGTCAATACCACGTAATGACAAAATCCGCAATCACTTAGTTGCCAACCCAATATATATATATATATATCAGTAACATTTCAAATTGTATAATTGCGACATCTACATTTTATATATTTCATGAACTTTCGCGAATTACAGCGCGATCTCTAACCCCGTAAATTTTGAAACGGTGCCCCAAGAGAAAGAGAAGGTGCAGGTTAAATTAAAAGCCATTCGATTTATTTCCAAAGGCGGGAGATCGCCGCAGGCAAAAACATCGTGACAGAGTTGCTCAAAGACGAGTCGAATTTCGTGTTGGAGAAGCTGTCGCCCGAAACGAAAGGAATCTCGAATCCGGGTGAGGTGGCGGCTGGGGGCGAGCAGCCAGCAATGGACGGTTCCGGTTTCTTCGATGCCCCGTGAACGCCAGAGAAATGTCGTTAACGCTTAAATGTTAATAAATGTGGAGGGAGCAGGAGAGAAGAGCAGATCCCACGTAGCGGACAGGTAGAGAGTCTCAGCTGAGACTAAGCGTAGAAGGCAAGAAGTCGCTGCCACGCTGGCGGCTGCTTTTGAGCCTCGGTTTGTCATGGTTCGCATGATAGATGAAGGAAGCGGCAGCCTCCACGCTCTACACAACCTCTACACCCTATATATACGGTGTTAAGTTTTCACCGCGGGAACACCTTGCGCATTCGACTCTCCGCTTTCGAGGTTAGCTGTAGCTGGTTCTCGTTCCTTCGTTAATTCCCGCCGTGGTTACACCGCAAATAGAATCTTACACGCCACGCGACCGTGCACTGCCACATGGAAAATTATGGATCTCGCTTCTACTCCGTTTCTTCCATGAGGAACACGCGAACCTCCATTGCAAGCAAACGACAGAACTGTGTCGAGTTTTCTATGGTGGGCGGTAGATGTGTCGTTCTTGGCTATTGATTGCCACGGTCGTAAAGACTGACATATAGTCACGGTAGCTGGCAAAAAGATTTGCACACTTACCATCAGACGCTTTTATATATATCATGCGTGTTACACATATCAAACATTTCGGCATTTCATTAGTACTGTGATGACACATGTCTGTCGCGAACATATTGCTTTCGAAAATGTATATATTGGGTTGGCAACTTAGTCATTAACTGGTATTGACAAAATCGGCAAACACTTTACTGACCGCTAACGGTTCGACAGCATACGCACGTCCAACCGGCAGCTCAGGTTCAGATTCTCCCTGGCGCCGGCTCTGTTTCGGTTTAGCCTCTCCAATACCATTCTTTTCGTTCATCGCGAACGGTAAGTTTTTCAAATTGGTATAAAACTGTGTTAGCTTACAAAGCAATGCAACTGACGCAACTGAGCAAGATACTTTAGTACTAAATAGCAAATTACTGCTCAAATAATGAGAAAGATTGTCGGCGGCAAAAAGCCGATTAATAAGCTATCAGTCGATAAGCGTTGGCGACAAAAAGTCGATTAATTGGTTATCAGTCGGTAAGCGTCGGCGATAAAAACCGATTAAAACCGATTAATTATCGGTCGGTAAAGTGTTAATATATGTAATGAATAATAGTGTTAAATATATAAATAGGTGAGTAATTAGTGCTACAGATGCAGTCTCGCTGAATATCGTAGCTCACTGGTATAATTGACTAATTCAAATACTTTGATGACTCCTATAAAGCAGAAGAAACGGACGATATTAGTACTAACCTGCATAGCTACTGTCGTTAACATTTCTTAAGCATTGAAAGAGACGACAAAGAGAAACTATTGAAATCGAAATCGACAGAAAAGACAATATATTAAATTTTCAAATTGGTCGAATATAATAGGCGAGAAACACGATGTATCAAGTTTTAGTGGTACTTCGTAGCCTTTAACGGATATAATTTAAGAAAGGATGATGCAGCGTACACTTTTTTTCATCGAGGTAGTAGCAGTACATAATAGCAGTTGCAGTCGTTAACGTGGTACTACGTGGTGTTGACGGAACAAAACAGCGTAAGTTGTAACGTTTTCTTCAACAGATACGTGTAGAAAATGCTCTATCGATAAAATCTCTTTCATGAAATGTCAGTGTATAGAATCATTAACGTAGTACCAGGCTTACAGACCAGTGGAATACCATTAACGTCCGGTAACAGAAGTTGAAAGTCGACGTAGTACTACGTGCAAACACCTTTCATACATCTTATCTTGCGACACGAAGATCGTGCAGAGTCACTTAATGCACCGATCAAACCTCATTAACTCGATGATACCTGTGTTTGCAATGAAAATCACAGAATTCTATTACAACGAAATATTTTCTATTTATCCTTTCCGTTATCACAATTCACTCGCAACTATTTCCTAGCAACTCGAGAAGCACCAACGTCCTTTTAAGACCATTTGTCGCAGTACAACGTCCACAGACTTAACTAAGAACTCAAGGGTTAGCCGTTCGATTTGACACGTTCCATAAATCTCGATAGGGTAGGCTGGAGAGCACTGAAGAACGAACGGGCCAGGCCAAGCTTCCCGGAGGGTGATAGATCCGAAAATCGAGCGGTAAGCGTGCAAAACCATTCGACGTTTGTTCGTAGAGAGGCAGCCGGGACCAGAGACCACGATCCACGCACACCGCCCTCTAGCAACACGTATACGTGCATACATGGCATCGTTATAATGATTAGTTGGGCCGTGTCACGCCAGAATTCGAATATTAGTCGGGCCGCATCTTCTATGCCTAGACACTCCCCGATACATTTTATTAATTATTGCGCATCTGGTTTCACCTATAGATCGGCCGCGGTAACGCTACATTGCGATTCATTGCCGAAGGATTTTTCTGTAGAACGTGAAATTCATGGGGAGTGGAAAGCTCGATCGATATGTGACGCATATGAGTTGTGTGGAGTGGAAAATGATTTAAAACACGAAGAATCGGAAAATGAGAAACTGTGTAAGGTTAATGTGCACAATTCGGATAATTGAACATTTGAAGATTTAGTTGTGTGATAGTTTGGCAATTTGAGTATTTGATAATTTTTAATTGAAATATTTGGAAAGGTAGGTATTTAAATTGACTCGTGATGCGATCAAATATTTTTAGATTTGAATAATTAAAGATTCGTATATTTGGAAGTTTGGATGTCTGAAAATTTAGCAACTTGAGTATTTGATAATTTTTAATTGAAATATTTGGAAAGGTGGGCGTTTAAATTGAATCGTTGGAAATTTGAACATTTGAAGATTAAGTGATCAAATATTTTTAGATTTGAATAATTGAAGATCCGTATATTTGGATGTTTGAAATTTTGGCAACTTGAATATTTGACAATTTTTAATTTAAATATTGAACCTTTAAAAAAAGTTTCCTTCCTATAGCCTAAGATTATTGAAAAGCAGAGACTGCGATGCACATTGAGGTTAGGTTGGAGTTAGATTAGAAATAGATTAGGTTAGAATAGAATATAAAAGAAAACTATCTTTAAGCGTGTCTATAAATTTTACAAAAGAAATTATTTTCCTTCTTACATAATGATATCTAGTTACAACATATGTAAATAACCACTTAAGAGGCGTATAGGTATCGGAATTAAAAAATTGCAGAAAATCAAGAGAAAGAAGGGAAAAGCACGATGTAGATAACAAAAGCGGAGGTAGGTGAGTTTCTAATAAAGGAAAGGAAGAGGAGGGCGTACGAGGGAATTCCCCTGCGCATGTAAACAGGGCACACTGTATAACGGCCCTATAAAATGACTAATGATGTAAGGTGGGTGTAAAGTGAAGCGGCTATTGATTCGTAGACGCGTAAATGACACGTCTATCGGCTACCGAGGCCACCAGTCATGCTGAGGTTTTAACTCTTAGCACGGTGAACCCCCGAATCTCACTCAGCAACCTATAGAGATGATGATAAACGGTCGACGCCACCGGGAGGCTGCGGTTTACAATTACCCGGCAATATTTTTTCCACGGACCGCATTAAGAATGCTGACGGTCCGTTGATTTCGCTGTCGCAAGAAACTGCACGGACCCGTTCTATCCGCACTGCGTAACACTACGCTGTGATTCTGCAGAAAGAAACGATTTCTCCGTGGATAATGAGATCGCTACGATTTTTTATTAAAAACGAAGCCCTAGAAATTTTGATTAAAAACGAAGACCATTCAAGGGAAGTTGAAATTAGCGAAATTTCAATTATTCCCAAGATAAATCTTGATTAATTTGAAATGAAAATTGAATTAGACGGCATTTAAATCGTGGGACAAATTGAGAAGTAACGATGGTTCATTTAGATTAAGTTGAAATTAGTGAGTTATCGGGGGACGATAAAGAAGATTGTTTCTATTATTGGCTAAACGATGGTTTCGATAAAAGAAAAGAAGATACGATAGAACGCGAAAGAACGGAAAAGATGTTTACTTCTGGTCTGACGTGGAATCCAATCAACGTCTCCATTGCGACTTGACCTTACGAAAATTGGGTCGAGGATCCACGGGGATGATTAATGCTCGCGCTGATTAGTCTCGGGTCTTCGAGACGAACGAGTCTTCTACCATTAGCCGTCCTATGATCTTTGTCCATCGGTCGGGTAACATTAGATTGTTCATAAGACAGGCATAAAATCATTTTAGCTGGTACCTTTCCACCGACACCTTCGATTCCACGGAACTGATTGACATTTATTAATTATTCCTGCCAGCCCGTACAATTTTTCTTCGTCCAACATCGAACCAATACACACTTTATATTTCATATTCTTGTCCTCTTCTTTTTTACCAAATACTTGATAGACCGAAAATTTTATTTAGGAAATTTATTTTTATATTTGAATCACTTTTGAGTACTTTTTAAATTAATACGTTTTTTTTTTTTTTTTAATTTTACGTATACTATGGCATCACTGAATATCGTAAAGAAAGTATACGATACTTAGTTTGCGTACGATCGCTTGTTGCACGTAGCTTTCGCCGTTTATCAGTTAGGGCGCGCGAGGTTTGTTTATGTATGTTAACATGGCGTCGGCCTGTCTCTCCCATGAGCTCGGTTGATTTATAGGCGGAGCATCTGACAGTAGATACCACCCCCAAACTCGACACAACAGCTGTTTCGTTCTGCGGCACAACGTGAAGATAATCTTGTCAAACACCATCTACGTTATTCAGTTCTCACTAAACTTCGCGTACGATGAGCTAGGAACTTTGATTTTTCAGTCATTTTCCCTACCTTACCAACAGTAAATCAATTCGTCAAGTATTCTATTTTACTAACTGCTAGTGCGAAGGTTCTACTTTATCCACAGAAATGCAGATATCCTGTGTTGGTAAGAAGATTGCTTCTTTATCAACAGTTAGTAAGCATATACCTTTCCGTGGTAAAAGAGAAATAACATAGTTTCCGTCATAGAGTAAAAGAACTTTTACCTTCAAATATTAACTAATAGAAATTATGAAGTTTAAGACGATAATTGTTATACCAGATGGGCTTGTTTCACTATTGGAAGCTTGTAATACTTAATTGTTTCAAAAATAGACAAATTTTCTTTATTGCTAAATTCCGTTACTATACCGATCACTTTGTTATCAACAAATGTCCCTAACTAATACTGACATAGTTAAATATCAGATTATGTAAGGAATACCCTCAATCTCGATAATTGTAAAAAGTTGTAACCGACTAAAAACATTCGCCGCTCAACGAAACAGTTCTCAAACGAGGAAATAAAACAAGTATCTAAATTTCACTTGTAGTCAATTAAAGTACAAGTTATACGAACTGACCTCTAATTTTTCTTTCTTTTTTTCTTCTTCTTCTTCTTTTCGTTTCAAGCTCGAAATCAAGGCGCCATTGTGCCATTGTGCCATTCTCCTCGCGTTAACGCCTGAACCCTGGACGCGTTTTCATTAAATGGAATTTCTTAATAGAAACTTTAGCCAGGATTGGCAGCATCTGCGAGAGAGTGACGTCGGACCCGACCTTAGTGGGATTGAACAGGGGAACCGACGATCCCGTGTGTTGACGCCCGAAATGCTGTCCGATCGATCTTCGTCAGACTTGATTTCGCAGCGGTACAATCATCCAACAAATAGAATTGTACGTTACCCTAGCCGTTCCCCGAAAAACTTCACAACTGCCGTTCCTTGTCAACAGCCCCTTTCCCGACTTACACCTAAATCCTTCGTCTTCTCTCACCCCTATCCACTCGTAACCCTTAAAAATTCTCTCAGCTTCCTTTATCCTGAACGAACTATAATTTTTATCGTCTTTATCTCTTCAACGCTACAATTACCACTATTGAAATTAAACTGTAGAAATCATATGAACGAAATGAAAAGTGGTAGGTATAATGCAATGCAAAAGATAAGATGTTACGCGTATATCTGTTTCACAAAGAATCATTCAAATCCTCGCGAACACAACATCCATTGTCAACTAAAAAATTTCATTTATTTATTTGGTTTGGTATTTATAGCTATTAGGTTGGCAACTAAGGGATTGCTGATTTTGACATTAGGTAGTATTGCCAACCCAATAGTTAAACGTAGCAAAGATTTTGAAAAAAAGTGAAGAATAAAATTTAGTTACGTGAAATGAATAGAAAATTAGGGAAAATAATTTCACCAATGTTTACTTTTATTCTCCTTTTATAGCATACTTCCTCAAGTTTAATCTCAATGGAGAAGTAGAGAAGGAATGAATAATTATATGTTAGATTAATGGGATAAATTTATAGGTTATACGTTTACTAAAAATGTGTTCGTGAAACGTATGGTGAACGTAATGGCCGAGAAAATTCCAACGCCAGTGAAGGAATAACGAGCAAGAGTTTTCGTTGCAGGCGCAACGTGCTGGTCGTAGCCACGCGTTTTATCGCCTGGCGATCAACCGACACGCGTAAGTGGCATGATTGATTCTCATTGTCGGACAGCAGTCGTTACCATATTTACTAACGACCGCGTTTGTCTTAATTAAAACATTACCGTACCAACCCTCGAGCAAAGAAACGCTACTGGCGTGCCGGTAGCTCGCGACCTTCCATCTTTTTCCCTCGCGTGGTAGCCATTTTGGTCTTCGCTTGTTAACAAGATAAAAAAAGCAGCAGATAAAAATCTAAATAAAACGGTGTTGTAAAATAAATGTTTGATAGAAACAGCATGCTACGAAGAAAATTTCAATATTTAAACGTTTATACGATAACGAATTTGTGAATTTGTAACATTAATTACAGCAGAAACTCGGTTATCGAAACGTCAATTGACGAGGAAATTGAGTCTCTTGACTTTGAGAGACTGAAAAATACGAATAGAAAGAGAAAATCATTTTTTCATTTTTATCCCAAAGTTTTTGTTCCTGTTCAACATTGTCTAATATTTATAGAATGTATCAAAGTAAACGATCTTCTCTTATATAGCACCAGTCATTCGGTTAACTGGACAATTCGATTACACCGACAGTACATGTTATGATTAATTTTAATAAAAAAGTTTCTATTCTATGGAAATCGTACGAAATTTATGCGATTAAAAATTTATTATGGAGAAAATTTTTTAAGGAATCGTTTAAACTACATTTATTTCTTTATAAAAGTGGAAGGAACTAGATTCAGAGTATGAAATCTAGTTTTGCTTATTAATTTAAAATAAAATAAAAATAAAAATTAAGAATTTTCTTAATAAAAATAAAATACAAATTTTTAAATAAAAATTAAGAATTCTCTCGATAAAAATAAAATACAAATTAAATAAAAATTAAGAATTCTCCCAACAAAAATAAAATACAAATTTTTAAATAAAAATTAAGAATTCTCTTAACAAAAATAAAATACAAATTAAATGAAAATTAAGAATTCTCCCAACAAAAATAAAATACAAATTAAATAAAAATTAAGAATTCTCTTAACAAAAATAAAATACAAATTTTTAAATAAAAATTAAGAATTCTCTTAATAAAAATAAAATACAAATTAAATAAAAATTAAGAATTCTCTTAATAAAAACAAAATACAAATTTTTAAATAAAAATTAAGGATTCTCTTAACAAAAATAAAATACAAATTAAATGAAAATTAAGAATTCTCCCAACAAAAATAAAATACAAATTAAATAAAAATTAAGAATTCTCCCAACAAAAATAAAATACAAATTAAATAAAAATTAAGAATTCTCCCAACAAAAATAAAATACAAATTTTTAAATAAAAATTAAGAATTCTCTTAACAAAAATAAAATACAAATTAAATGAAAATTAAGAATTCTCCCAACAAAAATAAAATACAAATTAAATAAAAATTAAGAATTCTCTTAATAAAAATAAAATACAAATTTTTAAATAAAAATTAAGAATTTTCTTTGTGTGTAATATTTTTCTACAAACATTGCTGTCTGTCCGTCTTCTTAAAAAATTTCAATTAAATCTTTTGATCTTCCACTCCGAACAAGAATTTCAACATTCTCCTTTCTCCATCTCGCTTTCCAGAAGAAGGAAAAGCTTCATGGTAGAATATCGGAGAAAAGCAAAAAAAAAAAAAAAAAGAAAGGAAAAGAAGGAACGAACGGATAGACGTACAGAGTGGTAAAGGCAAAAGGAAGCAGTGGCAGCGCGAAGAATGTCATAGCTAGTTGTTTCTGACCGAGGGGGGAGGCTGACACCTTCGTGATGGATGATCGTCGACCGTCCGCTAAAGCTGCCGTTGCTGCTGCTGACGCGGCCGCCGTCGGAATGGCTGTTGCTGCTATTGCTTCTGTTGCTGCAAGTACGAAACACATGGCCACGGAACTCTTGGGACGCCAATGCCGCGCTATTTCATCGTTATTTCGCGCTACGCTAAATAGGTCAACTAGGTCTAATCTATAATTTGAACATTGTTGCTGATTATCTGATAATTGTTCCTTTTATTATTATTCAAAGTAGTAAACATTGGTCTGAGTATTAAAATACATGACATTCGCGTGGAAATTCTTATTTAACTTTTGACAAATTATCCTTAATTATCTTTGAAAAATTAATTAGCTAAATAACTGAAATTAAATTCCATACTCGGACGTTCTCTCCAGTTTTATAAAGAAATAAATATAATTTAAACGATTGCTTAAGAAACTTTGTCCATAGAGAATTATCTATATGAAAGCAAAATTTTCCACTGGGAATTTTATTTCAATTTCGTTAGCAGCAGCTGCCAACGCTTTCAAGTGTTTTATTTGAAATTTACTTTAACTAAAAGATAAGACAATTGAAATAAATAAAGGAAGAAGCGTATGATATATCTTGAAACAATTTCCAGGGTGCAATCCTGGTTTCACAAAAAAAGATGAGACTGAAAGAACGTCGAGTGGGACTCAACAAAAGAGTGCAAAGGGTTAAATAATATCTGCAATCGCTGCTCCATGAGAAACCTGGTGGAAAATACTTGAAATTCCAGAGAAAATAATTAGAACGTAGGTAATATTTCTATTGCAACATACGCTACACAAGAAAATCTCCAGCCTCTGAAAAGTCGTCTTATATCTTGGAAACCACCCCGGCTTCCTCCACAATTTCTCCATTATGGAGGATGGCTTTGGTACACCATCAGCTTGGTAACTTAATCCCGGAGAAGTTAGAAGAAAGATGACAGTACGATGGAGCTGAAGAGGAGAGAAATTGGCCCGAGGGTCTCCCGCTGAGAAACAAATTTTTCCGCGAGCAAGTAGGTGCAAAGTACAGTAAGCTCGGCAGCATTCAGCGGACCCGGGGATGTAGAGGCGGTAGCACTCGATGCTGTGCCGCTGGGAGCGTGCTAATGGCTACTGACACACAGTTTTGATGGATCGGCCACGGCTCTTCCTCCTATCCCGCACTCCGCCGCAACGAAATATGCGAGTCTAGCGATACGCCGACGTTCCACGATGAGAGGAAATGCACTGACAAACAGGAAGACGAGCTGGAAATGTTATTGCGTTTCGTACGGACCGCAATCCTGCAGATGATCAATATCTAGGTCAACTAACGAAAAACATTCGTTGAGATACCATTTTCATGAAATCCTTTGGGTTACACTGTGTTTCTTCAGTTACATTTTTGATGAAAGTTGTAGTTCAAGTAAGAGAATCGCCAATTTCCTGTGTGACAGGCGTTGATCTCGTTTCACAAACTGTACAACGCTTGCTACGCTTACATTTTGTACACAAATTTTCCTGGGAAATACATTGAGGATATATATGTGCGCGAACGAATTGAAATGTATGAATAGGTTAGCAGAAATATAAATGAACAAATATTATAGAAACTACATTACCGGTAAGTGGTTTTCTTCATTCCAACGATTGGTTACATTGCAATGACAGTAGAATTCCATTTATCTGAACTGATTGAAACAGTATATTTGTATACCTGGACTTCACATGTAGAATATAGCAGTATACCTTGATTGGCAACTAGGTGATTGTGGATTTTGTCAATAGATGGTCTTAGCACAGTCTTTTGTTTTGTCAACGTATTCAAAGCACCTAACCTATATTGTTTCCTTGTTGTTTGGACTTCCACCTTTAATGTAGTAAATAAATTGTATCGATTAGTCGTTTAGTTTCGTTTTTATCCCAATTCAAAAATGCAAGAACAAGACGCTCACTTCAGACATATTTTATTGTATTATTTCCGAAAAGGTAAGAACGCATCGCAAGCACATAACAAGTTACGTGTCGTATATGGGAATGAAGCGTTGAAAGAGAGGCGGTGTGAAAATTAGTTTGCCAAATTTCGTTCTGGTGATTTTTCAGTGAAAAATGCTCAACAATCTGGCCGTCCAATTGTTGATGAGACCCATATCAAGTCCATTATCGATTCAGATCGTCGTAGCACAACGCGCGAGATTGCAGAGAAGCTCAATGTATCGCGTACATGCATTAAAAAAAATTAAAACATCTCGGCTATGTCAAGAAACTCGATTTATGGCTCCCTCGTCAGCTTAAGGAAATTCATTTGACGCATCTGCGATTCGCTTCTGAAACGCAGCGAAATTGATCCATTTCTGAAACGACTGATTACTGGTGACCAAAAGTGGATTGTTTATAACAACGTTAATCGGAAAGGATCGTGGGTGATGCAAGATGAACCAGCCCAGACGACACCAAAAGCTGAAATTCAGCAAAAAACGATTACGCTGTCAGTTTGGTGGAATTATAAAGGAATTCTGTACTTTGAACTTTTATCAAGAAACCAAACGCAGTTCAAGAAAAGTGGCCGAAATTGGCAAATCGTAAGGGTGTTATTTTTCAGCATGATAATGCAACACACATTTTTGGTCACTCTCCAAAAATTATTGGAACTAGGTTAGGTTGTGTTGTCACAACCACCATGTAGCTCTGATCTTGCGCCTTCAGATTACCATTTATTTCGTTCCATGCAGAACTCCTTAAATGGTAAAATTTTTAATAACGCTGATGATGTGATATCACATTTAATTCAGTTTTTTTCTGGCAAAAATCAGAAGTTTCATGAACATGGAATTATAACACTGCCTGAAAGATGGCAAAAGGGGATCGATAAAAATCGACAATACCTAATTGAATAAAGTTATATTTTTAAGCAAAAATTTTGAATTTTCTTTCTTATTTAAAATACGCAATCACTTAGTTGTCAGCCTTACATGCTAGGCACGTTCACATAAGCAGATTCAGCCCGTAGAAATTTATTTAATCAGATACCAACTAAAATTCCCTAGGTATAAATAAACTCCAGATAAACGAACTGTACAGTATCATAAATGAACGTTTTATGGATCATTAGTCTTCTCGAAAATATCATTACGTTGCTAGAAAAACACCTGACGGGACAAGCATAGCAGATCAGTTTTCTCAAACAAATTACTGAAAGAACGTCAATGGCCAACGAGTAGGTCCAGCGTATCAACGATCGTTTATAGTTTCCAACGAACGACACGAGCATCGGGACTGGCTATCGTGAGCTAGTGATGCATAAAAATAATAAGAGGAGAAAGAGCGTGACGATTTCTCGACGAGAAGAAGGAGCGAAGCGACGGGTCTCGGAACCGCGATACGTAGATACGCGAGGAAACGGATAGATACTAATTGGGCAAAGGAAACGAGACGAAAGTACTTGGAAAGAACAGAGAGAGGGCGAGAGAAGAAAATGAAAGAGTAGGAGACAGCGACGGCGGCAGACGCGACGGCGACACGGGCATCCGCTCGCGTTGTTCGCGGTGACGCATCTGTCCCCAAGGATACACCCCTGGTCCCGAGGCCTACAGACGTCCAACGTTCAGAAATTCCCATTGACAACCTGTTCACCTCCGCTCGACGACGTGTTCACCGCCACAAAGTATTCCATAGAACCGCCGCGACACCGATACCTTCAGTCGAGGACTTCCTGGGACCATCTTCGGTGCTCACTTTGCCTTCGAGGTTAGAAAACGAGAGCAACAACTATGGGACCTTGGTACGGTATACGAAAATAGGATAAAGATTTCTGAGAATCCTGCAGAGGCTTTTCTTGACTTCTGTGCGATGCATTAAATTCTGTAGAATTCTACCGAAGGTATCGATCTGGCGAAAATAGTCGAAAGGATCGATGCAGGAACACGTTTCTGATTTTGGCAGTTTTACGTGGATTTGTCTACTAGTTGATTAGGTGAGAGCATGTGTGATGGTGTTAGACTTTGAAGTATTTAGAGGAAAGTCATTACAAGTTTGTTTGATTCCAAATACGAAAGTTTTATGGTGTTTGCTGAAGTTTCAGTTAAATTATATTTATTGAGACTAATTTTAAGGAAAGAATCAGATGAACAATTCCAATTTTTCTTTTTTTTTTTTTTCCTGGCTAATATACAGAATGTGTTACAAAGTATTATCAAATTGATATATAAACCTTCAGCTATAATAGAACAGAAATATATGTGTATAAAGTTAAAACACGAAATCCAGGCTCTTGGTATACGATTTTAGTAAAATATTTCTCTTTTACGTTACTTGTCCCATTAAATTAGCTGTTTAGTAAGTCTCATATATATTAATTTATCGATATTCCCAATTTGAGGACTAAAATTAATTTTCAAACATTGTAATACTGTTAGCGCCGTGTTCTTCGCTTATTCTACTTTCGTATCGTACTTTTAACACTTAGCCAACCGAACAGGGAGATCTGCCCTCTGTGAAGAACATCGCCGGGTGACCGAACAAGGAAATCTCCCTTTTTCACTTTAGCAACGCGTTTTCTTTTTTGTTGTAGTTTTTATTAGATATTGTTTACCTGGAATTGTTGTCAATTAATTGCGCCATTGTTTCTGCTTTTATAACGTACAGTATATAACAAAATACACCAATTTTGTGGTGTTAAAATTAATAAAAAAATTAAACTATCAGTTATGACTAAATAAGGTTAGAATCGAACGATACCATGCTGTAAAAAAATATTAAAATGCATTATGAATTTTTAATTTCACTTTCAAGTCGTGTTATTTATCTTTAATTGTCTTTAATGTTTTTAATTTTACCTTTTTATTTTTTTATACTTTTAATTTGATGTTTTATATATATCTCACATTTTTCCAACATCCTCGTACAAACATGCATCCTCATGGAGTTCATACGAAAACTATATAACTTGAATTTACCATGACCAACATCTGTACCTTGATTTTTTTTTTTTTTCCTTTGCCCATTTTTACTCTCACAAAACGTACAAATATTCCTAGTAAATTTTGGTCCCAAAGAATCGAACCACTGCAAGACGGTTGCATGTTTCGAGAGATTAAACGCGTGACTAGGAATACGAATCCTTAGGGACGTGACAAGAGGTCGCATAAAGTGTAGGATCATGTAGGTACGTCCGGCCGGATCTCTCCAGAGAGTTCCCGTGTACCTGGCCTAACATGCCCACAGACTGAAGAATTTTCGACAGGACTACAGCATTAAGAATCCATATCTCAGAACCATGGCTTTTTTTACCTACGAAACTTGCCTCCTGTCTTCCTCAAACTTTTCTGCTTACATAATATAACATTTTTAACTCGTAACTGATATAGTAATGATTTTATCATATAGACTGATATGTGTAGCAATTAACGAAAAATGACATTGTGATTTTTACATACACTGGTAGTCGTCAAATTATAATTATATTGATTGACAATAAAATATCTTATGAATAGTATTTTCCAAATTAACTGCGGAAATAAAAATTCCTAGGTTTTCATAGATTTTACCTTATCAGTTATGGATGAATTTGAAAAAGTTATGGAATCCGAGTAATTGGACTGTGAATGAATTGAATGTGCAGAGATTTTCTGCATCCACTAAATGCCATAGTGAATACTATACATATATTAGATATTTAATATACCATTTCGTATTGTTTACATCTTTTGCATTTTTGCGCTTTTATATTGGGTTGGCAACTAAGTGATTGTCAATGCCACCTAATGACAAAATTTCCAATCACTTAGTTGCCAACCCAATAACACGATCCTAAAAGTGAATTCTCCTTTCAAAATTATTGTGAAAAATGAAATTGTTTCAATAATTGTTGTGAAAAAAGTGATATTGGTTTTGTCATTAGGTGGTATTGACAAAATTCGCGATCATTTAGTGGCCAACCCAATATTTCTAACAGACGCATAAACACCCTATTGATAATATTGAATAAAAAATAATAGAAGCAATGAACATCGTGTTGTTCGATAATAATTATCTAGGTTTTCTATTAAACGAATTTCAAGCGTTTCACGATCGATATTAGGACAAAGTAACTCATCCAACTTGGACGCTGATAAGATTCGAGGAACGCCAGGCACGCTAGAAAGCGAGTGTGTCGCGATCGTGACGATGACGGTGGAGAATCACCAGGTTAGAGCTTCGAAACCGGATCATTATCTCCCACTGATGGCATGCTCACTTTCTCATGCATCCTCGAGTGGGATTAATTAACATCTCAGATAAATATCTAAAAGAGAAACCGAGGTCAGTTCGAGCTGTCTTTCGATTTTCGAAACATCTATTTCCAATACGATTCTCGTTCTATGCATCAAATATACACGTGATCGCCGCACATTGCGAAAATAAACTCTCGATATCATGGAATCGTATCGTTGTTCGATCGATTATCCATTTCCGCTCGATGTCGAAAACAACATACGATAGAATAATGTTCGAACAATACTCGCTGATCGAAATTTATCAGAATTCTGTCTATATCTGTTCTTTGTGCTCGAGGAACAATGAGTTGGCGATAATGGTCACCGATTATAGAAATTCCAAACTCTTTGATAAAGGAATACTGGGACAAAGATGATAAAGAAGAGTTATAAGGTACCTGGGGCCATATTCAATACAAGTTTCATACGATTGATTCTATAATACTTTTCTATACGTTGTTTCAAATATAGTATGCTCTTAAAATTTATCGTACTTACAATATAACACGTCATGAAGTTCCAAATCTAAAAAAAATTCCTTCAGAAATGTCAGATTTAAACACAACCCTCTCCAATATCCGTACGATTAAAAATAACAAATATATGTCGGTTGAAAAATATTTAAAAATATATGAATGGATTAATATTTCCCAAGAAGACGATATTATACCCAGGGCCGGCGCAAGGCAGGTTGAGCGCGTTCGCCGGATCCCGGCCCCGCGTTTCGAGGGGCCCCTCGGTCTACGAAAATTACCCAATCAAAAAACACCGATTTTGATTAACTTTTTACAGAATGACGGTACCATTAACAGATGCAAGACATTTTTGTAGTAGCGATGATTCGGTTTAAAGGAGTGGGAAAAATCATGAAAGTTCAGTGTAACTCCATAAAGTCCTCATATCCTGGAAACTACTTTAGATAAAAAAATCCAGGCGCTTTCAGAGAAATGTACTTTTTAAAGAAATTAAACTACATCAATAGTTTTCTGCAAAAGTCATACCTGATTACAGATTTTCTACTTTCATTGAATTTTTGTCCCTTGAAAACGAATTATGCATGCGAAAAAATATTACTTGGATTTGTTTAAAAAGACTGCTTATAAAAAATATATAATATGTAACAGCATGTGTAAATAAATAATTCCGCGTTGTAAAATTTAAGTATAGGATTTGAACGTGTATTCAGGCCCCGCAAAAGGTCACGCCGGCCCTGATTATACCAACTTTCAAAATGCTAATTTTTATATCCAGTGTTTTTCCAATTTTCCCAATGAACTTAAATGCGCTTATTCTAGTTCCACGCTTCTTTCAAACTCCTATTGCCAAATTCAAAATCTGTGAAATATTCAACTTCCAGCAACTTAGATCAATTCATCCTGAATCAACTCAGATATACCTATCATCCTTTCAAAAGAATGATCGCAAGGTAATTCTATTATACTCTGCGTTTCTTTCGAGCATTCTTCACACTGACCAATGTTCTTTTGCAAAATAGATTGCCATTCTTTGAGGCCTAACACGAATACTACAATATGATTCATATCATATTCGATGCAGACAAACAAAGGTTAACAACACGTTTCTAGAAAACACCAGATTTAGCATACGACAAACTCGCACCAATGTCAGGTAAGCGCCATCATACCAACAAACCAATTCCAAGTTGTCATTCAAATATTCATTGTAGGTCTTTGTAAGCATCAACGCATATCGCGTCAGCCTGCAATTCAAAAAAAGAATCAAAAACAAACAATGAGAAGGCGGCTGTGATTCGATTCTTATAGCAGCGTGTATCATTGGCATATACAGTTGGACCGAGTTCAGGTATCTTCGCGTTATCTCGGATGCGGGTCTAGGCTGGGTATATCGGTGGAACGCGTCCCGGTATCGGCGATCCCGTTGCCGACTGCGTTGGCTAGTTAGAAGAAAGGGATCCGTGAAAAGGAAGAACGGACTGAATGACACGGTCACCGAAAATGACAGGTACACGACTTGGAAGAGCCGTGGACGTGGGACCGATATCGCAACCGCATCTGACACAAACCTTGGTCAGCCAACTCCGTCTCGTCTTCTTTCTCCGTCCTTTTCTTCTTCCTCTCGTTCTCTCTCGTGTCTGCCTGCCAATATGCCTACCTGTCAACACACGCTGCATTCAATTAACTCGGGGACCAGTTTCACGCCTGTGTAATGACGCGGAAATCAAACTTTACCCACCCCCGTGCCCCTCGCCGACCCTCAAGACGGACGCGGTCCTGTAGGACGCCAGGGAACGACGACCTCGTTCTCGTGAGCAGCTCTCGTTCTGACAGGCCACGGGAACATCCTTGAATCGGAATCTTGCATATCTAGGAGCTGAAAAGAAGAGAATTTGAGGAATAGGGAGTTGGAAAGTAAGAGAATCTGAGAGGAATTAGAATGTTACATGCAGTATGTGTACACTATAGCGTGGATTTTGTAACTATTTGTTTTCAGATTATTTGGTGAACAGAGAGGATGTAGTCGGAGGAAAACCCAATGTACATTATGAAATTTGTAGCAAAAGAAGTTTAGGATTATTTGGAGAAGTAAAGAGGACTATTTGGAAGAAAATCTAATCTCCACAAGTGATAAGTATATTGCAGATATTCTTGCAAAACTCCTATTTTTATGAATTAATTAAAAAATGCCACCTACAAGGAAATTGTTTTATCCAATAGATATTATACCTACGTAACGAGTTTTGTACTGTGGATATTTTACATATGTTTTTATATTACATGCATTCTGTGCATTTTTGCATTTTGAAATTTGCCTTAAATGCAGAACAATCGGTAGTTTAGTGATGAATCTGTAAACCAAGGTCACTGAAAGATTACTAAAATTGTTTTGTCGTTGGTCTTGGCATTTGTACATAAGGACTTCATATGATTAATAAACTTAATAGAATGGGACAGTGACAAGGCTGAAATAGAAAAGTAAACAACTCGAGAAAGTCTAATCCTGCAATCTATGCGGCAACCGTGAGCAACACGAAATCAGCAGATCAGCGACGATTACAAGAGGGTAAAGATAGCGTTATCTCTTATCTACAAGCAGTCCGGGATCTCAGCATCCGCTATCTATCGATGGAATTAAGAAAGCTTAACCTGGCTAGATTAAATTAAAATCGGACTTTATCGGGGCCACTGCGTATTTCCTCTTATCTCCACGCTGACCGATAATGCGTTTACACCTTAAGAGAATCCGCGATCTCCAATAGGACACTGGTATCTTAGACTGATAGATCGATAGATCGATAAGCTAGTTGCTTTTATTTCAAAACTTTTACATTTCTACATACATTATATTGTTTCATAATTTGGCAAACTGTTCTGTGTATACTAAGTATATTTGTGTAATTATAATTAGGTGTATTATATATTGTATATTTAATTAATATTAATTAGATTAATTATTAAAAGTGTGTTTCTTTTACAGACACGTCTTTTACAACGACGCATCTTTATATGAACATGAAACCTAATCTGTCGAATGTTGTGGTCTTTATTTTGATAGAACAAAATGGATATACGTAATTCGATAAAATAATATAAAATTAAATTAAATTAAAAAACGAAAGGAACTTTTCGAACGACCTAATATTATAATAATTGAACTGTGCGCGTTTCTGCATTTACAGAAAATTTAAATTTAAAATATAGGAAAACATATTAAATACTCAAAAATATTACAATACTTGGTAGATGAGACAAATCTCTGCTTGTATTCCATTTCTTTAAATCATGTTGAAAAATTTCCATAAAACATGGTAATAAATTCAAGTACATTTGAAGAAAGAAAATAAATTTTTATAAAATATGTTCTATAAAATAGTTTCTATTAATTTCTATAAAAATAATTTCTATAAAAGTTAAAAGATTTACCATTTTTTGTATACTTTGGAATATTTAAAAAATAAATCATGATCATCGTCGACACATCTTTAAAATAAACATGATAGAAAGAAAAAAGACGTAGACACGAAAAATAGATTAAAATGTAAGTACAAACAACGGTACTGAAAATTGAACAGGAAGAGCGAGTTGCTGTGTTCGAGGCTTGTTTACGGGCGAATGAAAATTACACGACGGTACCAGCCACCCCTTGGTTCGACGCGTCCATTCATTAACACTTCATATCCCGTTGCGACGTGCTGGTAACGAGCCTGTCATAATTACCGCGCTAACTTTATTACTGCGGATACACGCTCTCCTTGCCCGGGCTATGATACTCGTGCGTCATAGGGCAAATCGAGCGCGCACCCTTCGTTCCACAAGGAAACACGAGCCCCCCGCAGCTCTGAATTTAGAACTCTCAACATATCAAGCGCTATGTTCTCCTGGATGTTTGTGTTTCCTATAAAAGTTCAGAGATATACCATTTTTTATATACTTTGGAACATTTAAAAAATAAATTATGATCATATCTTGATGATATATTTAACACTAGAACTACCACACCAATCAAAATGACTGGTTCTACAATTTTATAAATGTGGCAACCCTCGTTTAGGGATGATGGTTCCAGATGGATTAATAATACAAAAAATGTACTACATAACATGGAATTTCTTCTGTAAGAATATAATAAATCAACAAATATAAAAATATTCTATTATTTGGTATTTTTTAAAGACCAGCCATTTTGGCTCTAGTGTTAAAATAGAAGTTCTAGTGTTAAAATAAAAAGAGAAAAAGCATAGACACAAAAAATAGATTAAAATTTGTTTCATTTGTTGAACACGATAATTTTCTTCACGATGCCTGTTTCGTTGCATGGATTCGTTTTCTTTACAACCAGTGAACGAAATTACAAAGAAAGTAGATCTTCAGATTCAATCATTTTATTTAATACATATAAATGACATAAACGCTAAGTAAGCACTCTACAGTAATAGAGTTGTATTCTGATACAAATAAATCCTCGATATCTCTTGTTCAATAACAATTGTCATTTTTAATAACAATCAATCAGTAGTCGATGAAGTTTAAGCTGCTGGCTTCTGAAGAAGATCCGAATGGAGCTCGAAAAGAAACTCGACGCATATCTTCAAAGCTGCTTCAAATTATCTGCATGCTTTGATCATCAGAACGCGTCAATTTTAACTTTCCTGAAATTTAACAACAGGGTGTTCCATATCACGCGGCAAAGATAATGGAAAAATGGAAAAATCTACGACAACTTACCTTCATGGTCAAATGACCATTTTCGGTCATTTCGGTCAAGCTTGCAGTCGTGTCAAAGAACTTTGCAATCTTTCAAAAATTCCAGGTGTGTGTGGAATAATACAAACCGAGCGTAGCCATTTTGAGCACCTTCTGTGAAGATAAACTGTCGCGGATTACTGTGACATAAAAGTGGCTATAACCTAGGAACAACATCAAATAGGACACATATTTATATGAATTCGTACCATTATTTTTGTGTCCCCTGTCCACTCGTCAAGTGGGCCCCACATGTTATGAAACATCCTGTATATACAAATACAGAAAAAAGGTAAACTACCAAAAATTGTATTACCAAAAATTTCAATTCTCCGTGATACTTTCAAAGCACACGATCATTCTAAATAGATCGAGTGACATTTCCAACTTAACCCCCATCGATTGTACATGGAATAACGCACACTGGCGCATAAACGTATCCAGCAGCCATCAAAGTCGACACGCGAGAGCGTAACCCGCGCGAAGTCAGCTTTTGCCTGGAAAAAAAACTGCTTAAGCTACTATCTTCGATCTGAAAAAAGGGCAATTTACGAAACCAAAAGCATTGGACCGCGTGGAAATTGTAATCCGATCGGAATCGTGCCAGCTCGAACATTCGCCACCGTTTGCACGCACCATTCCGCCCACCGATGGCTAATTACATTTATTCAATATTTACGATGATACGATCTAGCGCGTAGTTCGAGCCTGCGAGTGAGTCAGGTCAAATGAAAGGGCAGATCGAGCCCAGTGCACAGTCATTCTGCGATCGAAGCTTTCCTTAATGCCGACATGTCCATTTCGCCTTTCCTTTCTACGTCTGGCAACACTGCTTCAATATATTTCCCTATTTAATCATTTTTAGGACTTTTATTATAGGACTCCTATAGACTTTTTGGTATTAATTTATAAAAGATAACAAAACGAACAATAAACAAAAATGAGTTATTTTACAGGTTTTTCTCGTTTTTTCTTCAGTTGCTTCTTTTGGAATTTTTCGTTTTAGAATTAGCAAAGAGATATTGAATTTTTCATGTTACGTATAAAAGTTTGCTATGGTGAGCCTCATACGAACAGCGAAAATTAACTAATAATTTAACAATAATAATGTTGGAACGATCCATGTCGTATCATTTACAGTAGCAATGACCAATTCACAATTAAAAATTAAATGTTTCTTATGGTTCTTAATTATTCTAAATTTATCTATACTACTCTATCTATACTACTATAATCTATACTAATCTATACTAATCTATACTACTCTATACAATTAAGAACTATAAAAAACATTTAATTTTTAATTGTGAATTAGCCATTGCTATTGTAAATAATACAACATGAGTCGTTCCAACATATTGAATTATTAGTTAACTTTCACTGTTGATTTAATTTAGATATCCATTCTAAATTTATCTACTTAGAAAGTGAAAGTTAAAGTTTTATTCAAAATGCGCCCTTTTGTTTCATTCTCTTCCCTGAAAATTCTTATGCGATCAGATATTAACTAAACCCCATTTTGCCATTTTTTAATACCAAATACCCGAGTACAAGAGTAACACTGAATCGTCGAAACGAATTAGATGCACGTAGCATATGATTTTCAGCAAGAATTATGAAAACTCAGTGTCGCGTTTCCAAGAAGACGTTTCATTTCAAGCGTGACGCCTTTAGAGTTGATCCTCTTGTCAGTCAAACATCCAGTCACAACAATTCAGCGGGTGGTTACCGATGGACAAACAGCTGTCTATTCGGACACGAAGAACGTTGCCATTCTGTGAGAAGTTTATCTTCATAAAAGCGAGATAACTGGCTATTATTCGGTCGATCGTCTCTATTCTAACCAGCACGAAGGCAAAAGTCAGGAAGCCACGTGAAATAAAAGGAGGAAAGCTTAGCTCTGGATGGGCGGAATTTTGACGAGAAGATGGTTCCCTCGAGAAACAGAAATCTCGCACCTCTTCCCGCTTCGTCTGGATCCTCCAACGAAGAAATTTCCAGCTGAACCCATTTCTTTTTTCGTATTTTATACGCGAATTTCGTCAAAGTGACTATCAACGTGGTTTGTGAATTATTGGACAACATTTCTGAATCTGGAAGCTTCAAATAGAGAACAAAATACAAATTATTGCAATTTGATTTTGTGATCTAATTGTTGATCGATGATTATTTAGTGTCACGTTAAGAGGGAATTTTTATGCCTTGTGTTATGCAAACTAAAAAAGTTCGTCAAAAAGTTTATTTAAATAATTGTTATAGCACCTTAAAGTTTATTTTCTCTTTTTAAAAAACACATTTTTTCTTTAAACCCGCCAAAATTTTTAATTTTACACTATTTTCTACCTTTTTTTTAGTTCATCGAGAAGAAATATATATATAATAATTTAATCCTTTTTTGGTTTTTCGTTTCAGTTAAAAAGTACGAGTTGGATCTTTCACGCCGATTGAAAACTGCAGCCCATGAAATAGGCTTAGAAATCTGTTATAATGTTTCTTTTTACTTTAAAAAAAATATTTTTGTATTCGTTAAATGTATATAAAACCATACCTCAAAATTCAATAACTTCATTTCTTTCTTTCTCTTCTAAAAAAAATCACAAAAAGACGCTGTTTTAGAAGATTGTAATTCAGGACCTTAAGTTTCAAAATAGACAGAATATAATAATATTATATAATAAAATAATAATAATAATAGCAGATATATAATTGACAGTTTATTGATAATTGAAGGTTAAAACTTCCAATAAAATTTTTTCTAGGTTAAGTATCATTCCTAAATCTTATGCCACTATTTTCATTGAAGTAAATTAAAATTTCATTATACTGGTATCACCTTTAAAAGTACGATAATAAATGCAATAATAAACGTACCAATAACGAGACGTCCTTAACAAAGTACTTTATTTTTCTTGAATCATTCGGTGCAAATCACGTTCGTATCGATCGTATCTAAAGGACACTTTAGACGAAATACGATTTTCCACTTAGAATATTATCCTTTCTATTCGAGCGCCTCTTCAACAAAATTCTCATTTTGAGCCCGTAAATCGGCAAACGTAACCGTTGTCTCAAATCACCGTACTTTTCGAATTCATCGTACAACTTTTTCTATTGTCCAAATCTATAACATCTTCCTTTGACGTTTGAACGTGATGCAGATGTCGTTTTTCCGAAACGATCTCGAAAACTGTCATCGGGGCACAACTCGCCACGGAAATCGAAAATTCAACGCACAAATATCGGGTTGCACGAGACACAGGGTGAAATCACGGGGTGCGAATGCCATCGGTCGATCGATCTTCCAGCTCGAATTTTCCATAATTCTGGCCATTTTCGGAATGGCGGCGGCTTTTTGTATGCCGCTCGCACGAAATCGTAGCAGGGACATGGGAAAGCCCGCACAATGGAGTCATCGATCATTCGGTATGAGAGTTGCTCGATTGCTGGTCTAACCGTGCGGCCTCTCGTCGGCCCACGAATGCGAGCGTAATCGAGTGTATTTACCGAATGTTTCGTCGAGTGCACGCGAATCCACGCGTTTCGTGCGCTTCTCTTCCGTTTGTTTCTATTGTTCCACGAAATTCCGAACAATAAGAGAAATCGCGAGTGCGAACATTTTTATCTGATTGTAGTTGCTTGTGTATTATTTTTCATATGAACTGAAAGTTTTAATTGCATACGATTTGTCGTTTAATCTGGACAAAAATTGATTGTCTGTGATAAGTCTAGGTGTCTTTCTTGTACAGGTTGCTTCATATTATTTTTAATTGTCTTTAATTATTTTTAAATATTGTACACTATGTTTTAATTTTTAATTATGAATTAGGCCATGATAGGTCTAGGTGTCTTTCTTGTACAGGTTGCTTCATATTATTTTTAATTGTCTTTAATTATTTTTAATTATTGTATACTATGGTCTAATTTTTAATTATGAATTAGGCCATGATAGGGCTAGGTGTCTTTCTTGTACAGGTTGCTCCATATTATTTTTAATTGTCTTTAATTATTTTTAATTATTGTATACTATGGTTTAATTTTTAATTATGAATTAAGCCATGATAGGTCTAGGTGTCTTTCTTGTACAGGTTGCTCCATATTATTTGTAATTGTCTTTAATTATTTTTAATTATTGTATACTATGGTTTAATTTTTAATTGTGAATTAAGCCATGATAGGTCTAGGTGTCTTTCTTGTACAGGTTGCTCCAAATATTTTTTAATTATTGTATATTATGGTTTAATTTTTAATTATGAATTAAGCCATGATAGGTCTAGATGTCTTTCTTGCACAGGTTGCTTCATATTATTTTTAATTGTCTTTAATTATTTTTAATTATTGTATACTATGGTTTAATTTTTAATTATGAATTAGGCCATTACTACTGTAAATGGTACGACATGGATCGTTCGAACAAATTGAAATTAATTTTAGTTGATCGTATAATTTTCTACAAAATGGATAATTTTTAAGAATGTTACGAATATTTAGTAATCACAGTGTGAGACTGTTAGGTTGGGCGTAGGTTGATACTTGAAAATTAAGAAGTTGGTCAGTCTTTATCGATATCCGACTAAGGAACTGATTGAGGTTAGGTTAACGTACGAAAAACAATCGATCATTTTCAGAACCCCGAATCGAACAGACACAAAGTTACTCCAAGCGAATATTCAAAACTTATTTTCCATTGTAAGACATATTCTACAGCAAATAAATGTATTTCGTAAGATTTCGTAAGAATATGAAATAAAAAAAAAAAAAAGAAAATGGGTCTCTTATTTTTTTTCTTGCAAAGATCTTCTTCCTGGAGAAATTCTGTTATCTAAACCATCTCCAATTGCAGACAAATTCCACAGAGTAAAAAATGCAGACTCCGAAACAGCAAGTTTGGCGCATCCTGCGAAAGTTCGGCACAGACCAAGTTCAGCATAGTAAGGCGAAGACGAAGCGGGGGAAGAGGACAAGATGTTGTTGGTCGCAGATAAAAGGGAACTGCAGCAAGGCGACTGCGGCTTAGCATGACAATGCAGGTGCCTCATCCCACGTCAAAACGCAGCGTGGCGCCACGACGAGATAGGTACCAGACCGATCGACTGGTTTGTAATTGTTTAAGAGGATTAGCCAGAGTAAAGTTTACGCGTGTCCAAGCCGGAGAGGGAGGAGAAAGAAGCCCAGTCGCTGATATTTATCCGAACATTAGACTCGGCTAAACTCGAATTTACCAGCTTGATCCCGGAAAATAACATTAAAAGTGACTGGAATCGTTTGAACGTCGAATTACACGCCTCATCAACCGACAGTCGCCTCTTTCAGACGAATTCTTGTGGTTCGTCGCTTTGCAAATATCTGAAGAATTTCTATATCGATTCTAACCTCTGAACAGGGTAGCTGTTTGCTTTTCTTTTTTTTCCTTTTGGGGATCATAGTGTGTCGGTTTGATTTTAGTAACAATTCTTTAGGTAATTAGGACACAATTTGCAGAGTTTTATCATGAGAAGTCATTTTCTTATGAAAATTTCTTAATCAATAGGATAAATCAATAGGAGAAAGGTTAAATCAATTTTATACTACAATATATTTTAATTTTTAAAAAATGAAACTCTAACCTCTAAATAACAAACTCTCTGTACCCTAACCTTTACAACTTACAAAAACGCGACGTAAAAGATAAGGCAAACACACAAACATACGTAAACCCAAAGTGAAAGATACCGAAAAAGACAGCGACAGCTAACATTCTGGGCCCAATTCGCAGGCAACATTATCATCAAACCCGAATTAACGAATATCGACGTACGAGGAGAGCGAGAGGACCGATGCACGAGGGCGTTCAGGTGAAAAAGATCGGCCGACAGTGAGAATCAGAACTATGAGACGTGAGGGAAGTTCGATCAAGATGAAGATTTCCTGATCTGATGCACGGCACAGAACGGATGTCGCGGGTGGCCGCAGGTGGCGCCCTCGATATAAGCTCTTCTGACTGAACCGCTGATACAGGACCGCTCTCCTAAAACTTTCACGGCGGAATGTGTCATCCTGTCACTGAACCCACATGGGGTAAGAGACGTCCCATGGGCCCGTCAACCGCGTCCCTCCAACTCCTATATCTTTCTCCGTCTTTTTCTTTCGCTTCCTCCGAATCTACTTCATCCAACTTAAACGTTGTTTTGTACACTGTTATTACGTAACTTTGTGGGAACTTCATGGCCAACGATCACATTTATATCTGCTATTTGTAGCTATTAATCCACTGAAATGCACAGTCGTCCAACAGGCAAGTCGTCTAATATTTTTTAGATGTTAAAGATATAAGTGTAGAACCGAATCTTAACACTTTGACTACCACGTGGGTCATATATGAGCCACCATGGTTTCTCCTGTGACGCCACTGTGATCATTGGTGACCGGAGAACTTCAACTTTTTACAATTGTAAAAATTGTATCAAAATTGACAATTGGGGCATTTTGAATATAACCGATAAATAGAAGATGCTTTGAAATAAAAAGTGCCCCACTGAACAATTAAACATTTTTATTGGAACATCAATTTAAAAAAAATGAGAACAAATCTTGCATCTAACGGTGTTAGATAAGTAAGTAATAGAGCAAGCCGAGGTGTACATTGCTCCATATATCAAGAAATAATTTTTCCTAAGATCAATGTCTATGTATTTCTTTCTTTTCTAACAAATGTTAATACTTTGACTGCCATGGTGGTCATTAGTGACCAGAACGCTTCAACTTCTTACAATTGTAAAAATTGTATCAAAATTGACAGTTGGGGCATTTTGAATATAACCGATAAATAGAAGATGCTTTCATCAATAAAAAAATGAGAACAAATGTTGCATCTAAAGGTGCACTGTGTTAAAACACTTCAGACATAAATGTAGCTTATCAATACAATCTGGACAATAGGTGGTCACCTTTTTGGTCAGATTCCTAGCAATTTTCAATTCCTAACTGTTTAACATTTTTTTTATACCACTCTCTGCAGAATTTTCGTGCCAGGTATGCTTGCCCTTCTTTCTTCTGCATTTCGTGTCGCAATCTTTGTCGAATAAGTGTATTTCACGGCTCTGGTGAATGGCACTGTGTAAGGTGCGCTGCGAGTGCCATTCTAAAAGCTGATACCTTGATTTCTGTTTTTGTTGCTTGTTTATAGAGTATCATCGCGTTTGAAATTGGTGTATTTAACAATAACTCTAAAGCTAATTTTATATACCACTTGAGGGTTCTTTTATATGGTATAGAATATGCTACCATTTGATCTGACAAATCTACAGCACACTTTCCTCTGTTGTAATCTAACACTACCATTGGTTTATCGCAAACATAATTTTTTTTTTCCAGACCTCTACTATTTCAGCCGAATGCTTCGTCGCAATCATAAAAATAATCATAATACTGTTTACTAATATCTCCTACACATTTCAACGATATATTCTGCACGTTTTACTTGCGACGAAACAACGAAAGCGAATGGTTTGTTGAAATAAACGAAGCCTTGTCATAATATATAGCTATCAATAGTTAGCAAGGCGCCACAGTGGTCACCCGTGACCACCAATAAGATAAACGGTCCATTGGCGAAGAATGTTGTCTTACATCATCAATTTGTTTTTATTTTGCCATTATATGCTTTGAATAATAAAAATGCTCCTGTGGCATCCTCAGCAAAACATGTGATTTCGGCGTGGCAGTCAAAGTGTTAAAAGGAAGTCCTCTCTGAAATGAAAATTTATAAAATTTCTGAATTTGTGATGGGAATACGTTTGATATGGACCACTTAGTGTAACAATGAGTTAAGGGTTGAAACACAAGACAATGCAAAGCAGAAAGCAAAGTTATTTTGAAATGAACATTCGTAAAACCTGTGAATACACATACGTTCATATACACAGAGAGAAAACGTAAATGTGTTGTAGGATGACTAGGATGATATCGCGTGAAGAAATTAGTGGTCCACTGGATTGAGGTCACTCGCTTAAAATAAATTCATATTTGAACGGTGTCTTTGTTTTGGTAAGAATTCCCTCGACAACAAAGCGATGGAGAAGTTGCTGTAGCGCCTGCACAAATATTAATTAATTAAATAGACGTTGCAAAACGTAGAATACTAAGCCGATTCCGTTTGGAAATCGGAGCAAGCTCGGTGGAACCCGGTTAGGATGGTTCTCCGTGTAGCTTTCACGACGTAGATCTAGCGGTTCCTAATTAACCCATCAGGACGTCAGGCGTTAATGAAAGCGCAGGAGACAGTGTGCCCTGTCAGGGACAGGTGAGACACGCGTGTGTACACAGAAGAGCGACCAGTCGCGTTAAAGCAAAAAAAAAAAGAAAGAAAAAAGGCGCAAAAGGGGGGAAAAGAGAAACGAAAAGAACTCGCGGATGAAGGAAAAAAAGAAGGAGCGATGCTGGGTCGGAGCTTGGAAGGGAACATCGACTAGGAGGCGAGACCCCGGCTATCCTGGAAGGTGGGCACCGAGATATAATACTCGACTACCTCTACCAGCCGCGATAAGTGTCAACTGCAGCGTGCCAGATAAAAAGAACGTAGGAAAAATAAAATTTAGCTCGGTGATCCATCATGAGGCTACGGACGCCGGACGCGCAGGCTCGTTCAGGATTGGCTGACTCCTCCCAAAGACGCTCACGTGACCGGCGTCGTGAACACGCCCAGTTTTGAAAAGGCAGCACCCTGACTATACCTTGATGTACGTACCGCGACTCGTTTGCCGGAGAACCAAAGGGGAGGGAGGAAGAGAGAGACAGAAGGGGAGAGAGAGACAGAGAGAGAAGGAGCCTAGCGTGGAAGAGAGAGGCGAGAGCTGGACACACCAGACCCTTGTGGCTCGCAATCTCACCTGCGTGCAGCGTTCGACCGTGCCGCCTTCCGCCAGACCAGTCCACCTAGCCAGTCCACTTCAGCGACTCTCGCCGACCGGATCGACGTCTACGCGTTCGCTGTTTCTCCGCTTACTTGCGCCAGCGACGACGCAATACCGCGTGCTCTGGCGGATTCCGGCAATCTGCCTCGGGATTTCTCGCGTATTCGCGATTTTCTAGATATTTTCGTCTACTGCGACCGACTTGTTCACGTTCATCAGGCTTTCGACTACACCGAGGATGTTAAAGTAAAGGGAAGAAGCTATGATGAAGTTGACTAACATCTGAAAGCAAGTGAAACACTGTCAGGAGGAATATCGTACGCTTGGACAGTTGGTAAAAAAAAGTGTGTCAACCAGTGATATTTCTGTGCTATAACCACAGAAAGCTCCTAAGTTAAAGCTTTCCATTGATCATTACACAATTATCAAGCATCGTGGATAGAGAAAAGTGTAGATAGAAGTCAACGTGGTAGCCGTTGGTCGAGATGTAAGATGCTAATCGCTGGAACGCTCCTTTCTCCGCAAATTGCTCTCTCCCTTCCTCAGTGAAAGAGTGCGCGCACCGAAGGACACGCTGGTAGCCCGGCAGCAGGTGGCCAATTGATGTATTCGCCTCCACGCCACGAGGATGATGATGATGGACATGGGCATGTACGGAACTTACGGCAAGCCTGACTCATACCCTAACTACGTGTGCACGGGTCAAGGAAATCATCATCATCATCAACCCGTGTCCGTCGGGGGACACGTGCCTGTGCCAGCTTCGCCGGAACTCGCTCCAGCGCACTACTTCCCTCAGACCGCGGTCTCACCGTACTCGTCCTCTTCCTCGGAGAGTTTCCTGGCGTCAGAGTCCGCCACATCTTCCGGTACGCCTCCACAGAGCTTCTACTCGCCGTCGGCGGGTGTTCTGCACGAGGATGGCTCCACGACCGCGATAATCTCCTCGGAGAACGGTCTGAGTTATACTAATTTGGACTATGCCTCTTCGTCGTCATCGTACGGCCAGCAACATCAGCACGCGAACGGCTCCCATGGATCGGTAGATCCTCACCAGAGTTACCACGTCCAGCAAGCGGCGTACAGAGACGACCATCATCATCATCACCATCCCGCTTCTTCCTCGGGCAACGGTCTTCATCAAGGTCCCATGATGACCGCTGGCCACTCGAGAACGGAGCATGACCAACAGTTGCATCATCAGTCTTCTAGTCATCACCATCATCACCACCATCATCATCACGAGCCCGACTACCAGCTCGCTGGTACCACCAACTATCTACATCAGCTGCCCGCCACCGAAGACTCGCTTCACTATCATTCACAAATCCGACAAAACGACTACAGTGGACATTCCGCTGGCCACTACAAGGAAGAAAATCCGGATCCATCGTGTTATCACGTGCTGCAACAGTCGGGCCATCCTCAACATCCGCACCAACATAGTCACGGGCATCATCATCAACAGCATCCCCATAGTCACCATCCTCCGCAGCAGCAACAGCCGCAACAGCCACACGTACCCACCTACAAATGGATGCAAGTGAAGAGGAACGTGCCGAAACCAGCTGGTACGTATTTAGATATTCGATAATTTGGGAGGAGATTTAACTGGCGTGAAATTACTGGTCCGATCCGCAGGCAGCTCGTTATTCAGCTTCTGTTTATCCAACGAGATGACTATTTTAAGTTTCACTAGCGAGAGAATCGTGCCTGTCCACTCTCTTGATTCCTATCTCATGGAAAATTAATGGTCAATAGGAAAGACGATCCGATAGAGTCACTTTTGGAGGCGAGGCATCTTCCACGATGGTTTCATTCAGGTTATCGTTGATTAATGCGGATGAAAAGTAGGTTCAGATACCTTTTCGATATTCGATGCGCTTGATCTACGTATTTTGTCGACTTTAGTCATAAAATCGCGTATGGTTTGCAATCTAAGTTGCTTTCACTTCGAAGGATCATACTGGAAATTTCAATTTAGTCAATTTACGAATTTTTAAAAAGTAGATAAAATTGTTCGTATTTTTACAAAATATAGTGTCAAGAAAAAATACTGGCATTGTACGTACCAAGTAATTAAGCCCACATATATAAAAAATATGAGTACAAAAATGTACCGTAAAAGTGAAATATGTAGAACGCTTCGTTGAAAAATCAGGATATTTGACTACACTTTTTGTAACCTCTGTAGGTTCCTATCGTTCACATCCGACGTGTTAAGAACACGCAGCATTGAAAGTGTTAAAAAGAAGAAACAGGGAAACACATATTTTCCTTTCCACACACTTCTCCATCGTTGCTTTCCACGTTACTCACCCCGAGTTCTTGGAACAACAATTTGTAACGTTTAAGTGTCGCGACACGACCCAATTGTCGCTCGTTGACGACACTTTACACAATTTCGTGCATCTCGAATGGCCGTCGCTGGTGAAACCGTGACGCGGTCCACTCGAGGCATCGAAGTCGAGAGGTTTTTCGCCTGGGTGGTGAATTCAATTAAGATTGACGGACAACTAAAATGTGACGTACTTGTTGGCCGACGACCTAGTGCCTTTCAAACGCAAACTACACGTAACGAGATTAATAAAACGTGACACGTAATTCCGGTTCGACAGACATCATTAATCTTGCACATGCTTCTCAGCCGATCGCGATTAGCCACATTCCTGTCTTCGCGGAGCTAGCTATCATTATTATTCTTCAATTTATCATTACGATTAATTAAAACTGAATGATTGGGTACACAGAATTTACCAAAGATCGAGTTGTTCGAAAAACGTCTTTATTAAAAATTTCCATTATGAAACTGCAATAAAATACTACCTTCGTTGAATATTAAAGCGAATTACCGAGAAGAACTTTTTCAGTCAACTGGAATATTCGCTTCTGTATTTCTCATTGGTCAAATGTATTGGCAACTAAGTGATTAGGTTGGCAACTAAGTGATTAGGTTGGCAACCAAGTGATTACTTAATTACCAACTCACAAATCGCTTAGTTGCCAACCTAATAGTAAAATCTCATTATTATTTGTTGTGGTTTTTATAAAATTTATTCAAAAAACACAGATTAAATGGTTTAAAAGTTTGTAAAAGCTATTCGAAAAAATTCATTGTCAAAAAGACGAAAGTTCTTCAAGAGAGGATTCGTGAAGTTGCAGATGGCAGAAATCTAATTGTAATTAGACGTTTCATAACTCTCGCTACAAACTTCCCCAACAAGCTAATATTTTTCAACTCGAAATTGTTCTTATTACACACAATCGAATGAATCAAATACCAAACGCTTCAACGATGATTTGCAACATCGTAAAATCAAGATGTAGATATCGGTTTCTACGTGACAAATTAAGAAGCACCGCTGATAATTACCGGGCCATGGTAACTTAACTGTAAATATCTCGCGTGAAAATTACAAAGATACCAGAAAAAAGCAAAGAATGTTAGGTTAGAAGAAACGTCGAAGTATAATAAACACGAGGTGTTTAATTTTTCTGTAGAAAGAAGACATCCACGCGGTTATTCGTGAGCCAGGTAGAAATCAAAATTCGATACAGCAAATGATAAGAGGGCTTACCGAGATAGAACGAAAATTTATCGGTATTTATACTGTCCTCAGCTGAGTTATTTAGCCGCTGTTTACGCCCGTGCGACAGTCGTAAACGAACTTGATAAGATTATGCACACGAATGCAACGCGTAACAGAAGATACCCCAAGCTTTTACGAGAATACCGTAGCTCCACGACCATAAATCTACCACTTGCGAATCGCTCGTCGGCTATCTTTCTTCCCTACAAACTACTCTCCATTACTTCGCCACGATAGATCTCTGATGCTTTGATTCGTGGCGTCAAGCATTTGAACAAGTTATCATCGGAGTTATGACGGTAAAACTATGTTCTAATATTGGCTTAGCAACTAAGTAATTGCGGATTTTGCCAATACCACGTAATGACAAAATCCGCAATCACTTAATTGCCAACCCAATAATTAACCAATTTTTCTGATAATTAGACCTTTTGAATTTCGACATTTTCTGATATTTCTTGGCATTTAAAGGATTTTGTATCTCAAAAACAGGAATTTTTGCAGCATCTAAAGGATTTTCAAAATCATTGGCAAGTTATCATCGGAGTTATGACGTTAAAGCTATGTTTTAATATTGGGTTGGCAACTATGTGATTGCGGAATTTTTCATTAGATGGTATTGGCAAAATCCGCAATCACTTAATTGCCAACCCAATAGTTGGCCAATTTTTCTGATAATTGACCTTTTGAGTTTCAACATTTTCTAATATTTCTTGGTATTTAGAGGACTTTGTATCTCAAAAACAGGAATTTTTGCAGTATCTGAAGGATCTTCAAGATCATTAACAGATCAAGATCATTGGAAAATGATCGTCGCGCTATGTACGACGGTGATATCTGAAAAATCTGACATCGATATACTTGGAGAATATTCGAAATGATTGTCGTGTTACATAACATACAATACTTAGAAGGTGTAGATCTTTTACTGAAAGCTAATGAATTGTTACTTGTTTCTTGTTTGAAAATTGATTGCTACTTTGTCTTATTCCTTTACATAAAACTTTAGATAAAAAATTGTAATGGCTATTTATCATTTCCTGAATCTTTTCTCTTTTTCCTTTTACAACATAAACGATCCTACTACAGCGTGTTTATACACGGAAAAAGATATTTCGTGCATACCAAACACGATTTATCACGCACGCTGGGTTCGATAGTGATCACGATAGATATCGAAAAGCCCTGATAAGATTCGCGCTTAAGAACGAAATTCTTGCACTCGAGTTATCTGATCATTTCGAAAGAAACGCCGCGGCGATAACAGGTATCGCGTCTGTAAAGCTTTAATTAAAAAGCGATATATTTTCGTAGCGCGTACGATCGTTTTAAGGTAAAAAGAAAAAAAATATAATGCTAACAATCCATTGAAATGATCAAACGCAAAGAAAGGAAGGAAGGAAGAAAAAAAATGAAAAATCATATAAAATGCTAATAATATAGAACTGAACGCGATAACGTAAAGATTGCACGAAAGACACGGTAATCACATTACGCAAAACGGCAATTGAATGTGACGGACGAACAATTTATCTCAGATAGATCGAGTGAAAAGTACCGAGTGGTTAAACGCCTAACGATTTGCATAAGTGCGTGTAATTATAAACGTGGAAACGAAAATAGGGGAGAAAAAAAAACACCAGGCGATTTCATCGAGCGCAGGACTCAGGTCGTGGCTAGTTCAGTTGTCAAACTGTTAAAAACTTCATGAATAAGCAACGCGCAACAACGCCTCTTATCGAGCAAAGATCAGTCGAATTCCGGCGATTTAAAGTCGATTTCCCCGCCCCATTCAACCAGCCGTATACGCAGAAAGGTATTTTCCATCAGACATTGCACCAGTTTCGTTATTACATAAACGAGAATATATAGAAGAAGGAATTTCAATTTTAACGACTAGCAGCTAATCGACCAATGAATAGGTGGTACCAAGGAATAATCTAACGTGACTAGTTCAATTACTTGTTTTTTTTTTTTTTTTTAGAAAATCAAGGCATAAAAGTGATTAATAACAGGTAGTTAGAGGCATTGGAATGGAATTCGAAGGAGAATTACATTATGTAGTTTTTAGACATTAAATCGACATTTGATGATAATATCGCTCTTGTTTTCAATAATTAACGTACTGTTTCTTCATTCACTCGGAGATTTAAGTCAGCTGATTTGAACAATACATTGTAACAATACTTAACCTATTTCTTTCTTGTACTTTGTTATATACGCAAGTTATCCTATCAACAACTCTTATTTTGTTTTAAATAGAGGAAAGGAAAAACGCAATACCTTAGAAAGAAAATTGTAACAAATAAAAACTTCAAACAGGATGTTTCTTCTCATAGAAAGAAGACTAAAAAGAAACATCCCACTGACCTCACTAAAGAAATAAAATAGTAAAATTCGAAAATGGTATCCTGCTGGGAGTAGCATCTACATGTTATTTAGCAATTAAGTTAGAAAAATTTACCAAATGTCCGGCTGGACAAATTGTAAAATGCAAATTAAAGAATAGAAAAAAATAGAATATTATAATTAACATAGAGTAAGCCGGGGTGTACATTGCTCCATATATCAAGAAATAATTTTTCCTGAAATCAATGTCTATGTATTTCTTTCTTTTCTAACAAATGTTAATACTTTGACTACCACTGGTCATTGGTGACCAGAGCGCTTCAACTTCTTACAATTGAAAAAATTGTATGAAAATTGACAGTTGGGGCATTTTGCATATAACCGATAAATAGAAGATGCTTTCATCAATAAAAAAATGAGAACAAATGTTGCATCTAAAGGTGCATTGTGTTGAAACACTTTAGACATAAATGTGGCTCATCAATACAATCTGGACAATAGGTGGTCACCTTTTTGGTCCGATTCTTAGCAATTTTTGATCCTAACTGTTTAACATTTTTTTTATACCACTCTCTGCAGAATTTTCGTGCCAGGTACGCTTGCCCTTCTTTCTTCTGCATTTCGTGTCGCAATCTTTTTCGAATAAGTATATTTCACGGCTCTGGTGAATGGCACTGTGTGAAGTGCGTTGAGAGTGGCATTCTAAAAGCTGATACCTTGGTTTTTGTTTTTGTTGCTTGTTTATAGAGTATCATCGCGTTTGAAATTAGTGTATTTAACAATAACTCTAAAGCTAATTTATATACCACTTGAGGGTTCTTCTATATGGTATGGAATATGCTACCATTTGATCTGATAAATCTACAGCACATTTTCCTCTGTTGTAATCTAACACTACCATTGGTTTATCGCAAACATAATTTTTTTTTCCAGACCTCTACCATTTCAGCCGAATATTTCGTCGAGATCATAAAAATAATCGTCATACTGTTTACTAATATCTTCTACACGTTTCAACGATATATTCTGCACGTTTTGCTTACGACGAAATGACGAATGCGAATGGTTTGTTGAAATAAACGAAGCCTTGTTATAATATGTCGCTATCAACTGTTACCAAGGCGCCACAGTGGTCACCCGTGACCACCAATAAGATAAACGGTGCATTGCGGAAGAATGTTGTCTTACATCATCAATTTATTATTATTTTGCCATTATATGCTTTGAATAATAAAAATACTCCCATGGCGTTCTCAGCGAAACATGTGATTTTGGCGTGGCAGACAGAATGTTAAACTACAATATCTATATTGCAACAAATAATAAATTCCAATGCTTAATAATGGAATACTTTATACTCTTATAATTGAGAAATTGTCTGAGAAAAATTCCTACCTATATAAATTACTATAAATAGCTACACAGATATATTAATTTTCTAATGAAATAGTTGAATTATTATACAAATTCGTATTCATTTTATAAACATAAAAAGAACATCTTTAAGAGTCATTACACTTATCAATTGAAAGGTACTAATATTAAAAACCCAGATTAATTAATATTTCAAACGTAACTTAGATATGTAAATTTTCTAATGAAATAGTTGAATTATTATACAAATTTGTATTCATTTTATAAACATAAAAAGAACATCTTTAAGAGTCATTACAATTATCAATTGAAAGATACTAATATTAAAAACCCAGATTAATTAATATTTCAAACGTAACTTAGATATGTAAATTTTCTAATGAAATAGTTGAATTATTATACAAATTTGTATCCATTTTATAAACATGAAAAGAACATCTTTAAGAGTCATTACACTTATCAATTGAAAGGTACTAATATTAAAAACCCAGATTAATTAATATTTCAAACGTAACTTAGATATGTAAATTTTCTAATGAAATAGTTGAATTATTATACAAATTCGTATTCATTTTATAAACATAAAAAGAACATCTTTAAGAGTCATTACACTTATCAATTGAAAGGTACTAATATTAAAAACCCAGATTAATTAATATTTCAAACGTAACTTAGATATGTAAATTTTCTAATGAAATAGTTGAATTATTATACAAATTTGTATTCATTTTATAAACATAAAAAGAACATCTTTAAGAGTCATTACAATTATCAATTGAAAGGTACTAATATTAAAAACCCAGATTAATTAATATTTCAAACGTAACTCAGATATGTAAATTTTCTAATGAAATAGTTGAAGTATTATACAAATTTGTATTCATTTTATAAACATAAAAAGGACATCTTTAAGAGTCATTACAATTATCAATTGAAAGATACTAATATTAAAAACCCAGATTAATTAATATTTCAAACGTAACTCAGATATGTAAATTTTCTAATGAAATAGTTGAAGTATTATACAAATTTGTATTCATTTTATAAACATAAAAAGGACATCTTTAAGAGTCATTACAATTATCAATTGAAAGATACTAATATTAAAAACCCAGATTAATTAATATTTCAAACGTAACTCAGATATGTACATTTTCTAATGAAATAGTTGAATTATTATACAAATTTGTATCCATTTTATAAATATGAAAAGAATATCTTTAAGAGTCATTAGAATTATCAATTACTAATATTAAAAACCCAGATTAATTAATGTTTCAAACGCAATTTACTCAATTTACGAAAAAAGTCTTTCAATTATTTATTAAGCAGAAAAACGATCCTGTCAGCCATCCTTAACATCCTAAATCCGTCTTCGAGGAATTACTTCACCCTGAACGGAGACATTGCGGAAACGATTTAAAAATTGAAATCAAGGTGTCGTAAAAATGCGATAAGAAGGCAGTAGGAGGCTCGAGGCGTTCCCCTCTCTGATAATTTGCTTAACAGCGAACAGGGTTGCAGGCAATCGCCGGGTTCGAGCAGCTAAGCCTAGCCCGTTGAATGGAGCTTGTCAGGATTACCAGCGTTTCGCTTAATAGCTCATTATAATCGAATTAATAACGCCGGCCGAGAAGTCACCGGGGGTGACGCTTATTACACCGGGACATGCAAACGAAACGTTGAGCCGCCCTCGCCGCGCTCGCCCCTTTACCCTTCGCCGCCATGAGCTTCCGGTCCCGCGTTCCTTATCCGCGATTTCCACGCGGCAATAGAATCTAACGATCTCCGGCCAAAGGTTTTAGATTAAGGAACCGTGACTGCCATCGACGTTATCGATACGACGTTATTCCACCTGATACCATTCGAAAAACATTGCGTATCTTTTTATCTTTTTACTTATTTTGCTAAATTCTTGCCAGCGATAGGTATTTTCAAGTACATTGTGTTTTTATGTAAAGTAGCTCAGAAGCTCCTTTGTTCAGTTCCACTCGACATTCTTTCAGTCCCAGCTTTTTTTGTGAAACGTGTGATAGGAAAGCAGGATCCTGGAAATTGTTTCAAAATATATATAAATATACATAAATATAAATATATAAATTGTTTCATACACTTAAAAATTAGAAAATACAACAATAGTGCGAATTATATTTAAGTGAATTTGTTACTTCCTTTATTTATTTAAATTGTCTTATTTTTTAGCTAAAGTAAATTTCAAATAAAACACTTAAAAGTGTTGGCAGCTGCTGCTAACGAAATTGAAATAAAATTCACAGTGCAAAGGGTTAATACGCTCGGTGTTGTGTATGTCCAACGTTATATTCTGACAAATTATTGTATATTGTATATATTATAGACTTACCTTGCAAGGATGTTCGATATGTTACTTGACACCCGGTATAATTAATTCAACGACAAATGGATTTGTTTTTAGTGAAACTTTTTCTGGTGTATATCTGCATTACGCTGTCTTTAGAAAATCACAGGAAATGTGATTCTATAATTAGCAATTGATAAGAAATATTTGTCTGATCTGATCCTGAAACATTACATTACAATACATAACAACCATAACAAACGAATAACAGAAGATGAAACTTCTGAAGCTCATTGGTTTCATAACAAAGAATTACCTGCAAATGATACATGTTATTATCTAAATAAAATCTACATTAATAGAAGAATTAAAAGATTTTTGATGCAAATAAAAAACGATATAGAAAACTAGAAAATCTTTTAACAAAAATTACTATCAATCTGCGTTCGTCGAATAAGACTTTCGTCCAACGGATGTAACACAATTCCAAAGGAGAGGTAGCTTCTCAACCGAAATAACAAGATGGGCGGAGCAAAGTGGAGGGGGATTTCGAGAGATTTTGGTTGGTGAAGTTTTTTGGTTGGCCAGCAAAGCACAATAGCTGTGCTTTTTCCCTCGATGCTTCCATAATGCGTTCCGGGGCTCCATGGAATCTCTATGGGGACGCCCGTTGCGAACCACCACCCTTCTTCATGAGAAAAGCAGGAGAAAAAGGCCAACTGAAAAGGGAGAAAGAGAGAAGAAACAAGCGTCACGGGGCTGTCAGCTCTCCCGATTTATCATACACCACTCGATTTCTTCTCTCTTGTAATCAATAGCAGGATTGGCCAACACGCTCGAAGAAAAAACGACGGAACAAATAAGCAAGCCCCTGTACGAGACAGTAGTAATTCCCTGTATTCGTGCTGGTTTTAGAAACTAACACGTTACCTCGTCACGTATGTATATGTATTCCCTTTTTTCCTTCTCTAATAACAGAGAATGCCTGAATAGGTAGAATTATTGCAATTTTTCTGCAATCACTGCTTTTTATTAAAAGGAACTTGTTTGGTAGCAGAATATAATTTTCCAGATAGCCTCAGGTTATAAAAGTGACATAGATTCAACGATAAAAATTTCTTTACAACTTATCTCATAGAAAGTAAAAATAGATGGAACTATTGGGATTTCTCTAGAATCACTATTTTATACTACAGGAATCTTCTTTAACAACAGAATATATATGTATATATGATCTTTTGATAATTGCCTCATCTCACAGAATTATCATAGGTTCTATTGGGTTGGCAACTAAGTGACTGCGGATTTTGTCATTAGGTGGTATTGAGAAAATTCCCAATCACTTAGTTGCCAACCCAATAGATCTATTGAAAATGTTGTTATTTCTGTATTTAGAGGTAGGATCACAATAGCTATTATTTTATTCTTTGGGTAAATCTATCATACCGTCCTGAGCCGAGAAACCTTTATTGCACTTTCTTACATGGATTAGGGATAAAAACAAAAGAATATCTTAAACCTATCGATTAAATCCATCGATTATATCTAAAACTATCTTCTAGTTACTATTTATTGTAACTAACGCATCTGCATATGGATGGCGAGCGCGAACTCACGTTGTCATTTTCAAGAGAAAATTTCGTTACAATTTAAGTCATAAAAATGTAATGAAACTTTAGATATCAAAAAATCTTGGAGCTATTGTAATTTCTCTCGAATCACTATTTTATACTACAAGAATCTTCTTTAACAATAGAATACATCACACAGAATTGTCAGGCAAATTTTGTCATTAGGTGGTAATGCTTCACGTAGTAATCACTTAGTTGCCAACCTAACATATCTAGTGAAAATTTCGTTACAATTTACGTCGTAAAAAAGTAATGAAATATTAGATATGAAAAAATCACTATTTTATACTACAAAAATCTTCTTTAACAACAGAATACACATATATATACCAAAAATATATGCCTCATCTCACAGAATTGTCATGGGTTCTATATCTATTAAAAATTTCGTTACGATTTAAGTTATAGAAAAGTAATGAAACCGTAGATATGAAAAAATATTGAAAAATCGAGAAAATAAGGACAAATAACTAAAGAAGAAAATTGAGATCATCTGATGTTGGGACTTTTAAAAATTAGACAAAGTGATGAAATCGTATTGTAAATAAGAAATCGGACTTATCACAAAGTCTATTACAATAAAATGAAGTCTGAATAATGCCCCGAAATATTACAAATTAGGTAATTTAGAATAAATCAGGGCTAATGCAAAAAAGTGCAGAAGCAATTGTAAGGAATCGCTGCTAGTCGAATTGGTTGCCGTGTTTTCGCCATTTCGCCAGTTTTACTGCACATTTCGCGTTACTTACGAAGAGAGCGGGCGGTCAGTTTCATTGCACGCTTTCGTTCGTCCACGAACGTCGGCCCTTTACGTTCCACCGTGTATACACACCAGCTTTCTTGTGCTGCTGCTTTACGACGTCACGTCACGTATCGAGCTAACCTTCAAATCGACTTCATCAATCGCAATGCTGCTGACGAGAGCGTGCCAGTAAAAACCTTATCTTAAGAATCGTGTCGTTTGTCGAGTAAATTGAACACTTTTTGAATATATTCTACGACAGATATAGGAATGACTGAATTTTTATTTTTTCTTCCAAATTTTGGATTGTTTTAAAACGCAGATAAATCTACCTATGATTAGCTAAAAGACTTTGTGATTATGAAATTACAATATTAGACATTTTGATTATTAATTTATTGTTATATTTTAATTCGCCATTATGTTATTTTGTTAAACAATAATGAAGTGGAAATTTGCTGACATGATAAAAAAGCCAGAATTAACAAATATATGTTAAAATTCTTCATTGTTTGGAAAATCAGAATAAAATACAATATTAATAACTGAACAATGATTTTTTATACTTGTCTATTGATTGTTATCTGCACTATATTCAAGGATAATTCCAAAACATTGAACACGAGGCAGTTCTTCCTGAATTTCCTGAGGCTACATTTTCCTCGTGGACTTAATAACACACATCTACAGTTACCATAACACTTCAAATAAGTAAGAAAACAAAAAACCTCTGATCGAGCTAGAGAAATCAGCATCGAACGATTTTGAAAAAGGAGAAGCTCATAGAAACAATAACAAATTCTGTAAAAAGTGGGAAGCAAAGAGAATTGCAAAAATACAAATAACACGATCGACGAACGTTTAACATCAGCGAAATCGTCTAACTGGATAAGAGGCAGGAGAAACAAAAGTGAAAAAAAGATGTGAACGAAATAACACGGCACGGATGCAACTGACGCGTTTCTCATGCGCAAAAAGACCAAATTATCGCGAACCTAAACTGTCCGTGATCATAAACCAGCGATTAGATTGAACAGGAAGAGGATAAGAAAAATGGAAAACGCAAGCGATATAAGTGGAGTGCAAAATAGAAAGGATGATACGTCGCGAAGTAATGGTAAAAGGAATATTCTTAAAGAAGAACGAGGTGTACCATTAAAACGTGTGTGAAAGTCCACTAGAACAACGAGAGCAGGATAAAATTATTTAAGGAAAGAATATTAAAAAATCTGAAAATTGCAACAATAGAAAGCAATTTATAAAAGTAGAAAACACGCCATTCCCAAATACTTACAATAAGGAACACTTAAAACAATGTTATTTGTTGTAAACTATTCTTATCACACACTGTGTATCTCACATCCTATTTCACCCACGCTACCTTACACTTAACTTAATTTTCAGCGAGCAATAAATACCCAAATACTAAACTCACCGTAAAAAATTGAACTCTGGATAAAATCAAGAAAGGAAACCAATCAAACTGAATTGCAGTAAAAAGCTGCGTAAACTATTTCCAAATACTACAATTACTCTACAAAATTCCTTCTACGAAAATATAAAAGAAAACCAACTGAAGCCAAATGGAACTATTCAGTTGGCAACTAAGTGACTGCGGCTTTTGTCAATACCATCTAACGACAAAATTCGCAATCACTCAGTTGCCAACCTAATAAATTGTCTAAAAAGTTGAATAAACTACTTCTCCTTTTGTTTCACCAAACAAGAAGACTTTTAATATTCCCAGCAAAAATTTAGAGCTCGTTCTTTTATTGTCAATGTTAAGAAATGTTTGAACAATAGAAAAACACGATTAGATGAAAAATGAGTGCAAGAACGTGGCAGAATTAAAGAAGAGCTTCGAACGCTTCTCTCTTTCTCTGTGACCGGAAAGGCTCAAGTACTTGGTACACGAAGAACGGAAGAAAACAGAACGAAGAAGCAAGAGGTAGGTCGGTCAGTTTGCGAGCGAAGGTAGAGTGGAGCGGCTGACCAAGCAAGCAAGGAAGCAAGCAAGCAAGCAGTCAAGCAGGCAGGGCAGCGTGTTGCGGCGCGGCTAGGGCCGTCGGCGGACGCGTGAGTGAGTGGCCGATATCTCGCGAGGGGATCAGAGGATCGTTCGCGTGTTTCCACCCGGGCTGCCACCCGCCGAACCTGGCAACCCCGGATCCCGCAAGTCCCGCAACAACCCTGGCCGGCTGCCTAAGTAACTGACTCCCCTTTGCTCCCTCGTCACTCGCCCCTTCTCTCTCTCTCCTTCTGTTTTTCACTTGCTAGCTCGCTCGCGCCCGCGTTGCAACGCGCTGACAATCAACGACCACCCTGTCCACGTGTCTCGCGCAACGGTGATTTTCATTTCCGCGGCACTTCACCGACGATATATCGCGACGACGCAAGCGTGGCTCGAGTGCTGAAAAAACCTCGAGTTCAATGCTGCGACCATGTCGGAGTTTGGGGTTGCGAAAAGGTGTTGCTTTGAGAAGATCGAACGTGTGTGTGTATGTATGTGTGTGTATGTGTATGAGGGATGGAAGTGGAGGTGGTTGATGTCGGAGTTGGAAGAAAGGAAAGAAGGTGAATGGAAGGCGAACGTGTTGAGACTTGTAAAATTAAACTCGGTGTATAGTAGGTGCTTCTCTTTGAAAAATAATTACATTGCTTTGGATTTATGAGTTTGGTTTACGAATCACGTTGGTGATAAGAAAAAAGGAAATTAATAAGATTCAAAGGCTACTACCATGTTATTATATTTTAATGGCTTCCTACATTTAAATGGTTGTGGTTAACTACAGAGAGATTATATCGGATAAGTAGCAAAATCTTGTAGTAATTCATTGTAATGATACGCCCTTCTACACTGCGTTATCTGTTAATGAATTTTTAATTGCAAGACTAACAGATCACAACTCCTATAATTTCGTTTTATTCTTCGAAATAAAGCCTTCCATTAAAGTTATTTAAGGAACGAAGACTTCTTTATGCCTTAAATATCTCCATTAATTTTGATAACGATCATTTTGGTTTTTAGAAATTGAAAATGACCCTTATAGAAATTATATCTTTAAATCAGACTTTGTAGTTCGAACTTTTAACACTTTACCGACCGCTAGTGATTCAACAGCATACGCACGTCCAACCGGCATCTCAGGCGCAGATTCTCCCTGGCGCCGGCTCTGTTTCGGTTTAGATTCTCCAATACCATTCTTTTTGTTCATCGCGAACGGTACGTTTTTCAAATTGCTTTAAAACTGTGGTAGCTTACAAAGCAATGCAACTGACGCAACTGAGCAAGGTACCTTAGTACTAAATAACAAATTACTGCTCAAATAATGAGAAAGATTGTCGGCGACAAAAAACCAATTAATAGGTTATCGATCGGTAGGCGTCGGAGACAAAAACCCATTAATTGGCTATCGGTCGGTAAAGTATTGAAAGAATCAGATGTGATGTAATTTAGATCAAAGAAAGTTTAAAGACCTAACCGATACATGTTAAATACAGATACTTGTAATCAATTAATTTATCCTTAAATACATAGAAGTGATTTCACGAGGATTAAATTTAAGAATCAAATGGAAATTTTATTTAGCTAGGATTGCGGTTAGATTAAGGTTATCTTAAAACGACCGGATAAGTGAAACTTACATTTCACCGTGCGACGATAAGCAGCATCATAAATCGATTGGAGAGGAGCAAGAAAGACTAGGCAACAAGGCCAATAAAAATGTTAATCTTAATACGCGAAATCGACTGACCTCGAGGCCATAAATAAAGCTGACTGCACGCAATCGTTCGGCACTATGGATCATGCCAAGAAATTCAGATTTCGGCCTTAACTAAAAAGCAAACACTTCTTACCAAAAAAGAGAAAGGCAAAAACGGAATTCATTACCATGTTCAGACTTTGCTCGTTGAGTACGTACATATACTATTAGCCTTATTCCAATGATTTAGCTAGGTTTTTTATTTTTACAAAGTAAGGTAATTCTTTATTCAGATCATTGATAGTACACAGTCGATTTTATATAATTGGCCAAGTAGTTTCGATCGAAATCTCATTTACAAAAGCCCACCGTTTATAGTGACTCAGGATATTGGTTATCGCGATGCTGAAATCAAAGTAGCCATCGTGACACCTGATGACAAGGGGTCGAACAGAAGGAAATTGTGTCAGTAAAATTGTTTTGTTGCTTCTTATATACATCGACAAGATCCAATCGATATATATTATGTATAACCATCTTCGAAAAAACGATTTATCTATTAACTAATTACAGATGAGAAATTAGTTTCTATACTGTACAAGTTCATGTAACGATGCTTAGAAAGCTCGTAGAAAACCTTCGTTCTCATCGATTCTTAAGAATTCTCTAAATTCCAAACGATCTTATATTTAATCCTAATTGTGTTATTAAGTATTCAATGAAAAAGACATGACTGCCTTCGCTATGAGAGTCATCAAAAATTGAAGAAAACAGAAGGTCAATATTCCAACTATCTGTTATCTATGATCTAGAGTAACGCGCGTTATCGCTCAATCGGTACAATCGTGAGAAAATATTTGCTCGGACAGATGCAAAGAGAGTACGCGTGCAATAGAATACGCGTTACATTCGTTTGTACGTATGTATGTAAGTAGATTCATTCTTTTACAAGCTCTCATAACAGCACGTGATACAGATAAACGACAAGATCGGATTTCCCCTTCATTTATATTCTTTATTTAAATGGTCGGATGATACAATTAAAAAGTAATATAATAATATTTAATAATAGTAATAAATGTTGAGGTTATTAGATGTATGTGAATACAAAGGAACGCGTGGATAAATTGTAAGGTAGAAAATATATATTTTTTAAATACTAAAGTGTAAATACAAAGTTCGGAATATAATATGAACTGATCCAGATCCGCACGCTAGCAGTGTTATCCTATGAGTGAAAACCCTGAAGCCATCGTCGCCTGTCTACAGTTTATGGTTTGCCTTCGACCCAGTCTTTTGTCTATAAGCTGTCGATGGCTTCTGTGCTTGAGAAAACTAAAAGTCCAGATGTAAAGTTTTTTTAGAAGTGATGACCACTTCAACAATAAATAATATACATTTTGAGATATCTGCGAACAATGTTGTTAAATATGTTGTTAAAGATCCTCGGAATTCAGAGACTATTAACCCTTTGCACTGCTATGTCGAGTGTGACTCAACATCAGTTTTTATCTCAGCAGCTCCTTTGTCGATCCAAATTAACAGATTGCATCCTGAAAATTGTTTCAAGATATATCATACACTTAAAAATTAGAAAATACAACAATAGTGTGAATAAAACTATATTTAAGTGAATTTCTTTCTTCCTTTATTTATTTAAATTGTCTTAATCATTAGTTAAAGTAAATTTCAAATAAAACACTTGAAAGCGTTTGCAGCTGCTGGTAACGAAATTGAAATAAAATTCCGAGTGCAAAGGTTAAGGAAATTCACTGATTGTTAAATAGTTACATCGTTAATTTCTTATTTCAAACTTTCCTGAAAAATGTATTCTTTTTAATTATATCATTCTACTAACAAACTGACCATACATAATGTGAATTATTATCGAGATAATCTTTTTGACACGATCATAGGAAAATATAGAAAATTCCGGAAGCGACTGATTCTTTTCTCTATTTAATCAATATCCCGAATGTAGATAGAATCCATAACGTGCCATGTTATGGCTATCAAATACGAGTAACAATATATTATAAAATAATGTATAAATACATTCAATCGCACGCGCATAAATTTTTATCCGCCGCGAATATGTAAGCTCGTATTTCCCCTTTCAATTCAGTATACAATAGAACTCCATTTATTGGAACGATTGCGCGATTAATTGAGAAATATTTGGTCAATTAAAAAATAGTATTGGATTGGCAACTAACCTAACATTACCACCTAATGATAAACTTCGCAATCACTTAGTTGCCAACCTAATAATATGTATTCTTCAATTACTTTCATCATACGAAATAGTCGATTTTCTAGAAACAAAAAACGGCTGTTGTCGAATTTTCTGATTTTCACTAACGCATAATAACGCAATATAGTGGAATCAGTAGTATAAAAAATCATCTGTGTCATGACTTATTATATTACTGAATGAGAATTATTTATTGGGTTGGCAACTAAACTAACTAGTTGTCAACCCAATAGATAGCGGAGAAAGCTGGTGAACTTCTATTACATGAATTTCAGTTATATGCATTGTCTCTCGACGAGTTCAGATGTTTAGATACGCTCGCTATAAAAAGTATTTGGGCGCCATTATATTTATTACAACATTTTAGTACTAATTCTGTACATATACAGTCAATTTTGCATCATTTAACAATATTATAGTACACTATAAAAATTTGATACCATAAATATGAAACGTAGAATCTGATGAAGAATACACTTCCTTGAAGAGGACGACATACGAATATCTTTTTTAAACTAATAGGAATTTGACGTTTTAACCAGTGAAATAAAGTGTTGCTGTAGAAATGCGTATGGAATTGTGGCGCGACAAAACTCGTCCATATCAAATCCTAGAGCGATTCTTGAGGAACGTTTGGCGAACGAGCGTTGTTAGAAAGCACGCGCACAAACGTAAAACACGATCGCGCTATTGACGTCGTTCAAGCAACAATAACGACTTTACGAGGCTCGTTAAACGTCTCGATATCCCTTATTGCCGTTCAACGAGCTTCGTTACAACCGACGAACGAACAATTCGCGTTTCGCGAAAGGCTTCTGCGCAGCAGACTCGATATTTATTGGTAAAACGCGACATAACTCTGCAAATTGCTTTTGAAACTTCGGAAAAAATGAACGATGACATTTTACAACGTCCATTATGGACCGAGATAAGGCGGTGAGTATAAACGCGGAATATTTAAAGGTAATAAATTAAACAAGTTATTACGGAATGTCAAACAGCAACAAGATGTTTCGAGGATGTATACCGGTTGATGGCTACTATATGCTATTTGTTCCATAATAACACGTTCTAATGGCTTTATTTTTGTTATAAATATTGAAAGAGATTGTTTCCTAAGTTTATGTTTAACGACGGACCTTGGAAAATTACTCGAGGTCCGTGCAGGCATCAAGCTTGGTCTTTGTAAAGAAAGATTCAATTATACGGGGATACGAGTGGAATGTTTGCTTAAAAGAAGTTAGGATGGCGTTGTAGCATGTAATCGGATGTGGAAATCAGATAGTTTCAAATACAGCTGGATCCTGATGAGTGGATCCTTTTTTTTTTTTTTGACCTACGGTCTACCCTGTTCAAATTGCTAGAAACGCAAGCAATACTATCGTAATAAGAAAATGATTAAAATACTCGAATTAATGACTGCGAAATGACTAGACCAATTTTAATGTTATCGGTACAGTCGGAATATTGAAACACGCTATTACAGCAAAACGATCAAATTGTCACGATTAATCTTCTAAGAATTTTAATAATTTATTTCAATAATTATCAACTTTTACTATTTTCAGGTGCAAATTTATAATTTCAAATAAATAATATTCTTATCAGATAATATATAATGGAGACTAAAAATCGATATGAAGTTAATGAATCACCAATCAACAAGCACAGCCGATCAAAATTTTATTCTCGATTTGCAGTGAAATTTTCTCGAAAACAAAAGAAAATCATTGATCGACAACGAAGAAAATCCGAAGAGGAAGGAAACTGGTGCCCTTATCCAGGTCCATCTTTCCGGTAACATAATACCCTATGGCTGCTCGCACGCACACATTTCATCCCCTCTAGTTCCTTTCTACGTCATCTGCGCCCTGCCCCCCTAGCTTTTAGCCTTTGAATAATATTTGAATTGCGTAATGCTCGTCTAACAGGGGCACGTTCTCTACCACAAGGCCAAATGATCCCGTGTGATCAACGGATTAATGTCTTACGATTTTATCGGTACCGTTAAAGAAGCTTGTTCGGTGTACCAAATTGTCGTACATATCATCCTGGAATTCATTAAATTTAATTAGGAAAGTAGAATAAATTAGAAACAATCAGAATGCAGTGAAAATAGATAAAAATTGATTACCATTAATCGACTTTCTTTTTAGTAATCACGACAAGAATTTTTTCTAACCTTAATATTTTCTAACCTTTCCCATCCTTTCCCTCGATTGTATATTTGCAATTAATTTTTCTTTACATAGTTTGATATTACGGTTAGAAGAAAATTTTCTTGAATTTTGTAACTATCTGAAAAATTGAAGACTATGATGACTAGAATTTCTGCGTTAAATTTATTCTGTAGGTATCACAGGATACGATACTTTATGCTACTATAGGTGGCATAATTATTTAACAATTGATAAATTATAATGATGAAAAACGAATGGCTACATATTACATGGCGATATTTTCCCTATCGACACGCAGGATCGCAATTCTGCGATTAATAAACGCATCCTCGAAGAACCGGATCGAGAGTAGGAACTATAGACCAGGTTGATCTTAATGTTTTCGCAAGACTCGATCTCGATTCGTTTTACCTCTCCTGTTTTATTTTCGATTCGATTTTCTCCTTTTTCCGCTCCTTTCAGAACGAATTATCAACGTACATATAATGAAACGAACCGATTAAAGCTTGTAATTAACACATTCACTACACATGACCAGTTGACACGTACTTTCAGGATATGTGTATGATACCGACTCAGATGCGTGATACAAACCAAATGTAGATTCCTATCAGATATACAATAACGCACATTATTATTCGTAGCACTTGAATAATCGATGAATATTTAACTTTAAGACATATACAATTTATCAATAATATTTGAACACTCGCCGTAAAAAAACTAAGCTTTTTTTTGTAACCAATACAATCATAATAGTCATATCTTTACTCGTGATATTTCAAAATGTTTCGTGTAACATGTATAATATAATACATTATGTATATACAATAATACTTCCATGTGAACCACTGTATAAATAGTGTGATAGATGTAATAGATACAATGGACGTAATAGATGTTCGAATGATTATAATTTATGTACATATAAAGATTAACTGCATAGATACAGGTGTGGCGCAGAACTATTTGTTAACAAGGCAATTTATATGTAACAAAAATCTGATTCACAGTGAACGGGTTAAAACCATGCAACATCTCGATTCTATAAAAGCTTCATTTAATTCCTACCTCCTTACTCTATACATTCTTCCACCGACCTTAAAAAAGTATATTGTGTTGGCAACTAGGTGACTGCGGCTTTTGTCATTAGGTGGTATTGACAAAATCTGCAATCACTTAGCTGCGAACACAATAAATTGCAAACAACGACTCCTTAATGACGAAAGCATCTTTTTGAACAGTTCTTGGATAGTTTTGAATAGTAATAGACCTGGAAACACCTAGTCAGAACAATGTTTCTACTCACGAATAACCGGAGAGGTCGGAGGAGAGGCTAAATAACTGGAATTACGGTTGCATAGAGGGTACAAAGATCGTTCACGTGAACGATATTCGGCCAGTGTTTCCTGCACTGTTCCATTTGCTTTTATCCACTGGCATTATCCAACCTTCCCTGCCCGCCCCTCGCACTCTCTCTAATTTCCTCGCCCTCTCGTCGGGTCGCTCGTTTTCACTCGCAGGCGCCACGTAAAATAATAATATTAAGCCAGGTGAGATTTAATCGGGGGCCTTTGAACGAAGCCTGACTGGCATGCATGCTTCGAAACCGCGGCCACGCTGCTGTTTCCCTGTGTTTTACCTCGTGTATACGTGTTTCGCATGTGTGACGATAGGCTCGCGCGAGCGTGCGAGAATTACATTCATGTTCGAGCTTAAGTGCACTTGGTCGACTGACGTTGCGCCACCCGAGGGATATAATAATTCGTCGTTCTTCCACTAGCAACTTTCGCTGGGAACCATGACCACGCCGGACATTATTGACGAGAGAAATTTTATCATGAGGAAATTTTACGCGAAACGTATTTCAATAATTGTAAGGCATTTTATGGTCGAGGAGTATGGACTGAAATCTCTGAAGAATTTTCTGCGATCTCACTAAAACATACATAATATATACATACGAGTAGAATAGGTAACCTTATGATTCTTCTAGTAATTTATATTTAATAATATTTTACCTGAAAAATGGAAACTAAAGCCAAGATTTGTAACAGATATAGAATTTTGCTTTATTCAATTGGACACTTGATCTATGTTATGAATGTGACTCGGTGTTATAAAGAGTTAGCAGAAAGTTAAGAAGTTAAAAAAGTTCCTGAAAATGGTTCCCTTGGGCTATGGCCAATTGTAATCCTTAACCCATGCCAATTTATCTATTCTTTAGCCTGTGCTGCCCCCTGTGCCTTGTACTCTTCTCATTCGCCATCACTTTAATAATATAACCTTAAATTAATCTTAGCATTATTTAAAAACTACCTGAGAGTCTAATTGACTCGAACGATCATTAGTCCAATTTCTTACACACAATGTTTGAAATTTCTTTCCAAGAGCAAATCTGCATTCCCGACCTTCCAACCGTAGTAACTGTATCGCCCGTCTGAAAATTAACAAAAGCATTCCTCCGTTAGAATAATGTTATCGGATGAAAAAACGGTAAAGAAGTATTATGAATATTACTTGAGGAGATAACATGGTCGCAACATCTAATAGTTGTACTACTAAACAGTGCTAATAATTTTAATCGATACTAATATTAATATTCGTCACAGAGTAAGTAGCAATTGCCAGGATATCGCGCTAACGCTTAATCGAAAGTGATTCCTTCATTCCACCTGAGCGAGCGTTTCTCGGGGATTTGCTTTTTCGAGAAATGAAATCAGACGTGGCTACCAACTGCTATTGCAAAGCCGACTGCTACACGATACACTGTAAGCAAGAGTTTTATCGATTGAACGATGGTCAAAGAGTAATACGGATTACCAAGAATTCTTGCATCTAGTTAGCAAAGTAACTCCTTGCTGGAAGATCCACCTTTTCTGGTAAAAGTGACGCGAAGAGACTTCTGTTTTATACAGGGTGTTTCTACAATCTTAGATACGATTAGAAAAGTGGTGATTGCTCATTCAAAAAGTTAAAATTAGTATACATACACGTGATGGATTTTCAAAGTTATCTTCCTCGAAAACGAAGCTTCGTATGTAAAAATTTTATTTCATACTCTTCATTCATACTATTGCAAAGAATTACTGTGTTCTCAGAGATACTTCGTATTTTGTATAACTATGCACATTTTATTTTATTGGCTCGAAATGTATCCAAACCAGTGTGTACAATGAAAACGAAGCTTTATATATAAAAGTCTTTTCAATTTATAATTTCACAAAGAATTAACCTTTTCTCTGTCGTACGACGAGTAGAGAAAACTATCAACAAGTACCCGAACTGTCTACAACAATAAGAGATACTATAATTGAAGGGATACGTATTTTCTATGAATATATCATCTTTTTCTATTGATTCAAAAAGTATGTGAACTACAATGTTTACGATAAGGTTGTCAGCTAGTCTATTACTTTTACGTCACTATCTGCACCATTCTGTATCCACATTCTTATGAGATAGTAATATACAAATCCCAGACAACGCAAAAAACGCATAATTCCATTGCCACGAAGATTTCATGTTCTGTAAAAATATAATTCTAAAAGATCCAAGAAAAACTTGGATGCAACACTGATGTATAGAGACGTTTGCCGGCCTGGCTAGGAGAAAATCAGCGGCAGTGCACGCTCTGTCCTTCCGTTAAGGTGTTAAATTGATGAATGAGTGGCGAAAACGGAAAACATTCCATTGTTCCACGCCGGCTCGTGGACTAATAGAACTTGTCCAACTCGATTATTCAGCTTGAAGATGCGTGAGCTTAATGGCCGCCGGCTAAGTTCCAGGCGCGATGTTTAAGTGACTGATGTTATCAGATTATTTGAAAAATCTGTGAAACAAAATCCATACAAAATAAATTGATTTTCGTTTGAGTTAGATTTAATATACGTTTGGGTCTCAATTAAATACTTCTAATATTAGGTAAAATATAAAAAGGTGATAAGGGGAATGGAGCAATACAGGCAAACACGGGTGAAAAAGAAGATGTGACTCTAAGGCGGTGGCTTGACAGTTTCGTCCGCCCTCTGCCATTAAGTAAATTGACTTCCACATACCGGTAGGCTAAATAACAATCTAATTTCCATAATGCGTAAGTGACGCCACCTTTTTTCAACAGAAAGCATTCCTCCCTAGTTAGAATAAGTTTGGTTGCATTGCTTTATATCCAAAAATTCCCTGCTAATGAACACGCCTGTAAACAATTCGGAACTTCGTATCGAGTTTCTGAGTGAGCTTCATTGACGGTGTGCTACGATTCGATCGATATCAAAAATTGTACTCGGTAAAATTATTATCGAAACTGTTATACGAAATTATGTGAAACATGGTTCGTGTGGCGATATTATGCTTGTTTCGTTTGCCTGTCAGTCCAACACGACAGCTGACTATAGGCACTCGTGAACATAACTTGACTCGAGATCGTAATTACGAAACTAATTTCTGCCTGTGGTCATATACATATTGTCAGAGAGCTCGATACGATTATTATTTTTGAAGTAAAATATTTGAACGATCTCGTGATTACATACACGTATAGGAAGAGATGGTTAACATGATCTAAGTCGAGTATGCTTTTAGAGTGACCACCAATCGGTTGATAAATACGGGCTAAATAAAATGACGTAACAGCTTACCCTTGACATTCGACAACAGCTGATGCAATTTGATCCAGATTTAGGGCTTAACCCTATCGGTCTTCGGTAAAGGGTGGACAGGTTCGCTCCTTAGAACACTGACCAGCTGTGTTGGGCAACAAACGGCTGTCGCTCGATGGACCAGAGTTAAGCTTAATTCGGTATATATTACTTTTAACCTCTTCCGTTAACGCATCGGTCACGTACGAAGGGCATTGACATCTATAATTAAGATGGAAAGGAATTTGAGTCACAACATGTGCCCTTCTGAATCACACGAATATTGATAATGAATCTTAATGTCTAGAATCTCGTAATTGTAATTGATATATAAAATTACACAGATGTTTTACTTTTCTAAAGCTTTACGTCAAAATAGTTCTTTTGCATTGTTACTGTACTGCTAGTGCTAACATTTTTATGACTAGTAAATATAAAGCAAAAAATTTCAATATGTATAAACGCGCTTGTAAATTTTATACAATAAGTTCCTAAATAAAAAGAAAGATCAAAATCTGTTGCAGCAGCAAAGACAAATCTAAATGTGGGAGAATATGGCGGTAGCACAGTTGGAGGTGGAAACGGATCCCCGTACGCAACTACGGCGAACGGTCCTGTGAACTGTCTTACCGGCGGACCTATGGCCGGTATTGCAGGTAGCTTCAACAATACCGGCCGAACCAACTTCACGAACAAACAACTAACAGAGCTCGAAAAAGAATTTCACTTCAACAAGTACCTGACCAGAGCAAGGCGTATTGAAATCGCATCAGCGTTGCAGTTAAACGAAACGCAAGTAAAAATTTGGTTTCAAAACAGAAGAATGAAGCAGAAGAAGAGAATGAAAGAAGGTTTAATACCGGTTGATAATACAACTGTAACATCACTCAGTGGCGCCAGGAGTTCGAGTAATTCACCAACTAGTTCCTCGAGTCATGAAACTAGTGGTCTCGGATTATCTAGTTTTACGAACGATAATAGTCGGGAATCCCCACCCTCGTCTTCGAAAGATTGACGCGTTCCTTACTGCAGCAACGAACGTATCTATGGCCTACGACTTAACGATGATTGGTGAAAATTGAAAAAAAAAGCGTTATTTTAAATCATGTGATTTAAATTTACATGAATTTCCTTGCTGCAGCAGCAACAGTATCTATAATAGTATTTCCAATTTTAATAGAACGGAATTATTGTAACGATATATGATACACTCTTTCGACGATCTTGAAAATTATCAAAATTAATCGAATATAGTATAGAAATTGAACGATGTATGTACCAATTAAGTGAACTATTTATTTTTATTTGAGTTATATATGCCGTAAAGGCAATATGAACAGAATTCCTAAAAAGTTACCATATACCTCAGTTTGTGTAAATGGTATAATGATATTTATATATAATTATAAATACCAATGATTGATCACAGCATATTATGTAAAAACAATTGTGAAAATATTCTCAGATGCTAATTGATTACATCTAGAAACCAACTTTCTTTTTGGTGAGGACAATTATTGTTTGATGTTATCATCTTTACTATATGGTAATATTGTTTTAATTACTTTTTTACATACCTTTTCCCGTTTTGTTTATTACGAAACATTTCAACATTGATAAATTTACATACCAATGAATATTGTTAACGAATTATTGTAAAATTCTTGTATAAATTTTACATTCTCAAAGAAATTATTAGATACTGATAAAGATAATAAAAATGATCTTCATAAATGTAATAGTGTACTAATAGATTATAATGATAGCATGATAACAGTAGTTGTGCTCCCAATTTGAATATCTTCTGTATGTATATGTACATATAATCTAATGCAAATCTTGTGTGAGTAACAATGTACATCATTATACAGTAAGACATTACCAGAGTATTAAAAAAATACAAAAAGAAGATCATTGCACAGACGCTATAGCTAATAATTGAAATGTATAAATAAGAAATTACACTGTATGATGAACTTATTTTAAAATGATTGCAAGATTTGCATTGATTCTATTTAACTTAATTTGATCACTTAAAAGTTAACAAATTAATGTAATCGTATAGTTATATAGATTATATTGTGATCTAATAAGAAATTCTGTACCTAAATGAATTTGGATATAATAAATTGTGATTATTCTGTAGTATTACTTAGAATTCTGTAGAGAGAATAAAATATTAATACACTACGAAAGAAAACTTATAAAATCCACTGAAACTCCGAAATAAAATGATTTACCGAATTATAACTTCGTATTTTACGACTTATTCTCTGTCAGGAATCAAATTAAAGTTTTTAGCACGCACTATCTTTTCTTAACAATTCCACCATGCACGGTTACCTTTTTTCAACGTTTTCTAACAAATTTAAAACATTATCTGACCAATTTTATGAACGCATATACTGAATTCAAAATACATACAGGCAGTCTACAATAGCCAGCATTTACTTACACGTCAAGTTGGTAACATTGAAATCCATTATGAAAAACATAACCTTCAAACATTAAGTTACAGGTTATTAATTACATAGAGTGAATTTTAAAAATTACTTGATACTTTAGCATATCTTGCTACTATAAAGTTTTATTTTTATTATTGATTTCGTTAAAAATAAAAATAATGAAATAACACTAACAAAAATGGCGACTATCGATGATTTTAGCAATATAAAAATAAGTACCAGCGATTTACTCGGTTTTCAAAGAGAATTAATACAAGAAAAAGAACTTCTTCAAAATATATTAGCAAAAATTGATGATCAAATAAGTAGTCTGCAGGTAAATATAATATTTACAATCCCTTTTTTATGTTTTAATATTGAAAAACATTTCATATGACAAAATGTTTAGGTGGAACAACTTCATTTATTGGGATTAGTGAACAAATCATTAAAAGGTACAAAGACTGAATCTCATCCACAAAATATCAAGTATCAGTCAACAAATGATAATCAACAAGATTATACAAACAAATTGTTAGACTTAGCTGTGCCTTCAACTTCCACATATTACGAGGAAGAAATGGAAGATGAAGATGATTAGAATGAGATTTTAAGTTAAGAAAATTGTATTACATTAAACTATAATGATAATTTAGTTAAATCTGATAATTTATTTCCTTTACAAATAATGAAACTAAATAGTATGTGAATTTATTTTATAAATATGTTTCTCATTAATAAATTTCTATTATATTTATGTTAAATGCTTTATCTTGTTAATAATTCAATAAAAGTACAAAATCAGAATTAAATAGAAACCAAACTATTATTATATTTCTTAAATCAAGGGACTGAATTGTCTATACAAATTTGATGTACTGGCAATATGATAGCTGTCAACTACTATTGTTTCAAAGAATATGAAACATTTGTACTTAATTAGTTGAGTGTAATTTAAAATATATCTAGATATTTATACGTTTTACGATGGATGACTTTGTCTCAGATGGCTTGGATCTTCAGTGAACGATGGAGGTTTGAATTGTTCTGCAGATAAACGGGTAATAAATATTCCTACACCTTCTATTAAAGCCAATAACACTCCTCCAATAATTGCACTACCAGCCATGGCTGGTAAACCATTTCTTGCTGCTAATATTCCACCAGTAGCTGCTCCACTGATAATAGAGTTCCATGGATCTTCTTTCTTCCTAAGATGAACCAAAGTACAATCTATTGTAGAAAACATACCACCCCATAATGCAAAATTTCCAGCAATAATAGGAGACTTCTGCTTAATAGCTATAAGGCTTCCTAGGACTCTTTTGTTTATTCCACTGGGTGCATTACGAAATCCTTTAATACTTTGAAATACTGCACCACCAATAGCACCCATGGTAAATGCACCACCACAGTCATCTATTATACGCCATGGGCATGGTTCTCTTGCGTATTCTTCCATTCCTTAATTGATATTCTGTAAAATGAAGTTTATTTAATACACATATTTTTTTTACTAACAGTTGCAAATAATGGTAATAACTATCATATTATTATGGTTTTACCACATTTTATACATTATTAAATAAATGATACATGTATGTATGATCATTGTTATCAAGGAAAAAAGAAAAAAATGGCAAGTACTTAATGCATCGTAACAATCATGTATTAATGTTTAATATGTTTTTGATTTCATGTAAAATGTATGAAAAAGACTCACTAAAAGTAACGTTTACTGCTAGATCTTTTGAATTTTATACTGACATTAATGTTTCTGGAACATTCTTTTTACATTCAATTTTCCTATACGAACATGTTACGTAAAAGCAATATATCTATGTATATTTAAATAGGAAAGATGAAGAAACGTGGGAAGAGTAATATATGATATAAGTGAGGTTATGGGACTAGATCTCGTGCAAACTCGATTAACATGTACATAACAATACAAAAGATTGCAGTGCATTTATAAAAAATCTTAGCCTTATTATAAAAATAAAATCTTTTTACGTATTTACCATAAAATTTGTTTCAAATAATTAGATAGCCGAGGAAAAAGATGCCTCGAGCGCGACACTGTGGTGAATGTAACTATGTTAATGAACCTTCATACAAATAAAAGCCTTTTTTGATTATGTAAGAATAACGAGATGTCTATCAATTTAGTGTAATAAATGACTTTTCGAAAACAATTGAGATATATTTTATCATTTCGTTAAATTATTTTTCGTTTATACTTTTCATAATTACATTCGAATTCATTTGTACAAATAATGTATTAATTCTGCCTCACAGTGCATGATATTTCGCAATGAAACTACTGTAGCAATATCTTCTCGTACAGATATATTTTGTTCCCATAAATAATCGTACAATCCAGAACATACTTATAATTGGAATGAATAATCAATGACAAGTTTTATGTCATGTACCTGCTTTAAATACAATACGACTAGCAGTTTGTTGAATGCTAGACTGGCACACGTTTACGATAGTTTAAAATAGAACTAGCAGACAATGTCCAAAAATACATCATACTTTTCATTAGTCCTGGATATCCAGTCGCTTTTGTGTGACAAGAAGTTTCGTATTTAAAGGGAAACATCATTTTTTAACACGTATTCCATTGTATTTTAAGTTCCCGGTAATTAATAAAATCGATCTTATAACATAACAGACGATCCAAAGCTACGACTCATATACTAGAACTAAATTTAAGTAAAATAGATTATACGTAACATTTTAGAATTTCGATCGTCACCCAAACAGTCGATAAACTATAAAACTATAAGAATAAGAAATTATTTCGTGCTTAACGATAAAAATTATTTGACCAGTTGGATAATAATGAACACAGTGAAAATACATCAGAAACAAATTCGCTTTTCCTCTGTTTCGTATGCTTCGTGTGCAACATATAAAAGTGACGTTTCTTGCAGATAAAAATGTCAGACAACGAGACTCTTAAATCAACCACTGATCCAGACTCTTGTCTATCTGAAATGGCAAAGTCAGGTCAACAAGACAATGCAAAAGATACATCAGTCGCCATGGTAGAAAATCAAAATGCACCCATGCAAGATATTGACTGTAAGATTTCGCATTGCGTAGAAGATCAAACAATAGAGATGTCCGCAAAGGAAGTAAACTCGACTATCGTTGAAGATATGAAAATTGTATGTGAAACTGTAAATAACTCTCTAGAAAAAGAAGTGGAGGATAATAGCACAACATCTGAAGCGAAGCAAAATGTATCATCTGTAAGTTAAATATTTCTACATACGGATAATAATGGAACTTAGAATAATCAAGCGTTGGTTTCGTAAAATTGTGAATTCTTTTCGCAGCCAAATATTCTCGAAACGACCATAGGCGCCGGAGATACTTTTTTCTTGACAAAACAAGACGGAAATGTTGATGTGGGGAAACCGGAAGAGCAAATTGCACTTTCTGGCATGATCGATCCGATTAAACCGGAAAACGATAAATCAGTGATAGGAAACGATAACAATGTAACTGAACACGAACTTTTAATATCGAAATTAAAAGAAGAAGTACAGGTAAAATTTTATATACAAAAACAGAAAAGATTAATATGAGATAATATATACATAAAAGATTATATAAACAAAAAAGATTAAAAGATTAATAATAATAGGTAATAAGTTTTATGAAATCTTAATTTCTATGAACGATAATACAGCTATGATAAATTCTTTTCTATTTACAGAAAGCAGCCAACGAACGAGACTCTTATCAAAAGAAGTTGGAAAGCGCAGAAAAAAAACTGACAGAGTTGCAATCGACGTACGATGCCCTGCTGAAGGGTGAAGGTAACGAGGTTATGCTTCGTCGAATGGTGGATCAGTTAAAGGGTAAACTTATCCAAACTTCGCTGCAATTAGAAGATCGAATTCGTACTGTGTCTAATCAGGAGAAGCAAATTAACGCATTGAATAATCAGGTGGCTTCACTGAAGGAAGTAGAGTCTCTCACCAGAAGTCTGTTGCAAATTCGTAATATGGAAGTAAAACATTTGCAGGTAATCAGTGAAATGTAATAAGTAATATATAATTAGTAAAATATGATTAGTATCATCATAAGGTCTGTCAATCGAATGATTATCACATTTAAGACAATTTGGTTAAATTATACAAAGAATTATATTTTTAGAAACGACAAAGAAAATGAAGTGAATATTTATTGCCATTGTTATAGGCAGAGGTTGATGACATGGAAGTCCGAATTTCTGAGGAACGTGAACGATATAATACGATGATTAATAAAATGGATGCCGCGGTCAAATTAAATGCAGATTTGAAAAAAGAATACGAGACGCAGCTTTGTCTTTTCCGAGATTTACGAGAAAAGTATGAAGAGAAGGTTTCATTATTATCAGAAGAGAAACGAGCCCTTGAGGCTAACGTACAGTCTCCTAAATAAGGAAGTATCTCAAACTCGCTGAATTGTTTTGTAATTATTATAATTTGTATAAAATAGAAACTTTGTTCGGAAATAATTTACGGCTACATATTTTTATACCTCTTAACCTACTCCTTTGCTGAGAAAGAATGAAATTATAAATATAAATATATTTGATATGTGTTTTATTAGAGAATTTTTAATACATACATACATAAAGACTGATTAAAAATATATTATAAAAATTATCAATAAATTAAAATTATAAAAAATACCTTTCATCTGTTTCCGTGGTGTAGTGGTTATCACATCCGCCTAACACGCGGAAGGTCCCCGGTTCGATCCCGGGCGGAAACATTATTTTTGCAGAAAAGCAAAAGGGAATTAAACAATTCACAAGATCAGTAGAAGTTCCTATCACATAAATTTGACTTAACAGAATATTATTTTGGTTGTAATTTATAAAAATGTTTAGGCCCTGAGGAAATTTAAAACTTAAAATACTAAAAAACCACAGAACGAATAACATAAATAATTATAACAGATTAGAAAAAATAAATCATTTATAAAAGTAAAATGGATTTTCCAAGAACACAAGGAAAAGAAACTTATGTTTATTCTTACTATCATTCGCGGTAATTCCCTCTTGCACTGGTCTGTATGTATACATGTGTACTTTCACAAATGAATAAGAACACATTTGGTCCTTAACTAAACAGTGCACTTCGACTTATAATATGATACAATAATTTAAACAATTTTATATAGTAAAGGCTTTCTTCTCAAAAAATGCTAAATAGTGTGTGATAGTATTTTGTAACATGTAAGTACCTAATGTAAGTACCTAAAATGTAGTAAATATAAATATGTGCTACATTTTTAATCTAATAAAAAAATATGATCGGACTATAAACTCGACTTATATAGTAACAGTAAATAGGTTGTGAAAGAGTAAGAAAGAATGGAAGAAAAATGCATAACTTTACTGAAACAACAACATGACTAAAGGAAAGCTAGAATAAAAAGAAATTCTCGTTATCATACGTGTGTTGTGCGCAGTCGGTGATTCCCAAAGTACTATGAAGCCTTGAACTTTCACGCAGACAAAGACTGATACGTCTAACAGTTCGTATAAATACGATGCAACTCAGTACATTCGATATCAGTGACTCCACATTCAGAAGTCGGACCACTGGTTAATCAGGTAAGATACACACCATATATATACCAGTAATTATTTTATTAAAAAATATTTGTAAAAATATTCAAGGATGTAAACGCAACTAAATAACATTATTTTCATACAGAAAATCATGAAGAACTTTATCTTCGTCATTCTGGCTATTACCTTTGTGGTAGCCGTATCTACCACCACAATCCCAAATGCACGTAAAACTGAGGTAACATTAGAGAATATGTCCATAGTTAATTAGAGCAGATATACTTATTCTAAAAATTACATTATAAGAAAATAATTGAGTCAAGTATGAGAACCACTATTAAATCGTTTTTCTTATCCCAGCTCCGTCGCCGTCGGGAAGCTGGACCGGAACCAGAACCAAATAATCTCCCACCCCGACCTATAAGTCTCCCACCAATTAATCCTGTAAGTATATAAATATCAGTATTTAAATATTAATGCACAATGACAATATTCTATATTAAATTTTTTGGTAATTATCTAGCGCCTTCCTCGTGAAGCTGATCCAGAACCGGAACCAGGCAACCGACCAGTGTACATTCCACCACCACGTCCCCCACATCCGGTAAATATTAATTAGATATCAACCGTTTATATGATAATTGTCGATACTAGGGATTTTGATGAAATTTAATTTTAACTCTCCTCAGCGCCTTCGTCGTGAAGCTGATCCAGAACCGGAACCAGGTAACCGACCAGTGTACATTCCACCACCACGTCCACCACATCCGGTAAATATTAATTAGATATCAACCGTTTATATGATAATTGTCGATACTAGGGATTTTGATGAAATTTAATTTTAACTCTCCTCAGCGCCTTCGTCGTGAAGCTGATCCAGAACCGAAACCAGGTAACCGACCAGTGTACATTCCACCACCACGTCCACCACATCCGGTAAATATTAATTAGATATCAACCGTTTATATGATAATTGTCGATACTAGGGTTGTTCGATTAAATTTAATTTTAACTCTCCTCAGCGCCTTCGTCGTGAAGCTGATCCAGAACCGGAACCAGGTAACCGACCAGTGTACATTCCACCACCACGTCCCCCACATCCGGTAAATATTAATTAGATATCAACCGTTTATATGATAATTGTCTATACTAGGGTTGTTCGATTAAATTTAATTTTAACTCTCCTCAGCGCCTTCGTCGTGAAGCTGATCCAGAACCGGAACCAGGTAACCGACCAGTGTACATTCCACCACCACGTCCCCCACATCCGGTAAATATTAATTAGATATCAACCATTTATATGATAATTATCGATACTAGGGTTGTTCGATTAAATTTAATTTTAACTCTTCTCAGCGCCTTCGTCGTGAAGCTAATCCAGAACCGGAACCAGGTAACCGACCAGTGTACATTCCACCACCACGTCCCCCACATCCGGTAAATATTAATTAGATATCAACCATTTATATGATAATTATCGATACTAGGGTTGTTCGATTAAATTTAATTTTAACTCTTCTCAGCGCCTTCGTCGTGAAGCTGATCCAGAACCGGAACCAAATAACTGACCAGTGCACATACATCACCCAAACATCATATCCGGTACATATTAATTAAATATCAATCGGTTATATCGTAACTGACAATATATTTCCTACTGAAAGTTTTTATACATAATATTATATAATATAACATAATGGTATCAAGCGCAATATAATGTGTTCAATTTACTTTTTAGCCAGGCTGAATGTGCATTAAATACTTGAAGAAGTATTCATTATTTCCTTAATATAGCCGAGGCGAATGGAAATATTTTAACCTAATACTCTGTAAGATGTACATAACTTCACAATAAAATTGGTTGTTATTTTAAAATGTAGGAAAATTTGTATTTATCAATCCTTATTTATATATATAAACATTACCTATATGTACAGGAAGTAAGAATTTACGTTTTATATTATATATTTTACAACTGTATGTTTCCACGAATTACAAATATACAAGCCTACTCTATCGAAACAACAACCGGCGCTTCATCTTCAGTTTCTTCCTGCAAATTAGAAAAATCCCACAAGAATTTTACAGACAATCGTTCACTAAATCTCGTTGTATAAGATTTTAAACGTCCATCTAATTCAGAATTCATTTCAATATTTGCGAACAATTTGCGTAAATTATGATAAACAAAATTATTATTGGCTACAATGTCGCAAAGTACGTCTTCGGGTACGTGCATCAATTGAACTTCTAATGCTTTCATAAATTCAATGTAAATTGCGCGACGTTGTGATATCGCACGATCGGCTCCACAAATAAGAGATACAAGTTTCTTCCAATGTTCGAAGGCATCAAAACTTTGTCCAACAAGAAAACAGACAAATGCCAACTCCATTTCACCAATTATCTCTAAGGGACTGTAAAGATATTAATAGTAGGTTATAAAATTCTGAAACAAATATTTAACTAATCACTTACAACGTCAATTTCTTAAGAACAGTATCCAATGCATAACTCGTATCCAAAGAATACTTTGTAATCTCTGTTGGTGATGCTCCATCTGGATATTGCTTACAAGGTATTTTTGAAAGTCGAAGTTCTGTTCCAGGCTTAGGTTTCATATCAGGAAGAAGCTCATCTTCCTTCTCTTCTGTGGTAATTCCACTCCTCCTTCTTCTTTTCGAACTTGATTCTCCACCTCTTGGTCTTGCAGCATCAGTGCAATATTCTAATTCTAATGCTGACCTTACAAAGCTGAAATACAGAAATTTGTTAATAAAAGAATAAATATAGCAAAGACAATTAATAATTTATAAAACTTATTAACATACCCACATATGGGTGAACAACGTTCAACAAGAGGAGGGGTAATATGATTTGTTAATTCCTTCCATTGTTTCCATATATCATAAGGGTAACATCCTAGAAATTTATCTAAATCTTTCAAATTGCTCTTGTACCTTTCAACCGTTTCTTCTTCTATAGCTTTGTATGAAAAATTAGATTTTATTAATAACAAAGTCTTTTAACATTATTTTAGTACATTAAGTGCTATCATACTTTCTGAACTTAAATCTTCTTCTTTTGCGTCCCAACGCTTCACTAGAAATTCAGATGTTTTAAATATATGAAAAAAGCCAACTTTAGGTGTTGCTTCTCCAAATTCATCTACAGCACTTAAAGAATATAGATATGTAAATATTACGTTATAAATAAGAAGAACATAACTACGACAAATTTACCTATAATGGACATAATGAAATCCTGGTGGGATCATTTTAATCCCTTTAAAACAATCTACTGTATTCCAGGATTTTAAATCAATACCAAACTCTGTACCAACAGGTACATCCAACATAACTAATGTAGCACCTTCAACGAGAAGCTTCTGGGCTAGAATTTGATCCATTTCTATTCCTTTGCTTCCCATGATTAATTAATAAAACTGTAAAATTTAAGTAATAAATGGTTTTCTTCACATATAAATCGTATGGAAATTCATATATTTATATAAATTCTTTACATCTGTATATTACTACGTTAGTACAAAGCATTTACCTAAATAATTACAAAAAAAGTTTATATTTATTTACTGGAATAACATGATACAATATATATGAACGTTGTCGAATAAAAGGTGCTAGAAAAATATTTTATTTTCATCTTTAAATTAATAGTTTACAAAACTGTTACTTCCAAATTAATACAAAATTTTGCAGTTTACCCAAAATGTTCTTGTAAGCGTTTAGTATACACAAACGGTCAGTCTGTCATTCCATTTTCCATCACGCATGAACAATGTACAACGTAGATTATTCCATTTATTATTATTATTCCCACCTAAGAAATACATATATACACACCTTCATTTCGCTTGTACCGAGTTTTAAACCTGTTTTATATAAAAACTATAAACTTTAGATTAGTTTAATTCTATTTCTTTATCAATTCTATATCGAAGCAGAATTTTCGACATAAATCTTTCTTTACTAAGCGAAGTTGAACTAGGAATGCTGCATGTATACAGAACCATTGAGAATATTTGTCAATTTCAATAACAAATCACACCGACTCAATTCGACAGTTACCATATGAAGTAATAAATTCTATATAGTGTACTAATTAGTAGAATACGGAAGGAGAGAAAATAACGACATCGTAAATGAACGGAGTGGGGCGATGCGCAAAATTTAATAAGTAAGCGCGCGGCAGATTTCGAGTGTATTGAAAAGTCATAATTGTCATGTATTTTGAAAAAGGAAATATATATGTATCTATATTAAAATGTATGCCTGACATAATATAATACTATTAAAAGTTCATTATTATAAAAACACACAAAACTGCGTGAACATAAAAAAACACCGTTAAAGGTAATACTTTTAAAAGAATACTTACTAATATTATTAATTTATACATATCTATCTATCTATATATATATATATCTTTTACACTTGTATATAATCTTTTTACCTGTATATAATGTCGTTACATTATATAAAAATTTTATATCATAAATATTAGAGTCCTGGCCAGAACTGTAAACATCAAACTGAACGCCGCATAAACGTGTCTCTTGATCGGCGTTCAAAAATACAAATAATTTTAAAATAAATAGTACTAATTGTCATTTTAATTACCATGGACGATAATCTTTCGGATTTAAAGACAGATGAAACCGCTCGAGTGAGTACTTTATTCTCAGAAATTTTTACTTTAAATCGAATTTAATACTATCGACTATTTAGGTTAGTTTGAGGTTATAATACCGTTTAATTCTGTGTTATTAGTTAATAAAAATTTAATCTGAACTTTAATTAACTTTAATCTAAGACTCTAGTCAAATGAAATACACCACTTTAATACGAGTTTAATATGAAATATTTACTAATAAAATTTATTGTAATGCCATTTTTAAATTCTGATTCTTATTAAATTTAATTGTCGATTATTATTTATTTCATTTAAGGTGGATATTTCTAATGTAGACAAATTAACGCAGTCCTATTTATTGTTAAAAGAGAGAATTGCTGGAACTCAGTAAGTAAATTAACATATTAATTGTGTATTTTTATATATTTACATCTGTCATCATTTTTAATTAATATTAACAAAATGCTTATTTTTAGTGAATTAATTAAAAAATATAATGATAAAATAAAAGAATGTGAACAAATAAAGAAAGATCTAGATACATCAAATAAACATGGGAAAGAAACAACATATAATTATAATTCTGCTTTAGCAAAACTTATTAAATTGGAACTTGTAAGTAAAAGAATATATGTAAATATAAAATACTTATCCTACAAAATATTACCTTTCTTCCTCTTACTCATGCATTATTAATATATAATTCTCAGCAAAATACAGAGTATAAAAAAAGTATTGAAACTCTGACTACACAAGTAAATGAAGCTAATATCAAGGCAGCAGCTGATCAGCAGCATATACAACAATTAATATGTAAAATAAAGGACGTAGAAGAAGATCAAAATCACAAGATAATACAATATGACTTAGAAAAATCCACATTTCAAGGTAATTTTATAAAGTGGATTTAAATATTCTATGTAGCTTTACTAAGCTACTTTACTAAGCTTTGATTATCTCTTGCAGTAAGAATCAAGGAATTGGAACAGGAGTTAAAAAATGTAAAAAGATCCTATGATACAAAAATGAAAAAGATGGGAAAGAAAATTTCTATAGGAAATGAAAATAGTAAGTTAGAGAATTAATATAATTAATTTAAAAATATTTTTTTAATAATAATTTAATATTTTAAATTCAATTTATTTTATAGAACCAAAGTTACGGGATATTGGAACTAATACATTGACTAGAAACACAAAAATGCGAAATCCGGAAGTCACACATAAAAGCGTATCAACCGACGATTTGTATAATAGCAAGGATAACATATATTCTATATTTTGTGACAAGTGCAGTGTTTTGTTAGATCCACCTCCTATTGAGAAAATATGCAACATTATGAGTAATTCATGTCCAAAACTTATTGAAAAGATTGAATCTCCACCAAAAAGATTTCCATCTCCACCATTAAGATCTCCATCTCCATTACAACCTTCAATAGGTAAAATATTGAAATATTGACAGTGCTCATTTATGCGAAATATATTTTAATAATTTCATATATCTTTAGATATAAAGAATGGACAACGATGTAAAATTGAAACGTTGTCAACATTATCGGATACTTCTTCGCAGCATTTACCGAATCAGAACAGTCGTGTAGAGTTTATTCCAACAAGTCTGTTAACGCCCCATACTATTTCGTTAGGTCGCTCAGATTATTGTAATACTTTTCCTCCGACATCGAATTTAATAAATCCAAGTACATACTATATCGGATCGACGCCACTTAATCCGTTATCAAGGACAGATTCGAATACAACTAATCAGGATAATCATTGTGAGAATATGGTAACGCCTTCGTTGTCGATTATTTTATCATTACAAAAAAGAATTGATACGTTGGAAATGAAAATGAAGATGAAAGAGAAATTAAATAAAAAGGGCTTAAATCAAAGCAATAGTTGTTGTCAGCATCATCATATAAATCCTTGTAGTATGTATGATATAAATAACTCTACGCAATTTAATTTCAATAATTTAACAAAACTAATGGACGCTTACAGAAGAAAAGAAACAAAAAAATTGAATAGGCATAGAACATTGACGAAATTATCTCGATTAAAATGCAAAAGACTACAAAACGTACATACTGGTTTTTGGAAAATTGAATCAATTGTTAAAAAAACTGAACGAACTTCTCTTAAGAAAAAGCCTAAGAAGTGTAAGTATCGACGTTCATTTCTTAGAAAATCTGATAATTTGTTACATAGTACAGAAGACATAGAAGAGTTGTCTGGTGACAGTAAGACAAATATTAATGTACAATCTAAAAGCGTATTACATATAAGTGAATCTAACTTGTCTTTGAATTCTGATCATATGAATAGAAATGAAGCTGAAGCAAAAATAGTACGAAATTTGGTTGAATGTAGTAAGTCAGTAGGAGGCGAAACCGATTTAGGAATATTATCGGATACTATTGAATCTGGTAAACTGATCCGATCTGAAGGAAATATGGACATATATTCTACACTAACAGAGCATAAAAGCGCGATAGAAAATGAATCATGTTCTATTGAGCATATTAAACCGGTAAACGAATGCCCAATAAAAGTAGTACACGTATCACATTTAGTAAAATTGAATAAACCAATTGAAAAAACTAATACTTTAAATATAGACATGTCAGAAACGCCACAATCTGATAGTTTAATACCTCAGATTGGAACAAATAATTTTAATATTGGCAATTCTACAAAAAAGAGGAAAATAAGTGAAAGCGAATTAAAAAAATCCGTTATTCGATCAAAGTTGTTGAAAAAAATAAAAAATTTAAAGAAGAATAGTAAAATCATGAAAACATGTCAAAATGTGTTGGAACATGAAGATATGCACAATTATGAGCATGAAAATGGTAATATATCTGAAGAACAAAAAGCTTTAGACAATAATTCTGGAGTAGTCAAAAAGGATGAATATATACCTAAAAAGAAACCTCGCATTGCACACGTACCTAAGAACACAATGATTAAACAAAAGAAATTAAACGATGTTCCAGAGTTCAAGAAACAATTAGTAAAAGATTTAGAAAATGCCAACTGTACTGATTTAAATGAATTGAAAGGGGATAATAATGAATTACAAAATATTTGTGGTAATAATATACAAGAAACTCAATTAGTTTCTTCGAAGGCACATTCTAGCAGTACTGAAAATATTGTAGGAGATCCTGTTCACAAAATAGCAGTTACCGATATTAAAAATTTATTAAGTAATGTAAGAAACAAGACACACGAACAAGACACAAACATAACATTCGAAACAAATAATAGGTATAGTCTACTTGATACTACACACAATACTAATTCTTTGGAAGAGAAAATCGAATTGCATGAGAAAATGACTGATTCGAATAAGAATGACGAGCATTTGAAATATGTATGTGAAAATAATTCTCTAGATGTAAGAGAAATCAACAAAACAGATAATACGAACAAACAAGAATTATTAAATTTCAATGACATGTCTTCCACTGATACTTCAGAGATAAATAATATAAGTAAAAGGAATTTATGTATTGAAGAAATAACACGCACGAATGTTTGTACTACACAGGATGATTCTGCTATAGAACATGAACTAAAATCGTACAGTCTACTTAAAATATTGCGAGAACATATTAATAATAATCCAACTAAGAAGAATAAGAATATGCATAATAAAAAATTTTTACATATTGGCCTAATGGCAGGTAAGATTATTTCTGCTAACAGATTTTTTAAAACATGTGGGATTATCTAAAATATGCTTTATTTATTTTAGATGAATTCGTCAGTAAACAATTGCAAAGGCTGGTAGATAATGATTGGCAGAATTCTATACATTGGGATGTGATTGAAAAACTGAAATTTACCTGTAGTTCCCGTATTATAGCAAAGTTAGTATCACATCATGTTTGTAATTAATTTTTAATATGGCTAATTACTAACATATATTATATGAATTTAGAGGAATTATAGAATTCTTAAGCACAGAACAGGAACATAACAAAAATTTAGATAATCATTATACACCGCCTGCACCGTTAATGACGAAAGCACAGCAAAGAATAGCAGCATTATTAATTGACCTAGAAAAATCAGATCCCACTGTATTTCAATTCGTTCAACTTGGCATAGAGTACAAACTTTTTAGATTTAATCAAGCAATAGAGGTTTGGCTTTTCACTACTATTTTCATATGTAATGCAAAATTAACGAATGCAATTAATAATTAATTAATTTTATGTTTAGAGAGATGCGTTACAATCTCTTGCTAGAATGTATACGGTTTTAGCACGAATTAAGAAGGATCGAGAAAAAATCAGGATGTTTTGTTGCGATGCTTTGTATTGTTTGGGAGTACATGCAATACTTATTTTATATACAGTATTCACTTGTTGGCCAGAAGTATTTCCAAATAACGAAACAAGTACTAATAGTATGTGTATTTTTTTAAATCATTTCAAAATCAAATTTTTATTTCATTATTGTAACTATTATGTATACAGGATTATTGCCAAAATGTATGGCACATTTAATTATGGCACAGCAAGCTATAGACTACCCTAAATTTTATGCATTAAAAAATTTGGTGTCAATGTACTACAAATATCCAATGGGAACATTATCGAAAGATTTGCTCAAAGAACTTTTGACTGCACTTCAAGGTAAGAAACAATTATAATACTTTTAATTTATTGCCTAAATATAATTTGATCAATTTGTAGAGAAAAATGATAGTGAAGTAGAAATCGCTATTATACTTCTTGCAAAAAGAGAAGGAACTACATGGACGTACACGAACATTATTAAGGGTGCATTGTTATCTATGATAATTAACGAGAAATTTCCGAGCACATATCGAGCATTTTTTTTATTAGGTAAATTTAAAATTTAATAAATTTCATTTAAATATTTAAATTGTAACTTCCACTACAATACTTGTAAATGCAGGTAATTTGATGCGTGTATTCCCAATAGAAGATAAAGATAATTTAGTTGGTGAAATTATAGAACAACTGTGCGATTTAATCAATTCTGATGAAGGTATACTGTTATTATTTATTTTATTCGTGTTTTAAATGTAATAGAAAATTCAGTTATTAACAAACAATTAATATTTTTAACTAGGATCAGATGAGCAAAAAGAAGGAGTTTTCTCAGCATTGTTGAGTTTATCGAGGCATAAATTTGATAAAGTGATACAGAATACGTTAAGGTGGACTCCATCTGTGCCATTGCATATTCGAACTATAGAACAGATCAGTGGATTATTTAATGCGCGTGACTCAGATTTTTGGAGGGCTTATTTAAAAAAAAACAGACAACTGTCCGTTACTTCGAAAAAAAATAAAACGTAATGCATAGTTCTTTTAATATTAATAATACAAATCGGGAAATCGTGTGATATTTATTGTAAGATAATTTAGATTATTCAAAACTCTAAATTTTTCCATTATTCTTAAACACATTTAGGTTTTTCCGTTAAGGTTACGTTAATTTCGAATTTATTTAATTTTTTTTTTTTAATCAAAGATCGTGTTATCCTATGACATCCTATGATCGTATGATCCTAAAAAACAGAAATAATGTTTCCTTTGTTATTTCTGTATGCATAGTTTAAAAGTGTAACAAATTACTGACTCTTTTAACTGACTCTGGAATTCCCTGTTTTTATTTGTCAAACTGTATGATATTTTAAGCGATAATTTTTTTAAGTATTGTATTATGTATGTATATATGTGGCATATAGAAGACTCCAACTGATAACATAATTTTGATAAGCCAAAGAAGCCATTTCGTATGTGAAATAAACATGCTTCCATAAACTGATTAACGAAGCTTTGTTTGCACTTAATGTTTCATGTAAATGTCTTTACTTTCTATTTCCTTTTATTTTACCTACAGGTAGAATCAGAGAATAAAAAAAACATCATTTTGTCTTTTGAATGGTAATTCTTTAAAAATATTTTAAATAAAACTCAGATAAAGGATTTAAGCTGTTTCATATCAAGTAAATTTTAATTATATAATTTTTATTATTTCATATTTTTCAAACACAGGAGATACTAGCAAAGATGTAATAAGATGAAATATTGATTAGATCAACTGAATATTTATAATTAAATTATAATTAGGAGGTATATCTATTTATATAGGTCGATGGTTCTTGGTCTGCATAGCCTTAATGTTTCTTTGAAATTCCATCTTCCCAATCATATATAGATGTTACAAATTCAGCTTTTAATAACTCCAACTGTTATCATTATTTTTCCACTATTTTACTAACATGTACACTAGTATCACTATAGCATATCTGACACCAACCAAACGCATTGCATTGAAGATAAGAATGCCATTAAAGTGAGATAGATGCTGAAACATCAGACCAGTTTCCACAAAAAATTTGTAGGTTCGCGAATTGTTTAATGTCATTCCAAATTTAATGATTCTTTGAACAATTTGTCATTGAATTAATATACACAGACGCTAATTCAAACACGAAATATTTTAAATATAACATTTTTCGATGCGTAGATTACACGTTTCGCGGTGATCAAATCTACGCTGGAACTACTACGTGATCAAATTCGAAAAATAAGGTTTAAATGTTGTGCTCTCTTTGGTGAAACTTAGTACGTCATGTTTATATATATTATTTATATATATATTGTATTATATATATATATATCATTCTTCAATTCTTTTACTTTTTCCTTCTTTTAAATACAAGGATAAACGTTCTAGAATTTTTTAAACAACTATAATCACGTATTTGCCTGACGTATTACCATCTAATTGTAAGGGAAGGGACGCGAAGGACGGTGGCGCAGCCTATGGAACAATCAGTGAAGAATGGCGGGAAAGTGTTTAAAGTTTAAAGGATGATTGCAGCAACGTACGATCTCGCTTATTTATACTACTTAACCATTTCGGGAAACAAGAGTACAAGTTTTTATTCCTTTCAATATAATAATAATCGTAATAATAATAGATAATAATAAAAATAGATAATAATAGCAATAATAATAATAATAGAAATAATAATAATAGAAATAATAATAGCAATAATAATAATAATAATAGTAATAATAATCAACATATCGTAAGCTTCCATACGCAGAGCACGCTAAGTTAATACATGTACATAGTTTCTTTACAAAAATAATAACAATGTTTCGATGCAACATTGCGAATCCAATGATCAATCTCGTCTAGCTAAATGACACTTTAGCAGCATTTTTCCTTTGGATAGATAACTCTTGTTAACTATATAATCCCCGTTATATTCGTTCATTGTTCTTACCGTTCGATTTTTTCGAAGCAGATCATACACGCGTTATCCGCGTGCATACCGCTCCTTTCTCTCTATCATTTTCTTTCTTTCTTTTTTTTTTTTTTTTCATTCTTCTTCACACATTTTTATAAATAAACTACCTTTATTTTGTCAGTTAATCGACATTGTCTTTGGTACATTTACAACGAACAGCATATATCGCGACAGAAAGTACGGATTTGGTATGTCGGACGGGGTACCTACCATCCGCCGTCATAAAGCGCACGCAATTCACGAAAAAAAGAAACAAATTTCACTTGGAGACCTTTCGCGTGTCGTCTGAGCGCGAAGATTTCCGTCCGGAAATTAAAAATTAAAACAAATAAAGGAAAACAGAAAGAAAAAAGAAAGGAAAAACAGAATATTAAGAAGAAACGGAAACGGAAAAGCAAGAAGCAAACAAGAGAAAACAAAGGAAAGAAGAGGATACGAACGGGCTGAGCGGCGGTCGCCGACGGTACAGTTGACCAATCACCGATCGGAATGATCGGGCTCCACCAAGAATTTCGTGATTCCAGTGCCCTCGAGTCGATTTCGATCGACCGGTCAGTAGAACAAACCATATCCGTCGGGTCTCTCTCCTAGGATAAGACCTTTCTGACCACGCTGACCCAAAAGAAAAATTCACCGAAATTTCTTCGCGTCGTTTAGCTGTTTATCTTTCTCTGTTTCTTTCTCTTTCTCCCGACCTGAATGCAACGTATCCTTCTCGTGTCTGCTTTTTTTCTTATTCTTTCCCTCCCTTCGGTTCTCTTCTTCGTCTTGATCTTCGCGATACACGGCTACAGCGCTGTCTGATGTACTAAAATGCTACCACTGTCTACGCTTAAACGATCGCTAAGTCACAAGCCCAAGTCATTGCTCCCGACGACGATTCTCTCTGCTTTATTTATCTTTTCTTTCGACGATCTTTCGGCAAAAATTAAAGTCATGTTTTCCCTCGATGACTGACAGGGTGTAAATTTAAAAAAAAGAAAGGAAAAGGAATTGATCGTGGTCAAGCAATCACTCGGTCGTGACGATACTTTAACGTTTAGAAGCTGACAATCGAAGTCTATCTAACGAATCTCTTTTCTCATGCGATCGCTCCCGTATGAAACGTTTCAAAGATTCTCCGTGTTCGACAATCTACCATTCGTTGCTCAATTATTCGGAATCAACAGGTTCGAGTAATCGCTCTCACGATGCACGTTGATGCGTTTCGAAACGCAATACGATCAATTAGAAGAATTACAAGGAACCAGCTACGATCGATAGAAGCGATTACTCGAACATTCAGTGGAACTGTGTTTAGAAGTTGATTCAACGATTGCTGGTTCGATTGCGTGAATTACTAAATTGCATTTATGGAAAAAAACCTGTGTGTGCTGGCTGAATGAATTGTAGGAAAATGGCTTTGTCGATTGAAGAACAACGCAGATACTACGATATTCAACGAATGCCTGTGCGATGTCGGAACGCAACCTTTTCGTCGAGTCTTATGCGGTTTTCACAGGCGCACTTGCGTCGGAAATTGCGTGCTTTTTTCTCTTCGTTCTTTTTCTTTTTTTACATAACTTTCTCTCTCTCTCTCTCTCGTTCGTTCGTCCGTTTATAAATAATAAGTGCGTGTCCTTAAAAGATATCGTGTTAACCAAATAATACGCGGTAGTATTAGGAATAAATTGATTAATCGTGGTTCGATAATAATAATAAAAGGAGAATAATTAAATGTTCGCAACTAATGATCGTAAATTAGTAAGTTAATAATAATAATCGTGGTAATTAATAATTAGAGGAAAGAAAATAATATAAGAATAAATTAGGAACCAAGTACAAAGTTACGAGAGAAGTAAGATCGGGGAATAATTAAATTAGAGTTTTTCCATTTTCACGCTACGATTTCTTCACGATAATTACGACTATTTATAATAAATTACAGCGTACGGTTACGATTCGAATTCGTGCCCGTAACAGAAAATAAAAAAAGAAAAGAAATACACATTAGGCCACCTAGCTTCACGCGTTTCTCGCCTCGGAACCTATCTCGTTTTCTAATTCTACATACGTATGCATATTTTACCGTTTTCTCCTTCGTTTCTTTCTTTCGACTCTTCTTCCCGATTTTCGTTGTGCAGAAAGAGCATCAACTCTTACTGCATCTCTACGACGTTTTGTAAGTCATTTAAGTTTTGAAACTTCATAACGAAAGAGAAAACACGAGGCTCGTGGCCGAGCAAAGAAACGAAAGCGTCGTCGGGTCATGATCGCGCGACACACATTATTCGTACACGTTACACAAAAGTATACTAGACGATTCATTTTCTGTTTCTTCAAAGCGTTTGGAAGCTTCTTCATTCCACGGCACAGTATCTACAAATGTACAAATCATCATCGAATACAGGATCGATCCTTGCAGGGTGTTAGGTTATGATCGACCAAACAAATAACATATCGTGCTTCTTCGTGAACTTTTTAAGATGGCGTCGCGGTAGCGTTCGACAACGATCGTTTTAAACGAATCCTCGACTCCTTTCAAAATTCGAAAGAAGAATGGAGATAGTTCTATCGGTTATATTGGGAGGAGCACGCCGCGCGAACAATCGACTCTGTCATCCGGCTGACTCGTTGCCCGATAAATTTATTTGTCAGTGATCACCGTAAAGAAATGGGAACTCGCTGTCGACCAGCGTCGTCATAATTGTAGTTTGTCCGCTACAACGGCCCAATCTTTCTTGCGATAAATTTAACGGAAAACGAATCGGCTGGCCCTATGTGGATAATTTACTATTTACAAGAGGAGAGGCGAGGAACAGAGATTTGCTCTGCGGCGCGCTCGATTCCGACTTTAATCGATCGATGAACACGGTCGTTATCGACGCCACCGCGACTCGTGCATTCGTCTTCGAGAATTCAATCGACTTTATCGACGATCTAACGAATATTACAACGAGGCTTACTTTCTTTTCGCTAGGTTTTAACGCCGCACAGAGACACCATCCTCGAGTTCGTTCTCTTTTCTTTTTTCACCATATTAGGGCGTTCACAATCGCCAACGCCTACCACCCGAATTTAAATTATATTACGAATTTAAATGAAGTTACACATACGGCATTGTGCGGACAAAAAATACATATACTTAACGAAAACTTTCCAATAAATAATTACGTCTGTATTGAACGAACATTTTACAGTGAAACACACTTATATGATCAAGTTTTGGCCCGTCACGCGAATCAACGTTGTATTATCGCTGTGACGCATAACTTTCGTGACGATTCGGCACATTGAAAGAAAGAAAACTGAACGACAGGAACGGTTGGAATTTTCGAATTTCTTCCCTTTTGGATTAACCAGTGTAGAAGAAGAGAAACTGTCTGACATCCAACGATTTAGAACTTCGAATACTTTGCATCTGCTAACGTTTCTGATACGTGAATCGTTCTATTTTCCGCGTTTCAGTGGTATTGATTTATAAGAAACTTGTGCTGAACTCGGAACTTGCATCGAGGGATCGATTTCTGCGCGAGGATACGGAAAAAAGAAGCGAACGAAATCGGACCATACAGAAAACAGGAGTTTGTGGAAAAGAAGAATAAAATAAAGCAGTGAAATCAGGGGAGGGGACTTATTTCCGCGCGTTTTCTCGATTAAAATCGAGGAAATATATTCTACGACGAGCAATGATTCTACTTAGCAGAGGATTATTCGTCGAAACTTAACTGGTACATTTATCTTAACCGATGCTAATAACGTTATGTAATTATTCTCCGGTTATTATTGTCTGCTCTAAACTATCTCGTATCTCCGATAGGAACAAATTACTTATGCTTCTTCTCCGTTACGTTCGCGCTAAATGCTTCTTTTCTCTTCTCCTCTCTCTCTCTCTCTTCTCTACTTTTTCTTTCTATTAAGAGAGTCACCTATTCAGCAGAGGCTTTATTTTTAAGCTTGCCTTCTTGTCTACTTTCTTGTCCTTTGTTCTTCCAGCTGTTCAGGTCCAGCTATTTAAAGTTACCGGCTACGTACTTCCTTTTTAATCCTACGCTTTTCTACATCTCGCGCGAATCATCGATCCCGAGGACCCAGTCCACGTATCGATTTTTTCAGCTGCCAAAGAGATCGTCTCTTGCTGTCTTGCCAACGAGATCTTCCATTGTGAAGAAACGCACGGCTCGAACTCGGGCTAAACGATCTTCCTCTTCAAACGATCCTTAACGATGCAAGAAACTCGTCGACCGGATAATTCAGGCACAAATAAACATTGAATTACGACGAAGCTAGGCTCTTCAAAGTCGCACACGATCGTCGAGCAATACGTTCACAATGGATTTTTTTTCTCTCTTCCTTCCTCTCTGATACGTCACCGCGAGAACGTAGTCCATGGACGGAGACAGAAAGCAGCTGGGTGAAAGTGATTCCCTTCCGTCGACGTGGTGTCGGTGATCTCTACGCTGGACGCCTTGGTTCGTGTAGTGGAATTAGGCACCGGACTGACTCTATCATTGATTGGAACGTTTGCCTTCGCTGATGGACGCCATTCTCATTGACTCCGCTTCCGGGCAGTTCCATCCGGGCATTCTCGTCTGCTCTATCGCCGCCTGAGAACACCACGAACGAAAGGTTCTTAGCGAACAAGTTTTTACTTTCTCTGATCAATCATTCTCTCCATGTAATACTACATATATATATATATAAATTAATTAATTAATTATTATGTTGATTATGATTATTATATTGGTAATTTCCATTTTTTAAAACTAACTTAAATTAATTAAAATTAATTCTTTTAAATTAATAAAAATTAAATAGTAATTTCCATTTCTTTTTTTAATTAAAAAAATGGAAATTGCTATTTAATTTTATATAATTTTATGAATAATTTATTAATTTTTGTAGTTTTTAAAAGTTTAAATAAAATTTTGAGAAATGTTATATAATTTGATAAATTTTGTCAAAAAATTGAATAATACTGGCGAATTTTTAAAAAGATTGAAAAAACTGGGAAAAACTGATTTTATTATATTTAGGTGTATATATATATATATATTCATTAATTAATTAATTTATTATAATATTGATTATGATTATTATATTGGTAATTTCCATTTTTTAAATTAATATAAATTAATTAAAATTAACTCTTTTAAATTAATTAAAATTAAATAGTAATTTCCATTTCTTTTTTTAATTAAAAAAATGGAAAATGCTATTTAATTTTATATAATTTTATGAATAATTTATTAATTTTTGTAGTTTTTAAATTTAAATAAAATTTTGAGAAACGTTATATAATTTAATAAATTTTGTCAAAAAATTGAATAAAACTGGCAAATTTTTGAAAAGATCGAACAAAATTGGGAAAAACTGATTTTATTATATATAGGTATATGTATATATATATTAATTAATTAATTTATTTATTATAATATTGATTATGATTATTATATTGGTAATTTCCATTTTTCTTTTTTGAAAAAATTAAAAATATGGAAATTATCATTTAATTTTATATAATTTTATTAATAATTTATTAATTTTTGTAGTTTTTAAAAAATTCAGTAGTTTGATAAATTTTGACAAAAAATTGGATAAAACTGGCAAATTTTTAAAAAGATCGAACAAAATTGGGAAAAACTGATTTTATTATATATAGGTATATGTATATATATATTAATTAATTAATTTATTTATTATAATATTGATTATGATTATTATATTGGTAATTTCCATTTTTCTTTTGTGAAAAAATTAAAAAAATGGAAATTATCATATAATTTTATATAATTTTATTAATAATTTATTAATTTTTATAGTTTTTAGAAATTTAAGTAATTTGATAAATTTTGACAAAAAATTGGATAAAATTGGCAAATTTTTAAAAAGATTGAAAGAAATTGGGAAAAACTGATTTTATTATATATAGGTATATATATATTAATTTATTTATTTATTATAATATTGATTATGATTATTATATTGGTAATTTCCATTTTTCTTTCTTGAAAAAATAAAAAAAAAATGGAAATTATCATATAATTTTATATAATTTTATTAATAATTTATTAATTTTTATAGTTTTTAGAAATTTAAGTAATTTGATAAATTTTGTCAAAAAATTGGATAAAATTGGCAAATTAAAAAAAAAGTTGGATAACTTTGGCAAATTAAAAAAAAAATTGAAAAAATTGGGAAAAATTGGTTTTATTACATATAAGTATATATAATTATATATTATAAATATATATATTTATAAAATATAAAAATTTAAATTTAAATATATATATATATTTAAATAATAAATTGAAAAAAAGTAATCGAAATATAATTAATTATACATATACAATAATTTATATAAAATATTATTATTCTTAAATCTTGAGATATATATTTATATATAAATATATCCTGAGAAACATTTATATATATATATTTATGTGTTTATTAAATATATAAATAATTATATTATATAAAACATAATATAGTATAATACATATATAAGTTATTTTTATAGATGGAAATATTATTAAACGATGCAAGTATCAGATCTTTGGTACTTTGTACGACACGGCAATTGTTAAAAAATCGTGTCCAAAGTATAGCTGATACAAATTCGCAAATAATAATATGCGAGCTATGGAAAATGGGTATAGATAAATTTCACTGAGGAAAAATTCCTGCCGGGAGATATCCACAGACAGGCCATTTGAAGCGTGGTAAGATGCGAAATCATAGGAGTATCGATACAGGTGCACGCGTGCTACACTTACCGAGCTATTAGGATTCTTGGTCATGAAGATCATGAGGGAGCGGCTGCGGTTGCTAAACGGCCTTAACTCCGGATCTCGGCCGGGACCATCCACCGTGTCGACGCAATTACTGTTGGCACAGAAATAACGTCGAATGTGAAATTTGTGCATTCATCAACCACCATGCAAGATTTATGAAATGAACGAGAATTAGCTTTTTTATAATCCATCTAAATATCAACCATGTCTAAATCATCAATCTACTTTAATTATCACTTTCATCATTCTAGGTGAGCGAAAGATAAGAAAGGAAGGCTATAAATAAATAGACGAAGAAAAATTCATAATGATACAAGAAGAAACTACATACCTCGACCGTAATTCCTTTTGCTTTCGCTTACAGTGGATGTAAGCCGCTATGCAAATGATAACGACCAGGAATACTGCTATCGTGGCACCACCGGCGATGCTGGCTGTCTCCAACATTACACGTTGCCGGGAAGCTGTAACAAAAACGTCACTTTCCTAGTCACCGGACACAGCTTCTTGTCCCTTAGGACTGCCTCTAACACGCGTTGCAGATTGAACAAGGCAGTTCGTTGAATTTACATTGTACCCAGTGCATTATACTCGGCTCTTGCTATGTAGCATGACTCTAGAATGGAATAAAACTATCTGGTCGCGGCGACCAGGAATACAACAAGAGAATCGAGAACGGCAGATACTTACGTAAATAGGAACCATCTAAATCCTTAAACTCGCATCTCTGCCCGATATAACCGTTGGCGCATCTGCAAGAAAAGAAAGCGAACCTGGTTAGATACAGTGTTGTATATCGGCCGGGTAAAAGAGCGGTAGAACGCATGTCGGTACTTTATTGTTCGTACGCGGCACTTCCGTAAAACGCGGCAAGAAATCCAGGAAGCTATAAAACGTACTCTTTAGGCACGAACCGCTTTTAGTATCGGGCATTAATCAGATAGGTACGCGATGGCTCGAACCACCCAATTAGTACACTTAATTATTAACAGAAAAGCGCAAAAGGAGATAGGAGAACTGTGTAGAAAGAGGAGAGAAGAGCAAAATTAAGACGGATAGAGGGAATAAAAAAAGGAAGATCAATGAAAATAAGAGAAAAGAACAGGTAAAAACTGTAGAGAGGAACGATTGCTTCTAGAACGTATCGATACGCAAGCCTCGTAATAACCCGGTAATTAAAAGGATTCTCACGGTCGATTTCATGGAACGGTATCACCGGATCATGATTCGCCCTTGGAGCGGAATAATTAGCCGAATTCTGCTTCGTTTCATCCAGATTAACCCGAAGAACATTTACAATTAATTGAAACCTGTGATCGTTGAATTAACGTGACCGACAGATCCTGGTCACGCACTATAGTCTTTCAGACATACTCGTTGATAACGATGCACGATAAACGCAGATCATACGCCTGCTGCCGTTGTAACCGTTGGCAACTAAGTGGTTGCGCATTGTTTCATTACCACCAAATGAGAAAGTCCGCAATAACTTAGTTGCCAAGCCAATAGCTCGTCGCCAGCCGTAGCTGAGTTTCCCCTAGCAATTACTTTTCTTTTTTCGAATAATCGTGAACAACCTGCATAAACGAAAATGAAAGAGCAGCGTGATGGCGTCGATCGGCATTTCTCGCAAATAAATGAACGAAGCGCTGCATGGCACAATCCGACACGGATTCTTAAAAACCGCTGCCACTAAAACGGTTAAGCAACGCTTCCGTTACTCCCACGCAACGAAACATCAACATGGTCGCCTCTACCAAGAGACACAGAGCCTGCCCTTCCCCCTTTTGCCATAGTTTCGGCTGGAAACGCGGCCAATTCGCTGTGCAAGGTGTCTATCATCGATAACGCAACACGTCGATACTCGCCAGTCAAGGCCTCGATACTTCCTCGTGCGAGCAAGCGCAATAAATAATTGCTCGTTCTCAGAGCAGGGCCGGCGTGACCTTCTGCGGGTCCTGAACGCACATTCAAATCCTACAACGACGAATTATTTATTTACAAATACTGTTACTTATTGTATATTCTTTATAAACAGTTTTTTAAACAAATGCGAGTAATGTTTTTTCGCATGCATAATTAGAAAATAAGAATGCATGAAAGTAGAAAATCTGTAATCGTGTATGACTTTTGCAAAGAACTATTGATGTAGTTTAATTTCTCTGAAAAGTACATTTCTCTGAAAGCGCCTGGATTTTTTTATCTAAAGTGCCGAACTTTCATGATTTTCCTCACCCCTTTAAACTTAATCATCGCTACTGCAAAAATGACTTGCATCTGTTAATGGTCATTCTGTAAAAAGTTAATTAAAATCGGTGTTTTTTAATTGGTTAATTTTCGTAGGCGGGGCCCCTCATAACCTGCCTTGCGCCGGCCCTGAAATATGAAATTTGTAATGATCGAGTAATATCGAATATTCCAGTGTTTACAGAGTAAAAAGATAGATAGAGTAATAATTCTTGTAACTTTAGTAATTATTAATAATTATTGTAACTTTAGATACAAGACTAACTGAATTGCTCTATTATCAATGGCAACGGTTTACGAGCCTTACATCTTGTAGTTACATCGATATTACGCTTATTATTAAACACCTTACACAACGAAAAGAAGAGCACACAAATGCAATTAAACCGCTATATGCAGCAGCAAGATCGCGTATACGCGATTACATGGCGTAATAATTTACACTGTGGCTTACTTTCAGAGCACCGCTTATCGATTTAATCAATGGCCTTCCAGTAGATTTCTCAAGTGTGCGCTTAATTATAACCGGTGTCGACGATGAAAAGAGATTTGCGCGCGTCCGGATCACGTAAATCTAGTAGTTTCCTCCGAGTTTCTCGTATTTGACGTCATGGGCGCTGGAACGCGCCAACACGTGACCGCCTGAACGTGAACAAATCTCAAACGCTCGTTACAAATGGCGCAGAAAATTACGCAAAAATATATATTTTTCATAGCTGTCGGGTAGTTTGGTCGATCCACAGATCAACGTAGATCGAGAGACAAGAGCGAATAGTGGGACGTCGAGTGCCGGGTCACTGGTCTCGTTAGCAAATGTCCTCTTCGTCTTCGTAACGCGTGCGCACATGCCGGCAAGAAAGTGGAAACGTTTATTATCCAGCACTTTCCACCGCAGGAATTTTCTCCGTCCGTTTCACGGAATCCTGTTGTTCGTTCCGCGGAAATTATGGGAGCGCGAACGAGGAAAAAGTAGCACGTACGATGCTCGCGAGAGCAATCGGCCTCCGACGCGATTATTTATTCGTTTCGCTATGTATTCGGTCGTTTGCATGGAAACTGATGAATTGGAGTTATTCGCGGTGTAAAAAGTTCGCCAGTTAGCCAAGTGCATGAACGGTGAAACGCTGATTGAGATACTGTCCACGATTTCATGGCGCGCGTGTATGAATAATGTTTATTCTTGTATTAGAAACTTCGTCATTAAAGCCTGATATTATCAGAAGATTCTTCGATCATGGTTAGGAATAACTTTTTATTGCAAGCAATTTGCATTTAGCATGTTTTCTGTAGAATGACACTCATATTCCAGGGCTGATATAATACAGTGCAAAAGTGAGGTTATTTGACACGGTAGAATCTTCATTATCAGAATATCGATTAACCCTTTGCACTGGGAATTTTATTTCAATTTCGACGCTTTTATATATATCATGCGTGTTACACATATCAAACATTTCGGTATTTCATTAGTACTCTGATGACACATGTCTGTCGCGAACATATTGCTTTCGAAAATGTATATATTGGGTTGGCAACTTAGTCATTAACTGGTATTGACAAAATTCGCAAACACTTTACCGACCGATAGCTGTTCAACAGCACACGCACGTCCGACCGGCAGCTCAGGCGCAGATTCTCCTTGGCGCCGGCTTTGTTTCGGTTTAGACTCACCAATACCATTCTTTTCGTTCATCGCGAACGGTAAGTTTTTCAAATTGGTATAAAACTGTGGAAGCTTAGAAAGCAACGCAACTGACGCAACTGAGCAAGGTTCCTTAGTACTAAATAACAAATTACTGCTCAAATAATGAGAAAGATCGTCGGCGATAAAAAGCCGATTAATAGACTATCGGTTGGTAAACATCGGTGACAAAAACCGATTAATAGTTGGTAAACGTCGGCGACAAAAAGCCAATTAATGAGCTATCGGTCGGTAAATGTCGACAAAAAGCCGATTAGTAGGCTATCAGTCGGTAATCGTCAGTGACAAAAAGCCGATTAATCGGCTATCGGTCGATAAAATGTTAATATATATTTATAAAATAATTCTGGATAAATGATGTTCTTTCGTAGAAAAACAAAGTAATTCGATCATCTCTGTACCTGTCGTTTAACAAACAAATCCTCTAAAATATTCTATGCCAAACTATAACTATAACCGATGGACTATTTTGCTAGTTTTCACAGGGATCGATCGGCAACAAAACTTTCAAACTGGGCGGTCTATTCGAAGGCCAAGAAAAAAGAGATCTGTTAAAAAACGTGTCGGTTTATGACCATCGCAATGGCCACAAAGAAAGGAGTCAATTCGTACGATTGATGGCATTCCATAGGATTTCCGTAGGAATTCCTCGGTACGTGTCATCGGCACGTAACCAAGGATTAACGTTGACGATGGCGAAAGAAGAACGTGGTGATCCCTTTTTCCACCTTTTCCCATTTCGGTTCCGTTGCAATTGTTCCAGCCATGCTGATGTCAATGCGATTCTCAAACCTGGAGGGTGTGCGTGAGCGAGAAAAAAGTCGGCTGCCGTGTAATGTTCACGGGAATCCGATGATTCCTTTCATTCGAAAGTATACGCGTGGCCGGGCATTCGACCAGAACATTTCGAGATTCTGGGAATTCGAGCTGGTCGCCTCAGGGAATCACGTTGTAAAGAATCTTCGAAATTGCTTTGAAATGAGTTGCACATCTATTGTCAGTGGCGCCACAGGTGTAAACCAAGGTAATGCAGATGTAATCGTGCCGAGTCGGTAAACAAATTTTTAACACATTGTTGACCGGCAATTTTACTGAAAATTTATCTCATGTCACCGACTATTATTTCGTAATTGGAGGTGCAAGTAAAATAATATAAATAAGCTGTAATAAATTTGATTTAGTATTCAACTTTGAATATTTCTTTTTCCTATGATAAACAGTCTAACCTATGTGTAATGGTACATAACAGTTTTTGCAAATATATCTAGTTTCGCTGCGTTTACTTTTTGGACAGCATACTCTACACGTTCTAGTCGGATTTGTTTTTCTGCCAGTGACTATCTTTTCTAACACGTGGTCTCTTAGTTGTCCGGAAAGCCTGAAGGGTGTATCGTTATAACAAGGAGCTGTTTTGAAATTTGAGAAGTGTCAGATGCAATGCTGCGTTCTTTGGAATCCACAGTTATCCATTCTCTAGCTACTTGCAGTAGAAATTTGCTGTATCTTGTTTTATTTTCTGACAGATACAGTACATTTTATATGCATTGAGCAAGGTGCAATTTATCAGAAAAAATGCTAATTTTTTGGATCTCTTTAAACTTTTTCGTAAAATACTGCTTATTGTATTGTAATACCCACGTAGGTTTAATGATATTTTGGTGACCTAATATCAGATTCACTATCTTCTGATAGAGTATCATTTTCCGAGTCACCACAATTTGATTCACGATCCGTTGGGCAATCAGCGTATAATTCATTGAAAGATTCTTCATTGGTACATTCTGTCATCGCTGACATTTTTTTTACAACAGAGGACGCAACTTGACTAGTCTTACAAGCGAGAGACACAGTTTGAGATATGCTGATCAACAATTGCATTGTATCATCTCTAACAGCGCACTGAGAAAACGACGCTGATACGGAAAAAAAGTGCATCACGAGTTTACTCATGGCCGGTAACAATGTGTTAAGATTTACATCGCGGAATTAGGAAACAACGTTGAATTTTTTTTTTTGTTTCTTTTGTAGCAGATTCTCTTTGGATAATCGATAGATTTAATGGCGAGGAACCATGGCGTTCGACCGTATTTTCGACGATCATTCCAACTGGCTGCTATTTACCAAGGGTGTGTCTGATTACGTAATATTCCAAAGCGTCTTCGCGGCTGAAATTCCACGCGTGATACGGCCGTGTCGCAATCATTCCACCGTGAGATAGTTCTGCTTCCTCTTGGAAAGCGATCGTTCCATGAGACCCTCTGGTAAATGGGACGTCGGTTTCCAACTCGGCTACACAAGGCGGATTGTTTGCAAACCGATCGATAAGTCGAAGAAATCTTGATCGTGCGTTGGCAAAGTGAATTTCTATGTCGTTTATAGAAAGCTTCGAAAGGATATACAACTGGGAACAGGCTAATCGGAGAAAAGTAGACGCAAATGGACACTGCGTTACACGGTCGTAAATCATCCCGTGTAGTTACTTTAAACGTAAGCAATCTCGGGACAGGTACGCAGAAATACCTGAAACTAGGTAACGTTGATTACAGGAATGGACGACGATCGATGGTTATCAGCGAAAACGACGCTAAACGGTGCTGCAAACGAAACGCTACGTGTTTCCTTTATATTCTATGAAGTAACGTTTTCCCAGGCGAACTACGATCGCGTTAAACAAAGTATAAATTAAGGCTCGATGGGATAGACGGCGTTCGAATCTGCAACGTAACCTGCCATTGTCATAGTTTACGGTAGATTTATAAAATGAACGGTAACCACGGCGCCATAGTCGATAGATACGATACGTAATAATCGGTTAACGGCTGTTCTTCTATCGGATAGGAAAAGCACGCGAATCGAATGAAACGGTGATTCGAATATCTGCCATTAAACTAAGTCTCGTTCACAGAATACTGCGGCTGCATTCTCATGCGCGTGTGGTCTTTCATCACGATTACATTTCGAGGTGAAGATCGTGTGTGGTTCCTTCGGAAAGGTCTTGTAGAATGTTGTACAGAAGGTTAATAGCGGATTCGATTGTGAAAGGTCTGTTGGTATGGTATTGGATTGGCAACTAAGTGATCGCGGATTTTATCGTTAGGTGGTATTAACAAAATCCGCAATCACTTAGTTGCCGAGTCGAAGAAAAGCGTGCGATAATTTGTATCGTTAATTGCAATTGTTGGAAAAAGATCTTGCTATTGTCTTTTTGTACTATATTGTATACTTTGAAGCGCTATAGTAATATCAATATAGTATTTCAATTAGTAAATTAACGCGAAATTATGAATAGACTGTTGATCTCTATGCAATCTCATATTTTAACAAATGCAATTGAAGAAACGTAAATTATATTTTACTTTGGACATTTTGTATGTTTCTTTGAATATTACGTGCAATTCGATATTTTTATAACCTCGAGTTTCTTCGATCATAAAACACTTGATATTTATATTAAAGAATATTAATATCACGGATTTGTATAGAAAACTGATTGTATTCGTGTCACTTAAGCACAGTAGAATTCCTAACCTCAATCTATTAGGAGGAGGATATTAGTTTGGCAACTAAGTGATTGCGGATTTTATCATTAGGTGGTAATGACAAAATCCGCAATCACTTAGTTGCCAACCCAATTCTTTGAATTTCTACCGTCTTGCGGAACAAGTTCAAAAAATATTTTTAATATTTTAATTTGTACTTTACAATTTGTCCAGCTGGACATTTGGTAAATATTTTTAATTTAATTACTAAATAACATGTGGATGGCTAACGCCAGAAGGATACCATCTTCGAATTTGACTATTTTATTTTTTTTTTAGTGAAATGCAAAAGTGTCCTCTGATAAAAATGAAGGAAGAGAAATGAACTAGCGGCGTACTTACAGACAATTGTAAAGGAGGGAATCGACGATTTTGACAGTGAAACATGTGGCACCGTTCAAGCAGTACCATTCCGCATAATCCGGTGGACACGTGTACATGTGGAATGTGATGTTCGGTCGAGGCGTCGGCGTCGGTGGCCGTGGTTTCGGCGTCGACCGCGATGAACAGGCGTCTGTCAACAGAAATCATTCAAAATTAATCATCCGTAGAATCACCAGCGCATACCTTCTCAAGTTTCTTGTTTCAGTCACTTCAAACGTCTCTACTAAATTAATTTCACTAAAAATATTTCCACGTCGATTCCATCGAAATATACTGTGAAATTTACTGTAAAAAGGTGGCGTTTTCAAAGCAGCCATTGTCCATTGAGGAAATCACGATGATGGATGAATGAAAGCACAGCGAGAAAGCTGAAAACGTGTTGGTGGTGAATTTGCACGATTAAGTTGTGTAACGACCAAAAGCCACCCATCGTTTATCCCATTATCGGGCACAAAGGAGAGACGAATTGTCGAATAGCCGCTTTAGAAATTCCTTCGGCTTCCAGGTTTGGCAAACACAAAGGGTGGTCCGGTATTTTAGAGCCGGTCTAAGTGATCGTCCCTCCGTTCCTTGTACCTCATAAAAACTAAACTGGAAAACCGTTCTTTTTCCATTCTGTTATCCTCCATCGGCATCTTTTTTTGTCACGTTACAGATTCCGATCAGTATCATTAAATCGTAATTAGCACTTTGACTGCCACGTGGGCCATATATGACCCACCACGGTTTCTCCTGTGACGCCACTGTGTGGTCATTGGTGACCGCAGCGCTACACCTTTTTACAATTATAAAAATTGAATGAAAATTGACAATTAGGGCATTTTGAATATAAAATAAATAAATAGAAGATACTTTGAAATAAAAAGTGCCCCATTGAACAATTAAACATTTTTATTGGAATATTAATAAAAAAAAATGAGAACAAATGTAGCATCTAACGGTGCACTGTGTTGAAATACTTCAAACATAAACGTGGCTCATCAATACAATCTGGAAGATAGGTGGTCACCTTTTTGGTCCCATTCTTAGCAATTTTTGATCCTAATTGTTTAACATTTTTTTATACCACTCTCTGCAGAATTTTCGTGCCAGGCACGCTTGCCCTTCTTTCTTCTGCGTTTCGTGTCGCAATCTTTGTCGAATAAGTGTATTTCACGGCTCTGGTGAATGGCACTGTGTGAAGTGCGTTGCGAGTGGCATTCTAAAAGCTGATACCTTGGTTTTTGTTTTTGTTGCTTGTTTATAGAGTATCATCGCGTCTGAAATTGAGGTATTTAACAATAACTCTAAAGCTAATTTTATATACCACTTGAGGGTTCTTCTATGTGGTGTAGAATATGCTACCATTTGATCTGATAAATCTACAGCACACTTCCCTCTGTTGTAATCTAACACTACCATTGGTTTATCGCAAACATAATTTTTTTCCAGACCTCTACCATTTCAGCCGAATGTTTCGTCGAAATCATAAAAATAATCGTCATACTGTTTACTAATATCTTCTACACGTTTCAACGATATATTCTGCACGTTTGGCTTACGACGAAATGACGAATGCGAATGGTTTGTTGAAATAAACGAAGCCTTGTTATAATATGTGGCTATCAGCTGTTAGCAAGGCGCCATAGTGGTCACAGGTGACCACCAATAAGATAAACGGTTCATCGGGGAAGAATGTTGCCTTACATCATCAATTTATTATTACTTTGCCATTATATGCTGTGAATAAGAAAATACTCCCGTGGCGCCCTCTGCGAAACATGTGATTTCGGCGTGGCAGTCAAAGTGTTAGAGAAACCTGATTATCCCGATATTTGGTCGAAAGTTTCGCCTCAACCACCGTAAATATTTCGTAAGTTTTCATTTCGATTAATCTAGCAGAAAGATTGCTCGCATTCTGGAGTTCAAAAATCTGAAATATTCCATTTTGCCGCATTTTCCATAGCTAATGGATCGTACATGCTTTTTACAGGAGACACGACGTCGCCTTACGGACAAGGGGGATCGAATGGAACGTGAGGCACTCGATACTCGGCGCATTAATCTGCCATACCATCGAACAATTCGAAAGTTGGAAATATTCGCGCACGCCACGTGAAACTTGGCCGCCGGGTAATAAGAGAGACGCGCCAGGAGCCACGAGCATCGCAGCAACATAGACGTTCTTATGCAGAACCGCAGCGCACGTTGCATCCGGCCATGCGAGCCTCGCTCTATCTGTCACCTGTTATAATTTTGCAATACGCCGAACACGGTCGATGTCACACGATTCTGCGCGTGTTTCTCCTTTAAAAACGCGTACATCAAATTTACAGTGGAATTTATCATCTGTTATTTGTATAAACATCACATAGAATGTCGAGGCCTGTTCAAACACGTTCAACAGATTCGAAATAGATTGAAACTTCTAGATTTTCTAGTCAAGTACACTGCACCTGGTCGCTGTTGAGATTTCCATCTTTTGAAACCAGGATATTTATTTGGTAATCCTTTAGACGCAAACTATTTTCCAGGCAATTTCGGAAGTCGTTTGAAATGGACAAAAAAGAATGACATTTTTGGAAGGTTGTAAAGAACATAAACGACGAAATCGTTTTACTAAACTACTTGATTACATTTTAGTGTTCATATACGGTAAATTGCTAAATTACTTGCCACTTGACTAAACTACCAACACGTTTTACTAAACTAACCCACTAAATTTTGGCACACGCCAAGTTGCTAAAGTTAGTTGCCACTTGACTGAACGTGTCTGAACGACCTTTTATCCGCCATAAGAAGAATACATAATTGTAGATGGCGCGATTGAAATTGTATTGGCAACTATGGTCCCAAAAAGGAACCATCTATTGGACACAGTTAGTTGAAGATTGCAAAGTTTAACAGAGAGAAATGGCCGGTTATTTGGGAAAATATTTGGCTTCTTGCAAACTTCCACTTTGTGTTGTAATTTCCTTCAATTACTTCCATTTTTTTTGTCCAGTTGCCTTTTATGCGCTTCAGAAGAATTAGAGGGCCATTTACAGGGCCATATGTGTACAAATTCGCCGGAATAATTCACGCGGTATGTACGTAATTGTTACGAGCGATTAGGGTCTCGGGAAGCATCGCACGTGTCGCGTTCTTGCAATCTGTCGCTGCCACGCGTCCACTCGAGTTCGCCTTCTCTAAATACGGACAACGGGATCGCTTTGTATACGCTAACTTTTCGGCTGTGTACGTTGTAATTTGTTAACCTTATAATTCAGCGTCATCGAATTACATCATCACACGGTAATACCTTCCTTTGCAATTTTATGTGACACGCGTTTCAAACTTGTACACTTCCATGGCAACTAGGTGATTGCGGACCTTGTGAATAGCATCTGATGACAAAATCCGCAATCACTTAGCTGGCAAGCCAATCTGACAGTATCTTAGTCTGGGGGAATTTGAATAAAATTTGCAAAACTGTTGAAATTCTTGGAAAGTTTCTTAAATCGCTGCTATGAGCGAACAGAGTTGATCTACGCGATTACAATCTTATCGTTTCCACAGGTAGAATTCTGGCAGCACTGGCTCATCCTCGAGATCGTTTCATCACTTCACTGATGCACCCACTGTGTTTCACGTTATCGCGAGACGATAACGAGCAACCGGAGTTAAAAATGGACAAACGTAATAGAAAAAAGGCTCGTGCACTAACCTGCTATACCGAAGAGGGTATAAGAGAGGATGAGTAGAGTAGCGAGGTAGGGCGGGATCCTGCATCCTCTCGTCATGGCAGTGACGGTGGCAGGGTTGTCGGTGGCGGTGGTAGCATCCGCGTGGCGATTGCTGGTGGTCCGGACGATGCGATCGGCGTCTTCGTCCCGATCGCAAGGCGGTCTGTCGTCCCGCAGTCGCTGATGGATATGATGCAGATGATGATGATGGTGATGGTGAGGGTGGTGATGGTGGTGATGATGATGATGCAGATGATGATGATGATGTTGTAGGTGGTGGAGTTCGTGACGGATGTCCCGATGAGGAGGAGCAACGGTAGCCTGTTCCTGACACGTAGCCTCATCGTCGGCTTCCTCGTCGACGACCAGCTCGTTGCTAGCCACGCTGTCCCTTCGTTGGTGACATCGTTGACGCTGTAGTTGTTGTTGTTGCTGATGACGATGACTATAGCGACGATGTATATGATGCAGGTGATGACGACGGTGGCTGTAGTTGGTGGTGGTACTGCTGTCGCCGCAGCAGACCTCGCCATCGGCCACCGGTGAGCAACTAACCTCCTCGAGCACGCTCGCTCCTACCGCATCGCATCCTCCCCTTCCTTCGTCCAGACCGTCCACGTAGCCTCCCACCCCCGCTGCTGCTGCCTCTTCTGTTTCTTCAACGGCACGAGCTCCACCACCTGGCCCGGAGCTGCGGCGCACGTGCCGCCGCCTCCCTGTAACCAAATATCCGACCGGCCGGCCGTTTACAGTGTGTTTTATCTCGGCCCGGCTCCGCTTCATCTAGCCGGCTGATCCACGCACACCCGGGGGTAGTTAAACACGCCGTGCCAACTGAACACAAGCAACCGAATAATATATCCTTACTTGGAGAGGATCGACGCGTGTATGTGCGGGTGGTTTCTCGTCTGGCCACATGCAGGGGCCTCTATATCGTGGTAAGTGCATATCGAGGGAGGGGGGATCTCACCGGTGAAATTTCGGCGATTTAGTTTAGTGGAAGGGATCGAGGAATACTGAATTTTTGGGTAAAAATGAGCGCTCGATTTTTTGTCGTAGATTCTTCTAAATATTCGCCTGGCAACTATGTGATTGCGGATTTTGTCAATACCAGCTAATGACAAAATCCGCAGTCACTTAGTTGCCAACGTTCCAAGTCGAAGAAAAGCGTGCCATAGTTTGTATCGATGGTTAATTGCAATTGTAGGAAAAAGATCTTGCAATTGTACTTTTGTACTATATTGTATACTTTGAAGCACTATAGTAATATTAATACAGTGTTTCAATTAGTAAATTAACGTGGAATTATGATTGGACTGTTGATCATTAGGCAATCTCATATTATAACAAATGCAACTGAAGAAACTTAAATTATATTTCACTTTGGATATTTTATATGTTTCTTTGCATATTACGTGCAATTAGATATTTAGTTGCAAATGTAGGAAAAAATCTTATAATTGTACTTTGTACTATATTGTATACTTTGAAGCACTATAGTAATATCAATACAGTATTTTAATTAGTAAATTGACCTGGAATTATGATTGGACTGTTGATCTTTATGCAATCTCATATTATAACAAATGCAACTGAAGAAACTTAAATTATATTTCACTTTGGATATTCTATATGTTTCTTTGCATATTACATGCAATTAGATATTTAGTTGCAATTGTAGGAAAAAGATTTTGCAAATGTCCTTTTAAACTACATCCTGTATTTTGAAGCACTATAGTAGTATCAGTACAATATAGTACTAGTTTAATTAGTAAATTAACATGGAATTATGAATGGACTGTTGATCTTTATGCAATCTCATATTTTAACAAATGCAACCTAAATTACATTTCTCTTTGGATATTTTATGTTTCTTTGCATGTTACATGCAACTAGATATTTAGTTGCAATTGCAAGAAAAAGATTTTGCAATTGTACTTTTATACTACATCCTATACTTTGAAGCACTATAGTAGTATCAGTACAATATAGTACTAGTTTAATTAGTAAATTAACTTGGAATTATGATTCGACTGTTGATCTTTATGCAATCTCATATTTTAACAAATGCAACCTAAATTACATTTCTCATTGGATATTTTATATGTTTCTTTGCATATTACATGCAATTAGATATTTAGTTGAAATTGTAGGAAAAAGATTTTGCAAATGTCCTTTTATACTACATCCTGTATTTTGAAGCACTATAGTAGTATCAGTACAATATAGTACTAGTTTAATTAGTAAATTAACTTGGAATTATGATTGGACTGTTGATCTTTATGCAATCTCATATTTTAACAAATGCAACCTAAATTACATTTCTCATTGGATATTTTATATGTTTCTTTGCATATTACATGCAATTAGATATTTAGTTGCAATTGTAGGAAAAAGATTTTGCAAATGTCCTTTTATACTACATCCTGTATTTTGAAGCACTATAGTAGTATCAGTACAATATAGTACTAGTTTAATTAGTAAATTAACATGGAATTATGAATGGACTGTTGATCTTTATGCAATCTCATATTATAACAAATGCAATTGAAGAAACTTAAATTATATTTCACTTTGGATATTTTATATGTTTCTTTGCATATTACATGTAATTAGATATTTAGTTGCAATTGTAAGAAAAAGATCTTGTAATTGTACTTTTGTACTATATTGTATAATTTGAAGCACTATAGTAATATCAATACAGTATTTTAATTAGTAAATTAATGTGGAATTATGATTGGACTGTTGATCTTTATGCAATCTCATATTTTAACAAATGCAACCTAAATTTCTCTTTTGATATTTTATATATTTCTTTGCATATTATGTGCAATTAGATATTTTTACAACCTCGATTTTCTTCGATCATGAAACATTTGATATTTATATTAAAAGATATTAATATCACGGATTTATATAGAAAACTGACTGTATTCGTGTGAGATTAATTTAAAAGTAGCTTCATTTCCAATTCGTCGATGATAGATTATTATAATAGTTCCATATGATACGGTGTTACAGTATTAAATAGCAATAGTCACTTAAGTACAGTAGAATTCCTAACCTCAATCTATTAGGGGGAGTATTAAGCGATTCATATATTAGGTTGGCAACATTAGGTGGTAATGACAAACTCCGCAATCACTTAGTTGTCAATCCAATAGGTTAGAAAAATTGCGATAAATGACTTTATAGTTTGTCGGAGTAAAAGTGGTCGTTGTTAGTAGTTATAAATGAGATTTAGGTTGGATCTAGAGAATCTAGTTGCGTGATTCATACAGTCTTTTGTTCTACGTTCTTCTTATCATGGAAATAGCCGCAATTAACCCTTCCTGACGTCCGACGGTCCTAATTTGAAGCAGTGATCTACTAGAAGCCCAATACATATGTATACCCTGAAAATTGTATGACAATGTAACGTTCACATCGCACGCGACTAACCTTCTTAATTTTCGCCGACCTCGATTTACTATCTTTAACCCTTTGCACTGCGAATTTTATTTGAATTTCGTTAGCAGCTGTTGCCAACGCTTTCAAGTGTTTTATTTGAAATTTATTTTAACTAAAATATAAGATAATTTAAATAAATAAAGGAAGAAAGAAATTCATTTAAATACCAGTTTTATCCACACTATTGTTGTATTTTCTAATTTTTAAGTGTATGATATATCTTGACACAATTTCCAGCATGCAATCTATTGATTTGGGACTCGACAAAGGAGCTGCTGTAAATAATATTCTTTGAATTCCCAGGATCTTTAACGACATATTGTTCGCAGATATCTCAAAATTTATATTATTTATTACTATTATTAAATATTATTATATTACTTTTTAATTGTATCATCCTTCGAATAAACCGACCATTAAAATATATTTTGCAAATAAAGAATAAGAATTAAGGAAAAATCCGAATCCTCTTTTTCTTTCGCAAGTTTCACAAAAAAAATGTGAACGTGGAAGAACGTCGACTGGGACTCGACAAAGCAGCCGCTGAGACAACAACTGATGTCGAGTAGTTACACTCGACATAGCAGTGCAAAGGGTTGAAAAATATCTGGCTATTCAAAATCTCGGAATATGATAAAAAAAAAACCGAGGTTTTCATCGTTATATGTTACGTCTCCTTGAGAAAAATTTTTCGAAAATGGAAAATCGTCGGGAAACGTGGTATATAAATGTCTATGGGTAAATATTTTTCGATAGATAGCACGCGGTTTCGAGGGTTGTCGCCTCTTGGAAAAATCGAGGTGGTATGTAAACCAGAGAACACGGCCACGTGAACGCGATACTTTTGTGAAAAGGCCATTTCCACAAAACGCAAGGCTTTTCCTTGTTAAATCCACGAAACCATTGTGTGTCGCTATTCGACCATAGGCTGTCATTGTGTTCTGTTTGGAGGTAAAATATTTGCCACGAAAAGAAATTGTTTTCCACGTTTGGGTCCCTTAAAACCATCTGCCACCCTCGCGTCGATTATTCCCAACGATTGGATCAGGTTGCACCCTATCCATCGTTCATATCCGTTTTTCGCGACAGTGAGATTTTCATCGTCTAAATTCTATGAATCTATCTATTTTCCTACGAGACTGCGGTATTTCTAAATTACCGATGCAAGTGGTTCCCTCTGTGGGTTGAAATTGAAGGTCTTATTAATAGAAAACCACAAGTCTTATTCGTGTTTTTCTAGGAAAGCAAAAGAATGCAATAACATTCTTAATTGCTACTCAATACATTGTTTTCGATACATTCAACGATAAATTCTTCCCAATCTTTCGAAACAAAATATTTATCATCTTACACAATCACTATGCGTGTATTTATATCGAAAAATTATTTCTAATTACATCACAAACTAGTAACTGTCGCAACGGATTGTTTTTATAGGTTGGCAAATAAGTGGTTGCAGATTTTGTCATTAGGTAGTATTGACATAACCTGCAATCACTTAGTTGCCAATCCAATAGATAATTCTCACTCAATAATATCATAAGTCACGACACAGATGATTGTTTATACCATTGATTCCTCTATGTTGCGTTATTACGCGTTAGTGAAAATCAGCAAACTCGACAACAACTGTTTTTTGTTTCTAGCGAATCGTCTATTTCGTATGATGAAAGCAATCGAAGAATACAACATCTTATTAGGTTGGCAACTACCATTACCACCATTACACCTAATGATAAACACCACAATCAGTTAGTTGCCAACCTAATATTCAAGAAATGGCATTGCTCCAGAAAAACTCTACGTCAGTGTCCCTATTTCTTCCTCGTATCGCTTTATTAACACTTTACTGACCGCTGGCTGTTCAACAGCATAAGCACGTCCGACCGGCAGCTCAGACGTAGATTCTCCCTAGCGCCGGCTCTGTTTCGGCTTAGACTCTCCAATACAATTCTTTTCGTTCATCGCGAACGGTAAGTTTTTCAAATTGATATAAAACTGTGGGAGTTTAGAAAGCAACGCAGCTGACGCAACTGAGCAAGGTACCTTAGTACTAAGTAACAAATTAATGCTCAAATAATGAGAAAGATTGTCGGCGACAAAAAGCCGATTAATAGGCTATCGGTTGGTAAGCGTCGGCGACGAAAAACATGATGAATCCAACATGATGAATCCTCGTTTATCCATCGATCGTACATACAATACACAAACGCGATCTATTGAGCACGAACTCGATCGTAACCGATCAGATCTCAACCGGAATCGTTTTTCAGAGGACATTGCAGATTTCACGACGACCTTGTCCCAGTAATAGACGTGTCGTAAGTTATACGCGATATTGCTTGCGATAATGAACGGTTTAACTCTCGTCTATGTATTGGTTTGACAACTAAGTGATTGCGGATTTTCTCATTAGATGGTATTGACAAAACCCGCAATCACATAGTTGCCAATCCAATATATTTCCTGCTAGTGTTTCTGTAAAAACCGCGACCTCGTAATAGCACACTCTGTTAACTAGAATAATATCGTGAATTTATTAAGAGATGGCGGAGTCGAAGGTGATTTGCCAGAGTCACGTAGAAAGATAGCAACCGGTTAACATGTAATCGTCGTTGCCATGATTCATTGGATAGATACGTGTCGGGGAAATTAGGCGTGTTTAACACTAGAACTACCACGTCAGTCAAATTAACTGGTTTTACAATTTTATTTTAAAATTCCTATTTCATCTTATATCTTTTTCCGCAATGATGTAACGACCTTCGCAACGATAACTAAAAGAATAATATAATGAATTTTATTTTGTTTTTTATGTATCCAAACTGAAAATAATTTTGCATCAAGGCTACTTATACCAATACCAGCCGAAATGACTGGTGCTTGTCAAAGTGTAAGAGGGTGCTGCAATCTGTTTATCGACCCCCAATTAACCAGTTTCCTAGTTTTGTACAACTTACCACACGTTTTGAAGATTTTTACTGCGTGTAGGATGATATCAGTTATCGATCGCTAGATCGCTAGATGCTAACACTAGAAATACCACACCAGTCAAAATGATTGGTTCTGCAATTTTATAAATAGGTTAACCCTCGTTTAGAGATGATAGTCCCAGATGGATTAATAATAGCAAAAATATACTACATAACATGAAATTCCTTCTGTAAGAAAGTAATAAATCAATAAATATAAAAATATTCTGTTACTAGGTATTTCTAAAAGACTAGTTATTTTGACTGGTTTTCGTAGAAATAGCTTCGTGTTAACTATCGATAGTTCTAGTGTTACAGTATCGCAACGATTTCACGGAACTCGAACGTTGTCGATTCCGTTCGATTTAACATGCTAGATATGACACACAAAACTGCCACCTTGCGTCGAGTAGCGTGACGTCAATCGTCATTGGAACGTTCGCACTTGCCTATGGCGATCTACGGAACTGTTCGATAAAAAAAAAAGATGGTGAAAAACATCGAGATGTCGTTTGACTATCGAAGCTGAAAGAGACGTTGCTGAAAGGAATCGTGTTCTATTTGCATGATAAGAAACTTTGATTCGCCTTTCAAACGATATTCTATGAAAGATAAAAACGAGTTCCTCCATAGGTGTGTCGTGTGAATCGTGCTTTGTCTTTCAATGCAGATCGGAAACTTCGATTTTATTGTTATACCTGCCTTTACAATGGAAACTGTCACGGAGAATGAATTTTTCGATAGAATAATGTAATTCTACTTTCAACAAAAAGACTTCGAAGAAACTCGAAGACAAAGGAGTTGGTCGTTGATCAAATATTTTTCGAACGATTCGTTGGCTCGTATTTCAAGCTTCTATCAAGAAGGAAATAACAGATGAACATAGAGAACGAGATTATCTTGGCGGTGAATCTTGTCAAAAAATGGTAAAAAACGCAGTGAACGTGCAGAGGAGCGTGATGCACGGCACCGCGAGACCGGAAGTTACGGTAAAGTGCGTGCAATTAGAAAATAACCTAAATTCAAGACGGTTCGCGATTCGTGTTGAGAACGATCTCGCCGGGAACGAGCGAGCAGAAGCGTTTAACGGCGCGTCGACGAGGGAAATGATCAATTATCAAGAGCAGACCACGTGGGCCGTACTTTAACTTACGATGCAGCTCCGCTCTTGTGTCACCTAGTTAGATCCACGAATTCCTCTATCTTTCTACCAAAAGCTTGCAATTTTTCTTTCTAGGTTATGTTATAGGAAAAGTGTGGAATAAAATCGAACTATAGATCGCGTACTCGTGAAAGAAGGCGCGCGGAAAATTAGAGACTTGAACGCCCGCAAAGGATGCAAACCAGTAGCAACGTTTCCATCGGCGACATTCTTAACACTTTACTGACCGCTAGCGGTTCAACATCATACGCACGTCCGACCGGCAGCTCGGGCGCAGATTCTCCTTAGCGCCGGCTCTGTTTCGATTTAGACTCTCCAATACCATTCTTTTCGATCATCGCGAACGGTATGTTCTTCAAATTGATATAAAACTGTGGGAGCTTAGAAGGCAACGCAACTGATGCAACTGAGCAAGGTACTTTAGTACTAAATAACAAATTACTGCTGAAATAATGAAAAAGATTATCGGCGATAAAAAGGCGATTAATAAGCTATCGGTCGGTAAGCGTCGGCGACAAAAATCCGATTAATCGGATCGGTCGGTAAAGTGTTAAAATCTGTTGGCAGAGAAATGGGATCGGGCATTTATTTTAACACGAATAGTCCGTACGATCTTGTTCTATAGATTTTTCTGTAAATGTGGTTTCTTACGCTCTAATATTGTCGAGTAATTGTTTCATAATGCTGTTGATTTAGCGTCTGATTTATGTCATAGACTTGTAATCTTATCAGAACAAACGATAATATCTACGCATTGCGTAATCGTCGTTGTAAATTTTTAGTAATACGAATAAGTTAATGGTTTTATAATCTCGCGCGGAGAGTAGAGAATTTTTATTTGAAGATTCTATTGGGTTGACAACTAAGTGATTGCAGATTTTGTTATTACCACCTAACGATAAAATCTGCAATCAGTTACCAAACCAATACTTCAGAGAAGAAGGGGTAGCTATTAGGTCGTCCGAAAAGTTTCTTTTATTTTATAAGGAAACAACAGACTCACAATGTTTTTAGTTTTATATTAGTTTATTGAATTATGTACGAACATAGTAATAGAAATATAACGAAATGGATCATACCTAATTCAATAAAATAATATAAAACAGAAATTGTTGTTCGTCTATTATCATCTTATGGTACGAAAGAAACTTTTCGGACGACCTAATATCTTTAGTAGTCTCGAAAGAAAACAAACAACGATTCGAATGATCCACTCGGGAAATGGATTTATTTGGGCTGCCAAGGAACAGCGATGTGTCAATAAACGCGACAACTTCGTGCTGTCAGAGGTCTGCAATTCGTTAACGCCTGCGACGAGTCGAGGACAGGTCCGAGTACACGCGCACTCGCAACACGAAACCATCTCGTCGCGGGTTCTAACGTTTTCGTTTAACGTATATGACCCGCCATGGTTTCTCCTGTGACGCCACTGTGTGGTCATTGGTGACCGCAGCGCTACACCTTTTTACAATTATAAAAATTGAATGAAAATTGACAATTAGGGCATTTTGAATATAAAATAAATAAATAGAAGATACTTTGAAATAAAAAGTGCCCCATTGAACAATTAAACATTTTTATTGGAATATTAATAAAAAAAATGAAAACAAATGTAGCATCTAACGGTGCACTGTGTTGAAACACTTCAAACATAAACGTGGCTCATCAATACAATCTGGAAGATAGGTGGTCACCTTTTTGGTCCCATTCTTAGCAATTTTTGATCCTAACTGTTTAACATTTTTTTATACCACTCTCTGCAGAATTTTCGTGCCAGGCACGATTGCCCTTCTTTCTTCTGCGTTTCGTGTCGCAATCTTTGTCGAATAAGTGTATTTCACGGCTCTGGTGAATGGCACTGTGTGAAGTGCGTTGCGAGTGGCATTCTAAAAGCTGATACCTTGGTTTTTGTTTTTGTTGCTTGTTTATAGAGTATCATCGCGTTTGAAATTGAGGTATTTAACAATAACTCTAAAGCTAATTTTATATACCCCTTGAGGGTTCTTCTATGTGGTATAGAATATGCTACCATTTGATCTGATAAATCTACAGCACACTTTCCTCTGTTGTAATCTAACACTACCATTGGTTTATCGCAAACATAATTTTTTTCCAGACCTCTACCATTTCAGCCGAATGTTTCGTCGAGATCATAAAAATAATCGTCATACTGTTTACTAATATCTTCTACACGTTTCAACGATATATTCTGCACGTTTGGCTTACGACGAAATAACGAAAGCGAATGGTTTGTTGAAATAAACGAAGCCTTGTTATAATATGTGGCTATCAGCTGTTAGCAAGGCGCCATAGTGGTCACAGGTGACCACCAATAAGATAAACGGTCCATCGAGGAAGAATGTTGTCTTATATCATCAATTTATTATTACTTTGCCATTATATGCTTGGAATAAGAAAATACTCCCGTGGCGCCCTCAGCGAAACATGTGATTTCGGCGTGGCAGTCAAAGTGTTAAGAGCGTATAAATAGCATAATATCGGTAGAATATTGATTGGTCCGTGTCGCGGACGTTACATAAGAACATGCACCGAGTAATTAAGATTCTTTCTACAAGTGTGTCTCGCGTCACAGTGAGTCCGATCGACGAATATTTACATAAGCAAAAACGAAAAATTAACGTGATGCATTGTTTGTGGAGCACGGCAGCCGTTGCGTAAAGGCGTATCCGCTTTCGTTGATGGAAAGGAAAGGTGGACGCGTGTTATGCGTAGTAGAAAAATTGAAACACGATCTAGAAAATGTAAATCAGTGGCAAACGAACGTGGAAAATCTGAAACGCATGGAAGATCGTTGTTCGCCTTGATCCAAATACGAACACACTCCCCGAACCGGATAGACGTTATTGACCGATTCTACTGAACAGCATCATCTTGAACCTTGGCATGAGAAGAAGAGAAGAACAAGAAAGGGGATCTTGAATGCTTTTCGACTCGACTGTCAATTTGTTAAGCGATTCACAGTTGCAGAGGCGCGGCCTTCCCTCGGAGAAGAGACATCAATCGAAAGGACAGGCCAACCCCTCGTACGACCGGGATGAACGTATCCAGACAGGCACCGACAGCGATTCTCGAATTATACGAGAAATTTTGGGCGTGTCTCTGGTCACGTGTCTCTTAAAAGCTGCTGCAGCCTTCACGAGAGATGGAGAGAAACAGGGCGCGAGAACAAGGGGAGAGGGGGATGATTTTCCAATGTGACCAAAGAAAGAGAGAGAGAGAGAAGACCCCCCTGGTCCTTCCGGGACCGGTCTGGTATCAGCTGCGCCTCGTTTAAACACGGAAATTCATAAGTCCTAAGGTATGTTATGCTCAGCTTGGAAAAAAGACCCCCTGTCTGCGAAAGAGGAGCAAGGGGAGAGATAGGTGCGGGCCAGTCTCGGACTCCTCCGGCTCCGTAATCTCCACCCCCGATAGCTACCAACCAGCTGAACTGGAGGCAAGATCGACGAGTTGAAGCTGCTCCTTTGATCGATCCTCTTTTTTTTTCTCTTTATCTGATCGACAGAGATTAACCGGTGCGAGAGGTTAATTCGGTTTGCGGTACGTTTTATCGATATAGACGCTCCCCGCTTTATCGATACAGACGAGGATTTCATCAACACGTTGACCGCGCGTGTTTTCAATGAAATCTCCTTCAGGCCGCGAGTGCCGCTGTATCAAGGTACTTCCACCGATATTTTTGCAACGCTTAGGAATAACAAAAGAAGCCTTCCAAAAGATATTCTTCATCGCAAGCTAAGAAAAGATGGGAGAGGGTATCCAAAGAAGATGATAACGGGACTATCGTACTCGAGTGGAAAGATACAGGGGATGTGAGAATTTTATGGTGGAAACACGCTGCCATTATGGTGCCAAGTACAAAAAGGAATCGTAGCATTCGTGTATCTGCAAGTCAACAGATATCCGTAACATTAAAACCACTAGCTGTTGTCGAATATACTGAAGGAAAGCGTGGTATAGATTACTCCGACCAAATGGTTTCTTATGTCACCACAATTAGAAAAGGAATCAAATGGTAACGAAAAATTGGCGAATTTCTGTTGTAGACGTTTTGACGGTTTGCAAAATCGCAACAAGGAAGAATGTAAATATTACAAGATTTAGGGAATTATTAGCTGCAAAATTATTGGGCTTGTCTGAAAATACGGAAAATCCTTGTCCTCCACGAAGTCAGCGTAATATCGCCGTTCGGAAAAATGATTCCGGAAGAAGCGTTAGATACGCGCGAGCTATGCGCTGCAAACTAAAACACGTCGACGTGAACTTATTGTCCACATTGTCCTGACCAAACTCAGCTTTGTATAGAATGCTACAAAGTTTCACATTCTAAATAATTTTCTTAATAAACCATATTCGCATTACTTTTATAACAATTCAATAGTTTTATTATTTCCTGTGGTATATCCTTTCAAATACCTACGACGATCCTCCGCAAGTAGTCAAATAAGTGTCACCCATATTCGGGTGACGCGCCCCGGCGAGAAATCTCGTCATCAATATTCGCGGGACGCGACTCGGCGAGAAAACCCGTCACCCAAATATGGGTGACGCCACTCGATCAGACCTTGCTGTCGCCCCGAATACCGTGGAGCGACCCGGCCAGGAATTTTGCCGTCACCCAAATCTGGGTGACGACGCAGTCAACGCGTTGAAGATCGTAAGAATGTACACGAGTATATACGTCAACGCGATTCGTCGTTACGTGAATATCGGCGAACTCGCTTCGTCATTACGTGAAAATCGGCGAACTCGCTTCGTCATTACGTTCGATATGGAAATGGAAATGGATGGAATGGTTTTCTGCTGTCGAGTATTGTAGAATTATTTCGTTCGCCATGGGACACACACGGCGCAGTAGTCATCCCCGATAGATCTCAATTTCGATTGCTTTATATCCACTTTAAGAGCAGAGGCAGACGTTAGAACCGTAGACAGGAACGAGATGCAACCCGAAGATCTCGGAAACTCCAAGCCTCGGCACCCCCGTCTGCGGCTATCAGCTGCCCCGAACAGTTAGGCGCTAAGCCAGCGTATAACAGTCGGGCAGAGTCTAGGGAAGGCAGCGTAGTAATAGTAGAAACGCCAACGACCAAAAGCCAGAGAAGGGGAATAAGACGGTGAAAAGGTGGAAGAACAGTGGGAGGTGCAGATTTCATAACGTGCTAGAGCTCCAGATACGACAATATGTGAAGTGTAGATATAAAATGTGCACTGGAACCCCGGGTACATTGAAAGAGAGGGTGGGGCAGACAGAAGAGAGTTTCTAAGGAGAAAGAGCAGAGAAAGAGGGGTATATGAATCGTGTATATTTTCATAATCTTTCGTAGACGATTTGGCCGTGGTGGCTCGAGCCAGCGGTTCACGAACCGTACACGCATATGCCTCCGTCGAAAAGCGTGGATCGCACATGCTCGGGGCACTTCCCATTCAGACGAGCGCAGCTGCCGAACTCGTGGGACACGTCGGCAGGCACGCGCCTCTTGCCTCCATAACCTGTTTTCAAAATTCCGCTCCCCTCGGAACCAAGGCTCAAGGAGAGACCCATTTCTTCCTTCTTTCCTCCCCACCTACTATACGCACGCTGCTCTCCCCGTATTCCTCCTCTTTCTTTCTGCTCTCTTTTCTTTATTTCAACCACCGCTATAGCATGCATACATTCCTATTCACAAGTATTATGACATTTATAGGAACTCAGATAAAGCTTAGAATGTTATTAAAAATTTCAACAGTTGTTATTATCCGGTTTGAAACTATATGAACATAAGCAGAAATTCAAGAATCTTATAGCAATAAATAAAATTAAATAAAAAAGCAAATGTGGCGAATCCTCATCACTCCATGCTAAGCTCTCAGCTTACTTGCGACGTCACCACATTAGCCAAAAGGATTTGCTTCCTGATAAGAAAAATATCTTGGACTGAACTTCCCTCAATCTAACTTCAATTAGTTCAACAATTTTTCAATGAGATTGGAAGATCAACATATGATTATTAATTTTCTAATAATCTTGTAAAATATATTTTGCAAGTTCTTCAATCTTTATTTTGTACGAATGCAATGATTTGGTACCCTAGTATTTATAAACAAACGTGTATATATATGTGGTCGTTTCTTGCCCTGTTCATCTGTCGTCGCTTCCCCGGCTTGCAAATTGCTCGAAATTTCGACGCTGGCGGCAATTAAGCCCAACCCGTGTCTCAACTACGGCCGATGATGCGGTACACCGCGCGAAGAGCGTTTCAAGTGGCACAAGAGCACCTCTTGCCGAAGACGCCTTCAGCTGCGGAGTCCCGTCGACGCTTAAATACCTTCGAGTGCTGCTTTTTAATTGCCTTCCCTACCCAAGAGACGTGTTCGTCTCTTAATCATTGCATTATACGTATTCACGGACGCGCAAGGACGAATGCAGCTCCCCGAGGGGAATACTTGGATGATTTGCATACGTCGTCGGGGGTGACCGCCCTGGCAGACGGCAGCTGCCGCCTATGTCGCTGCCTCCGAAATCTCATCGACCATCGTCGTCACCCTCCAGATTCTACGTCTTCGATTTCCAGCATTTGTTTTTCACGGTTTCAAACCAACAGTTTTCATAGAATTTTGTGAAATAGCAAAACAATTTTTCTCTTTGAAACCAAACTCACCTCTTAGGAACGATCAACTATACTTCTATACATTTTTATACAAACAGTTCTCAGTTTCATTGCATAGCTGCACAATCAAGAAACGAATTACTAATTTCCATAAAAGCATTTACCACAAGCAGATAACACAAGTAACGATAAATTCAAAAAAATGTTTGCAATGTATCAAACTGAAATCAAATTTCATTACATAGCTGCACAATCAAGAAACGAATTACTAATTTCCATAAAAGCATTTACCACAAGCAGATAACACAAGTAACGATAAATTCAAAAAAATGTTTGCAATGTATCAAACTGAAATCAAATTTCATTACATAGCTGCATAATCAAGAAATGAATTACTGATTTCCATAAAAGCATTTACCACAAGCAGATAACACAAGTAACGATAAATTCAAAAAAATGTTTGCAATGTATCAAACTGAAATCAAATTTCATTACATAGCTGCACAATCAAGATTACTAATTTCCATAAAAGTATTTACCACAAGCAGATAACACAAGTAACAATAAATTCAAAAAAATGTTTGCAATGTATCAAACTGAAATCAAATTTCATTACATAGCTGCACAATCAAGAAACGAATTACTAATTTCCATAAAAGCATTTACCACAAGGAGATAACACAGGTAACGATAAATTGAAAAAAATGTTTACAATATATCATATCTTTCTCTATTCTTCCATTATGATTAGAAAAGAATGGATTTACGTAAACATCCGCAATCTAATTGTTTTTTAGTAGGCGATTATTATATTATAACTTTTAGTAGGCGAAACAAATTTTTGTGTTCATAAAAATATGAATTTGCCTGAACATTTGCGATCTATTTATTAGGTTGGTAACTAAGTGGTTGCGGATCTTGTCAATACCACCTAATGGCAAAATCTGCAATCACTTAGTTGCCAACCTAATACGACTCTCGATGATATGTTTTCATTTATCTATTTTGTCAAATAAATTTCGCAGATACTAACATCTCACTATCCTCTAAATTGAGAGATTTCGTTGCCTTCAAATTTGCCACCTTGGCGCTACATTTTTTTAAGGAAAGATAGTAACGAAATTATCGGGATGAAAGGGAAATTGACCGCTGCCAACTGCGCATCGCGATTCCTCGTACACGAAAACGGAGAGAACAGCCGGTTCGACCAGATGGCGGGCGGATCGATGGCACGACGATACGATCGATAGAAATCGATGACTGGTTAATCAGCATCGCCGGTTATGATGCCGCTTTTCACGCGGCGGTGTAACCTGTCGACACGTCTGCTCGTAACTCTCGTTTAAAACGATTCGGATCATCGAGGTCGTTCAGAAGCGATAAAATGTAATATAAGTCGACTCTGAAGATCGATTTCCACCGTTTCATTGGCTGTGTTTCGCTCTGAACTTGCTGACCAAAATTTAACAAAGTATTGTCGTAACAATAAGAATAATTAAGCGTTTGATAAATGACGTAGTGTAAAATAATAAAGAATTTAAAATTATCCATTTAAAAAATGGAAAATTTATTCTATTTCTGATATTAAAAATATAAAAAATACCTTGGGCTTTTTGTAAGCAATAAATATTAATAATCATGTTACTTATAATAATTTAAAATATAGAATTTCTAGTACTATACTTATTGTTCAAGTTTTCCCTACGTTACACTATCAACAATAAAAAAACAATTTAAAAAATTGTATCTTTGCCTCTTGCGAAACATTGTGTGGACTTTTTGTAACGAAACTACTACAATAATTTAACAAATAAAAAATTAAACTGTCATCGCAATAATAAACGTTGGAAGAATATTGAAAATGCTGCGACCACCAACGAACATCGTAGAAATCCTCATCCTCAAGGACTTCGATGAGGTGGCCTGCTAGGCTCAAGGTAGGTGCGTATCGAATGAAGAAAAGAAGAACGAAGTATCTTACAGAGTTAAATATCCAATAAAAATTTGTCAAATTATTCACAATTAAAAATTGATCGTATATTTAATTATAATGGTAAATAATTATAATATCGACACGTATTACGTAGTTAGTGTCATATTATATCGAGTAGTGTATTAATAATAGGATAATCTCGATACATCGTTCAGATTATCCTCAAGAGAGATACTTTACACGCCTCTTCACCGGAGGAAGATCAACGAGGTGGCCCACTACACAGATATAAAGAAGAAAAAGGGACGCGTCGAGAGAGGGTTGAAGAAGGGTTCGTGCTATGACGATATAAAAAACCAACGCGGCCAACGAACCGACAGGGGTACTTATCCTCCTATTAAGATCTGTTTCTGTTTCCCTCGCGCAACACCATGTTCTACCCCAACGCCCACCACGTGCAATATAACACGTTAGAAAAAAGAAATATTCCCTTCAAAACAGTGTAACAAGTAAAGTTCCAACTCCACTGTTATACATCCTTAATAATATACACTAGAACTCTATTTATTGGAATAAAATTTCACTTAACGTCCAATTAATGATCCGATTAACGTCGATTAATCCTTTAGTTGCCAAGCCAATATATAAATTCCAATTATTAAACGGATTGTCCCTCGATAAATTCAGATAGTCGCAATTCTACCATATTTTTCTCTGCGTCTACGCCTACAGAGAAGCGAGATGCATCGGGACGGGCGAACGAACGCCACGTAATTGAAGCGTGTCCGCGAATGGAACTAAACGAGAAACCGAACGGCGGCGCTCATATTCGAAAGTTTGCATGCGCGTGTTCCGGCACAAAAGCAGGAAACATTATACGGCTCTTGAACAGACGAAGATGCAGCTCGCCAGCAAGGATGAAGGGGTCGCAAACGCGCGACCAGCCAACGAGCGAGATAGAAACAACACGCGTCTGTAAACAAGGAAGGCTCTCGGCTAGCTTGTAGAAGAGAAAGAGATAGGTAGAGACGTGTGTCGAACGTAGGTCGATCGGTAAAGAAGATAAAAAAACGTGCAGCTCTCGATAGCGTATAATACTTTGGGGCCGGATAGACGAGCAGGACGTATCTTTTCCACTTGATAGGGCTCGAGGAGACCTACGAGCGCGCAACCATCATCGTCGGCTATCGTGAGCCATAGTGTGTGCGGGCCATGGGTCCAAAAGAAGACATGGGCTCGCACATGTTCTTCACCTCGTGCAGGGTATTCATGCCCGGTATTCATAGCGTGCAGCTGCCGAATGCACTTCAACGCCATTACCTGTTTTTCGCAACGTTCGCTCGTTTGCGCCTGGGCACGCGCCCGCCGCTACGAAACGTCCCCGAAATCGAGGCGGGTCTAATATTTCTTTCTTTTTTTCTCTTTATCGTCTTGTTCTTGGTCGAAGCAAGAGCCGTGGTCTTCGTCTTTCTCGTCGATGGAATAATAAGGCTTCCGGGTGTTCGTGCCTTTGGCCACCTTTGCCCACGGACCTAATTTCTGATTTACACGATTTCGTTGTAACCATCGACCGGTTTACGCGGACTGACAATGTTCGATGAGACAAGTTTGGGTACGAACCACTTTCTCAGGAGTTTCAACTGCTTGTATACGTGTGAACGAGAATGTATACGTAGGATATGGTTTCATTTGGAGTTTAGATAAGAAGATTTGCAGTTTTGTGTTTGTAGATTTTAAGGTTAGGTTGCAATGTAATGGTAGTATAACTTCAGAGATAAATAACACGAATGATAAACGACAAAGGATAACAACGGTGTGCCGTGAAACAGAAACGAGACTAATGCGCGCATCGCCCTTCTCGAGTTTTAAGGGAGAAAATAAGGCTTCCAGACGTAGGTACAGTATCGTTGCGGTGCCTCGAATGAGAGGAAAAAAGGGACTCGTTATGACAGGACAATTGTGCTGTTGCGCGAAAGAAAACAGGTGGCAAAAAACTTTTCCATCTTCCAAAGTGTTTGATTTCTAAATATTTGAATTGCAATGCGTAATATTTGTTAACTATTCAAAAATACAAGAGCGTACATTTGATCTCAAAATCGAATGAGAAGATAATTTCGATTCGAAAGTGATCGACGGTACATTGAACTTAAAAATTGCCCTTCTATGGCAACTAAGTGATTGCGGATTTTATCATTAGATGGTATTGACAAAATCTGCAATCACTTAGTTATCAACCTATAAAACACGTTAAATGTATATAAAACATGTGACTCATCACGTCCTTCTCCAGTGATCTTGAAACGAATTCAAGCAGCGCAGGTTCATTCGATAGAGCACGAAGAAAATAAATGGGGTCTGTATAAACGTCGTGCTACCGTAATTATTCCCAACGAGTATGACGCAACCGAAACCGATGACACATAAAAACGCTTCTTTCCCTAGGAATACCGCGTCAGTGCACAAAAATAGTTGCGCAGGCGGTTACAAAACTTCGTCGATCGTCTTCCGGGAAAGTAGGGCGACGAAACGCGTTCCACGTATTGTTGCTGACTTTTAAACGATCGCTGTTGACACGGAACCGCAAGTGCTTGTTAAATTCTCTTAACAAGCTGTGTACGGCACGACCAGTTGTTAAAAACGCAAAAACCATGAAAAGGGAAAAAAAAAATCTGCGGTTATTGTCCGAGTACAGATGGAAACGTAATGAATAGCCAGTTCGGATTCCTTGTCGACAATGAGTTTCTAAAAAAGCGAAAGAATCCTCGCGCGCCCACGGAAACAATGGCGGCGATGCTGATTGTACGCGATCTCCTTTCACCCCCTTTTACGCCGTATTAATTTCTCTGGCCTCTTTCAAATTGCGACATAATAAACGGCTACGAACAGAACAACAATCGGCACTTTTATCTCTGAAGAGAAGTTTGCTTCGATCTAAGATATACGGTCGGTATGCAGCGTCGCGAGAAACAGGCGAACAGGTGGCAGCTTGTACGTCTCGCCTCGCCGAGATCCCGTCGAATATTATGTAACACGTAATACTTCGTCATCCGTTTCGAGCATCGACGCGCGTTTGATAAAGTTGCACAGACACACCGTTCAACTCTATCTTGGTATTTCGAGTCTCACAGGTTTTAAGTATCTTAATAGAACACAGAGTATTTTTAGAAAGAGCAATTCGATAAGAAAACATATTTCAAAGATAACATGGTTTAAAGTTTCAGGTTATCGCAAAGATCTCACATAACCCTAAAGGTCTAAAGCCAGAGTTCTAAAGTTTAGATTTAACAGTTTCACTAATACGATAATAGAGAAAATTAGTTGCCTAAATCGGGGTTAGGTTAGAAACGATTTCGTGTTTAGATCGGATCTTTTTACGTTCCATTCCACGGATTCCCTGAATGCCCTACAAATCCTTGACCAAACAGGTCGGAAACAAGCGACCGCTCTCTGACGATAGCTATGTAGCATTGATCCTGGCGGCAACAAAACTTTCATCGTCGACTTCGAAGTGGACAGAAAGAAACCTCGTAAAAAGTCGCAGCTTATCGTGGCGACGAGGCCGGTTTCGTGCCGCGTTTTGCCTCCGATTGACTCGTAATTAAGGGTATCACCGAGCCGACCCGTGTTCCTGCCTAAAATGTGTACACAGTGTCGCACGCTAAATTGCCCAGTGACATGCAGAACCGAGCCGAGAATATCGCACTCGTCGCGCCTCCCTAAATTAATGAAAACGGACGCAGATCGGTTAATTAGCAAGGATTACACGCTAAGCGATATCGAACGGCGAGGAGAGGCGAGAAGAAGGTAGCGCCAGGCGTTTTAGAGCGGCGATTTGGAATCGGGTGCCGAGCTACTTGCGTTATCCGCGCCATCTACTTTATCTTGTTTGTCGTTTCTACGCTGTATCCACAGCGTGAAATCTCGCAGATATGGTTATCGGCTTATCTGCACGAGCTCAAGGATATAGAAAAGCGCCGCCACCTGTCGCACACACAACGGCTATTGAAGCCGATCTGGGACAACGGGAACGTTGTCCTGACAAGAATTATGGCCGAAGGACTCTGTAAATCTCGTGCAAGTGGATTTCCTCATGAACCGTACGCAACCTGGACAATGGCGTTTGTACAATGGCTGACTATGGCGAGCACGATTTACCGAGGATTTTCTGTTGTGGTTTAATAGGGATGAATTGTTGAGAATTATTTAACATTTTGACTGCCACGCCAAAGTTTCTCCTGTGACGTGTGTGTGGTCATTGGTGACCTTAGAATTGTAAAAATTGAATGAAAATTGACAATTAGGGCATTTTGAATATAACCTATAAATAGAAGATACATTGAAATAAAAAGTGCCCCATTGAACAATTAAGCATTTTTATTGGAACATCAATTAAAAAAATATGAGAACAAATCTTGCATCTAACGGTGCACCGTGTTTGCATCCATATCTTTGAGGGGTAGTCTACGAATATTATTGTAAACACACCTTAGAAAATAATTGTGAATGCTGCTTTATAATCATATAATTGAAGTTAGAAGTGTGCACATACCTTACTATTATATATAGAATGAGCAAATACCGTTTACTAATATTTTCTACGCGTTTTAGCAATTCTGCACGTTTTGCTTGCGACGAAACAACAAATGCGAATGGTTCGTTGAAATAAACAACGCCTTGTTATAATATGTAGCTATCAACTGTTACCAAGGCGCCACGGTGGTCACCCGTGACCACCACTAAGATAAACTGTCCATTGGGGAAGAATGTTGTCTTACATCATCAATTTAATATTATTTTTCCATTATATGCTTTGAATAACAAAAATACTCCCGTGGCGCCCTCAGCGAAACATGTGATTTCGGCGTGGCAGTCAAAGTGTTAACTAGAAATACGTAGGTATATGTAAATAAAGAATTTCATTAGAACTTACAGCGGTTACAAAGAATATTTTCCAATCAATTGTATTTTTGTCAGATTAAATATTTCATTTTAAAAGTATAAAATTTTTTATATACTTGGATTCAAATGTGTAAATGTTATAATAAATACAACGGTGTGTAAATATTGCTTACAGCCACTGTAATTGGTTAAAAGATGATGGCGTTACTATCTCTTCTTAAATGCCTTATCTATTAACGTTATTTTCTGAAAACCCCACAATTTTATCAGAACGTATGACTACCCGCTATTTTGTTCTGCAGGAACTGACCTTTTATTATCCTTGAGACATTTGATAAGTTTGCCTTTGTAATATGCCTTATATGTTACAATAGATTTGAATATATCATAAACGTATCATATACATCATTCAGGGTATTGTTGAGATATATACATAACGCATCATTTTATTTAACATTCAGTATTTAATATGACGAACGTCATTAATAGTCTACATCAGCCAACTCGTGGAATACAAAACAGGATGGAATATTCCAAAATGAAGTAATTTACCCAATTGCGGTCGATTCTAACCTAACGACACCAGCTGTGACTTAATCCTCTAAGTCGAAGCTAAGCTCACAGATTGGCAACTAAGTGATTGCGGATTTTGTCAATACTCTCTAATGACAAAATCCGCAGTCACTTAGTTGCCAAGCCAATATATTCGAAGTAAACATCGTGGCTCTTACATTCGAAACATAACCCTCGTCATCGTTGTAACTCGATACTACAAAACATAGAGCATAAACAGACGAACGGGAATAACCAAAAAAAGAAACGAAATAGGATTATCGGCAATTTCTCGTCGCGGTTTCGAACGCGCTAAACTGATCCATTCTGCTGACGCGGACAAACACGTATACACGGGAGAACATAGGTGCGCGCGTTTTACGGTGTGTCGAATATACAGCAGAGAAAGAGGGAGAGAGAAAGAGAGAGAGAAAGAGGAGGTAAGTTACGGAGGAGCCCTTGTGTTGCAAGGGTATCGTTGGCAGGCGGCACATGGTCCGCATCATGATTTTCGAAGCCGCAGATGGTTCCTCCTGCGGCACACGATTATGGTTTTTTGTCAAGCATGCTGGGAGCAGGCGGTAGGGCACACGGCCGCTTGTATTTCTCGATCAATTTTCGCCGCAAAATTGACTGGCCAAGCCGATCGAACGATGCCAGCGCATACACTCTAGGAATTATTCTCGATAGCTGGATATCGTATTGAGGAATTAACCGGCCGCTTTATACAAAGATCAATATCGATACTCCTGGTGGAACTGAAGGGTGAACTCGTTATAAATTGATTCGACGAAGCTAGAAGTGCACTTGTAACAGAATTTAGATGAATTGTTGAGACTGAGAAGCGAGCCTCTCAGAAGCCTAATTTAATTTAACAACTCCACTTTCTATTAATTTCTTCATTGAAGAAACGAATGATTTAGTATATAATGGGTTGGAAACAAAGTGATTGCGGATCTTGCCATTAAGTAGTATTGACAAAACCCGCAATCACTTAGTTGCCAACCAATAGAATGATCCATAAGTTGATCCATCGTAAGGTAACATAAATAATAGTAAAATTCTAAGATAGATTTAATAAAAGCGTGTCTGCATCATAATTCTTCTAGACATTTCAATCTATGGCTCAATGTGGCACCTGAACAGCTACTATACCAACTCGCTATAGTCCTACATTATCATCCATAGCTTGCGCTTTATATCGTGCAGCAACATCGTATAGCTAACTCCCGTTTACGTAGCTAGACAAATCACAAGATAAGAGATTAAACAGGAATTTCTAGATATCACCAATAACATCGATAACAATCTATGGAAACTAAGTGATTGTATTCGTGTGAGATTAATTCAAAATGTAGCTTCGGTTCCAATTCCTCGATGATAGATTATTATTATAATATTTCCATATGATACGATGTTACAGCAGTAAATAGCAATAGTCACTAAAGTACAGTAGAATTCCTAACCTCAATCTATTAGGGGGAGGATTAAGCGATTCATATATTAGGTTGGCAATTAAGTGATTGCGGATTTGGTCACTAGATGGTATTGACAAAGTCCGCAATGACTTAGTTGCCAAGCCAATAAAACACGAATAGAAATGGTAAAATAACCGAACCTGATTCTTTTCAAACAAGTCTATCCGGAACACAATCGCAAACAATAAATTGTGCCCTCAACGATCCAATCACCCGAAATCCCCCATCCCTTCGCCGATACTACCGGATTTACCATCCCTCTATAAAGAAAGATGAGCGTTAACTGGAATGAAAAGGCGAGAGGAGCGCGTCGCGACGCGCAGAAAGCCTCGTAAATCACGGCAAGTGGGTTAAGGGTGACGAGGCCGGTTCCGAACGGCGCGCTGCGCCGGTTCAAAGCGTCGATAATAATTGGCGCTGCGGAGGCCGGGGCGGCGTTGTTTGTACGCATTTCAATGGTCGCTCTGGAAGGCACGGCTAATCACGTGGCCAAGAGAGCCGGACAAACGGAGCGAACTGACAAACGACGGCATTATGCTCCGCCATTCCGGTCGTCGCTGGTGGTGGGCCGGCGACAATGCCACGGCCAGCAGGACACACAGTTCGAAGAAAAAGGGAGTAGAGACGAGGGGGAGAAAGAAAGAAAGAGAGAGAGAGAGAGAGAGGAAGTATAAAGAGAGAAGGAGAAATATAAAAAGAGGAGAGGAGAAAAAGGGAAGCAATCTTCCTTATTTCTTCCCATCTCATCTCGTTTCGGCGGCTACCCTCGTGTCCCCACCGCCACCCCCTACGGTCCGGCCAATCTTGTTCAGGATGACTGCCGACCAGCCAATCCTCTTATTCCGTTTCATTTGTCGATCGCAAACGTGCGCAGTGTGCCTGCGTGTACGCTTCATTATTATTCCGTATTGTGCGTGTAACCCAATTCAATAGCCTAATCTACTTTCCCTGCTTTTCTCTTGCTAATCGTGGGCACCCAGCCGATCACGATCCACCGATCGACTCTCATGGCTCTTTCTTTCGTTCCTTTCTTCCCGTTTCTTCTTTTTTTTTTTTTTTTTTTTTTTTCACTTAAGCTCGTTTTCCTTACCAGTTTTATCCACCGAGTTTAAGAGGAACTTGTCGGTATAGTGGGACGCGCATGGGAAAATTCGACGACAATCGGTTGCTATTTTTTGAGGCAAAGAATTCGCTCGGAGGGTCGAAACTTTGGGAATGTAGGTTTCCACGATTCTCGTCGAAACGATCAGGTGCACTACAGTAATAACGTAATCTGGCTTATGGTGCGCTTGTCCGAGGGTCGATCTCCCTGTGTAAAGGGGTCGCTGCGATTAATTGAAAAATGCTCGCAGAGAAACAACGCACGCCAGTGTATACTTAGGTGCATAGATTCATCTTGATTTAAGCGTAGAAAAAGGAGCACACCGGCGGGATAGGGGAGGAGTCGTTAAAACGTTCGATCAGTCGCTGTGTATGTCCGTCGATGGATATTACCACGAGGCAGCCATGCCAAGATAATTGGACGGCGGGAAAATTAAAGGGAGCCACCGCGACTCTTGACTCTTCGCAGCGAGCGGAACGAGGCGGAATAATCTGCCTTGTCTTTAAGAGATTAGGTCCTTAAGGAAGCACTGCCTTCCTTCTCCCCGTCTCTCACCCCTCTCCCTTTATATACCACTCCTTCCCACCCCAAAAAAACACTTTTCATACCTTTCAGTCGAAACCTACCGCGATCATGCGGCTTCGACCAACCGCCAGATCCAACGTCAAACGAGAGCAAACTCGAGGTTCTCCTCCCTTCGAACAGAACGGAACAAGACCAAGTAAATTACCTTGGACCGAGAAGCTTGGCCTGCAAGCCCAACCGTTTCTCGGAAGTCCAATTAAAAGTACTGTCTACAATGAGAGAACAATTAGCGCGCGACTCAGGACGAAATAATTTTGTGGAATCCTACACTTTCGCTGTTTGTTGATCTTCTCTTCTTAGTCTCATTGAGCGAGTTTGATAGGACGTTTGGGGAGGAGGGGGGAGGGGATTGAGACGCTTACGTGCAAATCTAGGGATTTTGTTGTTCTACTTTTTTTAAGAATAGTATAATTCTGTTGATCCTATGATTTGTTGGTTGTAATACGTGGTATTTTTTGAGTATATTATTTATTGATTATCCAAGTGTGTCAGTAAATTTGAAGTTGTAACATTTAAGCTTACAGAACATTTTTAGCGTGGAGACATCTATTGGTTGGCAATTAAGTGATTGCAGATTTTGTTAATACCATCTAATGACAAAATCCGCAATCACTTTGTCGCCAACCTAATATAGTTCCAAGTGGAAGAAAAGTGTGCAATAATTTGTATCGTTAATTGCAATTGTAAGAAAAGGATCTTGCAATTGTCCTTTTGTACTATATTGTATACTTTGAAGCACTATAGTAGTATCAGTACAGTATAGTACCAGTTCAATTAGTAAATTAACGTGGAATTATGAATGGACTGTTGATCTTTATGCAATCTCATATTTTAACAAATGCAACCTAAATTACATTTCACTTTGGACATTTTATATATTTCTTTGCATATTACGTGTAATTCGATATTTTTATAACCTCGAGTTTCTTCGATCATGAAACACTTGATATTTATATTAAAAGATATTAATATCACGGATTTATATAGAAAACTGACTGTATTCGTGTGAGATTAATTTAAAATGTAGCTTCAGTTCCAATTCCTCGATGTTAGATTATTATAATATTTCCGCATGATACGGTGTTATAGCAATAAATAGCAATAGTCACTTAAGCACAGTAGAATTTCTAACCTCAATCTATTAGGAGGAGGATATTAGGTTGGCAAATAAGTGATTGCGGATTTTGTCATTAGGTGGTACTGACAAAATCCGCAATCACTTAGTTTCCATTGCAATATTATAAAACACGAGATTACAGTTTTGTGAAAATATAAAATTATTTAAGGAAAAGTTAAAATGAATATTTAGGTAGCTGATTGCCACGCTAGAATTAAATCAAATACATTTCCAACTTCTTGCGCTAAAGATACAAGTTTCACTGAAATGTACTCAAGAGGATGAAATTTGATTATATTCTCAAGAATTCAATCAATTTACGAAATATTTCAAGCAATTCACCAGAAATCTTGTGAAAGCTTTCCTGAATTTTTACTTGGAAAAAGATAGCTTATCACAAACAGACCTGTAGCTTCAAAAGATTAAAAATCTTGCTAAACAATTCACCAAAAATCTTGTGAAAGCTTTCCTGAATTTTTACTTGGAAAAAGATAGCTTATCACAAACAGACCTGTAGCTTCAAAAGATTAAAAATCTTGCTAAACAATTCACGAAAAATCTTGTGAAAGCTTTCCTGAATTTTTACTTGGAAAAAGATAGCTCTTATCGCAAACAGACCTACCTGTAGCTTCAAAAGATTAAAAATCTTGCCAAGCAATTCACCAAAAATCTTGTGAAGACTTTCCTGACTTTTTACTTGCAAAAATATAGCTTCACGTTATAACAAACAGACCTGTACCTTCAAAAGATTAAAAATCTTGCCAAACAATTCTCTAAAAATCTTGTAAAGACCTTCCTGAATTTTTACTAGCAAAAAGATAGCTTCACGTTATCACAAACAGACCTGTAGCTTCAAAAGATTAAAAATCTTGCCAAGCAATTCACCAGAAACCTTATGAAGACTTTCCTGAATTTTTACTTACAAAAAAGATAGCTTAACATTATCACCTGTGCCTTCAAAAGATTAAAAATCTTGCCAAACAATTCACCAGAAATCTTGTGAAAGCTTTTCTGAATTTTTATTTGCAAAAAGATAGCTTAACATTGTCACCTGTACCTTCAAAAGATTAAAAATCTTGCCAAACAATTCACCAGAAATCTTGTGAAAGCTTTCCTGAATTTTTATTTGCAAAAAGATAGCTTACATTATCACCTGTGCCTTCAAAAGATTAAAAATCTTGCCAAACAATTCATCAGACATCTTGTGAAGACTTTCTTGAATTTTTATTTGCAAAAAGATAGCTTAACATTGTCACCTGTAGCTTCAAAAGATTAAAAATCTTGCCAAACAATTCACCAAAAATCTTGTGAAGACTTTCCTGAATTTTTACTTGGAAAAAGATAGCTAAACATTATCACCTGTACCTTCAAAAGATTAAAAATATTGCCAAACAATTCACCATAAATCTTGTGAAAGCTTTCCTGAATTTTTATTTGCAAAAAGATAGCTTAACATTGTCACCTGTGCCTTCAAAAGATTAAAAATCTTGCCAAGCAATTCACCAAAAATCTTGTGAAGACTTTTCTGAGTTTTTATTTGCAAAAAGATAGCTTAATGTTATCACAAACAGACCTGTAGTTTCAAAAGATTAAAAATCTTGCCAAGCAATTCACCAAAAATCTTGTGAAGACTTTCCTGAACTTTTACTTGCAAAAAGATGGCTCAACGTTATCATAGCCAGACCTGTACCTTCAAAAGATTAAAAATCTTGCCAAACAATTCACCAGAAGTCTTGTGAAAGCTTTTCTGAATTTTTATTTACAAAAAGATAGCTTAACATTGTCACCTGTACCTTCAAAAGATTAAAAATCTTGCCAAACAATTCACCAAAAATCTTGTGAAGACTTTTCTAAATTTTTATTTGTAAAAAGATAGTTTAACATTGTCACCTGTACCTTCAAAAGATTAAAAATGTTGCCAAACAATTCACCAAAAATCTTGTGAAGACTTTCCTGAATTTTTATTTGCAAAAAGATAGCTTAACGTTATCAAAAACAAGCGTGTACTTTCGCAAAGTGTAATTAGATGAAACCTGGGATTCTCATATGAAGAAAATTCTTTTCCACTCGGATTAATACTAATCGGTGGCACACGTACCAAAGAAGACGTTTTAACAAGCCCATCCTCGGTGAGTCATTGTTAGTTACAGCATACAAAGTATCCCTTGAATACTCCTCACGTCGAGCAAAGAAGGGTCCTCTTTCTCTCTATGAATCGACCGGTTTATCATCGATCGGGCAAAGATTAAGCTCCATACGGAGGTGGAACAGGCCTCATGAATATTAACCCGAGAAAGCATAAGCCGAGGAATCCTTATCGATGTAGATCTTATAATTCCTTGGCAATGACCGTCCCCACTGACGATGATGTTAATCACACGGCCGACCAAATTATGGTTTCGCCTCTTGGTTTTCGGTTGTCGCAACGAGAAAACTCGCGTTCTGTAGTCCAACGATCCTGCGAATATGTATACGATATACACATAGGACTTGCATTAATTTAGCATAAATTACGGAATACGCACGGTGCCGTTAAACGGCAGAAAATACTGACGGCGAGGTGAGCTGGTTTTTTTTTCGAATTTTACCTCGCCGATGATTACGTAGCCGTGGAAACATGCGACACATCCGTCACGTTTTTGTGCCAATGACGTGTCTACTTGGACAATCGGACGAGATAAGTTGAAACGTTGCTCCCACGAGCTTTCAGAACGAAACATTCCGAGCATATGATAACAAATTCTGTAATTCACTTACATGTAGATTTTATCTAAACTCAAAGAGAGGTTACGCTCCAGTGGACACCAGCTGTTCTTGCAACTAAGATTCTATGGAAAATTGTAATCTGCTAAGATGTACAGTACGTTCACAATATACAAAAATACATAAAATATTAGTTAGAGAATTCAAACAGCGAAACAAATGTTTACCCAAATTCCACGTTATTAAAAAAAATAAAGTTTGCAAAAAAATGTAGGGTTACCTGTATCAAAACATTTTCTAATACTTGCATGAACAAAAAAACGGAAATTCATATTATGTTAATAATTAGGCACAAAATTCCAATGCAAAGGTCAAAATATCTTTCCGTGCGAAAAAAAAGTAATTAAAATTTGTCTATTCTTTTGAAATTATTAGGTTGACAACTAAGTGATTGCGGGTTTTGTCAATACCACCTACTGGCAAAAGCTGCAACCACTTAGATGCCAACCTAATATTTAAGAAATAGCATTGCTGCGGAAAAACGCTATTTTTGTATTGAATTCTAATGAATAAATATATGGACATCTCTATTTTAACTATAATCTTCGTCAAATAAATTATTCAATTTTCCTCGTTTCAAATCGAACGTTTTATCAATTGTCTATGCTGAAAATTCCGCGAAATATTAGGTTGGCAATTAAATGATTGCAGGTTTTGTCAGTACCATCTAATGGCAAAAGCCGCAATCACTTAGTGGCTAACCTAAAAGAAACATATTACTGTGGCGCTGTAAATCTAATCGTTCAGAAAGCAACGCGACCGTATGAAAAAGCTGTCACCCTCGCGCTGCAGCTGGGTGGTCAGTGCCGGCGTGTCCTCGATCGGAAGGCGGAGGATCATAAATCAGAACGTGGCAGAACACCGCCATTGACCTAGTTGCGTGGCAGAGGCGCGTGCAATAGGCGCTCGTCTACCTGTCGCGAAACGCCACCGGTTCCCTTAGCATCGACGTATCCAATTAATCGCTTTATTTCCTCGTCACTCGATTCCTCGTATTTTTATGTTTCGTCGACTGTGCTGCACTCGCGGAGATACCGAGTCGTTTCGTTAATCGGAAATATGGATGACTAATATGAGAGCCGCGTGGCGAACGCGAGCGAGACACGTCTCGAGTCGCTCGTGTCTCGAAGTCTTCTCTGTAAGTCTATAAATGTAACGAGATGAAGGAGCGGCCGCAGTCTGCCTCGTAGAATGTACAGTGCACACGATCGATGCTGGCCGAAATCCGAGCATTTTTACCGCCAGACGCCAAAACAAACAGCAAGGAACCGTTGGACGCCGCCTACCCGATGCAAAACTGTCCCCGCGTGCCTGCATCTGTACCTGAATTTTCAAAAGAAAGATCGAAAGGCGCGTCGACATCTTTTATTCATTCTTTCGGAGAAATGGCTGGGAAAAGTTTGACAAATATTCAGAAAATATGACCAATTTGCTGCAGACAAGAATGGTGAAGAATTTTCCTCCTGCCGTTAGAGGGTTGTCCAGGATTTCGTGAATTTGGTTGTTGTAGGTGGGAGGTAAATATAGAAGGTAAATATAGATGGTGGGAAAACGAAGTAAAGATTGGATTAAAGAGAACAGACGACTGAAGACACGTCTGCAGTAAGGTAGCAACTGACAGGATTAAGGAGATTCTACTTGTCCGCATAGATACCTTTAATATTATGCTTGTCTAAGCTTTTCTAGTGAATATTTCACAAATCTTGTAATACACTGATATTAGTTAAACATAGAATCATTTCATTCTTTACCTGAAAATAAATATGGTTTCTTGATAAAACTCAGGTATTGAGTTTTAATTAAATTGAAATACAACAAAACTCTGTTAACATGAAATATCCACTAGAAGGAAATTCCAGTTAGCGAGAGATTAAACAAACTGCAGAATCTATCTATTCGAGTCAGGAAGTTTATTTATTTTCAAGTTTCTATTATGTGAACTTCGACTATATGAATCGCTTAATACTCCTCCTAATAGATTGAGGTTAGAAATTCTACTGTACTTAAGTGGCTATTGGTATTTATTGCTGTAACACCGTATCATATAGAAATATTATAATAATGTAACATCGAGGAATTGGAACTAAAGCCACATTTTAATCTAATCTCACACGAATACAATCAGTTTTCTATATAAATCCATGCCTCGATAATATAAGACAAACGATTAAAAGTCGCGAGTTCCATGAAAATATTAGATTGAAAATGTTATCATTAGATGGTATTGACAAGATCCGCAATCACTTAGTTGCCAACCGAACCTAACCTTAAACTAACCTAATAGAACGGTTTATCACCTGCCAGTTATTTCTTCCACGACAAAACTGCAGTTTTGCTTAACAACAGAAGGAACTGCATAAAGAGTAGCGTTTCAATTTTAAATAAAAACACAGTCACGAAAGTAGATTCGCGGAAAACGTGGAAAGAGGCAATGTTTTATTGCCCGATGAAAAATTTAATTCGACGACGCCCCCTGAGGTTAAAGAAACAATCGCCGGATCTGATCTAGGAGCTCATAAATCCAACGCATTCTCATGCTCTGAACGGACGCCACTGTATCGCTTGCCTCTTTTAAATTTCGAAATTATCGATCGCCAAAATCTATGAGCGACGTTCCTTCCAGCCTCGACGTTCACGCAACCACAGTAAAAGCGCCGCTGCGTCAACGTTGCTCACTGTGCATAATAATAAAAAAGAGAGAAAGAAAAAGGAATGTCTACATTAGCCATCGGCACGACAGATCTTCGCCAGGAGATAAGAGAAATTTACGAACCAGCTAAGCTATCGTTACACGCACACTCTTATCGATCTGTAACGGAAATGAAAGCGAATTGTCCAAAACGATCGTTTTGCCCTTAAAAATTGTTTATTCGACGATCTGATAAATATTTCTGTGTTTCAGCACCTTGCGAACCTCTGTTACTTGAATACACTGTAACTAACTAAGTGACGATTATACGACATTCTGACAGCTGAATTATGAAAACAAATTCTATAATAGGACTAAAGCATAGGAATTTCAAAAAACATGGCGCTACAGGCATTGCACGGTAAATAGAAACCAAACAGGACTATGAATCTTTTAACACAAAGATGATATTTAGTGTATAATATGTAAGTATATTATATGACATATAGGTTAAGAGAATAATGTTTCGTTAATGAATATTTTTCGGCCATTTTGAAATATCGTACTATTCGATTCTACGAGTGAAACACGAGTACCCACTTCAATAGGAACGCGGCATTATATAATTCAACGAATTCTTGTCCAACAGAAGTTTAAACATTGTTATCACGATCGTCCAATATCTATTTTGTAGTGATAAAATGAAGAGTGGACGTGATAACTAAATTTACTTAAAACATACGATCATTCGTGTAATTTATAATGTTTCATAGAATAATAATAAATAAAAGTAAATAATAAAGATTAATAATCAGTTATTACTGACATTTATACAAATTCATATTTTTATCAATACAATGGAAAAAAGTGAAATCTACAGAGAATTTTTTTTTTTATATATTTTTCATATTTTGTGAGTTACGTGCATTTAAATTTAAGTCTAATGGTCTAATAGCTACGCACGACGCCAAACGGTAACAAGGTATCTGCTACATCGTACATCGTAACATCGTATTGGAAGAAAGAAAAACCACAGAGTACGGCAACGCGGGTGTAACCTCATGCGTACCTACACCCGGACCGGACCACGAAGGCCACGCCAAATATCGATTCTCGCTAAACTCGAAATGGATATGGAAGCCCGAAGAATGTTGGAATTTTCTAGCGGGTTGCGAAGAGTTGGCATCGATAGTTCCCTACGTACCTCGCCTCTTATCTTTCCCGATCTGTCCAACCATCGTAACATTCTTCTCCTCCAAGAGATCTCGGCCAATCGAACACTTCGAAGCGCATCCCCGCGAGACAGACGAAAGAATTCGAAGTGTGGAAATGAGCGTTGCCACAATTGCAGTTTGCGTTTAACAGGAATAGCACCGGCTGATATTTATACTCGCTAGGAACGTTTCTCTGTGTTTCCTGCGAGCGCTAAAGAGAACACCGCGAGCCCCAGCCTGGAATTCGTAGGTTCCACGGAAAGTAGAATTATTGCACATCGGAGACCGACTCTAGTCGCGACTTGAATTTAACGATAACAAGAACGAAGCGACTGGGCACAACGACTGGTTTCCTCGATCGGTAAAAAACCACGTGATAAAGAAGGAATGAAACAGAGAGGTCGCTGCAAAATGGGGCATCGCGATCGACAGCGTTCACGCGATAACGAAACGTCCTCCATTAAACGACGAACATAGTACGCGTACGTAATCGCAAAATAAGTCGCCACAGGTTTTAACGACTTGGTTCGTTCTACTTTGCGTTTGCTCACGACTTTTCGTTGATCTAACGATTAAGTATTCGAGAACAGGGATTCGAGGACGTTCGATACGAGATAACGTTTATCCTGAGCTGTGAGTGGCAAAAAAGAAAACTAAGGAACGCAGAGAGGGGGCAAGCTACGTTTGATGGCAGAGGCGACAACTCGAAAGCACGTGAATGGCTTCTTCGCGTGATGCAATAAAACCTTATCTTTCGCACTAGGAAACGTTCGATCGGTGAAACTTCGATCGAGATTATACGTGAAAAGAAGGCGCGATTTCTTTTAATCGCGTACCGTTTTATTTGATACCACACAGAAGGGTGCCGATTGAACGACAAAAGATCCATGGAAGACTGAACGAACAACGCGAATTTAATCCGCTTACTCGTGTAAGCGATGAACGTGCTTGATAATTACGTTAAACGGTGGACGGAGGCGCGAATCGTCGCGGGGAGACATCAACGCCCGATAATTGTACACGTTGGCCCCGAAGAACGCCGGGTCAAGAAGAAAGCCTATCGTATTTTGCTGAGCGAAGTAGGTGCCAATTGTAGCGGCTTTAATAAACTCTGTAAGAGACAATGACGGCTTTACGAGGTGCAATAGGTCGATTGTGCCTGCGATCTAAGTGATGAGATCATCGGCGATCGCACGCTCACCGTTACTCTCGCAATTCCAATTTCATAAATAATCTATTTGGTATTTTGGTATTTCCTTTACTTGGGAAAAAATATTTTTGCAACCATCGGATACCTTATGAAGTTAATTCAAATGAGATATATCTGTATATTAATCGATAAAAGAAATAACATTATTTAATTAAATTACGTGTAATATAATTTATCATCCACATTTGGAAGAAATAATTGCTCAGTTTTTGAGAACGTGCAATTGGTCACAAAAGTGTCCTGTCATGTTTGGTATGCAGTATATTTTATATAAAATTATAGGATTATTGAGAAGGCCGATAATTATTTAAAAATAAAACAGAATATATAGCGAATAATTATACCTTCAAAATTAAATACTAAATAACAAGACAAACATTTATGTAACCAACTACTGTTGTAACCAACCTAACCTAACCCCAACCTAACCCCAATATGTATCGTAACACAGAAGAGTTAATCTTATCTTTTCCTTTATCTATTTACGAGCATTATTGCCTATCGCAGAATAAAAACAAAAGGGTAACAATAATATTGACCATAATCATATCAACAACATTCTCTATCATATACGTTAATCAGTTAATTAAATCAAATTTCATAAACTACAGCCTCGAATCAAAGCAGAAAACCAACATAGAGCGGACGATCAAAGAGAAACGACACACTGTCGGCTCGAGTCATTATTCAGATTCAAAGAAGAATCGACGAGGCGAGAGACGAAGCTGGACGACGACAGACCGCGACGAAGACGAGGCACGACGCGACTAAGTCAACGTCCATGACGACGACAACGACTACTACGACGACTACGACTACTACGACGACGACGACGACGACGACGACGACGACGATGACGACGATGACGTCGAGAAAGAGGCACGACAACACGGGTGGCGTCTCTCACGCACGCAGAAACGCAAACCTGAGCACATGAGAGTTCGCCGGTATAATATTACAGACCTCGAGGCACTAGGACTCTCTACTCCTGGGTGTTCGTTACCCGTTTCTATACCGGGTGGTTTGGATCGATCGCGCGAGCCAACGCCGCAGCGAATATCGATTTCTCGCCCTCTTTCCAGCCGTTCGAGCGCAACGTTCCGCAGCTTCGATCGCGTTCGAGCTATCCGCTGATCAATAAACAAGCAGCCAGTGCTGGACAACTTCGTGATATGCTATATACTATGATACTTTTTTCCCTCGACTTATAACGTACGTACGACTCATAACGACTCTTCGTTGTAAACCTCCATAAGAATATTAAATGGTCGTTAAGGAGTTCCATTATTCTCCTTTTCTTTCCATCGAGATTTCTCGTAAAGGTCAATTTAGGTTAATCCAAGTCGGAATTGCGAAAAATTAGACAACAGAGGGACTGGCATATCTCGACATACCGATGGTCTCAGGTTAGGTTAAGTCAGACGATTTCACGACAAAAGTCACGATTTTTAGGATTTCTCGAGCTTCTTGGAAGGTACCCACCCACCAGCAGCAAATTCATGGTTCCCATGAAACCGCACGAACGTTCTAGGCCACCAATGAACTGGCCAAGGAATTTGGACTAAAAACTCGACCACCTAGATCGAAGGTGAACAACGACAACGTGCACGACGAAACGGTCGGCAAACAATATATCCTCTCTTGTTTACCGTTTGGGAATGCCCCGATTCGCCACGCGACACCCGGTATAACGAGGAGACCAGTCGAAACTAGAGAGTAAAAGAAGGAAGGGGGTGGAAGGTTGTGGTAGGACTGAGTGAAAGAGAGAGAAAGAGGGAAATACAGATGGTGAAAGGAGAAGGAAGACGGAAGAGGGAGAAGGAAGGGAAAAGGGTGCGTCGAGGAAGCAGACGTAGGAGTTAGAGGGAAACGTGCGGTCTCTCTCCGCAAGAAGGGAACATTGGTAGGGGGTGGTTCGGTTCTATGGTACCCCATGAAACACCTGGCTCTCCTCTCTCTCTCTTTCTCCAGCTTTCCGACTGTTCCATACATTGCCGCCTGCCTCATGCTACCGATCTTCGTCATATTATCCTAAACTGCACTGACATCCCTTGGACCTTAGAGCTAAGGGCCATCTTTGCACGTCAAGCGGCTTGTTATGTGCTGGACAAAATATCTATATCCGACAACGGGAGATGGATTGGACGTACTCTGTTCATCCAGGTGTTGCTAAATATCGTCCAACACTCTTATCGCTCGTCCAATCGATTCAGATGCGGGAAAGTTCAACAACAGAGGGCTTAATGGCCGTGAAGATTCAATCGACTACTCTGATATACACATACACGCTCGTCCATAAGTATTAGGAAACGAGATGAAATAAAAGAATCATTAGGGACTAATTGAAACATATGTGTGGCATATGGTCGGTGAAAAATCTATATGTTTACCTACTCTATGTCATAATAAAAATATTGCAAATAATAAGAATAATTTTGCCATTGGTATTGTTCAATTTTCTATTATTAGGTTGTCCTAAAAGTTTCAGAAGAAAATAATAGATGCACAACATTTTTTGTTTGAATGCAAACGGAACGTGTCCTACGGCAGCCAGAGGACGATAGAAGATAAAGACCAAAACATTTGACGGATTAGGTTTCATGTTTGTATCAACACAGCCAAATAAAGCAGCTGCGTGCAGATAACGAAATACAGTTTTGGGCTAACCTAATATATTTGTTATTCTTTGATTCTATGCATTCTGTACACGATTCCACAGAGTCAGCTTCAAACTTTGCAAACTTGTAACTTGTAAAACTTGCAATTCTGCGTGAGGCAGACCCGATGCAAGAAAATCCCACATTTACTTAACACAATAGAACCATTTATTGCAACTTCTTATGCGTGACATATGCGTGCCTTATGTATATAACATATTTTACATTTCAATTCAGGAAGTTTCTTCCACTCTGAACGTCTAACCTTTGGATTCGATTACACCATTCCTGTTTTTGGAAGACGGTATAAAATCTGCGTAGATGTCGAATGGATGTAGGTGTCCAAGAAATAGATCGCAATAGACTCTATGAATGGATCGCCAGGGTTCACTGGACGTAGGTGTCCAACGTTCTGTTCTAGTCGAATCGCAGGGATTCGATGAACGTAGGTGTCCAACGAGCAGATCGTTCTGGTCTCCGATTAGAATCTAAAAAGGTCTCGTCTAGGCGTCCGACGTTCCGATTTTCGAGCCGGAAGGTTCGACGATCGGCGTCGATACGCCACAGGATCGCTAATTACGCTCGGGCCACAGTTTCTCGTGCTTGGCGTAAGAGCTTGAAGGCGTAGGCGTGACTCGCGAACGACAACCTCTGGCGCGGCGAGAACAGTAAATTTACCAACGATATTCTCCTCTAATCCAGAGAGGAGTGAATTTTGGGTAATTTTTCGATGAGTTTTACGTTTCGTCAAATTTCAAATTATCTTTGTATCGGAGATAATTTTCAGGTTGGGAGATGATCGCGGCGTTTCTACAGAGGAACGAGACGAGGAGTCGGTGTGTTCCGGTAGTAGTGACGGTCCTAAAATAGCGACAGCAACAGGATGATCGCGAGACGCCGTCAAGTTTAAGGTATTGTTCATTGGAACGCTACGTGGGTGAGGACAGTCATCGAACGTCGAAGCACTCGGTCCTCGACCGGTCATTTGCGATGCAAAATCTTTTCTTGGAAGCTGCTCGGCCTGATTCTATCGATGTAGGTTATTCTAACGGGAATCTTAGACAATGCAACAGTTTTTCGAGCTGCTTTCGACACCATATTCCGTGTGTCCCTTCTAAAACGAGCCTGTCATTTCGTATCAAGAAATTATGTAATCAATGGTTAAAGAATAGTGGAATAAAAGATGGCGGCGAGAGTTGGAAAGATAAAAGTGAGCGCCACAGGCGAATACAATCGTCAGATCTATCGACAAGCCGAGACAAGAACCGCACAAAGCATTTAGTAGCGTATGAACACTTTTTGCCGTGTGTAGGCGGTATTAGGATTGCGCAACTGCGCGCAAGGATTAGGATCTGTGCGCGAGACCGGGAGAAAGGGGTAGGTGGGAGGCTTGATTTCCGCAAATTAATTCATAAGAACGTCGTCGGCTGACGTCACTTCCTGGATACGCGCCGGCAAGGCGGGATACGCTCGTAGACGCGAGACGATCGTTGCAAGAGAGCTCCTCTTTCTTATTCTCTGTCTTTCTTACGTTCTCTTCCGCGCAGCGTGTCGCGCATCTCCGTCCTTCTCTCGCGGCCGCCGTTCCTTCGAGCCTCCTCGTTCATCCTTCTGTTTCACGCGGCTCACCTATAGAGGGATACACGTGCCAACTAAAAACCGCCTGGCTGGGCGTAAATAGAATGCTGCTACTTCAAAACCGCGAAAATAAGGGCACTGACATTCACCGGGTTCATCGCGATCGTCTTCAAAAAAAGAAATAACGCGTCGATCGCCCATCTTAATCTCTATATTCCCGATCTATAGATCACAGTGATACTGTTTTCTTGGAATGAAGTTAAAAACATGTTACGTGTATAGGTTAATTACTAATGGGATGAATCGATTGCTCCAGCAGCGTACGAGGAAGAAGGTCGAAGATCCGTCGATTATCTTCGTTACTGTGTGTGATCGTAAGATTAAACAAAGTTTCTTTGGAAGCTGAAATTACGACTTAATTACTAGCAGGCCAACTTAATTACCCGATGAATGTATCTTCGATCGAAGATGCAACGCCTCGAATCTAATTTAACCTCTAACTTCGTCACTGTTTTACAATAGACACTTTTGCATCTAAACTACCTTCTAAATATGTAGTTGGCCATTCGAAAAGTCAACAAAGGAACCGCCACGGGGCAATTATCCCATCTCCGAGGATATCCTAACCTCTTTCCTTCGAAATCCTTCCGATCGCCATCATCTTTCGATCTTTGCTCGGCTACGCGGTAATCTCATTAAACCGGGGAAACGTATCGATGCCAGAGCTGATTAATTCCCGCACGAAACGAACAGGCCGGCCGGTTAGCGGCTCATTAAATCCACCTCTGTGAAGCGTGCAGCGTTATTACGCCTTTGTCTTTATCATTTTGCCCGATAATTGCTGCTCCCTCGCCATCTTGTACGTACATTTCGATTCTTCCACGACTTGCCCCGTGTATCCGGTTTCGACATTTTATATTCAGTTGGCAACTAAGTGACTGCGGATTTTGCCATTGGGTGGTAATGACAAAATCCGCAATCACTTAGTTGCCAAGCAATACTTCTCTCGATCGAAGCGCATACGTTTAGCGGGGGACACGTTTCGCGACAAAAGCAAGAAAAATCATCGTCTCCGTTTCTGAACGAGGTTAAAAGCAGAAATCGAATACTTTTTCGAAATGGTTATTTGAGGGGATTTGCAGTTTTATAAGACTATTGTGATCGTCTTAACGCTCTTCTCGGGGACTTTGGTACCGGTTAACCGTTCACACCGATTGGGATTTATATTTTCAGAAAAAAGGTCGCTGAAAGTGTCCGGAAATCCTTTCGAGGAAACGAACATTTTCTTGTAAATTATGTTTTTGTTTTGTAATTTTTTATCAAGAAGAATGAGTAAATATTGCATCTAGACTTTTCCTGATAGCTACTAGGCAATGATTGTATCTACAATAATTAAGTTTTACTACCTGGTATTACCTTTTATTATGGTTTTCAGAAGTTATAAACTACAATTTATTGCTCAGTTAACCCCCTTAACTGACGAGCCATTCAATTGTTTCGTGAGTTTGGATTATTTAATTGCTCTATCGAGCAGGTAAATAAATAAACTTCGTTTGAAAATGTAAAAAAATAGGAAATTTAATGTATTATGTTTTTCAGTCCAGATTTACAGTTTTTAATAATTTCATTAGCTCAAATGTTATCCCCAGAAAAATATCTACTATATCATAAAAATTGTTCGGTGTAAGATCAGACAGTAGAAAATTGAATTATTTAGACCATCGATTAACACGTTGATTCCTCACGCGAATGCTACTCTGCCTCAGAACTGCAATGCATGGAATCTATCATATGTCATAACATTTAATTTTTGCTAAATATTATATTGTTTTTAGTCTATTATATTTTAATTACTATTTACTTACTACTAATTACTTATATTTATTACTATTTTAATCTTTTGGTTTATAGAGTTTTACCTTGCTTTAATTAGTCTACAAAATTTAGTAACGTGGGACACTGATGACCACCGTGGCAGTCGACGTGTTAATCTACAAACAATCATAGTTTCCTACATAAACAAAAGCAACAAACAAGAACAAATAAATCAGTCGCGTTTTGCCCGTTACTCCGGTTCCCGGTCCCACGAGAATCAGCCCATCGGCAACGGTTGAAATTCATCGGCCGTGTAACAGATCTCAGTAACAGAGGGGAATCGGCTAATTGGCCAGTGAAAATCGGCCCACGTTGTTTGCCGACTTTTCAGACCAAAATTTCGCCGCCAGGTAAACCACCGACTCATTAGCCGGCTACGGTGCAATTAGACGTGCCGGCAACAGCTTAATTAGCATACTTTCGTTGCCACGAACGCACCCTCAATGGCGGACGTGTATCCGCGATACATGGCAAATCCAACGATGCGCATGCGCAAACCTTTTCACACAAGCTAATTCAGTTGGGACCAGGAAACAGAGAAACGTTACTCGCTGGATAATTTCACTTTAATTAGTGTGAACGTGATGGTTTAACTCGAGTAGTCAGTTGTACGTGGAACTGGATGGATATTTTGGTGAAGATAGGGTTAATTGGTAAGCTGTTGACTTCAACGGAAAAGTTTGAAACTACTTTTGTTTAACAATTGTTTGTTTGTTGTCACAGGGGTTAACCTTTAACGCTCTTTTAATTGTGAATATCAACCGGCAACTTTAACTTATTCTCATCATTCTTCAACTTGTATGTTTTTAAGTGTCAGATTTGAAATGCTACAATGACGTGTAAACAATAATATTAAAGTCATTCAAAACAATCTTTATTCATCTGAGAAGTAATATAATTTTGATTGCAATGTTTATATTAATTATAATTGAGTAATGTGTGTAATTTTTTTAGGTCTCACAGTACTCACTGAGAAGTATTATTTTTTATTTGTAAACAGTTACCGATAACGACCGAAAAATACATTTGGAGTAGAGCGCCGCACATCGGTGGTGCTTGAGAGACACACTTGGAGCGTTAAGGGTTAATCCCTGAATGCTGGTGGCTGAGTGAATTCTAACGTGGCTATCTCAAGTTTATTATTTTCTAAACTACTCTTTATATTCATTATTTTCAGTGTACTTCTATATATTTAATAAAAATCAACTTATCACTATAAAATGAAACATTCGACTGAACTAATAATAACCTATTCCCCGCTAGACGAGGACTAAAGCAACTAGAGTATCGCTACTATGAATCAACGAAAACCGCTACTGCCGCGCCGCGATTAGCGCTGTCTAAATATTTTTCAAGTCAACCGCTGTCGTTCGAACGTAACGCGCGCGATATATAAATGCAATTTTATGTCTCCCTTTTTTCGTGCCACATGCATTCGTGCACGGTAGCAAAAGCGGTTATTCCAGCGTTAAATTTAATTTATTCCCAATGCTGACGTATCACGAGGTATTCGCGTGATCGCCTCTCGACAGCACAGCGAAAAAGCTTTCTCATTCGAGGAGAGTAGATCTGCGGATAAAAAGGGGTACACATTTTTTCGTGGAATTCCTTCGACACCTTTTTTCTCCCTTAAATCTCCGGTCTTTCAGCATTTTTTCGTTCACATAAACGGGAGAGAAAACGGTTTTTGGGTAGAGAACAGTTTAGATGCATTGAAAAGATCGGCACACGAATTTGAAATTCGCCGCAGTGGCGCATTTCGGCCGGTAAATTACGCCAAATTTTCACGTGTTCAGAGGCATAATTTTCTGAACGATTTATCACCTTGGTAATGACGGCCGGGACCCACCTCGCAGTCAAAGAGATCGTATGTAAGCCGGAGAACGTTCGATAATGGCGTGGCCGGTCGGACACACCAGCCTTTCGTGATCGCGAGATGTAATTTGATATTAGCGGGCCGTTTCGGTGGAAAAAAGTGGCGCGTTCCTACCTAGCCTTTACTCTCTTTCTCTACCTCTTTAGCGTTCTTCACCGCGTAGCATGGCCTGATCTAATGGACAATGGAAGGTCCACTCTGGCATCGAACCAAAGACACACCGACGTGAACACCGACGCGACGCCACGAATTTGCATAACTTCACGCTGCAGGTGTTCGTATTGCAGCTTCGTACGTGTAAAGGTACGTGCATTCGTGTGCAAAATGACACGAAAGTAACGTAAACCATGGCTTTCGACGGTTGATGAGCAACGGTAATATAGGTTAGCATGAATTGCGGATTTTATCATTGGGTGGTATTGACGAAATCCGCAATCACTAGTTGCCAACCCAATATATTAAAGTAAATAAAATCTACTAAGTATCTAAAGTAGATAAAGTAGATAAAATAAATAAAGTAGATACAATCGAGATTTAGTTTGTATTTTAAGAATTTAAAATAGTCGTTAAAATGGCAGTGGAAGGCAGTCCTATTTACGGTAGATTAGCAGGTGGAACGATGATTGATCACCCGGTTGAAAGCAAGCTGCTGCTAATGATTATCAATTAGTTATCGATAATTCATGGTTCGAGAAACATATGTAGGTCCCTACAAGCGTTGCAACAAATTTCATTTTCTACATAAAAATATTTTCGCTATACTTTAAAGGAATAGATTTTTGCAACTGTTTAAATTATTTAATTCTACTTTGTAGAATTGGCACGAATGATAAACATTACGATTGAATATACATTTGATGAATAACATTACAGTTGAATGATATACGATTGAAGATCGATTAAATATTTATGGTAGAGTATCGGCAGCGAGTGAAGAGCGATTCGTAGAATGCACGTGAAGAAATGGGCATACGTGGTGACACGTGAAGAATGAATTGCACGTGGCAAAAATCACCTATACTTTACTTATTCAGTTAAATATTTTACTTACTTCAAACTATTAATTTCTCACGTCTCTTTAACCTTTTGCACTCCAATGTCGAGTGTAACTCGATATCAGTTTTTATCCCATTCGACATTCTTTCAGTCCCACCCTTTTTTGTGATTGCATGCTGGAAATTGTTTCAAGATATAGCATACACTTAAAAATTAGAAAATAGAACAGTAGTGTGAATAAAACTAGTATTTAAGTGAATTTGTTTCTTCCTTTATTTACTTAAATTGTCTTATTTTTTAGTTAAAGTAAATTTCAAATAAAACATTTAAAAGCATTGGGAGCTGCTACTAACGAAATTGAAATAAAATTCCCAGTGCAAAGGGTTAAGTTACATACATGCAATTCTTTTTCCATTCTCCTCTTACAAATTCATACCTTTCATAATTTTTTCACAATTCATAATTGTAAAATTCATTTTCAAGTATTTACCAGCAATCGTTAAATTCATCGCAGTTGCCCTGTTTTCTGTTTTAATTCCATGTTGCAGCTAAATACAATCCAAAAGCTGTTGAATCAAAGGAAATTCGCTTACAAGAAGAAATTATCTGCAAAATTGCTTTCGATGCTAAATAACCGCATTTATTTCGATAAAATTTCGTAATATCGTTATCGCTTCCATATTCATAGCCTGTCTCTTTCTTTTCCCCAAAACAAGGAAGTCGTCGATGCTGATCGATACGACGTTAACATCTATAGAACAATCGGAGAGCCTGCAGCTCTCGATGCAATTTTGGTGCATCAGGAGCAGTGGGCCGCTGCACTGCGACCAACTGCAGCACTCCCTGAAGGTATAAAAGCGGCGGGTGGTTGCGGAAGTCGTGGCTCGATGGAAATAAAGTTTCGTGCAGCAGGGTATCGCGAGGTTAAGAGTGGCGATATATCGCTGCAGCCTGATTTCAGCCCGGCACGAAAACCACCGTTTCCTAAGCCTGTTTTTGTATATGGTCCCGTTCTTCCTAAGAAATCTTACGTTTTTTCTGCCACCCTTTCTAACGTATGTATCCTAACCTATGTATTGTGTTGGCAACTAAGTGATTGCGGGGTTTGTCATTACCATCTATTGACAAAACCCGCAATCACTTAGTTGCCAGAAAACTAATTGTATTCGTGTGAGATTAGATTAAAATGTAGCTTCAGTTCGAGTTCCTCGATGTTAGATTATTATAATATTTCCATATGATATGGTGTTACAGTAATAAATAGCAATAGTCACTAAAGTACAGTAGAATTCCTAACCTCAATCTATTAGGAGGATTAAGCGATTCATATATTAGATTGGCAACTAAGTGATTGCGGGTTTTGTAATTACCATCTATTGACAAAACCCGCAATCACTTAGTTGCCAGAAAACTGATTGTATTCGTGTGAGATTAATTTAAAATGTAGCTTCAGTTCGAGTTCCTCGATGTTAGATTATTATAATATTTCCATATGATATGATGTTACAGTAATAAGTAGCAATAGTCACTAAAGTACAGTAGAATTCCTAACCTCAATCTATTAGGACGTGGATTACGCGATTCATATATTAGGTTGCCAACTAAGTGATTGCGGGTTTTGTCATTAGGTGGTAATGATAAAACCCGCAATCACTTAGTTTCCAACCCAGTAGCACTGTATAATAATCGTTAATAACTAATAAACAATTTAAAATTAATAACGAATAATCTTTTTCGATAAAATTCAATGAATATTGGGGGAAATGAAGAAGAAATAAAAGTGACGTGATTGGTCGACTTTGTTCCAATCGAGGACCGACGCAGAGTGGCGCGTAATGCACCGAATAACATTTGTGTCGCGCGCCCGAATAATTGATCGTCCTTTCACGTGCCACACCGGACGTAAATCGAAGAGCCGTGGTAAAATCGTTCGTCGAAGAGGATACGTTAATATTCATGATCGAGATTGTCCGAGCTTGTCGTGTCGACGTGCAGGATTATTTTCTCTTTTGGTCCAACGAATTGTTTTTTTAATTTCAACTAGTGGCGGCTTGGCAACTAAGTGATTGCGGCTTTTGTCAATGCCACCTAATGACAAAATCCGCAACCACTTAGTTGCCAACCGTGCAAGTTGTAAACCATCGTGAACATTTGTAAACAGACAAAATTATATTGAAATACTGATTTATTGTAAATAAATTGTAATTGTAAATTGTAAATTGTAATTGTAAATTGTAAATTGTAATTGTAAATAAATTGTAATTGTAAATTGTAAATAAATTGTAATTGTAAATTGTAAATTGTAATTGTAAATTGTAAATAAATTGTAATTGTAAATTGTAAATAAATCAGTATTTAACAGCATAAAATACATAAACAACAACAACAACAAATACATAAACAGCATAAAAAATCTCTAAAGAATCAATGCTTAAAGGAATTGTAACATCGATAAAAAAGAAAGATTTTTCTAAATAAACTAGTAAACTAATAAATATAACGTTACAGGTTTAAATGATCTCTATAAAAAATCATCAAAATCAATCATGTTGACAAATATACCAGTCCTTCGGTTAACATTGTTTCGCTAAATCCTATCAACCCATGAACTTACTTCAATAGAAACTCGGTAAGCAGTTGTTCAATAGGATTACAAGTCCTAAAACAACACGTGAGAAAACATTCGACCCAGTATTATAGATAAACGTTCGTGAAATTCATCCGGATAGACTTTTCACGGCAAACCGAGCACGTTTTCCACTAGATTTTACGACCTGGTATTTAGCAAGCAGGTAGAGACAGTCGCGTATGCGACGCAGTCCACCGTTAACACCGACGATTTTCACCATCCGAGATCGGACACGATACGAAACGTGCGCCGCTAGCATAGTCATACGAGCATCCTCCTCGTTAGCCGAAATCGCCCTTTCACCTGGTCGATTCCGGAATAATGGGAAACTGGCAGAAAACTCTGGAAAAATAGAGAACAATAGGATTTGCCTAATGAAATAAACAAAAGTTCTATTTCCCTCTGAGATCCATTATTACGATAACATAGTTTAGAATACCGTAACGTCGTTCCATTCACCTAAACGTTACGAATCCATTCAATGCAACTCTAAAAATCTAATTCATTCAATTCACTCGCCAATTTTCGCCAGATATTGTTATATTGTTATAATATAAAATATTACTGTAATATTAATATTTGTGATAAGATAATCGTTGTGATAACGATTTTGATGTTACTTAGTGGTTAGAAGAGTATGCTTTAATGTGATGTAATTTTCAAATGAGGAGCAACTAATTCGATCGAAAATATAAAGTGGCTGACGAAAGTATTCGAACGCTTACATATGCAAACTTGAATGGTCGAAATAATGTACATTAAAGCAATTTGCTTAGACAAGCAGATGTCAGTAGGAAGATGGAAGTTTTGAGGTTATGTCAGTAGAATTTGAAAAGGATTCAACAACGTATGTAGGCTGATACATTTATTAGAAATACGCATTGTAAGTGACTGACAAAAGTACTTGAACGCTACATATATTATTAAATTGTTTAAAATTAATATTTTGTTGAACCACCTTTAGCAGCAATGGTGTGTCTCAATCGATGTTCCATACTGTAAACCAATGATTTTGTAAAACTACACTCAACGGAGTTCCATATTTCTATAATTTTATCTTTCAATATTTCCTTTGAGATTATCTGAAATTTATTTAATCTTTTCCCGATTTCAGTCCATAAATTTTCAATAGGAGTAATTAGCATGTATGGTGTGTTATATACAATCCATTCTTTCACAATTCTAACAGTATGCTTAGGATCATTATCTTGTTGGAAGTGGAAATCTTCCAATAATTCTAATTTACTGGCACTCCCTTTAAGATTATTTTTTAAAATATTTAAATACTTATATTTATCAAGTATTCCATCAATAAATATCAAATTTCCGGTGCCACTGGCAGCCATGCACCCCCCACCATGACCGATCCACCTCCGTGTTTCACTGTTTCATGTAAATGTCGAATTTCCAATTTCGTATTTGGTTTCCTCCACACATAATTTTGACCTTCTGAGCCAAAAATGTTAAACTGACTCGTCCGAAAAGATGACTTTGTCCCAAAAAGAATTATCTTTATTAATATAGGTTTTTGGAAAAGTCAATCTTTTTTTATGGTTTACCTCATTAATATATGGCTCTGCCATGAAAATCATTATTTCGTAAGATCAGTCGACATAATTCCGGGTGAACTTCTTTATGAAACATGTCAGTTACCATACTTGCGAGTCGAGGAGCGGATGAAGTAGGATTTTTTTTAATTCGCGAATGATAACTTTCTCCTCTCTTCCAGTCAATTTCTTTGGTCGACCTGATCGACCTTTGTTTACAAGCGTTCCCTCGTTCTTTTACTTTTTTATGATATAATGTATCATGGACTTGCTTCTGTTCACAATTCTGGTAATCTCGTTATATGATCTGCCGTCCTCATGTAATCGGATATTATTTCTCTTTCACACTTTTTTGTTTCACACTTTCTGGTATTCATTTTAAATGCTATTGTGCACACTTTTGCGTTACTGTTACTGAAACGATATCCTAACATCAAGTGAACGTACCAATATTTTCATTTAGCAATGATGTTTACATTCGCTGCAAAGGAAGATGAAAAACTATCAACAGTGTTACAGCGTTCGAATACTCTTCTGAGACACTCATCATGAATGTTTCTGATAAAAGTATCATAGCTCCTGTCTATATGATTGAATCGTTTTCAAATTTTACTGATGTAACCTTAACACTTTCCCACCACTATAGATACCAAATTATTTTAACAAATTAATTTAGTACACCTAATTTTATTAATTGAAATTTGTAAGTGTAAGCGTTCGAATACTTTCTTACTTACTTATTTTCACGAATTTTTCCTAAGTTGATATTTTTGTAAATATTTTTCAAAAGAATCCCATGACAAAGTTAATAAAAAGACAGTTTCTTTTCAATTCTCGAATTTGTCAATCTCCCGTGTCGTTTCTACGGTGACTGAACGAGCCCGAAATAAAAAAGAAAAAAACTGAGATAGACGAAACGGTAATCCTTTGACGAAAACACTAAAATCGAATATGATTTACACGGACGTTTGGATGTTTGTCCAGGCAACCTAATAATAACGGTATTCATTGTTGTGTCGTCAATCCCACGGTTGGACTCTTTCGTCTATTTAGAAATAGGCGTTACGCGGGCATTGTGCGCGGGCTTCCAGGAGAGAAGCAGAAAACATCATTGTCCGAGAAATGGTCGAGTCCGAGTCGCCCTTGGATGCTCTCCTCCGCGTACGATACCCTCGTTGCTGCGATCAGAAACGAGGCCGAGCCGTTCGTGCGGAATACAAGTACCGAACACACGTACGCCATCTGAATAGTGCAGCATTACCGGATACCGCTCGTACACACAGGATGACTTTTATTACTAAACGATGAAATTCCACGATCTGGCTGCTTTGTAATCGTTTCAGATTTTTGTCAATAGATTGGACATTTTAAACGTGATGTAATCGAGCATTAATAATATAATACTGTGATATGTTCAAGTTTGAAAAAAAAAAGTCAGTGAATTTTTGTAACGAGATACCAGATATTTATAACGGAGTTCTATGGGAACTATGGGACCTCAGTAACGTCGGTAAAATTCTGTTAGATTTTCCTCCTAATTAATCTTTTCTAAAAATCTTTCAAATAGAATATTTCATTCCTATTTATAATAGAATCCTATATTCCAATGGATTTTCGAATTATATCAAAAGAATTATAACAAACCAGAAGCGTTTCTAAAAATTATCTTGTATTATCCTATTATGGTAAAAGTGGTATGATACGATACCAGTAATAATTGCGAAACGCTAGAATTAAAAAAAGACAGATACGATACCGCTTTTTTGCAGACAGTTTCACAACTTCTAATAATCCGAGAGTACTGTAATATTTATAAATATAGTTTAATAAAAATACTACAAGTATCGATATTAGAACCCGTTTCATGATCGTTTTATTCCTACCATTCGTTCAACACCTGCGCTTAATTACGACTTGTGTTAAGCAAGTTGTAGGTAAAAGGACGTTTTCAGGATCACGTGATAAATTCGACACCAACAATCCTCTCTATCCACGAACACGTATCCAACCGTTTAATTTTCCAACTCGATAAACCCGACACATAACACATCGCCGTTAATTAACAGACAGCCATGTATAATTCATGTGCTATTTGCTAATGGGGACAGAAATAGTTACTCTCGAATGGTTGGCACCGCGAAATTTCATATACCATACGCGACTCTAGGGAAATAAGAGCTCGGTGTATTAGACGTTTTATCGACGGAGTCGATTAACCGGAACCGTGAATCATATCGAAACGAATGGGCAAACCTTCTCGAGATTTCACGGTAATCGACCATTGATTCAACGCGCCGACTCTCGATTACATCTATCGATATACGCGGCGTTCCTCATTGCAACAGGAGACATGGCGATATTTTTCAATTTATATTAGGTTGTCCGAAAAGTTTCTTTCGTTTTATAAAGTGATAATAGATGAACAATAATTTCTGTTTTATATTATATTATTAAATTAGGTATGATCCATTTCGTTCTATTTCTATTATTACATTCGTGCATGATTCAATAAACTAATATAAAACAAAAAACATTTCGGATAACCTAATATCTTACGTTACACTTTATTTGTCCTTTTTTTAATATTATTCTTAGCAACTAAGTGATTGCGGATTTTGTCGCTAGATGGTATTGACAAAACCCGCAATCACATAGTTGCCAATCCAATATTTCTAATTATTTGGTTATATATATTTATTCATGTTCTATTTATAGGAGAAAATATTTTCAGATATCAGTATCTCTTATCTATATAGTTTGTTATCTTCTAATAGATAAAACCACGAACGAAGAAAGAAAGATATCTCGCTCGATGGAAAGTGTGGAGTTGTAAAGAGAAGCTGTTAGGCGAATCGTGAAAGTAAACAACTTCTTTTTTGGAAGTATATATATGTAGTTACTTACCGGCGAACCGGCACCAAAGTGAAATTATGAAACTGTTTGGCAGTCTGCTGAGACTTATCTGATCTTTATTATCCTAAATTAGAACTTTTTTTTGCGATAGAGAAACTCCAAGTTTGTTGAATACATCTTTTGTAAAGAATAAATTTCCATTTCACTTTGGAAAGAAGAAGAGTCATAGAATATATAGCTAATAAATTATCTCGGACGTTATTCTATTCTTTTCGTAATATTTTAACACTTGAACTACCGATAGTTAACACTTTGACTGTCACGTGGGTCATATATGACCCGCCAAGGTTTCTCCTGTGACGCCACTGTGTGGTCATTGGTGACCGGAGCGCTTCAACTTTTTACAATTGTAAAAATTGTATGAAAATTGACAGTTAGGGCATTTTGAATATAACCAATAAATAGAAAATGCTTTGAAATAAAAAGTGCCCCACTGAACAATTAAACGTTTTTATTGGAACATCAATTAAAAAAAAATGAGAACAAATCTTGCATCTAACGGTGCACTGTGTTTGCGTCCATATCTTTGAGAGGTAGTTTACGAATATTATTATAAACACACCTTAAAAAATAATTGTGAATGCTGCTTTATAATCATATAATTGAAGTTAGAAGTGTGAACATACCTTACTATTATATATAGAATGAGCAAATACCGTTTACTAATATTTTCTACGCGTTTCAACAATTCTGCACGTTTTGCTTGCGACGAAACAACAAATGCGAATGGTTCGTTGAAATAAACAAAGCCTTGTTATAATATGTGGCTATCAACTGTTAGCAAGGCGCCACGGTGGTCACCTGTGACCACCAATAAGATAAACGGTCCATTGGTGGAGAATGTTGTCTTAAATCATCAATTTATTATTACTTTGCCATTATATGCTTTGAATAACAAAAATACTCCCGTGGCGCCCTCAGCGAAACATGTGATTTCGGCGTGGCAGTCAAAGTGTTAACATGAAGCTATTTCTATGAAAACCAGCGAAAATGACTGGTCCTTAAAAAATACGTAATAATAGAATATTTTTATATTTATTGATTTATTACTTTCTTACGGAAGGAATTCCATGTTATGTAGTACATTTTTGGTATTATTAATCCATCATCCCTAAACGAAGATTGACACATTTATAAAATTGCAGGACCGGCCATTTTGACTGGTATTGGTATAAGTAGCCCTGATAGAAACTTATATTCAGTTTGAATACATAAAGAACAAAATAAAATTCACTATATTATTCTTTTAGTTATCGTTACGAAAAAAAAATATAACACGAAGTAGGAATTTTCAAATAAAGTTGTAAAACCGATCAATTTGACTGATATGATCCACCTGTCAAGATCAGCGTTTTTTCATTATTATATGTTTCGAATGGCGGATCGGTGTTGTGGAAGCATTAGAAACCATATTGGACGCGACAGACGCGCCACACCAGACGACGGAACGTCTATTCGACGATTCGAACGGCATCGAAATTTAGCGAATTTTCCGGTTTCTTGCCCCCTTTGATGATCCCCCGGCCGATATTCCGACCAGACGGCGGATACGTAAACCTACACGTCGAAAATAAATTTTGCCGAGTATTGCCGGTTCATTCTAAGGCGTATAGAATGATAGCTATTTCCGTTAAGGAGAAAAAAACCGGTGCCACTGTCTGTCCGTGGCTTCTAAAGATAAAGCGTCTGCAAGCGATTTAACAAGAAAATCACTCTGCTCCTGTCTGCATCCTGCCCTATCGAATTCGTTTCCCCTTTTTCACAACCCTTTTCCTCATTCCAAAAAAAACAACCACCAAAAGACAACCCCCGGAAAAAGAAAAAGTAGAAGAGAAACGAAGAAACTAGCGATAAAACGGAAAATAAAAATATCACTACGCAAGCAAACTATTCGCCTTTCGAAATTTATCGATGGCTAGAAAACAGCAGACGCGGATGTTGACTCATTGCCACTCTCACTTTTCCTGCGATTTGCATCGAATCTCTTCCACATATTTATGCGCTCGATACGAGCGCACAAAATCCGGCCACTCGTTTGCAATATCACCGATACGACACCGCTTCTCTATTATATTCTTTCTCTATGACTGTTCCACATTTACGTTTCCTCCTTATGGATCAGACCTGACTGTAGGTAAATTCTCGAATAGTACCGACTCGGTACCCGAGGCCGACACACACAGCAGCGGTCCTCAGACACGTTTCTATTTATATTTTGATGTATTCGCGGCCGATTTTTGCTTAGAGGTTACTCATTCACTCGTCGATGAATTAATGTATAACGGATAGCAAGAGGGGGCAGAGGTTTGCATATGTATCATATGCTCGTCTATTCGATCGAATAAATACCAATCTGTTTGGTTTGGAAATTTGATGAACGTACTCTCTCTTAACGATGGTGGAACGGTGTTTATTTCATGATCGATAGATTAGGCGATGACGAGTCAGATATGAGATAAACAAACCTATCGAAATGAGACACGCTACGGTCTCCTTCCGAGCAACGATAACACGTACTGATCGAAACGATTCTGATTTATTTTGCTTTTGCGAAAACATTCTTTACGCTGAGTTTTGATCAAAACCTTAGTGGTACAAGTAATGAAATTTTTAATTTGAGAAAATTAAAAGTGGATAAAGTTGAATATCAATAGAATCATTTATATGAACCAGATATTAAAATATTGCTATAGTATTTACAAAATATGTATAGTAATATAAGATCACTATACGTATGGAAGTTTAAACGTGCAATAAAATTCTTTAATAAATACTGATCTTATTTATCTTTCCTATATAAGATTCCAAAGAAAAATGCACTTTCATCATTTTTCCATTGAATTGGGCGATTATTAAGATTGGATCCGATGAAAGATAGTGTTCTCGACGTCTTGGAAGCGAAATTATCACAACGTTCGTATTATCTGAAATACTTTAGGACCTCACGTTAACAGTTAATCCATGCGTTTAAATTTATCAGAGGACTGAAGAAATATGCAAGGTTGTTTACGTACATATGTACTACTTTCGGTTATCTACTATTATTACACACGACAAAGTGCTTCGATGACTGTGAAACCAAGGTTTTTCAATTCTTCGACTTTTAAAGCTGCAGGAGATTTATACTTTTCCTTTCAGAAACTACATATAATTTCGCGACAGTCTGAAAATAGATTTCGTTTCGCGTGCATGTAAGAAGATATAAAAAAAAAAAAAAAAAATTGGTTGTATAAAAAAAAAAAAAAAATAGTTACAGGAAGTTTGAAAAAATTTTTTGGAACAAGAGAAAATATTTTTTTTGAATATACAAGGAGAGGCAACTTTAGAAATAAAAGTTAGTTGGTTTATTCACTCATTAGACAAGAGTTGGTTTCGCGACGCTGATCGTTGCGAAACCGGCGACAATAGCGATCATTTGGCCGCTAATTAACACCGATATGAGAAGAATCGGTGTTGCCGTGTCGCTGCGGCGTGTCAAGAGGACACAGATTCTCACAACGCGGCCACGGATTGCTGTAATCCAAATAATTACCATCGCCATTCTCTTTCTCTCCGTGACAAAATTCTTTATTTACCACAGAATTCCTATATTATCATCATTCGGCTCCTAGTCTAATTCAACGATAAATCGCTTAAACAATGCTCGATCAATTCAACAATCAATTTCAGAATGCAATTTGCTATTTAAGAACAAATTACGAACGTAGAATAGTTCGGATAAAACGGACCTCGATAGAGAAACGCATAAAATTCACAAGAAATTCATGGGTTTTCACGCGTGTAGACTATGACTGATCTTTTTCATTGAACAGTTTGCGCAATCGATACAAATAACCGATTGATCAAATAAAGCAGAACTACGAAACGCTTCCTTCCTGTTTACGTAAGCATTTTATAGATAAGATTTAATAAAATATCAAAAGTGTTATAAATAAGCAATATAAACAAATTAAAAATAATTTCTACTATTATTTCCACTATTTTTTCCTTATTTATTTCTACCGTGTTCCGGAAGTGTATACATCGACGAGAGACGCTTGAAAAGTGCTCTAATGATAAGAAAAAAAAAAAAGTCATGGAAATTGGTAGCGGGCGAAAAGTTAGTGAATTTCAAGGTAGGAAGAGAAACACGTTGACACGTATTAAACCGATGACAACGATCAACGATTTGGATTTGAGAGGAAAAGGGGGTGGTAGTGAGAAGCGGGGTTAGGTTAATTTTACGCGACGCTATGGAAATCCGAGTCGATACGTCAAATCCTCTCTGCACGGAATACACGCGAACTCGTATAATACCGCGGTTACACGAGGCCGTCTCTCGTTTTTGTTCCTCTTATTCTGTCTACGTCGTCCGCTGTACGCTTCCATTTAACAGCTAGCAGTAGCGGTGCACTGACTCGAAAGTCTGGGAATCGAAACCGCACGGATTCCCCGGCGGCGAGCCGCCTACCCGACTAGACAAGGACCGAGAAAATAGCGAAATTTTTACCGAGATGCAGAGAGAGTGTGACTAAAGCACGCGTCGTCGATGCTGGAAAAGAGACATGGGCATGCACACGCGCAGGGAAAAAGACAAAATACGAATACATATGTATATACGTAATAATACGCTATACACAATAATATTTATAGCGTAAAACAGCCGAGAAACGAGAACGACATTTTCTCAATTCGAGATACGTCAAAAGTTCCCAACGATTGATTTAACATTATGTATACAACTTATAAACGCGAGAATTCTTATTGGTAATTGTTATCGATGATTCTTATTGGCGAATGCCAATGATTCGTAGGCAACGATACCACGACGACGATCGTCGTTAGTTTTTCTCTGTCGCGATTCCCCTGGCGTGCGCGGCGTGACTTTTTCCTTGTTGAAACGAGAAATAATCGACAAGACGGCCGTCAAACGTTTCCGACGTTCCGTCCAACGGATAGAAGAGATGGATTGCGTGCTAACCTGAAAGTCTAGCGAGGAATCGAAGCATGCCAGCGGCGGAAGACCAGCAATGAGCCGCGGTTCCAGCGACTAGAATTCCACCAGCGATCGGCATTTGTGTTTTCCTCCTCTTTCCCCAATTGTCCTGGCTATGTGTGTATGTGTGTACGTAGTCGGTTTGGCCTCTCGTGTCTGTGCGTTCCTCTTCGGCCGTATGCCAGAAAAAGAGAGGTAGGAGATTCGCACGAAAGAGCGAGAAGGACGGAGTGTGGCCAAGGGTGACGCGGAGTCCTAGCCTAACCTAACCTCTCTTCCTCCTTTGGTGTAAAGGGATACACAGGCACGCACCGGATGAAATGCAAGATCCTCTTTCGACGGGGCCAAGCACGAGACAACCGGTCGCGCACTGTTTTTTCAGTTCATGGCACACACTGTTCCCATAGCCCGTGATTTTTCCTCGGATGTTTGACACTCCCGTTTCGGCTGGACAGCAGCCGGTTTCGTTTCGTTTTTCGTTTACGTGTCGGTAGCGTGTGTGCGCGCGTGCCGTGCCGTGCCGTGTCGTGTCGCGCCAGTGAAAACTCTGCCAGCGCACAGACAGGAATGGTATAGACTCAGACAGAGACGGGATAGATAAATTGGCCTTCAGCGAGAGAGAGGGAGAAAGAAACAGTCCATTACGGGGAGAGGGGAGAAGCGCGTACGACGGCGTAAAGTCCGACCACGGCCTCTATGGGATGTGAGAGAAAGAGAGACGGATTCTATCTCGTTCTCTCTCAGAATACTCCTCTCCGTACACTTCGACACGATGTTGTCACGATTCACGCACTCATTCGTTTCTCGACATTCGAGTGGCAGACGCGTAAAACCCCGCGCGCACACTTCAGGAACTTCTATATAGGTTCGGAACGAAAACCTGCTGCTGCTGCTGCTGCTCGTCGTTGCTGCGACTCGACCAACGAAACGTGTATGTACGACGAATACGCGCGCTGCGCCGTGATCGTACGCTTCGAAACACTGTTACTTAAACCACGAGTCACGGAAACTCTCTCCTCTTTCATCGGCTGTTTTTCAACGACGATAACCAACAAACGCGAACATGCGCTATCGTAGCAATGTTAGATGTATCTGTACGATTGTCCCGTCGATGATGGTGGTGTTACTACTCGTTGCTGCTCCTGTTAGATATGTCATCGTGACCGCGGTGAGAATCGCGGTGATATTCGCGGTGTTCGTGGGCCCTGACGGGCCCTCGCGATTCTATTGGCAACGACACTGCACTGTCAGACACAGCCTACGATAGAACAGCCGAACGACGACTGACTCCTCCACTCGCAAGCCACCAGCAACGTTGCCACATCACTCCCGAGTCTCAATCGGACAAGTCTTCGGCCACCGACGTACAGGTACGACGATCACTGCGTTCTTGGTGCTGGCGCGCGACCGACTGTTCCATTCGATTTGTTCTCTCCTCTTCTTTCTACCTCGCGAGTCTTCCTCGATACACCGTTGTCGTTGTTCTCCTTGTTGTTTATTCTGTTCTCTCCTGTCCTATCCTGTCCTGTCCTATCTCGTCTCGTTCCGTTCCTTTCTATCCTCTGTACACGTCGAAATCGTATCCGCTGAATCGAATCGTTTTTCGTCTTGCCACGACTTGTCACCGATTCTCCAAGCCTTTTACAGTGCCTTCACTCTTACATGGTTCTCTTGAACCCGGTGTGTTGTGTCACGACGGCGAGGGTCACACTCGGTAACTGATCGCTGGCTATTGTCGCTACTATCGACTGCGGATTCGGTCAGTGCATCGAAATCCACAGAAACACTGTGATCCGAACGAGCACACAGCACCGAACTAACTGACCACATCTGCTGCCGATTTGATGGCAGCTCTGTTAACTACAGCGCACGGCCGGCCAGTCTGCCTCTGCCAGCCAGTATGCTCCCTCGCTTTCTTACTCTCACCTACCAGCAGCCTGCCAGCCTTCTCGAATCGGCCGAGCCTACCTCTCTCGTGTATTCTCCTCCCTTCCCTATCCCCTGCTCAACCGCTTTCCTTCTCCTTTCCTCTTGCCCTTCCCGCTACTCGCGTCTCATTCACTCGCTCGCTTGCTTTCTCCATCCTTTTCCTACCGTCGACTCTCGCTTCCACCTACTACCTTCCTATCCCGTTCTTCGTTCAATTCTTCGTCTCTCGCTCTCCATCGAATGAATGGTTTTAGTTCGGGAGGGCGACCGTACCGGAAACAACCGATTGCATCCGGAAATCACCGAGCCTGTACTTCCCGCATTAGAGCGCTTCTTGAATAAAATTCTATTCTTTCCTCCTTTCTTTCCTCACCGTTTGATATCTTCACCGCGTAACTTCCTTCCGAATTCGTCATTCTCACACGTACATATCCGGGGAAAAACGGTTGATAATATAACTCGCTTATCGACCGTTTTCCTTACAGCGAAATCGTTTATGACACTATCGCGACTCACCTTTCTCCGTATGGGATGTAATCCGTTGTACAGGATCGCGTTCCACGAACCTTTTCGTGTAACTTTTCGTGCGTGAAATTGTAATACGTTTTGACGCGTGCGTTTCGTTTCTAATGCACGCGCTTCTGCGCGTGTTTTCCTTCGTCGCTTCCTCTCTTTCCCACATTCCCTTCCTTCGTTCGATCGACACCGCTTCTCTTCACGGAGTGTCCCGTAACGGTAGTTAAATTGTGTATCAGTCGCTCGTATGAACGCATTTGCATCATTGTACTATTTATGCAAATACTCTTTCTATTACAACGGAGTCACACATTTTAACTTATCGCGTCCCAATTTTTTTGTAAAGTCTACAACCATAGTTCTACTTTCTACGAAACCCCTACTCGAATTTCAATTTTATAAAATTTTAATTTTTTGAGCGGCTATAAAAAATAATTTTTATGGACAATAATAATATGTATTTATTACAAAATGTTTATCGCGTGATTTCTTCGTATAGAAATTTCGCGATTGCAGAGCACGCGTGCAGGAGTACAAAAATCGTGAACGGATTGCATGTTCCATATTTCGTGTAACTGGAGCAGTATTTTAGGCCGAAAATTGGCGCCGATTAAAAGAACTGCAGCGTCTGGTGAACTAAATTATGCAAGAAAAATATACCGAATCTCTTCGGTAAGATACGTCAGCGAAGGAAATGCTGCCTCTACGATTGCCATTCTGTTCGCATTTTTTAAACATTTCTTTAAGATCCGCTCGAGCATGGAATGTTGAAAGCAGGCGTAATTCGTGGGTACAGTTATGACGGTTCAAATTAAACATCTTGATCTAACTTCTTTCCTGTTTGGTCGTACAACTTTCTGTGAAGAAAGTTTCTTCTGCACTTAAGTATATTTTATAGTACAACGAATCAAATAATAAAGAAAATAGTAATAATATAATTTGATAGTAACGAATGATGATCATCATGAAATATGTACAACTTTCTATGTTTGACGACAAACTCTAACGTTTATTTACATGGAACGATGATATCGTTTCCTGTTTTATCTGCCCTTCTCATCAGATTTCTCAGTTGGTTGTATTAATTTTAATTTACGTAGCTATACAAATCTCGCATTCCATTGTGCAAGCTAGTATATAAGATAATAAGATACGCCAATTCATAAAGTCCAAAGGGACACATTGAACGGTAATCAGAATTACGTTTTAATATATGTATTGTGTGTATATGAAGCGACATCTAACAACGATATGTGCACAACTGCGACAAGAGAGTTCAGCCATTAAACGCGATGTGGCGCTTTCTTCTTCTTTTAATCCATAATACGTAATAAACAAACTTTCAGGGAAAAGAATTAATGTATGTATATAATATATTCTTAATTACCAGAAAACATTCTTCTATAGCTTCGAATATGCCTAATTGCTTATTGTATTCTAACAATAAAAAAATGATTATTAAAACTCTTAGTTGCTTGAAATTCAACAGCCTTTTTGTTATAATTTCTATGACAAATTTTATCATTTTGTAAAATTCAATTGAATAATAAATTTGTAAGGAAATAGATTGTCAGTTTTATTTCTATTTCAGAATTTTTAAAAAAATCTTTATACCATAAGATTAAACCTCCACTTTCTAAAGGCTATGGAAAGAAAAATGGAAACGATGAGAAACAATAGGCCGCAGGGGCAGGTTCTTTGAGATTGCGTTCGCATAAACGACATCTGAAATATATTTAAAAATAGTGCGAGACTATTGAAGCATTTCGCCCCAGCTGGCCTCTCGCCTCAGTCAGGGAACATCTGCGGAGCAATCTCGATCCTTGCGTCATTATTCTTTGTGACCGCGCACCATCGATTCACAGGTTTCCTCAACCATGGAAATTAATCAACCTTAGACCATGATCAGAACTGATAGATAATGGGAAAACGTGACGTTCGTCGTGGCAAGATTCACCGATCGAGGAACTCGATTCTATCATCTGCTCCATTTTCTTTTTTTTTTTTTTCTTCATTCTCATCTTCCTTCTCTTCTTCATTTCTTTCTTTCTTTTTTCCCTTCTTTTGGATCGGCGATTCAATCGAAGAATTGTTCGATGAAGCGATTTGTCGGCACGCGGTTAAAGGGAACTTTATCGTTCAGCGGTCGTGAAAATAGCGAGACGGGAATGTTCGCCGATCGAATTTCGCTAATCCAGGTGCTGAGAAACGAGGTAGTGTATGCACGCGATACAATCAATTATCGATTAGGAAACTGCACTTTTCAACGTAAACGATTCCTGATTGTGAGCTTTTCCTACATAAATGTTACTGGACGAAGCAACTGTTACGTGCACGGTGAATCAATAATATGCGTATCGATCATTTATTCTCTATTCTCCTATTCTAAAAACGGTTCACGTGCACGGAAACCAAACCTTTCTGCGGCCAACGAATGTACTCGGTGCTTTTAATGCATGTTGATTCTATCATTCCATAATTATACGCTGTTTTATACACAAAATAACTTTGTACATTTGCCTTGAATTTATTAGGTTAGCAACTAAGTGATTGTGGGTTTTGTCAATACCATCTAATGACAAAATCTGCAATCACTTAGTTGCCAACCTAATATTTATCCTTTCAATGCAGTCTTTGACGTAGAATATTGTACACCAAAACGTTCTATAATTTTATTTGCTTATTTAAGTACTATTTATTCAATTACAATTTTTGAATTTCCATCGATAGGTTAATTCGAATCACAAGTAAAAATTCATTCCTTGGAATTATTTTTAAAGAGATATTTCGTCCTAAATATCTCAAAAATCACCTAATTACATCCTCTAATTCATCCTTTTCCCCGTCCATTAAGTAGCAATAAGTTTCAAAATCGGATTTCTCCAATAACCATACTAAGAAATATTAGGTTAGCAACTAAGTGATTGTGGGTTTTGTCAACACAACCTAATGACAAAATCTGCAATCACTTAGTTGCCAACCTAATATTTATCCTTTCAATGCAATCTTTGACGTAGAATATTGTACACTAAAACGTTCTATAATTTTATTTGCTTATTTAAGTACTATTTATTCAATTACAATTTTTGAATTTCCATCGATAGGTTACTTCGAATCACAAGTAAAAATTCATTCCTTGGAATTATTTTTAAAGAGCTATTTCGTCCTAAATATCTCAAAAATCACCTAATTACATCCTCTAATTCATCCTTTTCCCCGTCCATTAAGTAGCAATAAGTTTCAAAATCGGATTTCTCCAATAACCATACCGAAAGAAATATTAGGTTAGCAACTAAGTGATTGCGGGTTTTGTCAATACCATCTAATGACAAAATCTGCAATCACTTAGTTGCCAACCTAATATTTATCCTTTCAATGCAGCCTTGACGTAGAATATTGTACACTAAAACGTTCTATAATTTTATTTGCTTATTTAAGTACTATTTATTCAATTACAATTTTTGAATTTCCATCGATAGGTTAATTCGAATCACAAGTAAAAATTCATTCCTTGGAATTATTTTTAAAGAGATATTTCGTCCTAAATATCTCAAAAATCACCTAATTACATCCTCTAATTTATCCTTTTCCCCGTCCATTAAGTAGCAATAAGTTTCAAAATCGGATTTCTCCAATAACCATACCGAAAGAAATATTAGGTTAGCAACTAAGTGATTGCGGGTTTTGTCAATACCATCCAATGACAAAATCTGCTATCACTTAGTTGCCAACCTAATATTTATCCTTTCAATGCAGTCTTTGACGTAGAATATTGTACACTAAAACGTTCTATAATTTTATTTGCTTATTTAAGTACTATTTATTCAATTACAATTTTTAAATTTCCATCGATAGGTTAATTCGAATCACAAGTAAAAATTCATTCCTTGGAATCATTTTTGAAGAGACACTTCGTCCTAAATATCTCAAAAATCACCTAATTACATCCTCTAATTTATCCTTTTCCCCGTCCATTAAGTAGCAATAAGTTTCAAAATCGGATTTCTCCAATAACCATACCGAAAGAAATATTAGGTTAGCAACTAAGTGATTGCGGATTTTGTCATTAGGTGGTATTGACAAAACCGCAATCACTTAGTTGCCAACCTAATACATCTGCCAAATATTCTCCAAGAATTTAACTAAAGAAAAGAATATTGTAAAATAACCTAATTGTCGAGTAACATTCAACGTCATGCATCGATCGCCAATGTTCAGGTTAGTAATCCTTGGCAATCGTCAACTTGAGCGATAAATCGATGGCTAAGGTGGAAGAAACGAGTGTCAGGATATAACATCGTGTTTCCACGTAACGAAAGTGGATTTACGGAAAACAAGGATCACAGTTTGATAGTCGACGGTGTAATATTCATAAGCGGGTGTCGTAAAGAGCGAGCGCAGGCGTCGTTGTCGTCGTCCACGGTATCCTCCTGTTTGCCTAGGCGGAAGACAACGGTTGTTCGTTCATCCGGCACCGAGTCGGTTCTCCTGAGCCATGTCGACCACTGTGGTAGCAGCGAGTGTGTTCCTGCTTGCCTCGTTCCTCGGTCCTACCATCTCTCTAACACCTATGAACATGTGTAAGTTTTGTCTACGATGGCTTTGGATAATTTTCTTTGCAATTTTCTAATGGATTGAAAGGTTCGAACGACGTATGGGTTTCGTGGAGTTGTTTTGGAAGAAAATTCACAAGTTTATTCGAAATGTCATTTTTTAGAAGGAATATCAGATGAAACTCTTTTACTTTTGTTTTACAGAGCTTTAGAAATTGATAGTAGATGATTTGAAACTGTTTTGACTTTTTTTTATTATTACTATTCTTTAGTCGTTTTCATTTCCTTAAAACAATATTCTCAAATGCTATAGTTCGTTACTTTTTAGTGAAATGCCAATTCTGCACAGTGTTATTCATAATTATTCTGCTAGAGTTAATTATTGTCAAACGCAATGTTATGAAATATTGGTGAAAATTAAACACATCGGCTGCACTGGTTAAACATTGATTGGGTCACATGAAACTTTGCTTCGTTCTCGATACATCGATAGTAGTTGTACTATTGTTGAATTATTCACTCGATAAACGTTTGACTAATACCTTCCGTATCTTCTGTGCCAACTTGAACGGTTGGTCCCTGGTCCTTGACATAGAAAGAAGTTCGACGAAAGCTATTACCGATGATTGAGACCGAAAAAGAAACAAAACGACACAGATGGCGATATCGTCGCACGATCGTTGCTTCAGATGACACAAACGCGGTGTATCTTTTCGCTCTTTTTTCCAAATAACGAGGGAAGAAACCGTATTAGCTTAATGACACTTGTCCTACATGAAGAATAGCGACTTATAGCGTAATAGATGATTATTGCACGATTAGATTCTATCTACTGAAACGAAACCATATGAAGCAATATAATAATGAGTATCAATAGCGAGGTAAATATGTCACGTGAAACGATGACATTATAATATGTACTCTTTTAAAAACAGCTCCTTTCCTTGTATATGTAAAAATATATGTAGAATATCTTACTACGAATTAATGTAGCTAATTTAATTTTTTTTTTTTTTTAAATAGCGAATGTGAAAAGTCTTTGAGAGATTTTTTGTTTAAATTAATTTACACTGTAGTGATCTTCTTATTGTTTTGCATAGTGATAGTAATAGAGGAACCAGATAAGGCGATACTAAGCATCCTGAACGATGCTGTACCTCAAGCAGAAAAGAATTTTGGTGAAAACATCATCGCCGTCCATATTTCCACAGTCCAAGTGGATCGTGCCAACGTAGACAGCAGTTTCGAGAGAGGTTAAGAAGCAAAATGTGTCGTGCAGTTTTCATAGCTTTCACGACCACAGTTTCAATCGATAGCGATCTCTGCAAGTTGTAATGAGCGATTTCAAAGCTTAATTGCTAATTTATCGCAAATATTTATATAAGGATTTTAACGAAAATTCTAATTTGCTTAAAAATAGATTTATCTCTTAATATTGCAAACTTAATTGTTCCAGGCATACGATATTTCACGATAAAAATTTCTTATTGTTAGTTTAATTTATGACTAATTTTCACGCAGTTTACAAATAGTTTCTAAAATTCTTCACTCTTCAATGCTCTAAAATTAACAATATTAGACATGTAATACACCAGGATAAAAATTGTTTTCTTGAAAGAAAATAAGAAACAATGGAACATAATTTTATTCGTGACTAATTCTCATACGCTTTGCATCACTTTGATCGATCTATCGATGATAGCTGTGCAACATCGACGAGCTTCTCCGACATGATCGCGCTTCGTTCTTATTTTCGTTTCGTTAAAATCAACTTGCAGTATGTGCTGCCTTATTTAAGGGAATCAGTATCATACTCGACATGACCTGGACTGGTTGGGATCGCCTACGAAACTTGGCCGACGAGAACGGAATAATATACAAACGGGGCGATAGCAATATAAACCCGTACATCCAAGCAATCGACGATCTTTTGATGTTGAAAAACGCCACGGACGTGGGCCTGATCTTCGAAGATGAAAGGGGTACCTTCATATCAAGCTTCGATCGTTCATTCCGCGGTTTTCAACTCGTGTCAGATGTTTGAAAATTGATTCATACTCCTTTGCAGAGTTAAATCAGAGTCTCTACTATTTAATCGGGAATTCGATCATAAGGCTGGTGGTGATCGACGAGTTCACGGAGAAAACAGTGTCAAAGATTAGGAGCATGAGACCATCGCCATCTTATTACGCGATCTACGCGAGCACAGCCAAGATGGAGGATTTCTTCAGAACGGTGATTCCTAGAAAATCTTTTAACCTGTTAATCGGAGAAAGCGCGCTAACCTGTCTATTGAATTTTTAGTACTTTTAATTCGATTTACTAATTCTATTTAATGATCGCTCATTTTCCTTTAGTTGTTTTATTTTTCGTGTACTTGTAAGGATTAAAACCAAGCTACTTAAGATCAATTTAAAATCGAATTAAGATTTTAAAAACTGATTAGACAAGGAATGAGCTGGTTAACAGGTTGAACAATTAAGTATAAAAACTTAGCTTGTGAACTTACTTTAGTTATAAAATTTAGGCCGTGCAAGGAGGACTGGTTACAAGAAATGGAATATGGAACTTGGTGTTCACTGACAATAATTACGAGACCTTTAAATATATCAACAGAGAATACCAGTTGGATGTTTCAATTACTGTTCTATCGATGAAGAAGGATATTTGCTGCAGACTAATCAGCGAATCAGCAGCTTGCAGTTGTCCCCCTGATGTTCAAGTATCTAGAAATTTGTTATCGTGTATAATATTTCTCGATTCAGACGATTCACGTCTTCCCATGTTTTGTAGATATTTTCACATTACTTTAAGAGATTAGTAGGCCTGATAGTGAGTTTAATGAGCGACCTGCAAGCGTCTGGCATCAGCGTGGAACCGAAAACTGGCCAATGCCCTTCGCCAAACACGAGTCAAGCTTCGAATCTCACGTCTGAGGCATTTAACAATAATATACTAGCGGTAAGTTGAATTTCAGTTGTTCGATGATTCTCGGAAGGGACTGAAGCTTGACAGAAAAATGTTGTGATAGAAATTAGGAGGTAATGACACGTTCGAGTACTGGTCAGAGAAAGGAATGATCACTTACAAAGCCGAAATTGAGTTGGAGGTGTTTAATGGGATTTTGGAACCGCTGGCCACTTGGACGAGGCATGGTAAAATCAAAGAAGCTGAAAACAAGATAAAGCCTGCTAGAAGATTCTTCCGAATCGGAACTGCTCCTGTAATTGACACCCATTATGATGTTTGCATCACGATAATTTTGACAACGTTAATTAATGCAAGTATTAAAATTGCATTAGTCAGTGCCTTGGACCGTTCCCAGATTGGATCCAGTAACTGGAAAGATCATGAAAGATGAGAAAGGAAATGATATATGGGATGGCTATTGCGTGGATTTCATAAAGAAATTATCCGAGGAGATGGAATTCGATTATGATCTTGTTGTACCGCAGGATCATCAATTTGGGAAGAAGTTACCTAATGGACAATGGGATGGCTTGATTGGTGACCTTGCTAAAGGGGTAAGAAGTATGCATTAAGAATGTTAAACTCTGTTGAAGCACTTGTATACTAAACTTAACAGTGCCTGTAATTCTGCAACCACTTAATCTTGTTTGTAGAAAATTTTGTCTGTTTAAACCTTTCTAATGCTACAAACTATGTGGTTCCTCTTGGTGAAACTTGATTTTACTTTTAATTATTGAACAAACTTATTGTTAGAATGTTGTTCTTATTACAGACATTTATTTTGTTTCCCAGGAAACAGATATGGTAGTTGCAGCATTGACAATGACTTCAGAACGTGAGGAAGTGATCGATTTTGTCGCCCCATACTTTGAACAGTCTGGCATATTAATTGGTAGAAAGTTTCTATGTAAAATATTAAAAAAAATATTTTTATATTTTACACTCATATTATTATATTACACTATACTATTTTGTGTTATTTATATTTTATATTGTGTTATTTATATCTATTTTTGTGTTTTTTATATTTTACACTCATATTATTATGTTACACTATACTATTTTGTGTTATGTATATACATTATACATAAATATTAGTAGTATACTATACTATAGGTTATACTATAGTATATAATATATAGTATATACAGTATATATACTATACTGTAGTATACTATTACGTTTACTATTATTATACTTAAACTCACATTATTTTTTTAATCTACGTAAATACATTTTATGTTATGTAATAATTTTTCGTTCCAAGTGATGAGGAAACCTGTGCGCAAGCCGTCTCTCTTCAAATTCATGACAGTACTGAAAGTCGAGGTATGGTTAAGCATCGTCGGGGCATTAACGTTAACTGGCATCATGATTTGGATACTCGACAAGTATTCTCCGTACAGTGCCAGAAATAATAAACGACTCTATCCATATCCTTGCCGGTAAGAACTGTACTGCAAGGTTAGTTTGGAAGACTCATTAAGGGACATTTAGATTTAGATTTCGGCAAATTGCCCTTAACGATTCTTATATTTTATGTTGTTATAATACGTTAATACGTCTCGCGAAAATAAAGAAATTATTTCGTGAAAGATAGTGCTTCAATAGGATCAATGTCCTATATTTAGGGAATTCACGTTGAAAGAAAGTTTCTGGTTCGCTTTGACGTCTTTTACACCCCAGGGTGGCGGCGAAGCTCCTAAAGCATTATCGAGCAGAACATTAGTGGCTGCTTATTGGCTTTTTGTGGTCCTAATGCTCGCCACGTTTACCGCTAATTTGGCTGCTTTCCTTACTGTGGAAAGAATGCAGGTGCATAAGTTTTATAAATGAATTTAGAAAATTTCGTTCATGTTTTAGAAGATGATAATTAAATACGCATTTTGTTACAGTCTCCTGTGCAATCGTTGGAACAATTAGCGAGGCAGTCAAGAATCAATTACACCGTGGTGGCTAATTCTGGGGTACATCAGTACTTTATGAATATGAAGAATGCAGAGGATAAGTTGTACACGTGAGTCTGAACTTTGCATCCCTGTGTTGCGAATTTTCAAGTAAATGGCGATAGGTTAGGTTCAATCGATCGGTTGATACAGGGAACCTTGGACGAGATTAACGTTCAAGGTGGAGGTAAATTAAATATATCGAGTAGTAGTATGGTTTGCTTGTTTATTTGCACATTTTAGTATACAGCTAGCAGAAACTTCGTCTCGTTCTTATATATTGACGTCCCTGAGTTTTTCATGGTTTATTGTGGACTCTCGCCGCATATCCTCTGCTATTGTCAGCTGTTTATCTTTCACCTGACCCATCGGGTACTTAAGGTGCTTTTAGCTTCTTAATGAGGTAAGCACCATAAGATTTACAGCTCGGACAGGTAGGCAATTCGGATTTTTCCAAACAAGGTAGATGTATTGTTCGAGTCACAAACGGACGGCCGCTCGAAATCCCGAACATACCGCCTCCTTTGAAAGGTCACGTCAAAAATTTGTCTATAGTGATGAAGCGTGTCATTACGTACATTCAGAAAAGGATTTAGCAGAATGCGATTATGTATAAACTATCTCACCTTTAATTGCTTTATGTATTCTACTGGCTTATTATCGGCTATTGTTGTCTATTTGTGTTCTGTATGTCTCGTGCATATTTACAAGTATCAATTTCAATGTTGATTTTCTTTCAAGCCTAATCCAATATTGCAAGTTGTTTCAAATACTAGTTAGGTTTTATTGTTTTCCCTTGAGATAAAGTACTAAATTGAGTTTTGAAAATCCCAAGTGCAGTCGCTTTAAATTAACCTTCAATTCGATGACTTTCTGTATGTATTTTAAGCAATCCGGTTAGCAGTCATCCTCCTCGTTGCTAATAAATTTACCGCTGGAGTCCACTGTTCAGTAAGTGTCGTTGGGCACCTTGGTTCTGAGCTTTAGTAGTTGTACTGGCTTGGCACGTGTCTCTTAGTGCCAAATTATCCAGGGAAGACGAGATCAAAGGCGTCTTTTCTTCCGTTTCTTCCGATTCTTCCCATTGATTGGAATTTATACCTACTGACGTTTGTAACCATTCTGGTTCACTGTGTCGATATTTATTCGTTGTTGGATCGTTCCTAGGTCTGCTTCTTGATATTGTCGCCACGTTCTGCGTCCGCTGGTTCCGTGTAAAACGGACTACCCTGCTCTGACTCGGGTTTCAGGGGGCTGTTACTCTCTGATTTGGCCAGCATTAATTTTATTTTGTTCCAGTGAAGTGTCACCGTGCTGGAACTGTTCAAGGAATTTCTAGGACTCGTTCTAGTTTCTAATTGCTCGTGCAGGATGACGTAGTTTGTGAAAGGACGTTGAACGTTGAGTCTAACAAGACTCCGCGCTGTTGCATTTTTCCGGTTTGATCACTGATGTTTATAACGTCCGTAGACAAAACGACGTTTGGAAATATCTTAGATGCGTGACCTGCTAGATTAGTTTAAGTTGGCTGCCATGATTTATCTATATCCGAATGCAGGAGAGTGTGGTGCCGTTTACGGCATAACTTGCAACTACCAGATGTACATTCTGCCACAGAAACAGAGATTTTTCTCTCTCACTAGTTTCCATTTCTTAGGTACTGACATAGACAAGAATTTTTTGCGTTTCGTGTTGCGTGAGATCTGTTATAAAAATTGCACGTGATTGGAGGTTTTGGCGTCTGTTTACGCACACCGCCTTGGCACCTGACACGTAAATTATACGGCCGAGTTGTAGGGCGTGATGGTGTCTGATATGTTGAGCCTATAGCTTCTAACGTTGCAGCGATTGTATAAAAAGTCGAACAGCTCTCCGACGCTTGGAAAGGTTGTGTGGTCTGTCCGTGTGATGTGTTCCTTCCATCGTAACTGTGTGTCGTGATCTAGCTTCAATGTAAACAAACATAGTAACACGGTATCCGCGATTGGCTGATCGAGTGATTGCAATGCTTTATAATGTGTTTCTAATTTGTTTAAATGGGATTGTAGACCTTGGTAAGATGGCCGCTGTAAAGGAGAGACGTCGAACAATGCTTTCAAGTGATTGGCTACGATTTTTGCAAATTGATTGTATCTTTTCTCCAAAATTTCCCATGCTACAGGATAATTGATGGCTGTATTTTCTAACGACGCTATGACAATAGCCGCTTCCTGTGTTAGGCAAGAGCGGAGATATATTAATTTCTTACAGTCGTCAATACGTAAATTCTCGTGTACTGTGACGCGAAATTGATCAACGAACCTTGGCCAATCCTCGTAGGAACCCGAAAAAGAAGAGTTGAATTTTAGACAACGAATTTAATGCAACTTCATTATCGATCCATCGTTTAGCGATCTCAAATATATCAGTAGCGCGTGCTATATTTTCCAAGAATTTATATTTTAGAGCAAGGCGTTCATCTTGTGTTTGATCCTCGTCTATCTCGTCTAATTCGCTTTGATTTTTTCTAAACGTAGCATATTCTGTCTCTAAATCGCCCAACTAGTATTGAATGCCTGTTACTGATCTTCCTTCCTCATATTTATCAAGTACCTCTTGAAATGCTTCTAATTGTTCCTTGAATAATTTTCATTCCATTTTCAATTTTCTTATGCGTTCTTCTTGAAGAGTTTCATGCGCGTGAGTTTCCATATGATAACTTTAAGCAGTTTACAAGGGAGAGGTGACTCAACAAACGTATGGCTTACGTTTCGGACGAATTGACGCTTCGTCTGCTGTTCCCCGCTGTGCAGCGAGATATTGGCGGTATACTTCGCGATGAAGGTTATAATATTTCCTTCCCGAAGGTGATACTCGTATTGACTGTGATCGGTGGATTCCGATGGAGAGCTGTCCCGGCTGTTTGTTGACGTACGTCATCGTGCATGGGGATGTTGTGTGCAATGTATTTCGCAATGAAGCTAGTTTCTTCCCAAAGATGGCACTCGCGTTGATGTTATTTGTCTGACGATCTTGTTTTCCTCCGGACTGTTGCTTCGGTTGAGGTTGCGATCGGTTGATATCGCCAACCTTCAATGAAATTAACGCTCAAGATGGAGGTAAATTAACTATATCGAGTATTAGTATGGTTTGCTTGTTTATTTGCACTGTTTAGTATGCACGAAGAGGTTAATGTTCTGATGGCGACGGTTGTACGATCTTCTTCATACAGCCAGTAGAAGCTTCGTCTCGTCTTTATATACTGATTTTCCCCGAGTTTTCCATGGTTTATTGTGGATTTTCGCCAGCTGTTTACTTATGATTTGACCTTCCCAACCTACACGCTGTCTATCGCGCATTTTTCCAAATATCGAGGACCAATATTCAATATTTGAAAAAAGAAGAAGCCTAAAAATTATTTAAGTGGTTAATTATATTTTCGGTAATAAAAGTATAAAAAAATATAGGTAAAGTTGAACATATTAAAGACGACTGAAGATAAATAACACGACTTGAACGTGAAAAATTCATGATGCATTTTAATATTTTTTTACAGTGTGGTATCGTTCGATTATAACTTTATTTAGTCATAACTGATAGTGTAACTTTTTCATGAATTTTAACACCACTAAATTCGTGTATTTTATTACATACTGTACTTTGAAAAAGCAGAAAAAGTGGCGCAATTATTTGTTCTTCACAAAATCTCCCTATTTAGTTGGCTAAGAGTTAAGGTGTTCATAACCTCTTAATGAGGTCCGCATCGTAAGGTTTACAGCTTGGCAAATTGGTAGGCAATTCGGACTTTTCCAAACAAGGTAGATGTTTTATCTAGATCATAAACGGACGGTCACTCGAAATCCTGAACACCCTGGTTACTTAGGTAGACCACACAATCAGCAGATTAATAAATTAATAATACGTACGACTATGCTGAAACAGTATTGTTGTCTGCAATGGCCGAGTGGCTACCATATTACAATATTTATTATTTATGTCATTAATTTTTTTTTATTTTACGATCAACGACCATTTCATGCTTTAGACACTTTGTCCTGAAAAGATTCCATTCCGATGACTTCTTTAGTCACAAATCGGTGAATCGACTGACGACATAAATTTGTACAAATGATACAGACGGTGAGTTCTCGGCCATTGGAAACAATCCTATGACAAAGAATGTTACAAGAAAGATTCTATTAATCTTTAGTGAGGTATCGCGTGATTTAATGTCTGGATCATTGATGTCGAACGAATTAATAACATTTCAAATATTGAAATTTAGAAATTAATATTTATCATTATCTTAAATGTATAGTTCATACGTCCAACGGGTTTCTCTCCCATAAATCTTCTCTAATTTTTTTCAATTTTATTTCACAATTAGGGTATGGAAAGAAATCACGTTAAACAGTACCAGCGACCAAGTAGAGTATCGAGTTTGGGACTATCCTATTAAGGAACAATACGGTCACATATTGCAAGCTATTACGCAGGTCGGTCCTGTTGTAAATTCCAGAGAAGGTTTTCAAAAGGTATGCGTTGACGACCAATTGCACGTGCCAGGCAAATCGGTGAACAAAGCTATCGTCTTTTATGTCGTTTCAGGTGATAGAAAGCGAAAATGCAGAATTCGCTTTCATCCACGATTCATCGGAGATAAAGTATGAAGTAACGAGGAATTGCAACCTGACTGAGGTTGGGGAAGTGTTTGCGGAACAGCCTTATGCAATTGCTGTTCAACAGGGAAGCCATTTGCAAGAGGAAATAAGCAGAAAGTATGTTTTATACCGATGAGTTTGTACTAACCTAACCTGATAAGTTTGTACTAACCTCCCTGATGAGTTTGTACTAAACTAACCTGATGAGTTTGTACTAAACTAACCTGATGAGTTTGTACTAACTTTCCTGATGAGTTTGTACTAACCTAACCTCATAAGTTTGTACTAACCTCCCTGATGAGTTTGTACTAACCTATCCTGATGAGTTTGTACTAGCTTTCCTGATGTATTTGTACTAACCTATCCTGATGAGTTTGTACTAATCTTACCTATCCTAACTAATCCTATTATTTGTTGTAGAATTCTGGATTTGCAAAAGGACAGATACTTTGAAATGTTGTCGTCTAAGTATTGGAATCAATCATTGAAGGCACAGTGTCAGAATTCTGATGACAACGAGGGAATAACATTGGAGAGTTTGGGTGAGTTGTTATTAACTAAAATATTTCAATAATTCAAAATGTTGAATACTTGAAATATGAAGATAGCTTAATATTTTACTAAATAGCAATATCCTGAATAAATAAAACAGAAAAGTTGAATATTTTATATCCAAACTTCAAAGAATTTTATCTAAAAAATATAATAATAGTAATGTAATGTATAATTAAATGTACATGATAATTTAATCAAACAATTCCACGTGTTTTCAGGTGGAGTGTTCATCGCAACTCTTTTTGGTCTCGCTCTAGCGATGATCACGTTAGCAGGAGAAGTGTTTTACTATCGAAAACGAAACACACAAGACAAACAAAAAGATAAAAAGAAAGTGAAAACCATCGACAACGAGAAGCTGATTATGCAGAAGTTGGCCTCGAAATTACAAATGAAACCTGCGCCGACCAATGCGTTTTTCGAGAAAACTATGAATCCTCCCCGCGTGTCTCACATTTCCGTGTACCCTCGCAATTTCACTTTCAAAGAATGAAAAACTTCATAGAGTAAATTAATATGATTTAGAATAGAGCTTGTAACGTAAGGAAATCTTCTTGTACACACGGTCAAATCGTTCTGTACTCGAATGACAATTTGGATTCGATAATAATTTTAATAAGAAACGATGGCAGCGTAAAACGAGAGTGAAAATAAAGTTTCTAGCTAGAAAACATAGTTTTACAAGAACCAGTATCTTTCACTGTTTTGCAATATTTGTCGATTCTTTACGGCTCTCGCGAGGCCCGGAAACAATCGTAAATCGATCGATTGTAAAAGATATTTCACTTTCGTTTTAATTAACTCTGTACTAGCAGCTTGTAGTCACGTGAATAAACAATTAAGAATATTTTTTATATCGTTATGAAATTTTTCATCTTCGAAATTGCCCTTCATGCACCAAGTGCATCAATTACAAGAGAAAGAATCGGCGATTTCCCGGTAAAAATATTCCAATACTTGGGGATGTTTTTCCCAACGATGCCTCTTAGATCGATACCACTTGCAGGTTATTGTCCGTCGCGACATTTTTTACCAACCGCGGTAACGGAATTGCATAAATGAAAGTGAGCATTAGCGATCGGTCGGCTGTGTCGCTTCGATTCGTAACATTCTATCGCTGTGACAGATATATTCCCTGAATTTGTCCACGAGATAAATCTAAACATATTCAATTTATGAATCCATTCAGCAAATAAACCGCGACAATTAAAATAATATTTAGTTATATGATAAACGATATCATCTATGATTATGAACCTGATCTATGTATATTACTGTCCTTGTTAATTAAAATGGTATCGTATTTGGTATATTTCATTTTCCAAATATATTGAAATATTTGAAGCTTTTTTAACCTCTTAAGTTAGGTTATAAATTTGTAATAAAATATTTACAAAATATCTTAATAAATATTTAATATCATTATGTTATAAGAATAATACAAAGATAATATAAAACGTAGAATAGTTTAAGAACAATAGTTTAACAGAAAAAGAGCAAAAAATATTAATAGCCTTTTGTAAAACTTAATCGTCGACACAATTTCGAGCATTTTCCTGGTGAGAAATAAAAACTAACGCATTCGTGTGCCTCGTTGCGATTTTTCTTGCTTTTAACGAGACAAAAATGATCAACCAGTGGCCACGGACGAGCAAACAGCGTCCGCCACTGCTTTACGCTCGCTGATTCAAATCATTCTGATCGACAAGCAACGTTCACCGAGTCCGGAGATAGTTTGTGTTTCGCGAAGTCAAAAGGTGGGGTGCTGATCTTTTTGGATCAGCAAGTCGATATAAAGGCTTTCCACGCGCAGGCGAGATCATTTCATGGGAAAGTGATGTGGCTCGCCGAACCGGAACCGGAAACGGAATAAGTGTCCACGATCGGCGATATCTCGCACCATGCCCTTCTACAAGCTCAATTCTCCACGCCTTGATGGAATGTTTCTGGTAACATCGCCTTTATAGTTATTTATTCGCAATGGGATAGTCACATCATATTATTGTACAATTACAAATTTATCTGAATGATTCGTACATTGAAATTTTGTTAGTCAATATTTAATTGTTTACTTGATTGTTTCAGATTTCGAAGCCTTTTAATATCTTTTAATAAATACGTTCTCTGTTCTTTACACTTTTTATCGGATTTTTTATTACTAGCATAGATAGTCGAATTCTATTATTGAGTTACCAACCTAATAATATTATCATTAGGTGGTAATGACAAAATCCGCAATCACTTAGTTGCCAACCTAATGGACATGATTTTTCAAATAACTTTGCTTCAATGTTTCATAGAATTGATCGCTGTTTTTTAAAATTTTTAAATATCTTTTAATAACAAAAATACCGATTACCTATACTTTTTACTGTATGTTTCGTTAACATTTTTATTAGTAATATTTATTGTGTTTTTTATTATTTTTCGGAAAATGAATATGATTTATTAAAGAAAAAAAAAAAAAAAACAAACATGCTTTTATATAAGAAGGTTGAAACAGATTGAAATTAATCTTTTCTGACGTAGATATGTCTTACGCTGACGATCTTCTGCGTGTTAGCAAATGCCGAATTCTACAAAGCCTTATACGTCGACGATTACCCATGGATTCGCACAAATCGCGAGACTCCTCTCGAATCCGCCTCTTCAGACCACTCGTCATCTTACAGTCGTTTCCTAGAGTCCAGAAAAAAGCACCGTTCCTTGGATTCTGCCGAGTCTTTCGACAAGCCTAGAGAATGGTACTCGTCTTCCGCCACTAAGAAGGTCCCCACAGAGAACAAGAACTTCAAGAAAGTAATATCACCGTTTTACACCATAACGAACAAAGATTCGCAAAAATACAAGGACATGGTGATGAAATCCGGCGTTCCGTATTGTCAGGAAATCAGGAAGAAACAAGTTAATAAGAACAGCGACGCGAAGAATAGTATGGTCTGTTACAAATGTAAGAATCCGAAAAGTGGCGCCACTTACGAGCAATGCTCCTATCATTCTCAGCCATTGACCGATTCTAGCAACGTGGAAAAGATAGCAGTGCCACCTTCAGTGTTCAGAAGTAGGAGATCCAACTCTGAAGAAGCTTTCTCTGGTTTTAAAAATTCCGATGAGTACGGAAGACACGATAATCCGTACAGATTTAACGAAAAGATTTTCTCTGACGCCACGGATGATGTTCCGGCAGAGTATAAAAATAAAGATGAAAAATGCGAGAAAGTGGTGAAGGATTCCATGGTGTGCATGGTGTGTAAGGATACCAAGAGCAATGCAAAGTACGAACAATGTTCGTATGTTCGACAGCCCAGTGAGAAGAGATACGCTTATAGTAAATCTAGCTCACATAAGAATCCCGAGACATTTAAGAACACTGAAGCTGAGAAGGATGATAAAGAGGACGGAAAGAGATATGATAAAGAATATTCGGCAAGTAAACCGATTAAGGAACGTTTCGGCTACGTCGATAAGGAAGAACCAGAGGGAAAATCTCTCGAAGAAACCAAGGAATCGTCTGATAATTGCAAGAAAGTGCAAAAGGACACGAAGACTTGCACTATCTGTAAAGATCCCAAAACAGGTGGAAATTACGAGAGATGCTCGTATACTTATGAGCCAGATGACAAGGTCTATAAATATAGCAAATCAAGAAGCTTTGGATACCCTGACAGTTCTTCCGGAAATAACGATAAGAGAGATGCTAGTGACAAAGAAGACAAATCGTCCGAGGAATCACGAAGCGAACCTGAGGATTACAGCAAGGACTATACTATTCCTGAAAGTTACTACGAGAGAAGTCAGTCCGCTCCATCGAGTTCTTACTTCAAAGGCGACGAATCCAAGTCAAATTATGGCCAGGGTGGCTCTCAAGAAACTAAGTCCGCCTCTGATGAGGATGAATCTTTATCTGGCTATGAAAGATCTAAATCAGAGTCAGAAAGAGTGGCTGAAAGCATCGAACCAAGTCATTGCAAAGAGGTTCAAAAAGATTCTATGACTTGCAAGGTCTGTAAAGACCCAAAAACCGGAAGTAACTCTGAACAATGTTCGTACAAGTATCTACCAAGTGACAAGAGTTATTCGTATTCGAAATCTAAATCATTTGGTAGCCCAACTGAATCGAAAGACAAATCTTACGACGGATCCGAGAAGAAAGAATCCAAGGAGCCTTACGAAAGTCCTGGCTATGATTATTCTTCTAAGAAGATGCCCTACGTTACCGACAGCGATATCAAAGACGAATTTTCGGTTTCTGATCAGACAAAGGAATCGGAAGCAAAAGAAGAATCAGCGAAATCTGCTTTAAAGAAAAGCGACGCAGGCTTCTACGATGCGTTCAAGAAGAAGGCAGAGATTCAGAAGGTTCTTCAGGAGTTCCAGAAGGAAGATCGTTCCAACTGTAAGAAGTTGATGCGTGACAAAATGACTTGCTACCAATGTGTCGACGAAAAAGGTTTCCAAAAGGAGGAGTGCGCTTTTGTAACTTCTGAAGAACCATCTGTCGATAAATCGGATTATCGAGAAGAGAAAGAATACCATGTAGAGCCTACTAAAAAGGTTCCCAGGTCAATCACCGACCAACATCCTCTGCATGATTTTCCTATCGAACCAGAAGCTGCCGCGAGTGAGGGAGCATACGTAAAACGAGAACAAGCAGACAAGGAGAAGGATTCTGGAGAGGTTGAAAGATCCAAGGAGGTTGAACCTTACGAATTCGCAGCAGAGACTAAACCTCTGTTTGATAAGGTTCTTGGATTCACACTTCCGGCGTACATGCTGAGTACTTCCGAACACGAGGAAGAGTTTGATAAGATCGTAGCGAGTAAGGGGATTTAAAGATATTGTTTTTGTATCTTCTTGATAGATTTTACGATGCTTAATCGCTTGTAGAACTTCGATTAAAAATAGAATTACAGTTCATATACGAAACTCGGATCTAAAGGTCGCTAGGGGTATTTTAATTGATAAAAATATAATATTTTTTAATCGTTTATATTTTATTTCCATCGTAAAGTTATTTAGTATATAAGTGGTACTGAATTGTTATATGGTTTGTAATTAAATTTCTTCTTGTTTAAACAATGGTGAAATTAATGTTTGCCCGATTACGTAGAATTGCGTTACGGTTACGCTCGATCGGACAAGAAATTAGAAACTTCGCTTGCTGCATTTATTGCCACCGACTTTTTATTAAACGCTATTTCGTTTTTTCTATTTTTTATTCTGTATATGTAGGAGAAAGAGAATAGAAGATTTCTTCTGTTCATATTTCGTGAGAAGAAAGTGAGAATACGAGAGTGATATCTACTGTCGTTCTATTTCGTCATGGATGACTGGCTGTGGGTAAAGAAACTATCTCGACAAAATCTAACAGATTACGAAATATCGTTTTTCATTATAGCTTTATTCGTCAACCGAGAAACCTTTTGTCGTTTTAATACAACTCATTATTCCCTTGGACTATCCATCTAGAAAACCATTTCTTTTTCATATACAATTTTATCATTTAATAGTTAAATTTCCAATTCAGAGAGACATAAATTATTCTCAAAAATAGTCGTAGTTCCTAATTAATTTTCAATACATTTCACTTTTACATTCCCATCAACATTCGCTTATTTCCTCTTCATTGCACAAGATTCTCCGTGTTTTTTTTTTTTTTTTTTTTTCAAATTTCAATTTCCCAAATTTTCTAACCTACATCTCTTAGCACCTAAATTCTATCTTTTTCAAACTTAATCCATTTCTCCTTCGCACCTAAATAAAATTCACAAAGTTAGTTGCAACAGATCCTTCAAATCTTCATTTTCCACCCTGCAACGTCAAAAATCTATTTAGACAAAATCTACTTTTTTCTGCGAAACTCTCGAAGCTTCTTCATTTTTCATCTGGTAATAACGAAAGCCATCTGTTGGTCATCAATTCAAACTTACAAAAAAATACAAAATCCACCAAATTCAACGCAGCAGATCCTTAAATCCTTCGTCTTTATTATTTAAATTCGCAATATTAAAAATTAACTCCTTTCGATCTCAAGTCGCTCCTGTTCACCTGCAACCGATCTTCCACGTCGACTGTGCGTGAATATCTCGGTTTGTCCGATCGCGTCACAGCGTGCAGCGTATCGCGGCGACAAAGAGGAATGGCGGCGGAATCCGAGCGTGGTCCACGATCCGGGTGATCGTGGTCAGCCAGCAGTAGCAGCGGGCGCGCGCTAGTGTCGACATCGGTGCTGCTCGTCCCTTTCCAGATCCGTTACCTTCCACCTCCTCGTACGCTCACGGACCTCCGTGGAACAGGTACGGCCAGCCAGAAAGAGAAGAACCGGTTCCTGTCGGCTGGTGGAAAGCGGCACGAGGCGGCACGAGCTTAACCCGGCACACCGGATTTCGTATCGTCTGCGGCGGATACCGAACCCTATCCGAGTATGAGCACCTCGACGTTCGTGGGGTAAGCGTGGATTTTCCTTTTCCTCCTATTTCGTAAAACAGACAAAGAAAAATAGGCAGCTGAAGTAGATAAAGTGTCCAAGGGTTCTCGATCGTTGATATTTCATTTCGCTGACACGAGGTTCTAGGGAGTTTTTTTTTTATTGTGGCTGTTCTGCTAATCCTCGGATACCTAACATAGATCTTTTTGTCCTGAAACAGCAAATTGCTATAGATGAACGATAGATATCTTAAATTTGCTGCTTGTTGCTTCATGTAAACTTTGCTATAGTTCTTTTTTTTTTTTTTTTTTTTATTTATTTATTTGGATTTTACAATTTGTCCGGAAGGACATTTGGTAAAATATTATATCTTAGTGAATAAAAAAATAAAAATAAAAATATAGCACGTGGGTGGCTACCCCCAACGGGGTACCATTGTCGTGTTTGCTAGGTTATATCCTTTGTGTTGTTCGAAGATCTTGAAAAAATAATTGGACAGCTTTCTGGAAAGAGAACTCGTAAGGCAAAATGGTGAATTAGAAAATTGTATCGCAAGCCTTGATTCTTGTTTTCCAATATTAGCTACTGCTTTAAATAAACGCGTGATCGTCGAGCTAACGAGAATCTTAGAAAGATGCCACGAATGCTATCGTGATAATCGTAATAAAAATTCTTAAATCGTTCACAAATTTCATAATAATCCGACTCTTTTATCATAAAATACATTAGCTGGCTATGTATTTATCGTAGATGTGTATGCCATTTTTTTTTCTGCAAACTACTCAATTATGTAAGTATAATAAAATCTAAAAACGTATATCCTGGTTGGCTTTCGTATTTCCGTGCTGGAGATACCAGTTCTCGAGGATTTTGTGATTTGTATATAAAAAGGAAAGTTTCTGGTGACCAGAAATGGTAGGATAGGTGAAACTGGTTTCTAGTTTGGCGCTCGGAAGGACTCGTCCGGTGAGAAGGACCTGCTTGTTCTTTTTGCTGCTTCGATTCGGCTTCTTCAGCTTCGTTGTTGGGGTTGCTCGAGGATACTCCTGTGGACAGAGTAGCTTTGTTACAAGCGACTGAAGAGGTTTAAAAGCTAGCGGAATGCTGTCGTTGCGCGCAATTTGTTTAATGATGTTTGCGAAGATTCTGAAGTAGATTCATGTAAGAGGATGGCTATCACGATTTTGCTAATCTGCGCAGTTGATTCTCACTTCCAGCTTGTACAGAAATAGCGGCGACGTTTTGGAACGCGTTAGGGGATTGAGAAAGGTCGGGATCTTCCCCGTTTCACGTTCATGGGGTCCGAGTTTCACGTTTGAGAAAAGTCACATAACCTCTTACAAAATTTCTATTTTAAGTTGCAACTCGATTTTGCTACGTTCGATAGAATTCTTTTAACCCATTGACCACCAAGCAATATATTATTATAACATTATTATGTGTTAAATTTTTGAAATTTCATAGAAATGTAGAATTCTTTTTTACAACGACAATTGCTAAAAAGCAGAATTTGATAACGTAAATTGTTTGGAAAACATGGCGAATGAAATGTATTAACGTAGCGTTGGCCCTCGCTGGATTATCTGGCAAACTTTCTACCGTACAAAATTCTTAATTTATTTCTTTTTTTTCGTATAATTTGCAGCATTAACAAAGGCTGAATTTAAAAATCACCATTCATGGTATTTTTTCTATGTCCACAACCGCGCGTTTATTTAAAGCAGTTCAAAATTGCAGAAATAGTAAATCGGTAAACAAAATCGTCTGCCAAGTACAATTATTAGAAGCAATAAATCCGACACGTTGGTCTGAGCTTCGTGTCTTTCCAAAATATTACAATTTCGAGTATTTCAATCCTGCTGTTGGATACCTTTTCATTTTTAAATAATATGGCGGCAAAATTGACAAAGAATAGTAAATCGCGAGCAACTCGTTCGTTGAAGATGGCAGCTCGAACGACGGGCTTTGCGACGATTCTAAGAAGGAGCTGCTCGACCTATATTTCGTCGTTGAAAAAGAAAACACCAAGGAGCATTCATCGAAAGATTCTCTGTTCAGTGGTTCGTGACTGCTCGATATTGCTTTTGATTAATTGCTTCCTTCGTATGGGTTTCTCTCGCACGATCGATCAACCATTTCTCGATCCTAACCTTGCTTCGCGATTCCAATAAAAATCTACACGCGTGAAAGTATGTACAGTGGCTAGAAAAAATATTTCTACGTACCCTTAGTCCGCAAAGAAGAATTTGTAATTTTATTTTAAGGTTCTACGTTTTATTTTCATAGTATTAGATTTTTCTAATGAAAGTATATATTGCCAAATGACTATACTATAAATGGAATAATAAATTCAATGGCATACAAATACTTGTATGCTTATAGCCACCGTGTATGAAATAGAATTGGAATAAACAAAGGAACGTATCGAAAGTCTAAAATTCTTCTCTGAAATTTGTATTAGATCAGATTAGGTTACGTAAGGCGTTTGGAACGTGCATATTTCAGAAAAGAGGAACTTTGGCCTATTTATAACGAGTACAATTACACAAAGTGAAAATCATTATGCACCTGAGCACAACAATTTCCAATTTGGCAACACTAAACTAAGTCGAGCAGAATAAGTTATAAATAAATCGAAAATTGCATGAAACCGTCCGAGATTCGAAATGGTGTATTTCCTTCAGAATTAAGGAAATTCGAATTCGTAAATTCGAAAAATGACATTTTATAAAATAGAGAAGGAGAAATTTTGAGATAAGAAGAAAATCAGACATTTTAAAGGAAATAAGAAGCTAAGACGATGCATCGAACGAAGGAAAGCTCGCGGAGTGTGTTTATAGTTACCACCCACGACGAGATTCTATATCTACGTGTATGAGTAATCTCAGCAGGCAGCTCGATGAAATAATCGATGCATCGGGACCGTTCGATTACCCCTTGTCTTTTATTTCTTCACGAAAATTCAATCCTCACGAGATCCAGGTTCACGTTACAAATTCAAATTTCCCGCCATTCTTCATTCGTTACGTTACACGTCTCATATTGCAGATTTACATTGTTGACGTAGCGCAGAGTGCACGATAAACAAAGCTTGCTTTGTAGCTTCAGATGACGTCCATTTTTCCGCAAAAACATAAACCTCGTGTTGGCTACGTTTGTCTAGAGTTAGACACACGCCTACGCTTCATCCAGTGTTGCAGTGTTTCCGATTCTTGCCACTGCTGCAAAAAACATTGCTTGGACGTCAGTCAGCGGCGAAATTTTCGTTCGCATGTGGGTTCGTCTTTAGACGTTTTGTTAGACACACAGTAATCTTTAATACGCGTCCGGTATCCCAAGGTTAAACATCGATGAGAGGTTCGTGGAGAAAAATGAATTTTGCAAAAACTCTACTGTACATACAAAATTACAAAGACCAATTATGGCAAACCTAGAGCCTTTGAAATATGCAAACTTTCTTCTTCCCAAGCAATGAATATCTCATGGAAACTCCTGCAATGTAGCTCGATATAAATTTGCTCCCCGGTATATCAGCTAAATGATTTTGCGATAGCAACTCTAATCCACTTGCACGGTGAAACTTTTCCTAAAAAGAAAGAAGGTCAAGTAACAAACCTTGCATTATTTAACATCGTTATATATTATATTGATATATTATATATGATATGATATATTATATATATTATATTGAACATCTCTCATAAAGCTCTGCCAACAGATTTCCAAATTTTAACTACATTCCTATTCACAAAGATGTATCCTAATTTACCTGATCACCCCGAGCTACTTAAACTATAGTTTAAACAGTAGATGCTTGTTCTAGCCAACTGTCGTTGGAATGAAACGATGTAGCTACTCTCACAAGGATCTATATATCTGATTGTTCGAATGTCGCCATAACCGTAGCCTTAACCCTTTGCACTGCTATGTCAAGTATGACTCTACATCAGTTTTTATCTCAGCAGCTCCTTCGTCGAGCCCCACTCGACATCCTTTCATGTCCGCCATTTTTCGTGAAAGAACAGCAGGATACACTTAAAAATCACAACAACACATACAACAATAGTGTGAATAAAACTGGTATCTAAGTGAATTTCTTTCTTCCTTTATTTATTTAAATTCTCTTATTTTTTAGTTAAAGTAAATGTCAAATAAAACACTTAAAAGCGTTGGCAGCTGCTGCCAACGAAATTGAAATAAAATTCCCAGTGCAAAGTGGTTAATCTGACAATGATTTTCATCTTGACAAAGGTGATCGCGTTCGATGGTCTCCATTGGGACAGGGTGGATCGACGAACGTTTGTCGCGATGGAAATACACCGACGGGTTTCTAGGTCCACGCCTACGAATCATCCAATTTTGAACGTCTCGGAACCTTGCTCGAGCCCCGCAGTTTAAGCTCCAACCGATTCCATTCTTGTCTGATCAGCTACGTGACTAGGCGCGCCGCATTCTCTCTCCCTCTATTGGTCTTAGCCGATCCGCCTCGTCATCAGGAAAATTCGCAGGTGTGAACGACCCTTTGATCAAGAGGGTACGGGAAAATTGTTCATTGCCACGTGCCGTGCCCGACTGGCCGCCACGGTGTATTTTTAAACGCTTCGTGTATCGTTAGCATCGTGTTTTCGACGTCGATCACTCGCGAGAGCTGTTCCTCGTCTTCTCGCCATATTTTCTATGTGTATAGAGTTTCGTCGATCGATAATCGATCCGTTCATCGATATACACTGAGCCAACTCGTCGTTAGACTGTGTTTATCTCGTTTTTGCCGGATCATTGCTTTCTCCTTCCAGGATAATCGTCTCGTGCCTTTTTTCTCAGACCATCGAGCGAGGATCGTATTTCGTTTCTTTTTTCACGGGTGAACGAACGATTTGCGGTCGATGAAATATTTTGCAGTCGTTCTTTCTGTTTGGCTACTGCTCTTTGTTTTCTCTGTTTTTTTTTTTTTTTTTGGTTAAACGTACTCGTTGAGGCAATTTAGTTGCAGTTTTGTATCAAACTGAAATAATTGAGTAGGAAAACTTGGATCGGATACCTTTTAGTTTGTTCGGTTTCCGGCGCAAGGCAAACAGCGTTTGACAAATTAATTTGCCGATCGGCTCGGTATCGGACACCTGACGTGTGCTCGCCTTGCTCGCGGAGAAGCCACGACGCGTCGAAGCCCTAAAAATAAAATAATCGGAAGCATTTTGTGCGGCGCGGTAACGCGCAGGTCGAACCGCGCTAAATTTAACCACGCCTCGCGTATCTACCTAAATACATTGGTACAAGCCACGGCCTGTTGTTGGCTGGGTTCCGAGCATCGCGACACCGCGCCACCACCGCTCACCCTCACCGAGCTTTTCCGAGAAAGTTCGTCTTTTGCCGGAACCTGGATCCTTTAATCGGAATAATCGCAGAAAATACATTTCCGTGTTTTCATTTTATCGCTTGACATTATATTTACAACGAGGTTTTTGTCACGCAGAACCATCAAATTTGTAGAACGTAGATTAGCTCTTAACGATCGACGACAACTGCTGAACCGCAAATGAGTGCCAATTGGGTTCTAAAGATTTATGTAAATCACGAATTCCACGGATGAATCATAAACAAAATATTAGATGAGTGAAATACGAGAAACTCATCTTCGTTTAACAAATAAAAGAATTTTCATTTGTTTCGAGAGGAACTTCGGCATAAAATTGAAAACCATGCGCGTCGATAAACTATGGATATTTATGCGTTTATGGGACATTTCAATGGAACGATCTGCAGAATGCACGTAACGTGGAAAGATATATAAAACATCTGAAGAAAAGTACACGTTATAATATCTAATGGAGGAAACGAATTTAGTTTAATTTTTTTGATTATTCGCATAAACATTCGCAGCTTCTCGAATAAGCTTTTTAACAACAAAGAAACGTGATTGCGTGAAAAATAATTGAAAAAGTACAGCAGATTTAACAATCGATTTTTCGCCACCTATGTCGCCTAAAATCAACTAAAAGCTGAGGCAAACTATTCGATCGCCCTCTGTGTTTATTATTTTTTTCAGTTGGTTCATCGTTCCAGTCTCGTTTCTCCTGCAAAATTTTGCAGCGTGGAAACGATCAACGCGTTTTCCGAGAAAGTCGACCGCGTGAATTACGATTCCAGTCATGATAACAATGACGTCATCTGTCTGATTCAATGTTAAAATTAGTCAAGGGCGGGTTCACGGTTCATGATTTTGATAGCGTTTTTCTTGCAAATATTACGATCTCACTTTAAGGTTAGGTTGGAAAGGGTTAATTGAACAATTTTTTGAATTTTCTACCAGTTGAATTGTTTTAGTAGTGGCAATATATGTAATTGAACCGAGAACAAGAAGACACGTGGCACCGATCAGCATGCCAAAAAAGCGACGTCGTGTCGAAGCCATATCTCCAAAATTCTATTATTAAAGGAGACTTTCGTACGCCACCGAGAGTTTGCCATGGGTCGTACATTGTTTTGCGAAACACGTTTCTGTATTTTGAGACCAGGCCGTTAAATGCTTGTAAATGTGTGACAAAATTAGTATTTGTTTTGTATAGATAATATAGAAAGAGAACGATGCTTAGTTGAAATGGTTAGGTGGTTAGATGATTAGAGGTTAGTTGAAAGATGATCCAAGCAATCGGAGTTTATAAAATGGTACAATTTTTTAATGAAACGTTATAATTTTGAATTACATTCAAACATTATATGGAAAGAAATTTGCCTTATTTTGCGAATTTTAGAAATCGTAAATCTTCCATGATAAACGACTAGACAGATCCTTTGTTATTAATTCTCGAGCTTTCGCAACTGCTAAAAAGGAATTGTTATAAAAAGTTCAATCACCTTGTTGAAATTAAATGAACAATATAGTGGATCGAGTACACTGACAACGGTACCAGCAAAAATAGAGAACTATCAATATCGAGCAGATAGTTGGTCGATCGTTGCTTGAAACTGTACTGTAAAAATAACGACTCTTTAAATAGCAGATCATCATAAGCTACACGCAATTTCGTCAGTGAAATGACTGCTGGCCATTTTTCGTGCCACGAACGTTTCGCGCGTCGTCCAAACTAACCATTAATAGCTCCTATTATCTAAAGATTATCTCACGCCCAGTTATACTGATTCTCGAGTAGAATGCCTTGTGGTAAAATAAACGTAGATGTAACGTTAGATTCATACAAATATACATGTATTAGGTTGTCCGAAAAGTTTCTTTCGTTTTGTACGGAAATAATAGACGCACAATGTTTTTTGTTTTATATTAGTTTATTGAATTATGCGCGAACGTAATAATAGGAATATAATATTTAATTCAATAAAATGATATAAAACAGAAGCTTTTGGACAACTTGATATATATCGACTATGATTCTCTGCGGCAAAAAATGTAACGTATTAGAGTGAAATTGGGCATTTAGACGTGGATAGTTCAAACCAGGGCCGGCGTGACTTTTTGAGGGGCCTGGTCCAAAAATTTTGCGGGTCCTGGATACATATTGAAATCCTACACTTAAATTTTACAAGGAATTATTTATTTACAAATGCTGTTGTATATTATATATTTTTATAAGCAGATTTTTAAACAAATCCAAGTAATATTTTTTTGCATGCATAATTCGCTTTCAAGGGGCAAAAAGTTCAATGAGAGTAGAAAATCTGTAATCATTGTATGACTTTTGCAAAAATTAGTTTAATGTTTCTAAAAAGTATATTTTTTTGAAAGCGCCTGGATTTTTTTTTATCTCAAGTAGTTTCCAGGATATGACGACTTTATGGGGTTACATTGAACTTTCATGATTTTTCTCACTCCTTTAAACTGAATCATCGCTACTAAAAAAATGTCTTTCATCTGTTAATGGTATCGTCATTCTGTAAAAAGTTAATCGAAATCGGTGGTTTTTAATTGAGTAATTTTCGTAGGCGGGGCCCCTCAAAACCTGCCTTGCGCCGGCCCTGGTTCAAAGCTATTATAAATTGATTATAAAACATTAGAGTATTCTGAAAATTCTAAGCTTATTTATCGATTTGCATCGATACCATTTTATTTCTATTTCAAGTTACATTTATCCATTTTAACGAAAGATAAATTGGTATAGTACCATGATAATACACTCAAAACAGGCCATATCCCCCCAGAAGAGTTCTTATACCTAGATGAAAAAAATATACCCATAATTTACCACATAAAAAGGAAAATATGAATTAAAACAATATTTTACGAAGAGAATTTAAATGGACAGACCATAGATACTAGGTGCAGATACAAAGACACAAAAGACAAACACAGAAAGAACATAAAAGAGTATTGGTGGATGTTAAAATCATAAAAAAAAGAAAAAAAAAAAGAGAGAGAACCGCAAAACGTCAGTTGAGTCTCTCGCCTTGTAAAATAAGTGTAAATATTGTAAATAAATCTAAATGACGTCCTCCTACCAATCCCACTCCTCCTTCCCCCACCCTTCCCCCAGTCACTTAGCCCCACAGGAACTAAAAGTAGGCTACCGATCTGTCCTATTTTGCGACCTAGTTTTCAGGACAAAAGAAGAAGGAGAAGATAACATCGTATAAAAGCACCACTTTTGAGTAGCTTAAATTAAATTACAAACTGTTATTTGTTAAAAACGTAAACCCAAAATATGGTATACCGTCGCGTAACAGTACTTTTGCCAAAACCATTTTCAAACAGAAATTCATTGCTTATTGTGAATACACATATGTAATTTATATTTTTCTTGGGCAATAATCGTTATATATATATATATAATATAATATATAATATGTAATATATGTAATATAATATAATATAATATAATATAATATGTTATAGCTCGTTGCTTAGCTTTATGGCTACTTAGGCCATTCCATTTCATTCTCTTTGACTTATATATAACCTTATATGTATATACCACAATATGGCCACAAAGTGTTCCAAATAACATTTAACAAGATTTTAGAGAAAATATTAAAATACAATAATTTTTAGGTCATTTGTGTGATTTATAACAGACGATAAGCCAGCAGATACATTAAAGAGAGTGGTCGCGGGTTTAGCAAACTAATTAAACGAAGCAGCCTTCCTACGCGCGATCACTTCCTTAAAAGGATTAGGCAATGAAACATAGTCGAGTCATCGAAAGATAAGTTGCGGTCGCGACGATACATATTTAGGTTACCGTTTCTCATTCGTTCCTTGATAATTCCAAAAGCAATTCAGTTGAACCGATGGCAAACACGCGGCAGCAGCGGCTACCGTGTCCTCAAGGAAATAAATCTTCTTGCTCTCGAGTACTTTGCACACGTGAAAATAGAAAGGTGCTCGATTCGAGTATTTCAGAACTTCTTACTTTACCAGGTCACTTAGTGCTTTAGCTAAATCAGTTAAACGGCAATTGTCTTGCTCGATAAAATATATTCTTCAAGACATTTATTCTCCCTCGTGTCTTAAACAATAAGAAATCGCGTCTTAAAATAAGAATTCTGCTAAACTTTACATAATGAAAATATTGATAAAGACTTACGTCGTTAAACATAGTCGTGGTGACTCGAAGTCTCGTCTATTGGAAAAAGTCGTTTTAAAGTAGTATTTTAAAACAAGAACCCGAAATTTGAAATTGGATTGGAAAATATATACTGGAAATAAATAAAATGGTGATTTTGTAAAAGTTGAGAAGGAGAATAAAATTACATGTTCTTATTTGTTTATTTAAAGGTAGGATCACAATAGCTATTAGTTTATTCTTCGGATAAATCTATCGCACTGTTCTGAGCTGAACAACCTTTACTGCACTTTCTTACATCGACTGACTAAAAAGTAAAACAAAAACTATCGATTAAACCTATCGATTATATCTAGAATTACCTTCTAGTTACTATTTATTGTAACTAGCGCATCTGCATGTAGATGGCGAGCGCGATCTCAAGTTGTCATTTTCAACATTATACATTGAACAAAACTAACGATAATTTTTCCAAGGAAAAATACAAATTTCTTTTCTTTCGTTGTATTCTTTTTTTATTTTCTAAATATTGAAATGGGGAAAGTGAAATAAAAATGAGTAAAAGTATACTTTTAAAAAAGTTAAGAGGAATCAAATAAAACACATATAGTGAAATGAATAAAGTTAATGAAATTGATAATTCTATCAAAAATTTGATGGAAGTCACTTTCCAACCAGGCGATGATTCAAGTAAAAAATTTCCAAGCTTCCGTCGGCGACCATAACGCTCTTCATTCAATGTTACTTTGAACTGCGCCCTCGAAACGGTAATTGGAACGCGACCACCGACGCAATCCTAAAGCTATCGAAACAAGTCGTTTTGACAGCAGCTCTCGGTGTTCGCGAATGTCATGTAGTGCACGTAGGTGAACGAAAATACCGATACCGCGCGATATGACTCAACGTTTCGAGTAACTGCGTTCCACAGATAACGCAGGAATGTATTCAACTAACATTAAAGAAAATCCTCCATATACGTATCTCTACACGTATTATCGCGATGATCGTCGCTGATGATCATTTGCTTAATAGTTTCTCAAGAATTCAACCTTTTGATATCTTCCATGGCATATCAGAATATAAATATTTTTAGTGAGTTTTGACGTAGACAAATTGAATCGATCACCTAAATGAAATTTTACCATCGAAATATTCCGAAAGAAATATTTTATTCCCAGAAAGGGAAAAGTTCAAATGTTTAACATTGTGAACGATTTTGTAACTAATTGTTGGTAAAAAGTTTGATAAGCGTATTAGAATTAAAAAAAATTTTTTTAAAGTCTGGAATAAGAATTAATTAATTAACCTGAATATAAACAGTGCAATTTTCCTATGTAGTATAAGAAAACATATGTGTCTGCCTATGGATGATTGAAATTATTCAACGTGAACATTTTTTACTTCAATACACTCTTTAACCTTCTCATTCCTAACATTGACTTTAATTGCGATCCGCGAATTAATTTGTGAGTGTCAATGTCAAATGAAATCGTCTTTGAAAACAACTTCTAAATATGTAGCACTGTCGTCTTAATTGCGTGTATAAACATATCTCTAATACTCATCACCTAAATTAATTCATTCCACGTACAATCAACATATATACATATATCTAATCATTGCTTTATCAACACGCATGTCATATCTATTTATTTCTATATATTATCACAATTCTATCGTTCAGACATATAACCTTAGTGAGTTTGCAATAAACTGAGCAGCCATTTTGTATAAGCCTTGACTAGAACAAAATTGCCTTCGATGTCTTGATATGGTGGTTAGGTTTATGGCCTGTCATTACTGTACATGACGAATCGATGAATAGATGTTTCTGTCAGCTTTAGAAATTTCATGAAATTTCAGTATTATTGGGTTGGCAACTAAGTGATTATGGATTCTGTCATTAGGCACTAGCGCCAATCACTTAGTTGCCAACCCAATATTATTATCGGTTTTCAGAACCTCATGTACCTAACACAATGATTTTGTTTCAAAGAATAAAATTATGTTTACGTGGATGGATATCGAGTGATTCTTGGACAAATCGACATATTTTTTGAAATAACTATGAAATTTGTAGAATTTATAATCGTTAAGAAATAATTTAATATTGTACGTTAATTTAAGAGTAAAATAGGAATTTTAAATTCATAACATTTTTTATCTCGTTAATCCTTTGCAATTATACAGGAATATTTTATTGAAGAATTTATATAAAATACGTATATAGAATTTGTTTCATAAAATAAATTGTTTATATGAGATAAAATATTATCAAGCTGCAAAGGGTTAATACTTCGACGACTGTATCCTCCTAAGTGATCAAATCTTTCTCGTTTCAGGAATTCAGACGGCCTAGTGACAGGTACGTATATCCACGTTCAAGCAAAATAATTCGCGGGCTTGGTTGCTCGTAAAATGTAGCAACGAAGATATGCGACGTATGCAAATAATAACTGCTGTCTCATGATAACCAGCAAACGGAAAGTACGAGCTATGCAGTTAGTTAGATTCGTCGTTTCAACGTTTACAAACATTTCTGACACTCCATCGATAAAATAATATTACAGATTCCTTGTCCAATATGAATTCCTATAAAAATCAGTTAAAAAACATACATATATATATATACAATTTTTTCCAAATATCGTCAATATTTTCAATTTTTTAAATGTCTAAAAAAGTATTTCCTTTGAAAAAAATTCTTATGCAACACAGAAACAGCGTTTACTTTGGCATCACGCAAGTTACACGAGATTTCCGTATCTCTGGAAACAGGAGAAACAGCCGGCAGCTTCCCTCCGTGTGTACACAAAACGTCTCTAAATACACAAATTCCAAATGAACCCACAATATCTTGGAGATTCACAGCGAACCCACTTGCACAGGAGGGCCGACTACGAATCGAAAGTTCAACAAAAGATTGAATTTACCGTTTACTGGCGATCATCGTATTACGATTTTACGATTCACACATTGCTCACGGCGAAACTTAATCCCATATAAGGTTACATTCCAAACTTCCCGCTGTAAACAGACTTTCGTTCGTTCGCACTTGCAGATTTAACTGTAAAATATAGAAAAATAATTTCTCGCGAATGGTAACTGTTTTCTTAAGTAACATTAATTTTTCTTAACTTCCGTGGTATAAACAATTTTATCAATACTGTGTATCTTCCGTTTTAATACCACTGTAAACTGTAAACTCGTCGAATTCCTGAGAGATGAGTTCAAAGATGAGGTTACAACGATAATAAATCTCTCCAATATCTAACACGTCGACCGCTACGCAAATTTTATATATTTTGCCGCTGCAGTCGCCACAGATTGAAATACGCTACACTACAACATTTTATTCTTGTGAAATATTACATTACATTTGTGCACTTTTTATACTGACTTTGGAAAGAAAGAAGAGAAGAATTATCTATGTTATTATGTTATGTATCTATGTTATCTAAGTCATTCGCACGTTGAAATTTTGTTAATTCATGAAATTTATCTTACTTCGATCGTCCCATTAGGTTAGCAACTAAGTGATTGCAGATTTTGTCATTACCACCTAATGATAAAATCCGCAATCACTTAGTTGCCAGCCCAATAAAAAATTTCATAACCTGTGTCATTGATGACCACCGTCGCGGTCAACCTGTCAACTTCCATGATGGTAAACAATAACCATGTTTTATATCACTATAAACTATAAACGTTAGCTGGTAAATCTGTCTAATTTCTTTTTTTACTTCTATCATATAAACAATTTTGTCAATACTTTTACAAATTACCTTTAATACCGCTATAAACTGCAAATTGCTGGAATTCTTGGGAGACGAAGCAGAGGTTATGACGGTGGTAAATCTGACGAGCAGAGTCGGCCACGGGGTTTCCGGTGAGGGATATAGAGAACGTGTGAAAGTGCAGCGAAAACGATGCGCACACGTCCCGCATAGCTGGCCACTCGTTAGCATTCCACTAAATCGCTAATCGTTGCAGGACTTTGTCCCGTGCCTCCTCCACCGCCACCACCACCTCCAGTGCCTGGTCAGGTGCCGGCCATGAGGATCAACACCATCGAGGTAAGTGGAAGATCGTATTCAGTCGGCGTTTGTCGCTCGTTGCGAGCGATTCTCGTGGATTTTAGTGGCATGACGTAGGAAGCTTTAACTGAACCAAACGAAAGGAAGGACAAAAAGGAAAATATTATGTGCGTTGATTAGACCAATTGTTCAACTTCAAGTGTAATATTTTATTTGTGAATCGTTCGTAATATTGTTTGAACAAGAATTCCTTTTAGTGTCAGAGTGTTTCTCCTTCTGCTTGTGTTTCAGTTTATTCAGTTGGGTAACTAAGAATGGTGAGTGTTCAGATGAAAGGATTTCTTGGGTCAAGTTGAAGCGTACAGCTTGAAGCAAACGAGGGCATATACATATATATATATATATGAGAATTTATGGAAAGAATGTGAGGTCGCGATGAAAGCGTAGATTTAAGATAAAAGATGTTTCATGAGGAATTATAGTTGGTCCAAAATTAAAGAGATCTCAAGGCTGTTGTATCTTCTCTTTGTTCCACGTGTATTCTCTTTCACTGCTTGTTTTCTACATGTAGAGTTCTTTGTTCCAGTATATTTAAAAATAATTTAAGCATATAACAAAATGAAAAGAATAGTCTTGTATGAAGTATAACATCTTCAACTCTGCAATTGACAAATTTGATACATTAAAAATCAACTTAATATACTATTCTGACTGTATTCTTATTTTTGAAGGTGAAAAATTTGAAAAATTTACCACTTGCCAAAACGCGAGGCTTCTACTTTAATGTCACTTAATGCGACTGTGTAATTAACCTCACCTAACGTCTAATTGACTTCACCATCATAAAGATGCTAAGGGAGACGTTGAATCGTAGGCACCGGTGACAAGGAGGCCGCAGATGGCTAACAACGATGTTTACGAACCACCAGCGGCCATTCAGAACGCAATGCTGACCAAGGATAAGAAACCATTCACGTATACCCCGGGAATGGGTGGAAAATTGGACCTTTCTCAAATTCGAAGCCCACGAATGGCACGCAGAGTGGCGAAAAATGCGAACGACGAGGGAATCGAGGGTCCGCCAAAATCGGCCCTTGAACCGAAGCCGACACCAACACAAAACACCGGGGCTAATCTGTTTGTTCAGCCTCAAGTAGCGATCCCCGTCTTTCCGACCAATGTTCCGGTTCAACCTTCTGTCAATAGAACTCCATCTACACCACCTACCAATAAGATTCAACCTACTAGTAAGTATACTTGATGATAAAAATATAAGAGTGTAGTTGAGAAAATGATGAAGAAAAAGTAGATCTTTTAGAAAACAAGTTAAATACTTTCAGGTATAATAATAATTATAATAATAGTCGCTAAACAATTGACCTCGAACAGAATACTGATGATGTTGTCTTCACTCAGTCATGTAGATTGGATGAAAGCAGTTTATTAAAAAAAAATCTCTTAAAATCCATTTATGTCCACCTGGTAAACATTTCTTAATAGATTTTTTAGAAATTGTGCATACTAATTGCGAAGTCTAAATTTCTCCACAATTTTAAATCTATTTGCAAGAAGTCAAGTCTTCTTCTATTATGTTTCTGGATCACTACAGAACTTTCTAATAATTAAAGCTCGCAGATACAGTGGCTCAGGAAAGTATTCGAACGCTTACATATGCAAACTTGAATGGCAGAAATAATGTACATTAAAGTAATTTGCTTAGACAAACAGATGTCAGTAGGAAGATGGAAGTTTTAAGGTTATGTCAGTAGAATTTGAAAGGGATTCAACAACGTAGGTAGGCTGATATATTTATTAGAAATACGCATTGTAAGTGACTGACAAAAGTACTTGAACGCTACATATATTAATTCAATTGTTTAAAATTAATATTTTGTTGGACCACCTTTAGCAGCAATAGTGTGTCTCAATCGACGTTCCATACTGTAAACGAATGATTTTGTAAAACTACACTCAACGGAGTTCCATATTTTTATAATTTTATCTTTCAATATTTGCTTTGAGATTATCTGAAATTTATTTAATCTTTTCCCGATTTTAGCCCATAAATTTTCAATAAGAGTAATTAGCGTGTATGGTATGCTATATACAATCCATTCTTTCACAATTCTAACAGTATGCTTAGGATCATTATCTTATTGGAAGTGGAAATCTTCCAATAATTCTAATTTACTGGCACTCCCTTTAAGATTATTTTTTAAAATATTTAAATACTTATATTTATCAAGTATTCCATGAATAAATATCAAATTTCTGGTGCCACTGGCAGCCATGCACCCCCCACCATGACCGATCTACCTCCGTGTTTCACTGTTTCATGTAAATGTCGAATGTCCAATTTCGTATTTGGTTTTCTCCACACATAATTTTGACCTTCTGAGCCAAAAATGTTAAACTGACTCGTCCGAAAAGATGACTTTGTCCCAAAAAGAATTATCTTTATTAATATAGGTTTTTGGAAAAGTCAATCTTTTTTTTTATGATTTACCTCATTAATATATGGCTCTGCCATGAAAATCATTATTTCGTAAGATCAGTCGACATAATTCCGGGTGAACTTCTTTATGAAACATGTCAGTTACCATACTTGCGAGTCGAGGAGCGGATGAAGTAGGATTTTTTTTAATTCGCGAATGATAACTTTCTCCTCTCTTCCAGTCAATTTCTTTGGTCGACCTGATCGACCTTTGTTTACAAGCGTTCCCTCGTTCTTTTACTTTTTTATGATATAATGTATCGTGGACTTGCTTCTGTTCACAATTCTGGTAATCTCGTTATATGATTTGCCGTCCTCATGTAATCGGATATTGTTTCTCTTTCACACTTTTTTGTTTCACACTTTCTGGTATTCATTTTAAATACTATTGTGCACACTTTTGCGTTACTGTTACTGAAACGATATCCTAACATCAAGTGAACGTACGAATATTTTCATTTAGCAATGATGTTTGCATTTGCAAAGGAAGATGAAAAACTATCAACAATGTTACAACGTTCGAATACTTTTCTGAGACACTCATCATGAATGTTTCTAATAAAAGTATCATAGCTCCTGTCTATATTATTGAATCGTTTTCAAATTTTACTGATCTAACCTTGACACTTTCCCACCACTATAGATACCAAATTGTTTTAACAAATTAGTTTAGTACACCTCATTTTATTAATTGAAATTTGTAAGTGTAAGCGTTGGAATACTTTCGTCAGCCACTGTATGCCTCGCTATACTGACTGTCCTAGAGAGCACGTTCGTCTATTTGTATCGACCGGTGGTAAAAAGTTCGAACTCCGGTTTACGATTACAAATAACGTCGATAATATTTTGTCCGGAGTTCGTTTACCATTGAACGTAGCAAACCAAAACAACGTTGGTATTCCAAGGCACAGCAATATATGTCTCTCCAGATTCAAATCTTCTGTTGACTTTTGTACCGCATACCATTCCATTATCATTGAGCCAAAATGTAAAGTATCCGGACAATGGAAAAAATTGAATGCCATAATTCTATCATTTCAGCTCCAGAGAAGCAACCAGAATCACCGAAGCACGTGACCAAAGTAGAGACCAAAGTAATTCCCACGATCGCAGTTCAGCCGAACACACCCGAGAGTCCGAGTACTCCGACTCAAGTGACTTTGACAAAGGCGCCAACTCCGTGGCTGCAGAATAAGAACAAGCCACAGGAGGAATTACCAGAGTGGGCGAAACGTTCGAGCGTAAACAAACAGCAGAGCACGTCATCGTCTTCGCCGGATAGTCCAACGTCACCACCGGTTTACACGCCTTCTATTCAGCAAACACAGCAACAATCACCACAATGGCAACAAACTCAACAAAGACAGCAATCGATTCAACAGAGGCCACAGTCTCAGCCGCTTCAACCAACACAACAGAGACCCTCGCAAATTCAGCAACCGCAACAATATCAATACCAACAGCCTCAGCAATTCAATCAGCAACAGAAACGCCCGTTCTCTAGTCCTTCTGCAACGCAACAGGTTCATCCAACGCAGACGCAAGAACGCATGATACCAATTCGCGTAAGTGTTTATTATCATGCGAGGCAGATGTTCGAAAGCAGTTTCACGATCTTGCTGACTACTGTAACTCACGTCAACCCATTCGTTTGATAAATTCAACGATCAGTGGATCAGATCTATAGTTGGGCTGTACTATTTCTTAGTGGCTAAAGATTTAACGTTTGAGTTACCTACAAAATTATTTCTGTTATTTCATTTGCGAAATGCATGTAAAAGAGTTGTTAGAATAGAAAAATAGAATAGAAGAACAGGCAGTAACAAAGAGGCAGCTCCATTATTTAAGTCAGATTTATTGGAAGAAAAAGAGAGGCGTAGGTTTCATATTCGAAAGTACAAAAATTTATTATTATGAATATTAGTTGACCGTGAATTTATTTCACACATTTTCAAGACGATTCGATTTTCAATTGGTTTCTGTTGGTTTATTCAAATTATTAGAAAGTGGAGCTGCATCCTTGTTGCAACAGACCTTTTGACCCTCTAATTGCTTAAAAATTTCAGTTTAAAGAATAATTAGAGGAGAAAGAATTGTAAAATGAAGTATGGAAACTATAATAGTATATTAATATACAATAATCGTTTGTGTCCAGATCGAGGATAGGCCATCTGTGTTCGACGTAAAACCAGAGCCTGGTCACCATCAATTCAAGCAAGCGAGTCCGCATCATCAGCAGCGCTGGGGACAGCCGGTTCAGAATCAGGTTCAGAACCAGGTGCAGAATCAAGTTCAGAATCAAGTTCAGAATCAGATGCAGAATCAAGTTCAGAATCAGATTCAGAATCAGGTGCCTCAACAATCGACGGGTGGCGCGTACATTATACCAATTATGATCGAGGGAAGTGATAAGAAGCCTGCTGGTGTAGCTACTTCGAATATCTCGTACTCGCAACCGATTCTTAGGAATAACGCGTCTAATGCTGAGAATCAGAACCAGAAAGTGTAAGTTTATTTTCAGAAGTATGACAATTATCTCATAAGTAGGCTTGTAAGTAGAAGAAATGTTATGAAAATTGAATAATATAGTAAGAATTTATAAAAATTCATAATCTAGTAACAATCTAATATAGATTTATATCTTAGTCAAAATATAAATTTGAATTAATTATTGTATTATTACTATTAGGATGGCGCAACGTATTATACCTGTGCAAGTTCAGCAATCGGATTCTGGTCCAGTTCAATCTCGATCGTTCAGAGTTCTTCAGAAGATCACAGACACGGATTCAACGAACGACATGGACACTGAACAGATGCGTAAACTTCAATTGTCAGAGGACGATAGGATTTTGATGAATAAATTCAAGGAACAAAGTAAAGATTGTATCTTATCAGAATGATCAGTTTTTTTTTATATCGTTTAATTATTCTGTTATTGCTACGTGTTCTTCTTTTTATAGTCGACAACGAATCTTCTCTTCATCACGAGGAAGATCCGAGATATCGTGGTGGTGCTATACCCTCTCGAGCTTTCCGCTTCCTACAAACTATGACAGAGTCCGGTGATGCTCCTGCTGTGAACACGAGTAAGTTTTTTACATTTTAATCGATCGACAGGCTGAGAGAGAAAGTGGTACAAATAGTTAAAATATGACTCTGACAAAATTGTAGATAAAATGAAATGTCAGTAAGAAATTTTGTATCCTTCTAAACATTATTACTATAACGTTATGGAAGCTTGGAAATTTCTAACAAAATTCTATAGATAACTATCAATTTTATATATATATATATCGTTTCACATGTGTCCACCTTGTTTTTAAAAAGCGTATACTTTTACCACTTTTCCATGGAATCCATCGACTATAAAGGTACAACTCTGTACTATTAGTATCTGTAAAATACATATCATGTGTACGTAACAAATGTACTGATAGTACAACAAAATTCTACTTATAAAAGATTCTACTTATAAAATTATAAGAAAGATGGAATACATTGTAAAATTGTACGTTGCAGCACCACGGCCACCATCTGCCATAAACAAGAAGCAGGACAGGAATTCAAAGACGTTTGGTAAGTAAACTTGTTAGTCACTTTTCTCTGATTACATTGAAGCAAGATTAACTTTTCAATAATCCTAGAAAATGTATATAATAAATATAATATTTGCAGAAGAAACGCAAGCGAACTTACCACCAAGCGAGCAACAGGTTCCAGAGCCAAAGAAATACATGGGCAGCGCGATTCCCTCCAGATCGTTCAGGATATTACAAGCGATGACAGCGCCGGAGAGCGTCGGTGAGTGTCGATGGGCGAAAATTTATCGTCGAGACCAACAAGCGTAAAAAATCCGTCATCCTTCTGAATGAAAAGAAGAAGAAAGGAAACGCGTACAACATGTTCATAATTCATGCAGGAACACGCTACTCGTCCATGATGAATTAATAATCGCAACAAGCTTCTATTGACCCTTGTACATTAATGTTCAATGACAAGCGTCTTTACTATTCTAATGGATGATTAAAACTTGAAGTAACGATTGCGTGCCGTCGCTGGAACATTCCCGAATCCTGTGTTCACAGGAATAACGAAAATTCCTTGGTATCGTTCAGCTCGATTATGCCCTCACCCCGTTCCACTCAAATTTCGTTCAAATAATTTCTTTTCTCTCCCGACAAACTCGTTGCAACAGAAGTTACATTAGCAAAATTGTCACGCAATGCCCATTCTGGACGTTCCTGTGTATTTTAACGATTGACACACCGATCATCGAGCAACGATCAATATAACGAACTTTTTTTTCGTCGAATGAAAACTTATGATTGCTGTTGAGATGGTCTTTTAAAACACCAGTCACTCGATACATTGTACATATACAGTGCATGGTAGGTGAATTATTCGTCTATTTCCATATCGATATATATATCGATATATATATCGATCGAGTAGTATCGTGGTAAACTATTATGTCGCTTGTAAAATCGTTCGATCATCGTCGTAACAAGCGTGTCGATTCGTCAACGTTGAAATAGCCGTTCCTCGTTTAGAAATGAATACACGAGAAAGTATGGCAAGCTACGAAATGGACTTTGGGTAATTTAACCGGGAATGTTGCATGTTCTTATTAATTGATTTCACACGTGTTTAATTATCGCTGGGATTTTAATACGATTGCAAGTGATCGATTTGCATGTAAAACCGTACTACGATTATTTTGGACACTTACGATCCATCTGTCCAGGATATCGTACGAGCATGTTCTTCCTACTCGAACGTAATGATCGCTTGTGTCCCGTCGAAGATCATCGACGAGCTGGTTTTGCGTTCAACAATTTTCGATCGTTTCCTTTGAACACAGGATCACACGTCTCGTTTTTTTTCTCTCTCTCTCTCTCTTTCTCTCTCTCTCTCATTCTTTCGTAGCCGTTCGCGACTACATTCGTTGCTTATCCTCGCCGTAAAAATCGTGGCATCTCGTGGCATCTCGCTTGTCCGTCGATTTTTCACAGCCAACGGAGGATCGTTTGCGGTAGACATTTATTTCGTTTTCTGTAATATTGGGTTAGCAACTAAGTGATTGCGGATTTTGTCACTAGATGGCATTGACAAAGTCCGCAATTACTTAGTTGCCAACTCAATATTCTACATATTAGCATAGAACATTTTTGTCTAGAAAAAATAAAAATTAGTGGAATTTAAATACACACAGATGTTCTTTAAAAACAATTGTTCTGCCAATAAAATATATTCTTCACTGCTTCTTTGATAATTAATTCGCCAAACATCTTGTGTATTCAAAGAGCTGCATTTCTTATCTAATCTTTTATCTTTGGAATTTTTCTGTGGCCTTTAGTTGGAAATGTTTTTTCAGCTGCCAAGTCGTTTCTTCTTATCAGAAATAACAATATTCTATGATATTTATAATAACGAGATTGTGAATTTGAAATGAGCCTGAAGCTTAAACAGAACATGAAATAAATGTCTATCGCTTGTTCTTCCATCGCCTAATATGAAAAAGAAAGAATATCGCGTGTAATGTAAGAGAAAGGGAAGTGTGCGGGTGAAAAGAAGGGATAAAAGCAGAGAAGCAAAAATAGAAAAGGGAGAAACGCAAGACCACATCACACCTCAATAGGAACAGTTGAACTTCTTGTCTGAATGCATTGTGCTGTTTGTTGTAGCCACGCAAGAAAATCGTCAAGCAGATTACCACTGCCAAACAGAGAATAACGTGCCGGGCAATCAGCAGGGTGTCTTCCTCTCTCCCTGTCCGCCTCCATTTTGGACCCCTGACAGTGGTTGGTGGGGTTACTACCCTCTTCCATATCCTGGTGTCGCGAACGAATCTTACCCTTATCATCCTGATAACACTGCCTACGTATACTTTCCTATTTACAATCAAAATTACCCACTTTATCCACCTTATCCACAGTATGATCCGATGAATAATAAAAACGCATATTCTGGTGTTTATCCACCTTACATCGTGCCAGTTGCTCCACAGAGCAATAACAATTGTAATAACAGTTGTGAACAAGTCTGTGGTGATGTGATAGTAGCAAAAATTCACTCAACGAATATTACAGATATTGCAGATAGTGCAGAGAATATTCAGGAAAATAATGGAGGAAATAAAGCACTGGAAAGTACAATTACCAAGGAGAACGATGATAGTACAAATGGTCTTCTGCAATGGGAGAAGGTGAACAGCGTGTCACGAACTGCGAGCAACAATAGCAAAGACAGTGACTGTACTACTGCGATGAATATCACCGATGAAGAGGAGATTCCTGGTGAGATAATCGTGTCAGAATTGGACGAGGATGTGAAGAATTCTAACAGACCAGAGACAAAATCTTGCCCCAATGGGAGTCTCAATGTCAACGTTCCAAACTATACTTACATCGACACGAGTGACTCCAGCGACACCACTGACACGGAATCGCAATCTGACAACGAGTCCATCATCGAATCGTCTAAAGGCAGCAGTGATTCTGATGATTCTTCTTCCGATAGCGACGACTCTGATTCTTATTTAGCTTATTCTACGGGTCTGAATGCTCATGGGAGGTTAGAAAAGGACGATGAAAGGAATTCGACTAAAAATAGTTCCAGCAAGGAATCTTGCAACGAGGAAGAAAATTCTGAATCATCCTGTAAGAACAATATCGATTCTGGAGCAGCTGTTGAGCAACAAGTGCAGGAGAACGTGGAGGAAACGCAGACCAGCACGTTTCCTCATCAACTGAGCGTGATTTACGAGGACGTCGAGCGTCCAGATTCCGAGAGTCCCAGACCCCGAGAGCCTAGAAGCGTGAAAGACTGGAACGAGACGCCTTTGGAAGCCATTGACGACCCTCCTGATGATACTGACGCGCCAACAGTCAGCGTAAGTCTGCCATTGAGATTTAAATTTTCTGTATCTGAAAATAACGAAGATGTGACCACAGTGATCGTTGGAGACAGCACGATCAAGCCTGAGAGAGGTTATGGCAAGGAAGAAGGCAGAAAGTCGAAGGTCCAAGATAGTAAAAGTCAGATGGAGAAGGCTAATGAGGTTTCCGCGGATTTTGTAGTGAAGAATGACACTACTGTGGATTTTGTAGTTAAAAAGAAGAGCTTCGACGGCAAACAAAAGGCGAGGGATCATTCTAATGAAAGGATTCAGGAGGAAGCGACGGAGAGTAAAGTGAAAGAGGACGAAGATCCTGTGGTACCCCATGTGAACTTTACTTTGAGGAAGATTCCTACTAGGTTCGGTAGAATCAATTGCGAGGAGACTGTGGAGACAGAGTTCACGATTAGGAGAAAGACGAGCGTGAAAAAGGAAGAAGACAGGACGAGCAAGGGCCAAGAAGAACGCGCGAATATGAAGAGTAACGATGATTCTGTGAACAGAGAGCCTAAAGAAAGTAATTGCACCCACGTTGCGACAGTGAAGGACATTGGTTCAGAGACGCGGGACTTCAACAGAAACATCCTGAAACCTGAAGTGATCGTCTCTGAATTTAACTTGGCAGAGGAATCTTCGCAACACAACAAGGAGCCTTCTGACAAGTTCCAAAATACAGACTCGAAGATCAAACGAGTGGACAAGTCAGAAGGAAACAGTGACACATTGAAAAGAGGCAAAGACGAGGTGGGTATTGAAGAGAAAGGAAGCAAAGAGTCGAAGCACCTGTTGAGCGTGCAGAATTCTCGAGAAGAGACAGACGATGAAGACAGTGGCGTCACTTCGGACATGAGTCGCATGATCTCTGAGGTGGATACAGATTCAGAATGCACCTCGTCGAGGAACATGAGGAAGTATCAGAGGACTCAAACTCACTCAAGATTGTTCAGGCTTCTAAACGACGACTCGATCCTTCTAGAAGATGCAGAGAAGACCAACGAATCTTCCTCCACTGAAGACTACCTTAGCCTACCTCTGAAGAGCAACGCCTTCAATTACGACGAGAATTATTGTTCCAATTACTCTAGCGGCGTGACGTCTCCGGAATATTCACCCATCTGCGAGCAATCGTGGAAAAGACTTCACGACGCGGACAACTCAAGGTCACCGGATCAAAATGGCGACGTGTTTCGTCAAGGTCGACAAGATCGAATTTCCTGCAAGGAAGACCCGTACTATCAAGCTTGGAAAACTCCCAAACCTTCGGCACCGTCCTTGGATCACGACGTGGTGCCATCTTTGGCTTTCAAGGTCCTGGAAAGTAAAAGGCCGTTATGGTCGTACAAGGTGAACGTGCTTTGTCCACGGATTAAAAGTACGAAAAGCGTGCCACAGACGTTGAGAACGAACAAACAGACCAACTCGATGGTGTCATCCTGTCCAAATTCCTCGCTCTTCCAAGCTAACCTAAAAAGTGACCATTGCTGATGGCCCGGGGCAGAATGAGGCCGCGTTTGGCCGCGAGCAACCGGTCCACGGACGAGCCTCGCGCAACTTTTCTCTAGATTCGCAAGACTGGGCTGACTATGCCCGGGGGGCTACAGGCTACGTGGTTTTTTTTTCTATCGGTACATATCGTTTGCATATATTTATCTATTCGCATTTTCTTCCTGATTTTTTTTTGTATATTTTGTTTATTTTATTTAATTTTTTTTTTTTTTTTGTTTATATTCTCTTCTATGGTTCTAGTGTTTTTTTCTACTTTTTTTTGTCTTTGTTTCTTCTTCTTTTTCTATTCTACTCGTGTGTTTCGTTTGCTGTCGAACGGGCACCGATCTTGTACACGGGTATAATTGTTTTTATTTATTAATTTTTTTATTTGTTTATTTCCTTGTCAATTTTCTTCACTCCGCGAACGAATCGATCCTGTCAGCCGTGATTCCGTGTTTTCTTTTTCTTTGTTTTTCTCTTTGTTTGCTCTTTGCTGAGGTTTGTCACTAACCAGCCGCCTCTGGTCCAAACGATGCGATTCTAGTTTGTCTTCTCTCCTGGATCGATATTAACGCTTCGTATGTCTTGTTTTATCGTGTTTATCGTTTTTCTGTTATCCTTTTGCAAGCGAATTGCCAGCACCTTTCCAGTGCTCCGTCTTCTTCGTTCTTTTTACCATCGGTGGTGTCAATGATCTATAAGGAACGAGACCAGCGGTAAATCATTATCTACAAAGATGTTCTGGTGGTATTTTTCTATAGAGAAAACGTTAAGATAAGCGAGGAAAATTCATTGTCAGTGTTTCATTTCAGAGTGCAAAAGAAAGATTGCTGAAAGGAGGACGATGTGATCTACGTTCATAATCTTTGCAGAGTGTGATTTCGCGCAGGATTGCCTCATGATTCGACCCACGACTGCATTATGTTGCGAATAAAACTATACTTCATGCATGCTTGATTGTGTAATCAACCGTATCCTGTGAATAACGCGATTCGTTTGCCTGTTTTAATAATCCTGAAGAGGGTGTCCTGAATTAGAGTGTTCTAGAGCAGCGTTTTTTGTGATTTTTTTTTAGAAGAGAAAGAAAGAAATGAAGTTATTGGATTTTGAGGTATGGTTTTATATGTATTTAAGGAATACAAGAGAATTTTTTTTTTAAGTAAAAATATTAATTGTAACAGATTTCTGAGCCTCTTTATACATGGGCGTCTTATCGCTGCAGTCTTCAAATGGCAGGAAAGATGCAGTTTGTAATTCTTGAGTGAAACAAAAATCCAAAAAAGGATTAAATTATTATATATTTCTCTTCTGGGTGAACTAAACAAAGGCAGAAAAAAATTTATGTAAATAATTGTTATAGTACAATGTTGTTATGTAAATAATTGTATAGTATATAGTAGTATAGTATAGTAGTAAAGTTTATATTTCTTTTTTAAAAAACTTTTTTTTTAACCCACCAAAATTTTTAATTTCACATTTTTTCTGCCGTTGTTGAAAAATATGTAATAATTTAATCCTTTTTTGGTTTTTTATTTCACTCAAAAATTGCGAGCTGCATCTTTCCCGCCATTTGAAGACTGCAGCGACAAGACGCCCATGAAATAGTCTTAGAAATCTGTTACAATTTATTTTTTACTTTAAAAAAATTTTTTTGTGTTCGTTAAATATATATATGTGGCGGCACTCGACAACAAATACCAACTAGCACCGGACGGCGGTCCCCCTCCCCGTCCGCCCTCTCCCACCCTTTCCCAAAGTCCCACAGACCCACCGAAACCAAAAGCAGTCTACCGAACTGCCCTGTTTTTGCGACCAGGTTTTCAGGACAGAGATAGGAAGAAAAAGATAATATCATATATAAGCACCGCTCTACAGCGACTTAAATCCAAATTATAAATTGTAATGCCAAAAAAAAATATAATACCGACACACATAACATTGTATGGCTATGTCGTACCGACACGTATCGGTACTTTTGCCTAATCCACCCCACAACCGAAATTCATTGTTTATTATGAATACCATACATGTGTAATAATCATTTTCTGGGTTAATAGATATCATGAAAAAAAGAAGCACCAGATGGCGGTAGCGCAGTGGTTAGCGCCTTTGGATACTAACGTTCGGGAGGCGAGTGTTCGAATCCCGGCGCCCATAGTTTGATTTTTCTTCCACGATTTTTAAATGGGAAAAAATACAGCAATATCCCAGCAGCAATATTTCTACACCAGCAACTACAACTATCATGAGCAATTCACCACATATTAAAACTACACCTCAAAATTCAATAACTTCATTTCTTTCTTTCCCTTGTTAAAAGAAGTCTCAAAGGCGTTGTTTTAGAACATTTCTAATTCAGGACACCACACCCTATGTATATGTGCATGCACGATGCATTTGTTCTGTTGTATATTGTGCCACCAGTTCGAAGCGCGACGATTAAATCGCGATTTATCGGATCGATACGATTGTCTGGATCAACAAATCCAGAGTCAGAGCGAGTCGTAAGTAAATTAACACCTCGATGATCGATAATAATCGGTCAATCGTTAATGGAGCTACTTACTGAAATAATAATCCATGCTTTGAACAAGTAATAATTAGTGTCATTCGTTGCTTTTAATTAGCATTTTACTGTAATCACAACTATTGCTATCGTCATTTTATTATATTGCTGAAATTTCAACTATTACAGTCTGTTAAATCTTAAGTGGGTTACTCAACATTTTCCCAATTTTCCCCTCTCTATGGTTAATAGTTTCAATTAAAAAAAAAAAGTAGTCGACTATTTTTCAATTGTATTTTGAGTAGCCAGCAAATTTTGAACCATTTATAGACTACGATAAGAATCAATTATTTCATGAAATTCAACGACGCTGAATCCTTTCTACATAAAAATAATTAGAATAATTACTGTCTACAAAAATCGTAGCGCGACAGAGTTCCAAGTTCTTTTATTATTTTTTCTTTTTTTTTTTTTTTTAACCAAAGTATAGGATAATTATAGGACGTTAATAATCTAGTGTGTCTGAATTTTTAGGTCCTGATGCAACGGATTACTGAGCAAGGACGAGTGCCTCCATCAGAAACATGGCATTGCTAGTGTGTTTTCTTTTCTTTTTTCATTTTTTATTTTGTTTACGACGACTCGTCGCGATTCGTTTTAACACGACAACCATCGATACCAGAGGACTGCTGCTGAGATCTTCCCAAGTCACCTCATTGTATTTGTTGCCCCGTATAGGTTTCGTCTTGTCCCTTCCGCCATTCTCTTTATTTTACTTCTTCTTCCCTCTTAATCCCACGGTGTGCGCATATTGTTAGAAGACGAAGAACTTTTGAGAGATCGATCGGTCGTTCGAACGATCGACGACTAACGACATTCACTGAACCGAATCACGTGACTGGTTTTTTCGATTTCAAAATTGAAAATAATCGTCACCTGGTCGCGGTGATTCCCTGTTTCGCCATCATCGTTTGAGATAAAAAGGAATCAACGCGAAGTGTATTCGTGTCGAATACCATCACGTTACCTCGATCAATCATTGTGCTATATTTATGTAAGTTGTGTAAAATAAATTATTTGTAAAGTTCACTTTAAACCTCATTTCGAGTCAGTTTATCCCTCGCTGCCTTTTCTAACAACTTTCCATCATCTTTCATTCAATAGAAATAAATAAATGGGATAGCAACCTTTTTGATCTTTTTTTTAAGCATCGTGTACAAAATTTCTGTTATACATGTAGAAGGTTGCTGAACGTATTTTATCATAGGCTAATGCAATTGCATATTGCGTGCATAACGTATGCAGTAATTGCCCATAACCCAGTGCCCCAAATGGCCTGGCATAAACGCAGTACTCGACACACCATGCTACCTGTACTGCAGTGGAAAGGGAAATTTTAATAGCACACCATGTGGACAAGGTAGAGCAATAAACCATTCACACTTACGGATAATCGAATATCATTAGTCTTACATTCGTCGCAAAAGTTGAAACAGTAAACAGATGAATTTTTCTTAATGATATCCTTTAACAATCAAATAAAACGATTATTGCCGCTGTTAGAAATTTATATGTCAGAGATGAAAGGACATAAGGGCCTTTTGGAATTTTTGGGAGGGACCCCAATACTTTAGTCTAGTTGTACTTAAATAATAAAACTTTTTTTTTTTATTTGGTAGACTTTTTACAATCAATTCTCATTGGGAATTATAAGTAAATTATTTTGGCGTATAGTATGTTTGATTCTAGTTAAATCGAATGCTTAAATCTAAAGAGTACTGTCTTTTTAAGTTATGGATCTGATCTGATTCTTAAATAATAAAACTATTTTTTTTTTAATTTGGTAGACTTTTTACAATCAATTCTCATTGAGAATTGTAAGTAAATTATTTTGGCGTATAGTATGTTTGATTCTAGTTGAATCGAATGCTTAAATCTAAAGGGTACTTTTTTTTTAGGTTATGATCTGATCTGATACTTAAATAATAAAACTTTTTTTTTATTTGGTTGACTTTTTACAATCAATTCTCATTGAGAATTGTAAGTAAATTATTTTGGCGTATAGTATGTTTGATTCTAGTTAAATCGAATGCTTAAATCTAAAGAGTACTGTCTTTTTAAGTTATGGATCTGATCTGATACTTAAATAATAAAACTATTTTTTTTTTTTTATTTAGTAGACTTTTTACAATCAAGTCTCATTGAGAATTATAAGAGAGTACTGTCTTTTTAAATTATGGATCTGATCTGATACTTAAATAATAAAACTATTTTTTTTTTTATTTGGTAGATTTTTTACAATCAATTCTCATTGAGAATTATAAGTAAATTATTTTGGCGTATAGTATGTTTGATTCTAGTTGAATCGAATGCTTAAATCTAAAGGGTACTGTCTTTTTAGGTTATGGATCTGATCTGATTCTTAAATAATAAAACTATTTTTTTTTTTTTTTATTTGGTAGACTTTTTACAATCAATTCTCATTGAGAATTATAAGTAAATTATTTTGGCGTATAGTATGTTTGATTCTAGTTGAATCGAATGCTTAAATCTAAAGGGTACTGTCTTTTTAGGTTATGGATCTGATCTGATTCTCAAATAATAAAACTATTTTTTTTTTTTTATTTAGTAGACTTTTTACAATCAATTCTCATTGAGAATTATAAGAGAGTACTGTCTTTTTAAATTATGGATCTGATCTGATTCTTAAATAATAAAACTATTTTTTTTTTTTATTTGGTAGACTTTTTACAATCAATTCTCATTGAGAATTATAAGTAAATTATTTTGGCGTATAGTATGTTTGATTCTAGTTGAATCGAATGCTTAAATCTAAAGGGTACTGTCATTTTAGGTTATGCATCTGATCTGATTCTTAAATAATAAAACTATTTTTTTTTTTTATTTGGTAGACTTTTTACAATCAATTCTCATTGGGAATTATAAGTAAATTATTTTGGCGTATAGTGTGTTTGATTCTAGTTGAATCGAATGCTTAAATCTAAAGAGTACTGTCTTTTTAAGTTATGGATCTGATCTGATACTTAAATAATAAAACTTTTTTTTTATTTGGTAGACTTTTTACAATCAATTCTCATTGGGAATTATAAGTAAATTATTTTGGCGTATAGTATGTTTGATTCTAGTTGAATCGAATGCTTAAATCTAAAGGATACTGTCTTTTTAGGTTATGGATCTGATCTGATTCTTAAATAATAAAACTATTTTTTTTTTTTATTTGGTAGACTTTTTACAATCAATTCTCATTGAGAATTATAAGTAAATTATTTTGGCGTATAGTATGTTTGATTCTAGTTAAATCGAATGCTTAAATCTAAAGAGTACTGTCTTTTTAAATTATGGATCTGATCTGATTCTTAAATAATAAAACTATTTTTTTTTTTTATTTGGTAGACTTTTTACAATCAATTCTCATTGGGAATTATAAGTAAATTATTTTGGCGTATAGTATGTTTGATTCTAGTTGAATCGAATGCTTAAATCTAAAGGGTACTGTCATTTTAGGTTATGGATCTGATCTGATTCTTAAATAATAAAACTATTTTTTTTTTTATTTGGTAGATTTTTTACAATCAATTCTCATTGAGAATTATAAGTAAATTATTTTGGTGTATAGTATGTTTGATTCTAGTTAAATCGAATGCTTAAATCTAAAGGGTACTGTCTGATCCGTCGTGCCAAGTAATTGGGTTACTAATGAGTTTTGGTGATTGTTAACTCTTATATTATATCTGTAAATAATAAAACAGAAGCAGCTGTTTATGATTTAAGTCGATTATGTTTGCCCGAAATTTATGATAATGATCTTGAAGTGACACGAGTGGTCGCTAAACGTAGATGCGTCACGGGATGGACGGTTTTAGTGTACCAGAGGTATGAGTAATTGTATAGTTCTAACGGCACTTAACAGTAAACTTTCCCACGTTTTCTGACCTGTGGCTCCCCACACAAAGACCTTATTTTTCGGGTAAGATGATTACCAAATATCCGGATTACTCATTACCAGTATATTTTTAGCTAGCCTAAGGGTTTGCTATAAACCTTAGGATTTATTTATCTAGGGTTCTTCAAACTAACAAATAGTTTTTGTCTTAAGAGTCCCTAAATCTACCACCTAGATTGCAGAAAGATACGGGAAATCTGCTTTACTCACGTACGACGCTTCCCATTGGCAGCTTTCTCAGGGCGGTTACCATCCTTCTTCAACCACCAACATAGAAAGTAACCAATTGACAGCCACGCCCATTTCCCTCACTTTCCGAACGAAAGCTTTTCTCGACGAATCCGATGATCTCGTATCCTTGGACACACCCATCATAGTTTTCCACCGCATCGTGACGGAAAGTCAGACGTTAGACCTCTCAGTCTGAGTTGACAATCGGTAGTTAGCAGTAATAGTCGATCCGAATTCCTCGACATCTTAAATCATCCGAACTAGTATCGTGCATCGTGTAACGCATCACCTAGAAATTGAACGTATAATCGCGAGCCGCTGATAGCAATCGCCAGTTCTACGCAAAGTGCACATATACAAGTTATCTTGTCATTTTACATCACACAACCAACCATCTCTCCCACATAGTTGGCCCGAGGGGCACAGAGAGGTCCAGAGAAGCGTGTACAAGTGCAACTCCACTTGGATTGTGAGTAGTTAGTTCAGTGACATTTGGGCTGAGAGTAGCAAGTTCAGTTATACTTGGACTGAGAGTAGTGAGTTCAGTTACATTTGGACTGAGAGTAGTTACACTTGGACTGTGGACAAGTAAGTTGTGTTTGACTTGGACTTTGGAAGAAAACGCATTTGCTATCCCATTGATCGTGTACTCGTTATTGAACCTGAGATTGTCATTGGCATTTGGAGTATCCAGTTGCCACGGTTAATTGTACAAATTTTGTAATCATATTTGTACTATTAACTATCATCTATATTACATACTAGAAGATGGCTAATTCAAATGAGGGTTTGTTAAGCGAACCTAATTTCAGTGCTAACTCGACATCAAAATTGGGATCAGCGTCTGCTATGACCGTGCAAGAGTCTATGATTATCATAAGCGAGTTAATTCAGTCGTTCATGCAAAAATCGACTACGGAGCCTAAAAATATATGGCTACCGTCTTTTAATCCTGACGTCGCGGGCGCAGACCCAGGTGCATGGTGTGCAACTGCCAGTCGACTTATGGGGGAAAATCCTTTAGAAGGCAGCGCGTTATTCTCCGTTTTAAGTCGTGCACTAGAGGGTTCTGCAGCGCAGTGGCTTCAGAGAGCAATGTTCCATGCCACTATTACCTGGCCACGATTTAAAGAATCTTTCACCGCGCGTTTTGGTGGAAATGAGACAGCAACCATGGCACTAATGATGGTGATGAAGGAACGACCACTGAAGGGCGAAACCATAGGAGATTTCGGTATTCGTCTCCATTCCTTCCTGAAGGCGAGATGGGAACATTCAACTGCGACTGAAATAATTAACGCCATCGTCCTTGTTCGACTGGCTTCGGAAGACCAGTGTGTTAAACGGATAGCACTTACGAAGGATATCAAGACAGAGGAACAATTTCAAAGTGAAATGAAAATTCTCTCTTGCACGGAGAAGTGGTTTACGATTTGCTCAGATAATTCATCAAGCCCTAAAGCTAAACGACACAAGTCATCTAAATCCTCTATTAGGTGCTTCTACTGTGGTATTCGCGGACATAAATTAGCGGTGTGTCGTAAGAGAATAAAATTTGAGAAACAGAAGAATAAACGAAACTCAAAAGGAAATCGATCAGCAGCACCGTTAGAGATGTCTTATTTTAAATGCCATGAGGAGGGTCATGCCGCGAGTGATTGTCCGGTATTGCGGAAAAACTATAATTCCAATAGCGAACGTCGAGTCGACTCCTGTATGGTGCAAAGTACAGCTGATGGATTAAATCATATTGGTAAGTCGTTTCCATTTTACTTCGATTCTGGAGTGTTCACTAATTAAAGAACCTGTGGCCTTGAAATTTTCTGCTAAAAGAATGACTGATATAGTAGTAATGTGAGGAACAGGAAATACTTGTATTAAATGTACATCACAAATTTTGTCAGTTTACATTGGAGATAATTTTCCATGTCCTTGTTGATAATTATTTAAAATATATCATGATTGGTCGTGAAATTTTAAGCCAAGGTTTTGACCTAAATATTACACAAGATAGCCTCGCTATTTGTAAAATAAAAATTATTAATGTCTGTAATAAAACGCTGAAAACGAGATCGATATTAATGAAGTCGACACTGATGTAATTGGCTGTAATTGGTAATTGGAAAAATTTGAAAATTCATTACGGTTTCCCACGTACTCGCGTAAATACGGTTAATTGACCCTAACGTCACTGTACAAAGAAGTCCGTATAGACTGCAATTCATAATGGTCAAGTTCGCCCAAACTCGGGTAAAATACAAGCCTTGAGTTCTTTACCTGCACCGATGACTGTCGCACAGCTTTACATGTAGCGGTACTTGACAGCAATTAGGACCGTACGATGGCAACGCAGTGGTTAGCGCCGTTGGTTACGAACGGTCAGGATCCAGGTTCAAATCCCAGCACCCGTAATCCGATTTTTCCTTTCTACAACGTGCTTTGAAAATGCAGAAAAAATAAAAGAAGGAACCAATTAAATCCGTATAGGTTTTCTGATGTAAAAAAAAAAAAAAAAAAAGAAAAGAAAAGGAAAAATCAGCAATACCTCCCAGTATATAATATCTACACCAGCAGCAGCGCTATCGCAATGGCATATCCACCTCAGACAGTTCATTGCTCTGGTCTAGCTTCTTCTTACTTACGAAAATTTGTTGCTAAATTTCCTCAAGTAATATGAAACCTTTGTATATATACCTACTTCAGGTAACAAAAACATAACTTGGACAGATTAACGTGAAAAGATAACCTCTGTCCTGACTGATGGCTTCTTGGCTTTGCATTTCACCACCAATCGTGTGACTAAATCAAGTCCATTAGAATTACTAATCGGTAGAACAGCAAGACCTTACGACTTGTTGCTACCCAATAATATTGAAGAACGAGAAGAGAAGTAAATATCTCCGATGTACGACAGCTGGCAATAAATAATATAGAAATTAGTGCTAATATAAAGATAGATTTGACAAAACTAAAGCTAAAAGTAGTTAGATTTACTCTTGGTGATTTTGTATTACATAAAAATGAGAAAAAAAATCAAACTAAATTAGATTCAAAATTTTTAAGGGTTCATTTGTAATAGCAGAGATTTTGGAAAGAGAGATAGGTATATTTTAAAAACATTTAGATGGTAAATCATATAAATACAGTCATGATAAATTGAGAAACAATGCCAGAGACTTGTATTCCTGTTGAGTTGGATGTCTGCAGCGATGACAATGGCAGTGACAATGACGATATGAATACACTGATCCCTGAGGATCATTAGCAATATGACCATAACATCTAACATAGTATTTTTCACATACGTCCAGTGTGGTAATGTGATCTAGAAAAAGTGAGATTTATTCAAGTACGAGATAGAAAATGGTCTGTCATGTCATCATTACAGTCTCACTGTAATTCACAGGATGCAACCAGCACTTTGGATACTAATCATAATGTTACTGATTTTGTCTTTTTATTTTTGTTATTGAACATTCGATCAAAATTTTTGTTCTTGAACTGGACCCTTGGCTTATTTGGATATTTAGTTAAATTGTAAATAATGTCAGTTGTATTGAGTCTAATGTTGAAAAACTCCAATATTTCAGATGTACCAGAGGACTTGTAATTGTCAGAGGATGGCCGTGTCAGAGATGGAAGAACATCGGGGCCTTTCCTTTATTAGAATTTTTACTTTCTTATTGTTCTTTTTTATTATTATTATCTCTTTCCATATTATTATTATTTGTACTTAAACAGTAAAACTTAGAAGTAATTTATGATTCAATCCGATTATGTATGCCTGAGATTTATGACAATAAGCTTGGGCTCGAAGTAACACAACTGGTCCCTAAACATAGCCCACGGTCACAGGATGGGCTAAAATTAAAAATTAAATTAAATAATTAGGGCTTTGCCTAAAAGAGGTATGACGTAGTTGTATAGCTTTGTTTAAAAATATAGTTAACCCAAGGGGTACAGGGAGATACATAGAAAAGTACATAAGTTCAGTTGGATTTTGGACAAGTAATCGCATTTGCTATCCTGTTGGCCGTGTATTCGTTATCGAACCTAAGATTATTGTCATAATCATCTCGAGTATCTAATCGAGTATCACAATTAATTATCAAATTCTGTACATATAAGTCATATAATCATATAAGTCATAATCATAATTCATAATCATAGTCATAATCTTGTCATAATCATCTTGTAAATTTATTAGTATATTCATTTAGTGTCTAAGTAATCACTGTTATTATAATATAAATCTTTAGTAAGAACTTATTATTGTATAGTGAAATTGTTTATTGCTAATAAATTTTATTCTATAATAATCATATTTGTACCATTAACTGTCCTCTACATTGTATACTAAAAAATGGCTAATCCAAATGAAGGTTAGTTAAACGCTCCTAACCTCAATGCTAAATCAACATATATATGTCGGATAAAAGAACACCGAGCCTCCCCTTTGGAATTCTTTGGAAAATTTCCAATACTGTGGTCTTTATAAGTTAACCTAAATATAATTGTCCAAGATTTGAGATAATGAGCTTGGGCTCGAGGCAACTAGTCGCCGAACGTAGCCGCGGTCAGGGGATGAACGTTTTTGCCTAATAGAGGTATAGAATAATTGTGTAGCTCTCCTTAAGAAGAAATAGTTGTAGCAGCACTCGACAGTAAACATTCCAATGGTCTCTGTCCCATGGCTCGCCACACGCAGACCTTATTCTTCGGGCAAGGTGATCACCAGATGTCGATGCATCTCCACAGGACATGTTCAGCTAGCCTGAGGACCCGTTATAAATCTTAGTTAACTTAGTTAACTGTCCTTCAAACGGACAAACAGTTTTTATCCTAACAGTCTCTAAATCCACCACCCACTACGAGAAGGTACGAGAAATCTGCTTTTCTCACGAACGACGTTTCCCGCTTCCCGCAACTTTCTCTCAAGGACGATTAGCATCTTTCTCTAACTATAAATATAGAAATTAACCAATTAACAGCAACGTGCATTTCCCCCCACTTTTCGAATGAGAGTTGTTCTCGACGAATCCGATGATCTCGTGCCCTGAGACACACCGCATCATAGTTTTCCCCTGCAGCATCACCGCGACGGAAAACACATTCTCTCGTGCGATCTCGTCAGCGAGTGAAAAAAGACAATGTCTTTACGATCAGTGGATACTTCACGTTTTTAACCACGAGTCCGACTTAGACTTTGGAAGAGAGTATATTTGTTATCCCGTTGACCGCGGGTTCGTTATCGAACCATTGTCATTGTAACGTTCTATTTAGTAGCCGACGAGAAGGTAGCGTCAACTGACGTTTAATGCAACTGGCAATAAGCTCCACTTTCGGCTAACCTGCTTGTGCGGGAATACTGGCACGGGAGATTAGGAGGATTAGGAGGATTAAAGTTGTTCGAAAGTAGATTATCAATATAAAATGGTTTATTGAAATCTTATTCAATTTCGATATTGACAATTGACTGACGGATATGAAATTCTTCGGTTGACAGGTGATGATTCTTCGGTAGACAAATGATAACTAATTCTTCAATAGACAAAATGATGACTGACTCTTCGATAGACAAAACGATAACTGACTCTTCAATAGACGAACGCTAATTGATTTATTCGATAACCAAACGGTAAATATTCTCATACTCATACTCATACTCATACTCAAACTCATATATATTACATTCGTAGTAAAATTCTGTATTTTTGCAATCATAGTAATGATAAATAATGATAAAAGAATATGTCTTATAGCAGTATTTTTAGTAATAAACGTAGTAATAAGGGGCGTAATAATAAGGGGCACTGAAAAAGAAAGAAAGCAGTAGTCAAAAGAGCTATTACTAAAATTTGATAGTTTTCCACTCTATATAAACCCGATCAAGAAACCGTGAGTGGAACAGAATATTCTTGATTCGCAATGCTAATTTACTAATAATATTTGTGAAGTAGAAAATTCTCAAAATCAAACGCGAAGAGTACATCGATATATCTGCAATATCAATTAATATACCATTTAAAAAAAAAATTATGAAAATTCCCGAAATTTTATACGCAACGCTAATAAATATAAATCTACGCACTCGTATTTAAGAAATACGCAACACTAATATATCGCAGTGCAACCATTTAGGAAGTTACCGACGAACGATAACACTTGTACAGCTCTTGCAACTGTACGTGTGATCCAGGAACAGTATCCGACAAATGCATTTGGGGGGTTTGGGCATTTTGTAAACGTAACTCTACTTAACAAAACGCGATCATTCATTACCGCAACGCTAAAGAGAAAAAGTATTAGAAATCGCGATGGAATATTATCGCAACGCTAATTTTTACAGTGAATTCAACGAAAATTACTATTTAATATACGAAAGAACTTCTTGCAATAATATAAAATTAGTTAAAAACTAACATTTTTATAATCTATTTTTAAACAATAGAAAATCAGAATAAATTCTGGTACGTATAGTTCTATAAGAAATTCTAAAAATTCATAATAAAAATTGAAAAAAGACAATCGCGATATCGTAATTCGCAACTCTAAAGCAAACGCGATTATCATTTTATCGCTACTCTAATTCGCCACGATAATGACAAGCAGCGATGCTATTTCGAACTCTAATACCACCCGTAATCAATCTGTCGTGACACTAATAAGAAAAATCTCGAGTGGGGGGTCGATATATCGCAGAGCAACCATTTAGGAAGTTACCGACGAACGATAACACTTGTACAGCTCTTGCAACTGTACGTGTGATTCAGGAACACTATCCGACAAATGCATTTGGGGGGTTTGGGCATTTTGTAAACGTAACTCTACTTAACAAAACGCGATCATTCATTACCGCAACGCTAAAGAGAAAAAGTAGTGGAAATCGCTATGGAATATTATCGCAACGCTAATTTTTACAGTGAATTCAACGAAAATTACTATTTAATATACGAAAAAACTACTTGCAATACTATAAAATTAGTTAAAAATTAACATTTTTATAATCTATTTTTAAACAATAGAAAATCAGAATAAATTCTGGTACATATAGTTCTATAAGAAATTCTAAAAATTCATAATAAAAATTGAAAAAGACAATCGCGATATCGTAATTCGCAACTCTAAAGCAAACGCGATTATCATTTTATCGCTACTCTAATTCGCCACGCTAATGACAAGCAGCGATGCTATTTCGAACTCTAATACCACCCGTAATCAATCTGTCGCGACACTAATAAGAAAAATCACGAGTGGGGGGTCGATATATCGCAGAGCAACCATTTAGGTAGTTACCGACGAACGATAACACTTGTACAGCTCTTGCAACTGTATCGTGTGATCCAGGAACAGTATTCGACAAATGCATTTGGGGTGTTTGGGCACTTTGTAAACGCAACTCTATTTAACAAAACGCGATCATTCATTACCGCAACGCTAAAGAGAAAAGGTAGTAGAAATCGCGATGGAATATTATCGCAACGCTAATTTTTACAGTGAATTCAACGAAAATTACTATTTAATATACGAAAAAACTACTTGCAATACTATAAAATTAATTGAAAACTAACATTTTTATAATCTATTTTTAAACAATAGAAAATCAGAATAAATTCTGGTACGTATAGTTTTATAAAAAATTCTAAAAATCTACATTCGTAAGAAGATTCCTACAATTATTTCTGTTAATAAAATTCAATATTCGTAGTAATTGCTGTCAATAATCTTCCTGAATAGAATCCTAATAATAGTAATTAATCAAAATAATGTTTTTTAATAATATTCATTAACAGAATTCCATACTTGCTGTAACTTTGAAAAATAGCTTCTGCTAATAAAATTCTATACTCGTAGCAGACTCGAGGTTGACTCATGTTGTTGTTTTGCCTCGGAGTATTAGCACCGTTACGATGTACGAAATGTAATAATAAAAAAAACTCCGGACAAAACTTGGAAGATCGTTGGAAGAGTACTGCCGATAGTTTTAGATACATTTGACTACACCAAATACCCACTCGTCTCATCGCTATATACACCAACACGTTTAATCAACCTCCACATAACCAAGAAGTGATTTCAAATTTCACCCACGTTACCATCTACTTCGCTTTCTTTTTTATTCTGGAAGAAATGCACTTTCACAATTTATGAGATAAGCGAACTCGAAACGAATGAAAATTCCCAACCACCACGTAGACCAAAGCCTATCAGCCTTCTTCGCACCTGTAGGTTACAACGAGATTCTCATCTCGACCCGAAGCAAGTAGTTAGAGCTCGAACTAGGGTATAAAGTGGCGCCCGTGTCTGCACCATTGTGGAGGGGGCGGTGCGGCGGGGTTACGTGGCATTGGCTGTGACGCTAGACGTGGTCAACGCTTTCAACAGCATCCCCTGGGACAGGATAGGCCGGGCCCTCGAGTTTCATCGGGTGCCAGCTTACCTGCGGGGTGTGGTCCGGGCCTTCCTCCGGGACCGTAGTATCGTCTCCACCGGGCGGGGCGGAAGGATGATGGGGAGAGCGGTGTGCCGTGGTATCCCGCGGGGTTCGGTACTGGGCCCGTTGCTATGGGACATCGCGTACGACACGGTACTTGGGGCACCGATGCCCCCGGACTCGGCGCTGACGTGCTACGCCGACGACACGTTGGTGCTGGTATGGGGATCAAAGGGTTGGGGCTGAAGGTATCCTCCGAGAAGTCCGAGGCGATATGGTTTTGCCGGAAGAGATCGGGGTCGGGACCAGTATGAGATATTTGGGCCTGACCCTCGACAGCCACTGGACATTCGGCGCTCACTTCGAGCGTCTAATACCTCGAGCGCAAAACTCCTCTACGGGGCCCCAATCTGGATAGGGGACCTGGTGGCCAACAGTCGCGGTCTACGAGCGATGAGGAGGCTGCACAGGGCGGTGGCCATCAGAATAGCTAGGGGCTTTCGCACCATTTCGGCGGCGGTGCTCGCCGAGCTTCCCCCGTTCGAACTGCAGGTCCTGAGGTGTCGCGAGATTTATCTCCCCACTCGGGGTCTGCTGGGCGGAGTCGGCGCGGTGGACGCGGACGCGGAGGCGCGGGCTCGGCGAGAGCTGCTCGATGGCGCGCCGACCTCGACACAAGAACGGGCGCGCCGGGGCTAAGGGTCCTCGGGGCCGTCCTTCCAAACTGGGACGTTTGGTTGGACGGAAGCGCACCTCTCCTGACCTACAGGATGACGCAGGTGCTCACGGGACACGGGTGCTTCGGGGAGTATCTGCGCCGAATCGGGAAAGAGGCGACCGCGCGTTGCCACCACTGCGACGCAAGTGTGAATTCGGCGCAGCACATGCTGGAACATTGCCCGGCGTGGGCAGCGCCGCGACACTCCCTCACCGGGGAAATAGGATGCGACCTCTCGCCGCTGGCGATTTTTGAAGCGTTGTTGACGAGCGAGAGGGGCAGGAAAGCCGTAGCCTCCTTCTGCGAACTAGTTCTGCTGCGGAAGGAGGCGGCGGAGCAGGTGAGGGAACGGGTTTCCCATCCCGAGAGGATCGGCCGACGAGGGCGCGGCGGTGCTCGTGGACGCGCCTACACGAGGCGCACGAGGGCCGTCGCGACCTCCGAAGGGGACTGAAATTAAGTGCTGGACCTCCAGCACCCTGGAGCCACCAAGCAATCCGGTTGGGGATCCGGACGGCCCCTGGGAGAGGACGCGACGCGACATAGCAGCGCGCCGCGCCATTTACGGACAGAATGTAGTGCGCGGGGTGGGGGAGGCGGCGTGTCTCCTCAGCGGTTCCCGGGCGCCCCTCGATCGCAAGAGGGACGGTCAACGTGGAGGTTTTAGTCGGTTGGAGTCCGACACTACCACGCCGCTCTTCCCCTTAGTAGCGGCGGGTGTCCGTGCGGATTTCCTCTACGAAAAAAAAAAAAAAAAAAAAAGGGTATAAAGTGGCATGAAAAGAAGCAGCACGAACAATACCTAAAAATAGAGAACAGGAACAAGCTGTGCACCGATATCGTTTATACGTACAATATTTCGTGGTAAGTACGTCACGAGTACGAGCTCGAGCATGCGCACCCGCTCGTTACGTAACAGTTGCAGTCCGATAATAAATGTGAAATACAGGCGAGCAGAGTGACGAGCCGTTTATTGCAGGGCCCGCAAAACGCCAGCCGAACTTTGAGACTGTACAACGAAGCGCTTCACACGAGAAACACCGAGACGACTGAAAATAACGTATAGGCAAACCATAACATGTAATATGATCGATATAGTATAACAGTGTCGATAAGGTAAACACGAATTCGTTACTTATTTACACACCAATTACCAAGCGAGCGAAGATCAAATTTCGGAATAGCAGAATTTTAAGACCACAGAAAGAACGTAATTTGATCTTCGCCTAACCAAATGTACGACACGGGACATTCCAACTGACGCGCCAAGTAACGTCCAAAATGCAATAAAACGAACTTCTTATGTTTCCTTGTGATCTTCGAATTCTATTCTCCTTGAATAGATCGTTGGATATTAAAAAACCATCGATGCTCGAGAAAATAACGAGCCGCGTTCGTTTTGTCGAATTTATTAATTACCAATTACGAGAAGTTGAAATTATTATGTTTAACGCATTTATACAACGGCCTTCTCATTTATTTTTCAAGTATCTAAATCGAGCATTTTTATCATTAAGTTATATTCAAAATCAAACACCCCTATTATCCCACAAGAAATAGAGGGATCGCCCTGCTTGTGGTGTCGATTCGTTTAATCGTAAACCGCGTCTCCCCGCGATTGGATTTACAGTGTCCATGGGCACCGGATAAGCGGACTGGTTAATGACAATTTTCGTTAGGAAAGTGAGGGCAACGGTTATCGTTGCCAATTGGCTAGGAGAAAAGATTAATGGGTAGGCAAGGATGCTACCTGCCCCCGAAAGAAGGTAGCTAGTGAAAGGCATCGTACATGAGAGAAACCAAATTTCCCGTACTTTCCCGGAGATTTTGTGTTATTGTTATTGTTATTGTTATTGTTATTGTTATTGTTATTGTTATTGTTATTGTTATTGTTATTGTTATTGTTATTGTTATTGTTATTGTTATTGTTATTGTTATTGTTATTGTTATTGTTATTGTTATTGTTATTGTTATTGTTATTGTTATTGTTATTGTTATTGTTATTGTTATTGTTATTGTTATTGTTATTGTTATTGTTATTGTTATTGTTATTTATACTTTACAATTTGTCCATCTGGACATTTGGATAAATAACATGTGGATGGCTACCCCTAGTGAGATCAGTGAGATGTTTTCATTCTAGCCTTCTTTTTATGACAGTTTTTATGAGATGTATTTTTCTGCGTACCTGCCGATTTCTTTTTTGACGTATCTTTAAGTCATTACGTATATCCTCGTTTCTGACATAGCATGGGGCATTGACTATTGTTCTTAGTATCTTCGATTGTAACGACTGTAGTTTGTTTATGTGCCTCATTGCTGCTGTCCCCCATAATAGTATTCCGTACGTCCAAAGTCGTTTTATGATCGTTTTGTATATTTTTAGTTTATTTCCTATACTAAGTTTAGAGTTTCGACTAGTTAGCCAGTACATCTGTCTTCTTTTTATTCGTATTTTGTCTATAATTGATTTAGTATGTTGCTTCCATGTAAGTTGTGTGTCTAAGTGGAGTACTCGGTATTTAACTTGCCTTGTTTGTGTCATGTGTGTATCGTTCAATTGGATATTTGGTAGTTTCCGTTTTCTTAGTGTAAATGTAATATGGTTACATTTACTAGGGTTTACTTTTATTTCTTTATCTTGTAGCCATTTTTCTATTTTTGTGATATGCCCTTGTAGTAATGTGACAGTTGTTTCTGGAATAGTGTGAAAGTCAGTATTTTGCTGTTGGTAATTGTTGCTATATTGGCCGTATATAGTGTGTATAATATTGGTCCTAAGACGCTTCCTAACAGTACTCCTGTCTTTAATTTCAGAATATACATCCTTTATTTTTACTACAATGGTTCACTTTGTCAAATGCTTTCTCGATGCCCATGAAGAGGGCTGTACAATATTGTTTCTTTTCTATTGCTAGTAAAATTTCATGGACGAACCTGTGCTTTTGCTCAATCGTGGAGTGCTTGTTTCTGGATCGAAATTGGTAATTTGATATTAAGTTTTCTTTTTCTATTGTTGGTTTTAGGCTGTCGTATATTATTTTCTCTAGTATTCTGGAAAACACAGGAAGTAGTGGCATTGGCCTGTAAGATGCTGCTGTATAATATATGGATCTACAGGATTGTATCGGAGTACCTGACAAGTGAGAACAAAAGCAATCAGAAGTTAATTGCTAGGACTAGATGTAGGAATTTAAGAAACTTTAACAGATATTGGCTAAAAAATTGATAGCAGTGGTACGTATTATCTGAGAATGGTAAATTATAAGTAGAAAGAGGAAAGAGAAATGTAATATAGAAAACATATTATGTTGCAGGAATGACGAGAAAATAGTTGACTAAATAGTTGACTGGACATTCCATGACCTTGAGACTGTAATTAATAAATACATACATATATATATATACATATATAAAAGATTCACGTCTGAGATGGCACATTGTGCATTTTTATATTATTATAACAATGATAAGCGTTCTGCAACACTATATTTCGTTATTATTGAACACAACATGCATAGTCTATCGAAACGTTAATATTACTTGACGTAAATTAAATTTTGTAAAACGTGAACACGAATAACTTTAAGTGAATCGTTTATTGAATTATTACGTTTTAAGTTCTAGAATATAGAATTATATATTGTATCAATTTATTATTCATAGTATTATAGCATTGTTTTATAGTTACTGTATTGTTAATGTTGATTCACAATTTCTACTATTCAAGATCGTAACGCCCTTTCCAATTTTGATGTTAAATATGTAATATCTTGTAAATCTCAACATTTTGAACAACTTTTTCCTAAGCATATAACCGGCGGTCGGTCTTAGTTTACGATTTATATGAAAAACTATCCCGCGACTTAGTTTTTAAGCTGAGTTGAAATGATTAAACAGGCAAATGCTGACCTTGCGAGATGACGTGGTAAGGCTACTTGCTAATTGCTGTAATAGGACGTGTCTTGTTTTGCTCTGGATATTCTACTGTTACCAACCTAGTTTTCTCAGACTGTTTTGCATTCTTGTGAATAAGTATCCTGTTGAACTCCATTACACCTATAAAGATTGCTGTATAAGCGCTGTACAGATTGTGGATTAGTGATAGTGACAAACCTGTGACTTGTGTATCTTCTGGAATTCGTTTCTATCCAGGCTCTTTATGCTTGATAAGATCTGGTCATTCTTAGTCCACTGACACACTCATAAACTGCTCTCATTCAACCTCACATTCTCAGATTGCACGGATCGGATGACAATTCTTTATCATCATTATTCGATCGTCTACAGGCCTCTCCTTATGCTGCTTTATCCGAGATTAATACTAAATTCTTTGATCTCTTCACCATACGAAATCAAAGAAGTCAAAGACTCAGTGGACGCAATGATATTTCCATTGTGTTTACTGAACTGTCGGAGAGAGTTCTGATACTGTAATTTAAACCGTTGTCAGCTTCGTCCTTCATGGAGACATGTAAATACAAAAAAATGTATATGAAAATTCAGAAGAGAAAAAGGTTCAACAAGTTCAACCTTCTTCTATTTAACATTAACGAACCTGTTTTGCCTATGCCTGATGCGAATCTGTAGATGGTGGAAGTTTTCAAAGTGGGATTGGTCCTTCTTTCATGGCCTCACATGGCTAATTCTGTTAATATTACCAAATATATATGCATAAGTATCTATGTAAATAAATTCATATATATATATATTTGTTTATTTATTTATTGTTGTATATTTGTTATAATTATTTATTATTATTGTTTTTATCATTCTATATGTACGTATGGTAGTAATGGAATTAATATGAAAGAAAAACATTTAAAATGTCCTCTATTTATATTAATAACAACCATAGCTACTTGTTTGTAGGTTTGTAGTCCATCTAGCTGAAAGTAAACTACCATGATTAAATTAAATGAGAAAGATAACAATATAAGAAATTAGGGAAAGATTGCCAAATTTTCTTCTATGACAAAATTATAAACAAATATATTTTTATAAAAAGAATCTGCCTGATTTTGTAAAACTACATATTTATATACCCAAACATTATTACGATTTGGGATAAAAATAAAATCACTATAATGCAACATGAAAACACGTGTAACAATTACTGAAATCTTCTTTCTCGATATATGCCTCACTTCAATTATTAAACTTTTTGATTTTTCTGTAAACAGCGAGATGCAACACAAGTTATAAACATGTGATCGATAAACTTACTTTGTTAAAATACATATATGTATCTGTAAAAGAAACTTTTAAAAATATTTTATGATTTTGAAATTATTTAGTTTACTAGTAAAAACCGCTGTAGCTTTGTTCACTCGTCTATTTCTTTATTTGTATGTCTTACCTCTTAAGCCGAGAAATATTTGCGCGATACATATCGTGACTCCATCTAGCACGCAATTGCCTCTCTATCGGTACACATGTATTTACGCATGACTGGCGTTTATCAAATAGCCGCCGTTTGTGAGTAAAAGACGCTAAAATCAGTATCAAGTTCCTAAGTTGGTATGATATTCGCGTTGGGCTACGAAGGTCCATAAGGTAATTTGTCTATTCTCATATTTCGTCTCATATTTCGTAATAATATAGTAGTATTGTTCAAGATCATTCAAAATTCAAAATTCTAACAAATAGATCAAGGTGATATGGTAACAACCGATTTGTAAAACACAACTTCCGACATTAACCTTTTAGGCATTATGCGTCATTTTATATTACGACGCGCTACTATAATAGCTTACTCTACTAACTTATACGCTCACCGTTTGAACTAAATGATCATTTTTATTTGTCTTGCTTCACACTTCCTTTGCTCTCACAACGTTCCATAACAGTGTTAACAATATACAGACAGAATATGTAATCTCCGTTTTTGATACGCCAGTGTCAGGTATCAATTGTTGATTTTCGTTAATATAAATATACCATTACTAGATGTTCCTTTTAACATGCCGATCCGTATCCTTATCATTTTTTAGAATCTTCAACCTCAAAATGTGTCTTCAAAATAGGAAACGAAGAGCAATTTGAAAAACTATCGCGCTGTGAGTGTGAAAATGTGACGTGGGTCTATGTATTCATGATGAGTAAGGTGCGTTGCAATCAAAATAAATTTTATCGAAAATGATGCTTGAGGTCAATTTTACACGAACTTTCTTTACAAATCTACACTGATCCAGAGGTGTAAAGTCATCATACAGTGGTTTTTGTACTTACTTCTTACAAGCCTGGTAAATATTTAATTTGGAAATTGTAATTTTGTTAAATTCTTTTGTTTGAAATAGTAATACATATTTAATATTGCTTCATAATTAATATTCTTTGCTTAGTCACTAAGTAAGCTTAGTGGTTTAGATCATATTCTTTATCATAGACGAATATATCCCATTCTTAGTACATGTTCTTTACTTTCAATGCTTTCACCGAAGGATGGCACTAAATACAAAATCCTAACTTATCGATTGCAGTGTTCTATGGTCGTCACTTTATGAACCTCAACTCCCGACATTAGGGGTCTTACCTGCTCCAGAAAGTAGATTTCCTCCCTAACTTACCAATGGTACAAAATTTTACAAGTAGATAGTTGTTCCCAGACTAGTGCTGCACCATGCGGCTAAGTGGTGAGCTTAACTAACATTAGTAAGAACCTACAAAATTCAGGATCAGCTCTGTGATAATAACAATATAATACAATATTATAAGATAAGATAAAATAGGATAAGAACAATATAATATTAATGATAAGTTTCTTCCCAACTGTAATTCTAATCTAATCTTTCGCTTTTATACATCATCCGAATTTTGTATTGAACATAATTTTATAACTTATAATTTTAAATAATTATGCATAATATTTGCTATATTTCATAAAATGTTTAAAAAAATATTGTAAAGGGAAGTGATTTATAAATTAGTTAAATTTCTTCATTTTTTATTTTTATTATTATGCAAAGTTCTCGTTAAGCTTTGTGTGATGGAATAGGTTCTTTTCTAATAATCTGACATTGATCGATAAAAATAGCGGTTTATTGTGTACTATCATTTTGAACAGCATTCATCAGTACAGTTAAAATGTTATTCATTATTGTACGTACACTGAATAGTATATAAATATCGATTTATACCAATAATTTTAAAAGACTAATTTATATGAATCAATCTTTATAAACATTTAATGTCATTAACATAAGATTTGGCACATTGAACATTTACCTAATATGATTTTTCTAAACAAATAGTGAGACCTTTCATGCTTGTGTAAGTATAATTATCTATTTTGCTTCATATTTCATACTTTATAATAATGTGTTACTAATAATTGTAATATATTTGATTTCCCAAATCTAGATTTTAATAATATAAACAAAATAGAAAGAATAATTATTGCATTATATAACACAAAAGTTTTGAGCTAATATATCACATATCAAAATCCATATATAAATTATTTTCTCTCTATCCATTCTCTTTTTCTTCTACGCACGCGCGCGCACGCACGCAAAACACACACACACACACACATTGTTTTCATTGAGATGATCGAGTCACATATTCTTGATTAATAATTTCAATATTTCATGACAATTAATGTTATTAAGAATATAAAAATATGTTAATATAATATTGTTATAATTTCATAGTATAGTTGTACTAACAAGTAATACCTGTTATTACTTACAAGAACCTTGGTTATGAAAATTATTTAATTCAAGAAAACTTAACATTTTTACAAAAACTTGCAAAGAACTTCTTTAAAATAAAATACTAAATAATAAGTAACAAAATTTACCAGTCTCTTATCTCATAAGTAGTTTGTTACATTGTTATATGACACTTACATAAGCGTAAAATGGCCTCCTATTCTAGATACGATTGTATATCACATGTAGGATCACAACACTGTTACGATTTGCATTTGCAGATAGATTGATTATATATCAGTTACAAAGAGTTTTTGTTAAACATCCAATAATAGGGCACTTTAAACTTGAATTGTTATTACTATTAATTATCAATTGGTGCAATAGATGTAGAATAAAATCTTCTTATTTATGAGTGATTTGTCTACTAATACAATATCTTTTTATATACAGATATCAGGTATTTCTTTTAGGAAACAGTAGCTCTTTTCTAAAGATTCATTATTCCATTAAATTGTAAAATATTTTGCTTCCGATTAAAATAAAAGGAACTGAAACCATTATCAAAATAATGTATTTAAAAACTAATCTAATCTGAAAAATAGAAACATTTTTCAATCAGATATATTCTTTAGAAGAATATTTCCTGTGTAAAATTTCTCTTTAGAAATGTAGTATATATACTTTTATATATAAGTTATTAGAACACACATTCATGTTTGAAACAACATACTGATCTATTGCTATATTCATTTAAGGAATATTTTAACTGTCTTTTATCTCTTTTTGCTTTTTCTATCAATTACATTTAAATTTATATTATATTTTTGTGATTATTTGTTCTTTTCTTCTTCATTATAATATTATGAACAAATAAGATTTCCTTATTTGAATTTTGAATAATTGTAAAACTGTAAATATATTTCTATAAGATTTAGAATATAAACTCAAATAAAATATAATGTTTTAAAAATATTCATTTTGGCATTTCAATTCTATAACTCGCAATTTAATAATATATTGCTTTATATATAAGGATTATTACCTCTTTTCACATGTATGTTATAATTAGGATAACTGCCTAGATATTGATGTCGTGGGCTTACTGATGGTTGTTTTGTAATACTCGCCATTGCCCAACCCATGATTAGTTCTAAACCTCTGCACAGAGTTTGATATATAAACCAGGGCCATGGTCTGGGATATTGTGTGACAATTAGTTGTGTACCATGTTTTGTAGTCTCGGCTAAGAGACCTATATTAAACAAAAAATTTGTTGTCTTTTACAAAAATTTTCCTTTTCTCAAAAATCAAATTTGTTATTTAGCATTTAATACATTTATGCTAGTAATCTTGTATTTCATATTAAATTACCGTATGGCCCAAAAATACGTGCTACGTCTGTAATGCATAAAATGATTCCTAAAACCGCAGTTGCATATGTTACATTTAATACTTTTCGAATTTGCGATCTCCTAACTGCCGCTGTATTTTCTTCCAACATATGCAAAGGCGTATCGGATTTAGTCCTATTGACATACGCAATATGATTTAGTATTGAATGAAGCGTAAAATCGCTATTCTGAAAAAAAGTATTCAACCTTGTAAAATGATATAACAAAAGTTAATTTTTGAGACAAAGATTAAAGTGAAATAAAAATACCCCAACTTTTCCGTCGACTTTAGTATTTTCAGGAAGCAAATTAGTTTCGACCGTTATATCTTCAACATCTTCTTTCTCTTTTTCATTTTTCCAAGATAAATTTTTCTTTCGTAATTTTTCATCATCATCTTTACCTTTACTTTTCTCTGTCATTAGAGCTGCTTTTTCACTACAATCAGGTTGATCCGAATCAGATTCGGATTTTTCTTGTATCTCTATTTTTTCAGGAACTATGCTACGACTGTGAGTTGGACTTCTACTCAAGCTTCTAATACTAATATCACTACTTCGGCGATTCAAATCCAGTGGTTTGACTTGAACAAGTTCCGAATTACGTCGAAAGGAAATATCTGAATTTCTACGTATCTCAGTTCTGGGAGTAAAACCACTAACATCAGAATTACGTCTTGAACCTAAAATATAATTGAAATATAATTGAAATAAAAGTTTATTTATAGAATTGATAACCAATGTGTATATGTGTGTTATTGTTAGGTTTTATCTACCTGTAGGACTTAGGTCCACAACTTTTGGCAATTTATGAAGATCGGTTGGAGGTAACATTCGCCTAGGTGTTCTATTCCCAAAATCGCTATTCCTTTTTAATTTAGCAGCAAATTGAGAACTTCTATTCTTTTCATGTGAAAAATCAGAACATCGTCTTAAATCTCTAATATTTCCTAAAGGTGTCACATTTTCAGAATATCTTCGAGACATCTTGTCCGGAGACCGCCTTCTATCAATCTCAGGTGAATGTTTAGGACTAAAGTCAGAATTGCGTCGACATTCCGATGTGAAACCATCCTCTTCATTTATAAATCTAACACTACACTCTGAATTTCTACGAGAGGATCTTGATGCATCACTGTTTCGTCTACTAGCTACTGAACTTCTACGGCTTGGACTAGATACTGTTATTATAGGTAAATTTGTTGCTGATGGCGTAGGTGTTGGGGGTCTAACATATACTTCTGGTACAGTCGACTTGGTAATTGTTTTGTCATCTTGGGATGACATTCTTTTACAAGGGGATTTGTCACATTCTTTTTGAACCTGTTCCTCTTTTTCTGATATTTTCATAGGTTGATCTATAATATTAAAATAAAAGAAGTTTAAAAATATATTGCTTCTATACTTATACTTTTTCATCTTTCTTTTACCTTTAGGATTTTTGTCCAAATCATTTGTAAAGGTTGCAGGTTCTGTTATTTCAGCATCTTTAATTTTGGGATTGAGCAAAGTAGGTACTAAGGCAGTGGCAACAGATGATGCCAAGTTATTATAAGGAGCTAACATTGCCAATTGCATAATACCTAAAACATCACTTAATATGAAATATTTAAATAGTTGTTTAATACCTATATTATCAATATTAGGTACTGAAAAAAGTTCGTGCGAATTCTTAGAGCAAAATACAAATATTCTGAGTCTTTTGTAACATAATTTTATTTAACAATATAATCACTATTTATCATTTTTGTGCATTTCTTCGTTGTAAAAGCTTCGATTTTTATTTGCAAAAAATGAACTAATTACTGATTTGACCACAGGATCATCTTTAAAATTACTGTTTGCAAATTTAACATTAATCAAAGTAGGTGATAGAGGAGATAGATCTGGCTTGTAAGAAGGATGCGGTAGAAACTTCTATCTATTCCTTATTTTTTAGTGAGTTGAAAGAAGAACGAGGTCATGCGTTATCGTGTACATCTTTCTTGTTTCCGAATGTCGGATGAACTTTTTTGAATTGTATACCAACTACATAGATCAAAACTTTTCGCTGATACTAACTTTATGCATTATATTATACAAATTATTGACCAAAATTTGATATCAATTCATTGGTAACCGAAAAAACTACACGAACCTTCTCGAGTATCTAATAATAACATTACATCTTATAATATAATATAATATCTATTATAATATATATATTACAATAGATATATTACCCATATTATTAGTACTTATTAGTTAATTATATAAAGTCTTATTTTTTACCATAATTTTAAATAAACTGAAGTTAGCTTATAGAAACAAACCTTTTTGATGTGTATTAGAATTGTCTCTCATTAACATACTACTTGGCACAGATTGCAGTAAATGAATTATCTTATATCCTGCATGTAGAAATGTTAAGTATAATAAAATACTCCAGATAAGGAACACTGTTTGGACCACATACTTTACTATATAACAATTATGGGAGGTAAGAGCAACGTCACTAGCAATTACAAAAAAAAAGTGTCCTGTTATGATTAAACTGAGGCAAGATTCTTTTTGAATCTTCTCTGGTCCAAATTTAAGCTGGAAATATATTTTACTATATATTAAATCAGTTTTGTTTAACGTTCATTTTTTTCTAGAACACTAAAATTACCTGAGTTAATTGCAGAAAAGCTAGTTGTATGAGACTAAAGGCAGATGTTACACATGGAAATCCAACATCCCAAATAATGGAACCAATAATTTTGGGCATAATATTTTTAAAATTATATGGATCTATGAAGAGGCATGCTGCTCTTGATACTCCAAGTATACATAAAAACATATTAATTGTAGACATAAAAGGCCGGCTTGATATAAGAGACCTAAAAAAAAAATACAATATTTTTCCATACTTTTGTAGTTCTATATATCTGGAATAAGATATAATTTCATACCTTAAGTGTAGAATAGATAAAAATGTGTAAAATGCAAGTACAAAGAAGAGGCAGGCAAAACCATATGTATGTAAAAGAAAAATCCATTTTAGCTCTTGATGTATTGATGTGATTGATGGAGTAATGATTAGTAATTTGTCTAAAATTGAAGGTGTTGACAAGTTTGAGACACAATTTTGCCCAGGTATTGGTGTTGATAATGATATATTTATACCTATAGGTAAAGTAGAAATGATTAAATAATTATAAGATATAAGTTGAGGGGTAAAAGATAATTATAAAATTGATCCTTTTTTTTCTTATTATGTCCCAATGTTTAATTACATCTGTTATGGAGAATTACTTTCACATATATGTATTTTTTATTATAATGTGAAACAATTAATAACAGTAATAAAAAAACAAAGGGAAAAAATACCAAAATATAAAAAACAACTGACCACGGGTCCAATTAGTCAGCTTATCCATAATCTTTGGATTGAAATTCACAGCACATCACTAACTTTTTTCTGATACTTAAATCCTGTTAACACACAATCGAATTTTTTTTTATTCGAACGAGCAACTTATCGCAACAACGGATTTTGAAATGTGACTGCAGCAACAGGCTTTGCTTATAGTGTAGTCCGATTAGCACCCCTTCTCCAATTCGCGGATACCTACAGTCCCATCCGTTTCTCTCACCCTCTTGCTAGAAATATTGATTTTGCACAAAGGATGATTGGAGGGAGAATTCAGACTATCCTGAGCTTTACGCTTGTCCATTGTTCTTTAGAATATAAATAGAACATTACTAAATTTATCAAATTAATTCCGTTTTATTATTTATTATTATCTCTTGTTGCAATCATGCATATAGCATAAAAACTTTGCATTTTTCGATTATAAATTGTCCTAAAATGAAAAATCGTCCTTTTTCTTCTTAAAAACTTCTTTGACTTGAGTTGATCGGAAATTCTATAAAATAAACATTTGATCCTTGCTTTTAGGATATCTTAGAACTTTCACAATTGTTTATTATTAATAATTGTAATTATGATATCAATTTTTGATTTTTATATACATATTCCTATATCACACATATTTAATATAACGATACATCGTTAATGAAAATTTATTTCAATCTAATATTACAAATTATCCATAGTGAGAGTCTATACTATCGTACATAGTGGACAATGATGCAAGATAACTGTATATGTATTTAGATTCAAATGTCCTACACTTGATTAAACGAATCTTTCCGATTATTTCTATTATAAAATGCTTATGAAATACATTAACAAACCCGTGACAAACGGGTACATCGTAAATTTATTATTTTGTATACATATAAATACATACATTGAAATATTATAATATCTGATGCAGACAATTCATTAAGGTTTAGAAGTATTGATTTGAAACAAATTTACCAAAGGTATTAATAACTATTATGAAAGAATTTTAGCTTAAATTTTTCTAGTAGTATAAAAAAACTTAGTAATATAAAGTTAATGATTAAATTAAGAAATAGTATTAAGCATTAAACAATTCTTTATTAGAATATTACATTTACATTGTATTTTCCACAACTGAATTTATTTCTTAGATATTTTATTATACATTATAAGTTTATTTACTTTAATAATAAATTGTTAGAGATAGTAAAATGATAAATAAATTTTCTGTCTGTATACATATGGTAATGGATTATGATGAAAAGTATGTTATGACTTTATGTATGTAACAATACGCTATAGGAGTTAATGAAGTTGACATGCTCTAACTGCAATTAATTGCAAAAGAATAAATAGGGGGCTCAAAACTTCTGAATATTCTAAAGGACTTTGTCCTGATAGCTTTCTGCACAGGAGATATTTAAAAACAAATATTAGGATCAACAATATGAGACTCCATAATCCTCTTAAAACAGCAGCTTTCACCATTCCTTCCATATGCATTCTTATGAAAATAATTGCACAAAAATAAGCATTCAGACCATCAGCAACAAAAAGTGGTGAGAATACTATCCACCATCCTGTATTGCCCAGGAAATAATTTTCGTCCAATCTAAGAGCTAGTAACACTGAGAAAATTGTTAATGAAACTAAATTTATCCACATTTCAAAAATAGTCAGTCCCAACCAATGTTCCAATTCATTTAAAGTAAATATCATTTTAAAGCAATTAAATTTATCTAACACAAATTATTAATTTGATTTTATATTTTCATTTATTATATTATCAATTGTCCTTTGTTACTTATTGTAAATTGTTTTTACTAAAAAATCTTGAGTATTTTTTAGAAAGTTATATTTTATTTTTGATATTTAAGAGTACGTAGTGAAAATTTTCGAAACACTCGAATATGTACTGCTGAGTTTTTTCGATTAATTATTTCATAATCTGCGCTATCATTGACAGGTTCAAAATCATCTGGAATAAATAAAAAATTATTTTAATATAATGTTTAATATTATAAATATAGTTTGTATCTTTTATATGTAATATTTATATACCAATCATAGATATCGTAGAAGTCTTGACTTCTAATTCTATGCTATCATAATGATTCTTCTTTAATTGTAGAGCCAAGCTACATGCTCTTTGTACAGCAGCACCAAGACCATGAATAATTACTTCGGAGGTACCATTATTTAAGTGTTTTTCACATTTTTTTAATTGAGCCTTATATTATGAAAATAAAAAAAAACAATTAAAATTAAAGAAAATGATTGTCTTACAATTATTATTTCACTGATGATTTACATAACTGTATAAGGAACTATACGAACTTGTATTTAATATAAAACTCCAGATGTATAAATTCAATAAATTGAATAAATTCTATAATTGCATATTTATATGTTTTGGTCAGTAAATAACGTAATAAGAAATTTTGTGATAAAATCTGTAGGAATGAGACTTTATTCTCGTACTTATTAACAATTAACAATCAACAGTGTTAAAAGTAAAGGTTATACGTTCATGCTAAAAATTACCTTAAAGTTTGTGTTATTAGTAATATATATATCGTTATTTCTTCGTTTCTTCTTTGTATCAACAGGTTGTCTCTTCTTAATAATATAGTCAGAAGACAATAATTTTTTACGTTTCACTGTAGGATTATTTCTCTTTCTAGGAAAGCTCACTTTTAACTTGGAACATTCGTGTATATCGGCCATTCTGACAAATTCTACACGCGACTTTCTGTTGATCTTTTATTTGTAAAAGAATAATTCGATTAATAAAAATCTTCCTTTGATTGATATAATAATCCTTTGACTATTAAACTGACTATGTAGACATTCAGGGGTAATTTTACTTATTGGATCAGTTATGAGAAAGAATTATAACCTCGAAAAGCAACGGCATCGATTGATGGGCGTTTTTAGTACGATTTAGTGCATCGTACCGGAAGGAAGTGACTGCCTTTAACCTAGCGTGAAATACTAGATTTGTACACTATGAAAGAACCAGAAGTGGACCCGAAAAATATTATAAAAAGCAGAGAACTCCTCTACAGGCTTATGATCAGGTTACGTATTTCTGCTTTTGCACATATATAAATTATTTTTTAGTCATTTGAAGTAGTGAAAGTAATAGTTTTCTTAAATTACGAAAATTACTTTATTAAACTTATTTGCGATTTGCAAGTATTTCAATATAATCCTCTTTAAATAAATTGAAATTTATTATTAATGTATAATAAATATTTTAGCCAATTATTCTATGATGGACACCAGACATTGGCGGTACAGCTGTCAAATATAATTCAAGCAGAGCCTCCATGCCCTCCATCCGATCGTTTACTTCATTTAATGTTGATTGGTCTAGCCCATGAACCTGATCGTTCTAAAAAGGACACGAATAACATATCTTCTTTCACATCAACTTTTGATAATACTTTGGGACCTGGTCTAGATTTAGAATTTGAAACAGAAGCTCAAACTCAAGCACCAGAACCTGCACAATATGAGACTGCCTACGTAACTTCCCACAAAGGAAATTGCAGAGCTGGAGCATTTTCTGCAGATGGTCAGTTGATAGCAACTGGATCAGTCGATGCATCTATTAAAATTTTAGATGTGGATAGAATGTTAGCTAAATCTGCACCGGATGAAATGGCACCTGGTGATCAAACAGGTGGTCATCCAGTTATAAGGACATTGTATGATCATTTAGAAGAAGTGACATGTCTGGAATTTCACCCAAGAGAACCTATTCTTGTATCTGGGAGCAGAGACTTTTCTATTAAGCTGTTTGATTTCAGCAAAGCCAGTGTTAAAAAGGCATTCAGAACTATTACAGATGCAGATCAGATACGATGTTTATCTTTTCATCCTACTGGCGATTTTTTAGTTGTTGGAACTAATCATCCAATAGTCAGGTTATACGATGTTAATACAGCACAGTGCTTTGTTTGTAGCATACCAAGTCATCAACATACTGCTGGAATAACTAGTATTAAGTATTCTCCCGATGCAAAAACTTATGCATCAGCTGGTAAAGATGGAAGTATCAAATTATGGGATGGTGTATCAAACCGATGTATAAATACTTTTGTAAAAGCACACGATGGCTATGAAGTATGTTCAGTGACTTTCACAAGAAATGGGAAGGTTCGTATTAAAAATGTATACTTATTATGTAATAAATTTGTACATTAATACATAATCTTATAATTCTGAATTTCAGTATTTACTGTCATCAGGAAAAGATTCTTTGATAAAATTGTGGGAACTATCTACCAGCAGATGTCTAATAGCATATACAGGTGCTGGAACTACAGGTAAAATACTAAAGCATTAAGTGTGTCCAAAATATATACAAAAAAGTTAAATTAATTCCTTATTTATTGTGTAAAATTATATTCTATATGTATTGTGATTAATTGATGGTTTTTAATAGGCAAACAAGAACATAAAGCTCAAGCAATTTTTAATCACACTGAAGACTATGTAATGTTTCCTGATGAAGCAACAACATCATTATGTGCATGGAATTCTCGAAATGCATCTAGAAAACAATTACTATCATTAGGACATAATGGTCCAGTAAGACTGATTGTCCATTCTCCAACCGCTCCAGCATTCTTAACATGCAGTGATGATTTTAGAGCAAGATTTTGGTTTAGAAGAATGCCTACTCATTAGATTGAAATTTAAAGAACCAATACCCATCTTGAACATAACAAATTTAAGTTTGGTAACATTTACTGTAGCTTTTGATATGGTTAGCAGAATAATAATCGTTAGAACGTTGAGAAAGTATCGGATTGCAAATGATATCCAAAAAATTTTGTACAAATAATCTTAAATGATCAAATGATTACTTGCTATGCCCTGAAGTGAAAAACGTTTATTCATTTAGCGTATGTTATACCTAATTTTATATCAAATGTACTTATTCATTTTATTTTGCTTTTTTGAAGTAAAAAAGGCGACAATTTTCACCGATATCAGTGTTACGAATAGACGAATTCACATAAATGACGCAATAGTTCATGCGTCTATTAAATTATTGATTATAAAAATTGAAAATTCTTTATTGTTCATGTTTACATATAAGTAGTGCATCAAAAAGAAATGTATTACGTTATACGAGCAAATGTATTCCCGTAAAATATTCGGAAGTATGGATATGGAATGCATGCTAGCAGTGCATTTTGTATTTCCTTTCGCTTTTCGATAATAACGCCGGAAATTCAATAACCAAGTATTTTCATCGTGTTAAAAAAAAAAGTTATATAATGGATTCTATCGATAAGATCGAAAAGAATATCAACAGATAAATTAACAGTTACGTATGATGAAGAATAACAAAGTAAAAGTTACATGAATGAATTTAAAATGTTCCATGCGTTATGCGTCGCTACGTGTCAAATTACTCGGTTAATCGCAAGGCGGCGCTCTGAACTCCCGCTCTGCGTTTGACGATGTATCACGTGACCCACGCTAACCGCCATCTTTGCTTATCGTATAAACAGTGCGACCGGGTTCAGCACGAATTCTTGTTGAGAAATTGTGGTTTTTCCAGTGTTTTTGAGTGATTCAGTTGCGAAGAAATGTCGGAGATCAAGGCGGAGAGCAAGAACGATAACAATATCGAGGATGTGTCAAAGGTAAGCAGAGGGAAGCACGAGAAATATCTTCATCAAGCCGAGTTTTCATGCTAAGGCGGCGTGTTGCGCCCCTGAAATACGAAGAGACGCTCGTTCTCTCGAAAATTCGATAGAATAGCTTGTGCTACGATAAAGAAATGTCGTTTGAAAAGTGATTACGTGAGACACGAAACTATACAGCTAAAATGCACGGACGCTTCATACCGCGTAGCTACAGGCTCAGTGATTTTTCAAAGCTGCGCCGTTTGTCCTTCATTAGCAAAGATGGTGGATGTTTTTTATTTGTAACTCTCGTGACGAAGGGAGTCGCTGGTTAATGGCAATAAGCCTGTACAAAAAAAGGCGGGAAATAGATTTTGATTCCAAGACTGTATGTCATACGGTTTTCCACGAAAACTTGCTCTCTTTTAGGAACATTGTTCGAGACTACGACGCTAGAAATACATATCGACTTGGCAAAATGGCGGGAAACTTAAATAAACGTGCTATGTATTCTCATATAGTTCAACGGTTCTCGATAATCTTATCACGGGTGTAATTATCATCACGTTTATACGTTTTTCTGTTAGTTCGACATAATCTTTAAATCGTTTACCATTCAATTTGTTTTCATTAGTTTACATTAAGTTATGATTACAATTACGAGGCGATGCATTTTTATATATTTCATCGAATCTTCTTAAAATGCAGCAATTTTTTATTTTCAGGATCATTCAGCAGAGGAGAAACCAAGTCCAACGAAAAATAAACGAGGAGGCACGAAAAGACTCTCTACACTAGAAAGATTGGCTCAAGAAGGAGAGCGAGTCACAAAGGTGCGTTCTGTTTTTTTTTTTCTTCGTTTATACCTTCCTTTCTTTATTCTTTTCTGTTTATGTACTTTCCTTATTTTCTTAAAATTAGATTACACGATGAGAATTAGGTTTGTTCAAAAATTTGTAAATGTTCCGAAAATTCAAAGAATCAAGATTTCATCCCTTTATTATTTCCCTCCATTTAGTCTGCACGTAAATATTGTTTGCTTACGTGAGGAAAAGGGTGTTAAGAGTGGGGATACAAAGGGCTGGAGTAGGGGCAAGGGGAATTCTCTCAGGTGGGGGAGGGAGACAGAGGATTTCCCGCTAATACACGTCGTAACCGCCAATTATGAACAGTCATTCATATTTTTTAGATTGAATAGCTGATTCTTTGTTGTTACTCTAATTATTGATATATATGTAGTATCATGTCTTTTCACATATCTGTGTTTGATCTCACTTTTACATTATAGTTGTAGTAAAGATATCTACAAATAACATGAATTTTTATATTATTTCGCTAGAGTAAAAATAAATAGGCATAGACTAAATTACAAAAAGAAATCATGTTATTGTTTAACTGTGTGGGTAGTAAAGTATGCTATCCATTTTAGTCGTATTTTAAAATTTTCATTATTGTTGTAAGAAGCAGATTTGTTGTAAGATGCTATTTGGATTATGCTGCATTCAGAGTTATGATTAATAGTGGGTGATCTCCTATTGCAGGATTTAAATGCATCTGTTGGAGAAGTTGAAGGGAGGAGGCGCACACGTAGTTCAGCACGAGGCCTAACCTCATCAACACCTGTGCCATCTCCACCCAAAAAAGAGAAAAGGGATACATCAACAAAAGGCACTGGTCGTGGACGCGGGCGTCCTAAACGGCAAGAGAAAAATAATGACAATAATACAGATGAAGAAGCAGCTAACAATAAAAGCGAAAAGCATTCTGAGGAGGAATCTATGAAAATGGATGTGGATGAACACAAAGAGGAAACAGAAAAATTGGCGGATAACGAGGACAAGAGTGTTGCGAAAACTGAAAGTAAAGAGGCTTCTGAAAAAGCGCTTGACTCTAATTTCAAGGAGGAAAAAGTTACAGAAGAATCGGAAAGCTTCGCAGAAGAAAGCAAGAGTTCTAGTATCAGTGAAGAGAAAAAGGAAGAAGACATAAAGGATAGCTCGGATTCGAGTCAAGATGCAACAGACACAACAACAGAGGCACCACCTTCATCTTCATCAGAGTCTCAAAATCCTTCTAATGCTACTACTACAGAAGAAAATAAGGAATAACCTCCTTTCGTCTGTTTACCAACTTCATGTAAGCACTTTTTTTTACAATTGATTCTTTGACTCGTCATTAGCATTGGTTAGACTTTGGTTGAATAAAGTGGAAAGGAATGAGAATGTATGAGTGTTACAAGAAAAATATATAACTATTTTCATGTATTTACACTCCTGAACTTTTATGGATGTGCAAATAACTGTAATTATTGCTAACGAATATAAAAATGTGCATTAATTATAAGTATACAATTTCATAACTATATGTATTATCGTTGGTCATGACATATGAGACAGGAGATATATTGTCCTTCCATGCATTCTCAGTCTTTTCGATTAGTATAAGAGTACATAATATAAAATTATTTAATAACACGAAGTATGAATGGCATAAAACTTGTATAGATTTTTATAAATTTTAATAATGTCAGTACATGATTAGAAAGCAAATTGAATCATAGAGAGCATTGTCAAAACGTAATTATAGCTTGTTTAAAAGCAAAGAATTTGTTATAAAATATTGCTTTTACTGTAGCAGGTACCAGGGCGGCGCACACATTGGGGTTACAAATCCAGTCCCCTCGTCTATTTTAACAAATTGACACCTTCTTGCCGATCGTTATTCTAATCAGCGTACACGAGTATTATTTTCCTTTTTAATTCACAGACGAAATATTGAGATATGTTTTTGCTATACATTTATTGCCAGGATAAATATATGTTTAATTAATGTATTGAATGGTATTGGGTGTACCATAAAGTAGTTGTTCTCATGTACTTTTACTTCGATAAAGAGTAAAATTACTCGTGCACTGATTAGTTTACGATGCAAAAACAAGGTGTAGAGCGTACGTTGTTCATGTACAATGATAATATTATTGTAAAATATATTTAATATGGACTTATATAGACAAGTTGTTTTCAAATCAGAGCTGAGGCCGGAGTCTTTAAACACCAGTCTTCAATTCAGATCTGATATGGAAGTAGCTAAAATTAATTCGTACATAGTAAATTACTGTAATACCTTATCTTATATAAATAATGACTGAATGAAATGGAATATATGAGAATTATGGTGAAACGATTTCTCTTTTTTCATGGTATGCAGAAATAAAATTTCTGAGAAACGCGTCGTGACGTGATATCAATTCTCCTTCCTCGTACAGTGTTACTAATAACAACCGGTTTTTCGATTTTTCATATTTTCAGTTTCTTTTGTATTTGGCAACTAACACTTTAATAGGATATGCTTTCTTTCTATCGTTCAAATTGAAAAAAAAAGAAAATGAAAAAGAACAAAAATATTGTATGATAAATTTATGCATATGTATTTTTTTATAATACAATTTCGCTGCCCGTCGATGTTCTGTAATGAATGTAAATCTTTTTATTAAGCACCGTTTTCTTTTCATTTAATGGTCCAATATTAAATATGTTGATATTATTGTGTATTTGAACGGTTGTGAATGTACAGATAGATTATATAATTCATTGAACTATATATAATTAAAAGGTCTACAGGTTTTAACGAAATACAGAAATGGAATGATAAATCTAATCGTTAAACGCTCGAACATGTGTGCAATTAAAGAAGCAGTTTGTTTTGATCGCGCTTACATATCTTTTAGATCACGCGAATGTAAAATAACTTTATCCTTCTCCTCTTCCTTGATATTTGTTGAAAAATTTTCGGACAAATTCTAAAATAATTTATTGAGTTTATTTCTAACTCAAGCGTTATTCAGATAATTGATAGAGTTTGTAAACAAAGAAAGAAAAAGAAAAAAGGTAGAAAAGAAAATGGTTTTAGCTAAGTTGCTTGCTTCTAATAATTACTTGTATTGTAAGGGAAAATAGGATTTGCCATTCCATGTATTTTTTCTTTTTCTTGTAAGTAGCACGACGAGACAAAGCGTCGCTTTTCGTGAGAGATTAAAATCAAATGCGATACGCGTGTATATAGTTAAGGTTAAGCTTCGTGTGTGGCAATTGATCTTATCTTCGACGTGGTAGCGTGAAGGATTGGAACGACATGTGTCAGCGTGAACATCTGTTATAGAAAATATAGAAAGTATAGCTGAAACATATTTTTTACTAATTCAGTTAAACACGAATCTTTATGATACATATTACGTTATAAATTAGAACATTTAGTCCTTTTTACGAGAGAGAGAGAGTAAACGGTACATTTATTTTATCTATACATAAGTATGTAAATGATTAGCATTTATGAGAAAAAGTGTCTACGAGGTTCGATATTAGAATTTTTACGATACGTATGTGTATATATACATAAACATATACATACGCATATATATATATATTATATATATTTACTATTTTAGCTGTGTATTATTCTTGTTATAAATTAGAGAATTCTTATCAGCCTGAACCTTATACTTCAGCTCTTATAAAAAATAGCTAAAGGAAGTTCTTTTTTGATTTGAGAAATTCAAAAGAATCATGTTTTTACATGAATAACTCGCGGTGAACGATAATCAGTTGAGAAAAATAGATTATTGAAAACTTAAGTTTAATATTTGTCATTCTCGGTAGTCGACACCAATAGACGTTTTTATATTACTGTACATTTATTGTTCTTTGATCGTATTTGGATAATTCAATTCGAAACGATGTGTGCGAGTATGTGTAAAATTTAACCGTTTGATACAATCTGTACTACAATTTGACGAAAATTTAACAAATTTACAATTCGAAAAGAAAGAAAAATCATCAAAAATATATTTATCGAAATGTGATGTGTCAGATCTCGCAGATATCTAGGAGAAGAGAAATAATTTAAAAAGTCGTTATCGATAAATCTATTTGTGAACAGATATAAAATGAGATATAAAAACGGTATATGCTTCGCTTAATAGACGTGGTATACAAATTACACGAACGATATGTTCGTTTTCATCGTCGAGAAATTTATAGCGTCTCTATAAATTGAATTTAGAGATTTTCATAGATAAATTGTATTTAAGTTGAACAATCGTTTCAGAGCTGGAGCTGTAAATATGAATAGAAATCAGGATGGAAGACAATGATTTTGTACAATCAGTATATTAATTCTGATAAAATTCGATATCTTTTTTAAAAGTATTTTACGAGAGTATAAATATTTCTCACGGATATTAAATATTGCCTATAAAAACGGAGAAAAGATTATCATGACAAATAAACAAATTTTAAGCATAACGTTATCGTATCGTTCGATGTTGAATGCAGTTCTTGCTATCGTAATTATCAACAGTCAACAATGTCGATTTCACTATTTAATCGATTGCGTTTAGTCACTAGATGGCGAGATCGTAGCGCTTTACAAATACCGCGAATTTAAAAGTGAAAGAAAGAAAAATGCGTGCAGAACCAATAATTCGGATTATTCACAGAATTTGTTTAAAAATAATGAACTCTAAAACAGATTGTAATAACGGAAAAGAAAAATCGAATATATTTTAAAAGGAAACAAAGCAAAAAAAAAAAAGGAGGAAAGCGTTATCATGCTTGTTCTCGTTTAATAGTAGAAATTCTATTTATATCCAAACAAGAACTATAAAAACATGATTGTTACCATCAATTTGTTACTACAGAGAAATTTACACGAAGAACAATTTTTTAACTATTGTTATTTTTTTAATTAAGTTACAAAATCATTGAAAAAATTCTAAAAGAAGAGAATGGGTATCGGGTGTTTATGGCAAGTAATCTACGATTCGACGAAACGAAGGAAACCTTTGTTGCTTTGTTAACTCTTTATTCGTTGTGTTTATTCCCAAGTGTAATACGAATTTCGTGTTTAATCGGATTATTCATCGTTCGTACTCTACTTTTTTGATACATACATACATACATGCATGCTTACATATATACATACATACAGTATTGGCACAGCCTTTAAAACAGAATTACTTTTTAAAAATTAGAGTTAAACGACTTGATGAGTAAAATTTTTTTTTTTTCTAAACTGCAGTTGATTGGAAATGCGAAGAAAATAATAGAGGTCACTTTTTACTAACATTTTTATCTGGGCCTGTAATGAAAATTTAAGTAACATATTATGGAGGGTTATGTCAGCTATACGTACACATGCTGAAAATTTTTAATATAGAAATAAGCAATAGGCATCAAAAAATGAACAAAAATATAGATTTATTTCAGATATAGGCCTAAAGTCGTAGAAAACTGCAATTTTCATCAGTTTTAACCGTTTGTAGCTTATAGCATTCGATTTAGCACATATATAATTAACATAAATCTATAAAGTATACTTTTTTAAATTTTCATTACAGACTCAGATAAAGAAGTTGTAAAAAGTGACCTTCACTATTTTTTCAAAATTTTTTTATGCATCATCTAGTAAACTAGTCCTTTTATTTCTAAAAAAGATTCAAGTCGTTTGGTCTAATTTTTAGAAAGTTATTTTGTTTTAAAGAGTGTTTCAATATTTTCATTCGTGAACGTATGTATACATATACAGGCGTTCAAATTAATGCGCCCGCTGTGTTTCTAATGAAAATTCACTTCTTTCTTGTTCGACGTCTACGTTGTCTCTGCGTCAAAATCAATTAACCTTTATTTCGTGTAATATTGTTGATCTGCGCGTTTTTTGATGATCCACAGACCTAGCTATACATATAACAGATATCTACTTAGGTTGGCCTTGACTTCGATGGACGAGCGCATGATTGTTAGGCCTCATTTTCACTGAAGCAATAACGAAAAAATTTCTGCTATCTCTCGTCGCTATATTCCAAGACATTTTCAACAAACAGCAACTTATAGAAACATTCTATCCACACTGAAGCATTATGCGACAACTTTTTCAAGAAACATGGAATAGCAATAAAAGGTTGTTCGAAATTGTTTCAGTGGAAACGAGACATTCCGCTCGCTATTACGAACAATCGTGGACCGGTATTTTAATGCCTTTTCGTTTCTTCTATATTTTCTCTACTTATGAGTCATCTTTGCTTCTTATCTGTATGGTTTGGTCGACTGATCTACCAATTTGAATTCTGTTTCGGCTTTTTGCAAGAAATGTGTTTTTCATTTCGTCCTTTTACTACATTTGCCATCGTTATTCGAAATAAAAAAAGAACCGATAGAAAGACGGGTTGATAAACGAGAAAGATAGTTGCAAAATCGTTCCGATATTCGAATGCTTTCAAATAGTTAAAAAATTATTCTATAGCAGATATGTACTTGTACGAATCTTGGAACAGGCGTACGGAATGGCAACGTTTATACAAAGAATCGAATAGGAGCGTTTGGCACGAGTCGCATCGTGTCGCGTTGACGACAAGATAAAAAGAAACTGTTTACGAACGAACGAGCGGAAAGGGGTGCGGCTCGCTGCATCGGCCATCGCGCTGCTTCTCGATAATTAAATGTCAGATAGCTAGGCGAGACAGCGAGACATGACACGGTGTTTTCATCGGTCGGTCGTGGCACGTTTACATCGGTTATACAGTTTCCTTTTCTGATCATAAAGATATGTCCTTAGAGAGGCTTTTAAAATATTTTACGCTTTTGGTTTAAACTTTTGAACGCACGAATCCTATGAAACGCGAGTGATTATCGACATGGCAATCAACGCGACGGATTTCTTTCGCGAGTTTGACATTTTCTCGTTGAATATTTTGTGCGAAATTGAGAAAATTAAGAGCAAAGAAAGTGATAGAAATTTGAACGCAATAACACGACTTTCGTTAACGATAAGAGCGCGTTAGTTAATGAAAGTTACAACGTTTGATTTAATCGATAACGTCACCGCGAATGAGAAGAATGATGCCATTTTCTGCGGACTTTTCACATAAAGTTGTTAATATTTGACCGAAAGTTGAGTCGTTGTTCATTGGTTGGCAGAAGCACGAGACACAAGCATACCAAGTATGTATATCCGTAATTAGAATCTTTGGCGATTACTATTTCACTGGTGATGGTGTTCGTGTTTATTCGCCGATCGGTACAGACCGGATGCGTTCGTTGTAGGTGAAACTTCGCTTTTCAGTGTTTACAGTTCACAAATAGATACGTATTAGATGCTTACCATCTCCGAGAGAATTTCCTGTTCTGTGTAATTCACGCAATTATCGAGATTACGATAACGAATTGCGGCGAGCTCGCGTAAATTAATTGTCCTTGCAATTAGAGCGGTGACGGCATTGATTTCGAGATGGAATAGGGAAACTGGACGTAGGGGGCCGTGGCGTGGTCGTAACGAAATCGGTAATTAGTTTAACAAACGGATCTTGTTTCTCGACTAGCCACAACTAGTCGACGAAGCGGTCGATTAACTAGGGAAATTATTCACGGACCGATGTGCATCGGTATTCCACAATTTCTATTGGATTTCAAAATATTTATTTCCTCATAACTACATACGTTTACATTTACAGAGTGCTGGTGGTTAGGTGTACTAACGTGATCGCATAGGTGATTACCAAGTGTTAATTACATCGCAGGGGAATGACAGCTACAAAACCGCTGGAAACGCGCTCCCGAACGCACTTCCGAATGCACCGCGCCACCGTTCCTTTCATATTGGATCGATCTTTCATCTTTTGTTCCGATTTTCTCCATAACGAGCAAATACTCGCATTACCGAAATGCACGGTCGGTAATGCCGCATGATTTACCCTCTGTTCGTTGGCGCTAATTGATTCGTTGGTGGTTCTACGCGATTTACTCTTTCTTACGAAGATCGAGAAAATAAAGTAGTTTCGTAAAATGGTTCGAAAAATAAGGCAAAACAAAGAGGCATTCGTGTTTATGCGACGAGAGGCGACATCGCGGATATGTTAAAAGTTACTCGTACGTTTACTTCCAATCTGGTGAAATTGTGCGAAGTAGTGCGGAGCGATGCCGTTTACAGCGTGGCATTCGACTTGTGATATCAACGACGACGCGATACATTGACGCGACTATCTCGACATAATCTCTTTGCGTCCAGTGGCCACTGACGCGATAGACTCATGAAATTTGATCTTTCCAGTTCCGCTGGTTTGGAACGGCGCGCGATATTCGCTACCGCTTCCTACCACGAAAAGCCTCTACTCAAGCGCGTTCGGCTCGCAGGCTTTAAACGCGGCCACCGGAAAGCGGAAAACGTAATTTAAGGTAAATTACGAGAGTGTTCTCTCGCCGTTTCTTTTTCTTCACGTCCGAGGTCGTTTCTCCTGAACTCTCTCCTTGTCCGTGCTTTTTCCCCCTATAATCGAATAAATCTTTGACCCAAGAAAACAGCACAGCAGAAAATCGTCAAAGTTCACGGTGATATTTAGCTTTAAACGTTTGATATTTTTCCAGTGTTTTCAACCGTTCTCGAGCAGCAAATGAAAATCGATTTTGTTTGAAATATGTCTTAGTTTCGTAAATGTAATAGAAGGAGAAGAATATCTCTCGAACCGATGTCGCTGCACTAGAGAATCATTTCGGAGAGAGCGAGAGATACGTTTGGATGAAAAATATAATGGAAATCCTTTGTTTCGGTGGCCCTTTATTTTCATCTTTGTTGGTGGCTTCGTCTGCAAACGTAGCCGAAAATTCGTCGATCTAGACCGGATCTGGTGCAGGCGCTAGAAGTTGCATGCTGCTGCTACTAGAATGCGCGATCTGTAAAAATAAACGGTGTTGCGATACGTTTGTTACATTTCGACGCTTAACACGATTCGTTCGCTGGATACGTTCGAATCGCGCGTGAAATCACTGTGAAAGATTAATATCGATTAACGACGATATAGCAGTGCCTGGATAAAATTCGTTTGATTCTGCGCGGCAATGTGATGTTACCGGCCAGATACCGAAACGAAATGAACACACGATGAAATCTATTTTTAAACATCGAATAATTCAAGTCGACTGAAAATCTCGTATCGACAAGTTATGACGCTATAGTCAGAGGTTACTTGCGGGCAATTTCAGCTTGTTTAAATTCAAGTATTTTCCCTAGCTATTATCGTATCGAAATAATTCGCAAGCCAGCGACAGAAATTTTAGGCGATTTTATTAACATTTTTTTTTTTAACGTTATTCTATTATTTTGGTACTATATATAAATAAAGAAAATAGCAATTTTCTAAAAAGACTCTCAACAGGAATGTTTCAACTATGTGTAAAAGGATAGTGTCGTTGACTAAGATCATTAACGACGCCGAAATAACTTTTCTCAACTATGATCATGAAATAAATGTTCAGATAAGGTCGCTCTACTACATTATCTGCAAGACAAAGTCTATCAGCCACCTGGAGAGACGAGGCGCGTCACAAACCACGAAGGCTACGAAGAGCACGACAAACTTTTTCTAGACTAGAATCAGGAGTTATTTTAATGAATCAGATTGAAATCGTTCTGTCACTCGCACGGCAGACACCAACTAAGAAAACATATTCACTATGAAAAACAGTTTTACAAAGTTAAGAAAATGAGTCAAACAAATCTGTCGTTAGCTGTCGGACTATAACAAACTAAACACAGATCGAAATGAGCGGTTTTCAAAAATTAGGCACCTTTTGGGGAATAGAGAAAAGAAAAATAGAGAGGATAGAAATTTACCTGTTGTTTTGGTTGCTTGTACGACTTCCTGGTGTAGATTTTCAAAACTCTGCAGTTGCACGCGACGGATAGCGCTACAACTAGTCCCTGCCGTATCGATCGGTCAATGGATCATCCATGCAAAGAAAAGAAAGCAGAAATGGGATACACGTGTGATATTTAACGTTACCGATAGAGACTGCGAATCTCAAGAGAATCGGAAAAATTGTAGGTGCTGAATTCGAACTTACTCGATTGGCAGACCGAACGCGAAGACAAATCGATCCTACTAGCAATTAGTGGAGACGTATACTTACGTGCATCGCCCACGCTTTCCAGGAAAACGTTAAAACAGCTAAAAACCAAAAGTGGAATATCGTCCGGGAAAGTCTGCTGAGAATAGAAGGACGACCGTTTCATTCGATATGCCTTTGAATCGTTCGTTTGAATAACTTTATTGTTCGTCTAAGTAGCAAATAGCTGAAAAGATTTTAATTCCGTCGGATCGCTCGATAAAGTTGGCAAGAGTTTCATTCGATGAACGAACGTCCAATTCCAATGGAATGTTAAATACACGTACAATTTTTTAATCTACGTGATAATTGTCTTTTATCGTCAAAACTAATTCAAAAATATTCGAGTTACCCTGCAATATCAAAAACAATTCGTGGAAATCTATTTTTTCAACGACGTATTTGCGTTTCGCTTTCATTCCCTTGCTGCTACTGTCACGCGAAACTTGCAAATAAAAAATGTTGTTACCAGCCAGAGGCGATATTTTGTTCGCTATGAAAATTTTACGACTTTTCTTTCACGGGGTATCTTCTGACACCAAAAAACGCTAACTCCAATTGCAACTACAACTACATATCTCTTTTGCGCATGAGATCAAGTAGAGGCATCCGCTTCGTTTCATATGAATAATTCGCTTTCGTTATGGTACGGACGTTTCCGCATTTACCGAGCGTTTGCCCTGAAGCTCACATACCCCGATTTTCAACCATCCTTTGCTGATATTTCAAAGCATTCTCTCTGAGAAATTACCTTAAGTAAATGCATTTCGAACTGTCTAATAATACACGTTTTCATTTTGTTGAAGCGCGTAAATCTTTGACGGAGGAATACCAACTACCGCACTTGCACAGAAATTATTAACAAACCAACTTTTTTATATATGTGTGACATATGTATACGTATGTATTAAGTCGCTGAAGCTAATTGTAAAGCGATAACTTACCGAATAACGGTAAAACGCGTCGTAATGCGGCGCGAGCAAATTGTAGGTTATAAGTCCATGCAAAAAGAAAGTGGAAGGGCAAAAAGCGTAAGATAAAATGGCGCAACGTAGACAAGAAAAGAATAATCGAGGCGAAGGGAATTGAATATTCGATTAGAAAAAAGTATGTGGAAGAGAGGCAAGGGTCGTCTTCCATCGTTCGATCGTTCTTCCATATGGAAAAGTCTCTATGTAGAAAACATTTGATACTCGGACCGCATACGAAGAAAATGTCATCGAATAACCGTTTAAGACCAAACTCGACTCGACTAGAGCCTCCAGTGGCTATTGATGGAAACTTCCAACGTGACTTTTATCGAGAGAACTTCCACTTGCTGTTTATCGCACGGTTACGCGCTTTTTTACCTTGCAATCGGTCGATCGATTTTGTTTTATTCAAACTATATAAATCTCGATAATCGCGAAATCGGACTTGATCGAACTATAGGAAAGAAGAAACTTGGCAGCCAGAAACCGATAAGAAGATTGCTTTTCAAACAAAACTAATCGTAGGTCAAAGCCGCACGTTCCGTTTTATCGAATTCTAGTAGAAGACTGTAACTAGAACTTTCCAGTTAGATATTCCAGTTAGATAGCAAAGTCGTAGATGTATCTTCCGCAAGTTATAGTATTTATTAGACAATTATTATTTTACCTGTAAAGAATGTCCGGTACAGAATACAGCCCAGAGGAAAGGGACTTTCCACACCCTGGACGCCACTCCGCACCCAGCTATGAGACCCACTATTATACACACTTTTAAAAACAGAACAATTTGCAACGCTCTCCTTCTCTTCATCTTCTCGCGTTGCTTAATTTCCAGTTGCATGCTGCACGTGTATCTGCACAAAAGAAATTCGCCAAAATATTCGGTAATCGTTTTTTATCAAAACAGGAAATATTATTGAGCAGAATTTTATTCGAATAACAGATAATAAATAAATACTAGGATTAAAATTTTATTCGTCACTGATGAACAAATATTCAGTTGAATAAGTATTTGTCCGAATGAGAATTTATTCGAGGAGATTATTCGTATAAGAATTTATCTGAATAAAAATTGAATTGAATAACATACTTAAATAAGAATTTATTCGAATAAAATTATATATTGTAATATAAATATTTATATATTATACGTATTTTATATGTATATTTTCGAGCTTCATTGTCCAATTGTTATAGTATTGGCTATTATAATTAATTTTTCTCAAATGTCATAATAGAATATTGTTCCATAGTTTAGTCATTTGGTAAATTAATAGTAAAAATTGTACTAGTATCTTTATCAAATTAAGTACACATACAATTATTCGTATTATTATTCGAATAATTTTATAATCATTATTCGAATACATATAGAAAACAATTTTGTTACTAATAACAAATAATTATTACCCAGATAAAATATTCGACTAATACAGAATTTGTTTGGATAATTATCTTATCACAAGAAAAATATTTATTCAAGACAATGCGAACGATGCTCAACTCTGGTTCGATCAAAATGGCCGCGAATGAATGTTGTAAATTACGACGAGATATCTCGTTGCTAAGGACGATACATTTACACGTCACACACAGGTCTCTACGTCTCTACGCTCGGAGGGGAGTGCCACATTTTTCGTGTCGATCCGTAGATCGATACGTATTGTACTAGTGCGAAGGATGCGCTGTTGGCCGTTGAAAGATTAATAGTAAATAAACTTGAGAGAAGACTGGATTCGCTCCACTGAATTATACATGGTCGCTAAATGGAAATCAGTCCGAACAAGCACTCGTAACCAGTGAATACACCATACGTTTCTTTCTTACCGTACACTTTTTAACACAATTTTTCCTAAACCGCATATTTATTTCGAAACTACGCGTACTTTTGGTGAAAAACAGTGTACCTGGACACAATCGCAGCTTTGATTAGATAGTAGCCGGCGGAAAGAAGCAGAAGGACCACTGGCAAGCCGTACGCATAAATCGTTGCCTTCGTTCCTAGAAACCTGTAACAGATTATATTGTGTGAGTAACGTCCGAATTATAATATGAAACGCGTCAAAGTATGAACGTTCAAAATATAATATTGTAAGGCATCTGGCATCCAAATTTTAGTATTGCAATCTGTTTATCCGGAACTGTGTCATACTCAGTGGAAAACGTACGAAAATTCAATAGTTACGAGACGGAAAATCGAGTAAAATCACATTTCCATTGCTCTCTTCCAGTTGCCTTTCGGTAGCTGAAAATAGGAAACGATAGAACAATAGCAGAGAAGATACAATGAAAATACGATTGTTCAAACTGGAGAATTTCGTTCTTAAAATTTCGCGACGCTCTGCGACGGAAGAGGGAAATAGGAAAACGAGTTTTGAATATTTAGTTGAAAATCGGAACGAGATCAGACACGAGATAAAACGATATCACATCATTCCTATATCGTGACGTTTTTAATTCGTTTCAAAACTATAGCTATCGTTTTATTCGGGAAATTAAATTTCAGAGTATTCGTGCAGAGCTCGCCGTAGCATGACAAACCGATAATTAACATGATGGAAAGTTTTGTTAAATCTAAAAAAGTTTCTCTTGAACTTGTTAAAATAAAGCATGAATTTTTAAGGTGGTAATAGCCATGAAGGCGTAAAATATGTTTGCCACCGAAACGAGGTGTAAGATAGTCGACGTGAAATTTCAGCGAGCAAGCCATGCCAAATTTTAGTTGGCCTCGATGATCATTTTATTTCGGAAAATGCTATTCACGTGCACGTTCGACCGCCACTTCGGTATCGTTTCTGTGTCGATTTCTCCTCATAAAACGGTGAATCGTAATTCCAGTGTAATAACTTTTACAAGTTTTATTTTACAACTTTTACAAGTATGAGCAATCGTCAGGTCACGTCGCGCCACTCGCCATATTTGAAATCCCGTAACGCAACTTCTTGGAATTACGTGCAAATAGCTTGCGATAAATGTTCGAGGTTTCCGTTTTAGACGAAAGCATGGGTAGGAGATCGACGAAATAAGGTAGGAGAAAAAGAAAGAGAAAATAAAAAATAGGATGGGGAGAAGAAAATATACCAGCAATTGAAAGGTGTAAGATCCGCTATGTTCCAAATGACGGTCGCCTCACGTATCTGTAGGAAAGTAGCGATGGCCAGATCGAGCAATGGTGCACCCCAGGCGAACAGACTGTATTTCAGATAAGATGGTGGATCGTCGCGACGCGGGATCGAAGCGACGGTTGCGTAAAGATGATGACACATCGCAGCCAGCCAACAAACCACCGTCATCCGAAGATACTGCAAGCTCAACTCCAGAGAAATGCATAGCTCCCAGTCCTGCGAACACCGAGATCTTATTTTCTTCTCCATTTTCTTTTATTTTCGTTATTCTTACAATTAATTTCGTGCAAAGAGCGACAAGAATTTTACGATTTATTTGGAAGAGGATCCGATTCGTTTAGCAGTCGGTTCGGGGTGATCACGGGAAATAGATTGCAAAGCTGTTGGTTTATAATCCAGCAGGCAGTGAGCGTTTCCTACGTGACAGTTTAGTAAACTTGATTTACCACTTTTATCCTTAATTTTATATTTGAGAATGCTAAAATGAGTGTTTGTTGCCAACCCTCCGGGACAAAGGCCGACTGGAAACATTTTACGTTGCCAAAAAATTCGTGTCATAGCGGCAAGGCTGATGTTCTGTTTGTTCGTAATTTATTATATAAAAAGCGATAAAATGACAATTTGCCAGCCTCTCATTGGCGCAACAGCTTGGCGGACGTAATAAAATGGTCGATTGCTCCAGCGTGTCGGCCATTGTCCAAGACTCCCACTTACTTGCTAAGCCCGTATATTATTATTATACGTTTTATTATTACACGCATATTATGACTAATATTGTCCCAATAACACACTTGCAAATTGCCACTTTATCACTTTTTATATACCTAATACATCATAAACAAACGAAAAATCAGCTTTGCTGATATGACAAGAAGTTTCTTTCTAAACAAAATGTCAAAATCTCAAGCATCAGAATAATAACAAAGTCGATGAACCATGCTTACTGAAATCAGATGACAAGATGTTTACTACGTCGTGGACTTGAGGTGGTTTCTGTGGGACGTGTAGGGCGCCAAAGAAATACTCGACGTTTTGCATAACAGTAAACTATTAGCACGTTTAATGACTTCGTTACAAGTCTCGACTCGCGATTTGCGCGGGCGACAATTTATTTACAATTCTCGTTTTTGACTCTTTACGTACGACTCTCGATTTCGACTGACCAATCTCGCTTCCCGGTCACAACTCAACTGTTCTGTTGATCCGATTCGTTTCTTTTTTATCTCTCAATATCCCCACTACGTACGCGTTCGTTCCAACTATTCGTGGAAGGACCGTAGGGATATCGATGGCCCATTAGGCCTGTCGACACTTGCGCTTCGTCGTGACCTTGCTTATGTTTGGAAAGTTTTTTGTTGTCGAGTACCACTACAGATTATTAGAGCGCAGATGGAGAATTAGCCGAATATACGCGTATACTTTTCTGCAAAAATCGGGCAAGATAATCTTCAATCAGAAACGTGAGATTCTCGGAACGAGATTCCGTCTCCTCTTTCGGCGTGTCCGTTTTCGGTCTCGGGGATCCTCCTAACGACCAGTTTTCGGGCTTTCCGCTTCCAACGGATTGGCCCGCTTCTGATTCGCAATAAAATTCCAGCGGAATCTTATTTTTTCGTGACCTCCATTATCGACGGTGTGATCAACTGTCTTTCAAGAAACCGAATCGGTTCGACATTCTAGCGATGCGCCATTACATTGTCTACCTCCCTCGCGAAACATTCGTCGAAAGCATCTCGTAAAATTAACTGGGTCACTGGATATTCTCCTGTCGGAGATCGGGACGATATTCTTTAGTAATTTTTATTGGAACGATCGGCACGATGTGACGTAGCTTGGCGCGGTGCGGCCTATCGATTGAAAGCAACCGCGCGGAGAGGATCGATCACGCGGAACCTCCGACATAGTACATAGTAGGTAGAAGCAAACACGAATAGCGAAGGAGACACGACTCACGGTATCGGTGGTTCATCTGTCTCAGATTAAACCAGCTGCTACGTTGCCGAGCTACCGTCGCTCGAATACCATTGGTTACCGTTATATACAACCTGTAATCGAATATATCGGAGATACCGAGATTGTCATTGCTGTTAGCTCTATAACCAATAGGCTAACATGTTTTCGCTTTCCCGCGAAAATTATTAGTAAAGTATAGTAAAAAAGAAGATTCGATGATTTGTGTTGAGATTTTTATATATTTCGGAATAGAAAGAGCAAACTCGTGGATAAATGTGTTATAGAAATTCTTTATTCGGAAATGTTAGAAATTAGGATTTCCAGTGGTTTCTATCCTATGTGATAATGTATTGATAAATGGATTTATTGCAGTGGATTAAACGATGATTATTTAACGTGAACTTAATGCAGTAGTGTGATATCATAACTCTAGATTAACGAGACTATTCACTCTTGACTCTCCGACGGCAAACTGAACATCAACTGCTGCGGTGCGGAAATATATTGATGGACCGTTAGGCCTAGTGAAGTTTTTCGAACATTTCGGTTTATCGGCATTTGCGTTTTATCGTCGACGTTGTCTGTATGTCGGCCATCTTTTCGCGGTACTATAACAGAAACGAAAGAAACCGCTGTAAAGAGAATCGTTGTGCCAAAAACTAAATAACAGATTTTTCCTAGAAGTGAGATCCACTTCAACAATTTGTAAAAGAGCACGAACAGATAAAAGATAGCGCAGACGATGATGGCGAAGGGGAAAGTTGATGGAGTTAGGTAGTTGTCGGGTAGTACGGAAAGTGGAAACTAAATTGGGTATTACGCATAGCGGCTACGTTATCACGGAAGGCTGGCAGTCGGCCGGATATCAAGTGTCAATATCCAAAGGATGTTGGCGCAATATCGAATGAACGGTTCTGAAACACGGCCACCCTATCTCGGACATGCCACGGCATTAATATTCCGAGCAAGTTACGATGCGACCATCTTCTTGTTTTCATCGTTGATAGGAATACTCGTGCTACGCGATACGAACTAGCGCCATTTTCTCCACCAAAATCACGTTCTCGTAATTCAATTCTACATTGTTGAGGTTGACTGATAGAGGAATGAATGAATGAACTTCTAATAGAAAAATATATTGAAATAAGTATAGGTATAAGTGTAAGTATAGGTATAGTGTACGAGGTCAACACCAAATAAACGGTTATCATTATTTATTAATTTAATGTATGGTACTGTTCAGCTTGACTGAGAAAGGAACGAGTGGATGAATTTGTAATAGAAAAATATATTGAAATAAGTATAGATATAAGTATAGGTATAGTATATGCTGATCCAGATCCTCACTCTTTCAGTGTTACAATACAATAGAATATGATATAGAATACGTTCATATATTTATAGTAAAGGATATTACCAAAAAGTTAACCTTGCAGCTCTAGCTGAAGGCTACAAGAAACAGCAATAGAAATTTGCTTATAGCTCTTTTGTTTCTAGACCTTGTAACCCAAAACAAAATTTATATTCAAGGGCACAATAATATGCACTTCTCCTTATTTAGAATTTTATGCATTATATTGTTGAGGTTAACTGATAGAGGAACGAGTGGATAAATTTGTAATAGAAAAACATATTGAAATAAGTATATGTACAAGTACAGGTATAGTATATGAGGTGAAAATCAAATAAATTGTTATCATTATTTATTAATTTAATGTATGGTATTGTTGAGGTTAACTGATAGAGGAACGAGTGGATGAATTTTTAATAGAAAAATATATTGAAATAAGTATAAGTACAGGTATAGTGTATAAGGTCAAAACCAAATAAACGGTTATCATTATTTATTAATTTAATGTATGATATTGTTCAGCATGACTGAGAAAGGAACGAGTGGATGAATTTGTAATATAAAAATATATTGAAATAAATATAAGTACAGGTATAGCGTATGAGGTCAAAACCAAATGAACGGTTATCATTATTTATTAATTTAATGTATGGTATTGTTGAGGTTAACTGATAGAGGAACGAGTGGATGAATTTGTAGTAGAAAAATATATTGAAATAAGTATAGGTATAAGTATAGTGTATGAGGTCAAAGCCAAATAAACGGTTATCATTATTTACTAATTTAATGTATGGTATTGTTGAGGATAACTGATAGAGGAACGAGTGGATGAATTTGTAATATAAAAATATATTGAAATAAGTATAAGTACAGGTATAGTGTATGAGGTCAAAACCAAATAAACGGTTATCATTATTTATTAATTTAATGTATGGTATTGTTGAGGTTGACTGATAGAGGAACGAGTGGATGAATTTGTAGTAGAAAAATATATTGAAATAAGTATAAGTACAGGTATAGTGTATGAAGTTAAAACCAAATAAGCGGTTATCATTATTTATTAATTTAATGTATGGTATTGTTGAGGTTAACTGATAGAGGAACGAGTGGATGAATTTGTAGTAGAAAAATATATTGAAATAAGTATAGGTATAAGTATAGTGTATGAGGTCAAAGCCAAATAAACGGTTATCATTATTTACTAATTTAATGTATGGTATTGTTGAGGATAACTGATAGAGGAACGAGTGGATGAATTTGTAGTAGAAAAATATATTGAAATAAGTATACGTATAAGTATAGTGTATGAGGTCAAAGCCAAATAAACGGTTATCATTATTTACTAATTTAATGTATGGTATTGTTGAGGATAACTGATAGAGGAACGAGTGGATGAATTTGTAATATAAAAATATATTGAAATAAGTATAAGTACAGGTATAGTGTATAAGGTCAAAACCAAATAAACGGTTATCATTATTTATTAATTTAATGTATGATATTGTTCAGCTTGACTGAGAAAGGAACGAGTGGATGAATTTGTAATATAAAAATATATTGAAATAAATATAAGTACAGGTATAGCGTATGAGGTCAAAACCAAATGAACGGTTATCATTATTTATTAATTTAATGTATGGTATTGTTGAGGTTAACTGATTGAGGAACGAGTGGATGAATTTGTAATAGAAAAATATATTGAAATAAGTATAGATATAAGTATAAGTATATTGTATGCTGATCCAGATCCTCACTCTTCCTGTGTTACAATACAATAGAATATGATATAGAATACGTTCATATATTTATAGTAAAGGATATTACCAAAAAGTTAACCTTGCAGCTCTAGCTGAAGGCTACAAGAAACAGCAATAGAAATTTGCTTATAGCTCTTTTGTTTCTAGACCTTGTAACCCAAAACAAAATTTATATTCAAGGGCACAATAATATGCACTTCTCCTTATTTAGAATATCTTTTGTTTCACTAAATTCTATTTTCTTTGTAACAGCGATGTCCAGGTCCATACAAAAGGAAAGGTGTAGAGTTTGTCTTGAATTACTTTAACATAAATTAAATTCACGTTATTATCAACTTGCAAGTTGGTTAAAGAATGTTTCATCGCTGATTTACAAGCAATTTGCGCATTTATTCAAAGTGCAATATCAAAAGGCAAAATGAGCAAATTTCAAATTCGTCGAAGCGGCAAATGCTTACACCATTGGCTTATCTCGACTATTTATTCTGCGATAACGATGATATTTGCAAACTACCAATTGGCAATTGGCGAATAATACAGCGTGCAGATTCTATTCTTATAACTTGAAATATTTTAAGAAACAAGCTGAAGCTTAAGGAAGACTACACGGGAGAAATAGGATCGTGCAAAACGAAGGGTGCTGAAATCAACGATAAAAAACGCCACGAGGTGATGAGAAGGAAAGCTACTCTCCTCGGGCTCGCAAAATTCAACCAGAAAATACGCGACAATTACAGTAATTAGTATTTTGTGTGGAGGAAACATTTCCGTTGCGCTCAGTCTGCCTGCATCGTGCAAATTCACCGCGAAAATCGTTTAAACAGATCCATTAAATTTTTTCGGCCACGTTGCTTTCGCCGTCCGACTATAAATGAAAATTTCACCAACGCGACGAGCTTGTAAACCAACCATGCGACATTTCGAATGCTGACTTTGTAATTACACTAGCCGATAAATCGCATCGTTTCATATTTATATATATATATTGGTGCACCGGCTATCACTGTTCTTTTCTCTAATAGAACGTTTATATATATATATATAATTGATAGATATTAATAAGCAATATATATATATTGATTAACAATATATATATTATATATCAATGTATTTAATTAATCAATATATAAATAACATATATAATTAATCAATGTATATGAATACAAATGAAATATATATATAACTGGTAGATGGTAAGAAGCAATATATATAGATATATTGATTAACAATATATATATATATATTATATATCGATATATTTAATTAATCTATATATATATATATAACGTACATAATTAATCAATATATATATAACATATATAATTAATCAATGTATATGAATACCAATGAATTATATATATATAATTGGTAGGTGATAATAAGCAATATATATATATGTATATTGATTAACAATATATACATTATACATCAATATATTTAATTAATCTATATATATTATATATAATTAATCAATGTATGTGAATACCAATGAATTAACCTCGAGATATATATTTAACGTAAATTACGTTCGTAACAACGAGGATATTCATTTAAAATCGAGAGTAGATATACCGATGCAACTTAATAATTCATCGTAATTAATGCAGTCGAAACATGCAATTTTAGGTCGATTCCGTAATTTTCGTAATATTCATATACGTTACATATAAATAAATTTATAGCTGAAATTTTGATACCGTTCCTGTTTTCTCGAATCCTATATAAATCTGTGCATAAAGGGTTATGCAAAAGAAAACGGTTTTTCAGGTATACCGGGACGAATACATCTTAAAGATGCAACAGTCGAATGGAAGCGTTCAAAGGAGTAGATTCTTTTGAAGCATCGAACGAAAGCGAAGTAGAATAACGTAAAGCCGAGAGAACTCGAACCTCTCGATATGTACGGTCGAGGTCTAAGCTAGGGATTATCCCTCGACTACGAGTATTAAGGAACAAGATCGGAAATTTGAATCGACATCGTGAATTTGAGATTTCAAATGAACGAATTTGAAGCCAAGATGTTCTTGTATCGAGAAAGTTCAAAGATAATGTTCCTTCTCCAATCTTCGATGAAAGATTTCGATACCAAATTACAAGGAAATCGAGAATTGTTAATTTGTAATACGAATCGATTAAAACTATTGAAAAAAAGATTCGATTGTTATATCGAAGCAATTACTAGTAATCGCTCTTGTCGTGGGGAAATATTATTGCCCTGAAGGTAGCTAATTTTCTTTCTCTCTCAATATTTTAGTACCTTTTTTACGTCTCTATCGATAATCTAATCGATAATAGTCTCGAATCGCAAACAATTTCAGACGAGAAGCTGAAATATCGAGCTTGTTAGTCTATCAAATTGTTTAATCGTACTGTAAATTTGATGCGTCGCTATGAGGTAAATATAATCAAGTGTATCAAATGTGCACAAGTTAATTGCTTTGCTGCAGCTCCCATAATGTATAATATTTACTTGTATTAGTGTCTCGATCGATAACCGACGTTCAATCCAATTTTTAGTTGTTGTTACGTAATTACCATTTGAAGAGAGTAATAAAAGTTGTCTATAACGTAGTTTTACGATGCAAATCAATAATATCAGATTTACAAAACACGATCTTAATTTGCAATTGCAATGATTACTAAAGTATAATTATAAGCTATTATCATAGAACCATAAATTATAGGTTAAGATTGAATAAAGTATCCAAATCTATCGATTCTTATAATAAAACTCTCCATTGACACGATATATATTTTTATAAACACTGAATTACTATTTTTGTTTCATTGAAATTTGGAATGCGAATTAGAAAGATATCCCATTAATATCAGTTGCATAGAGAGCTTCTTCTTGTTCTTATCTTTGGCTAAAGGGATCTACTTTTATCGAGTTTTCCATAGTGCTCGATTACGTTTGATTTTGATTTCGTTTTCTTTTCGTGCATTCTCGCCAATATCTCTTGGTTTCGTACCGACTACTTTTTCTTATTATTATTGATTTCTTGTCGTTTCAGTATCGTTCTACCTTCGCAAATAACTTGTTTTTCGATCGAGTTCGTTCTACGTTTGAATATTCGATGATCGTTCTTGTTTATCGATCGTCTGGTAAATCTAAATTAAGCTACAATTAGATAACGTACAGTTGAGAGGACTTTGTTAACGGTACAAGTTCGGTCACGACGTGCTCACAGTTTCGACAAATAACGCAGTTCGTTGTAACCCTATCGACGCTATGGATCGTGACTGGAACTACTAACGGTTTACTCCACTTAACGAGCACTAAATAACATCGTGAGACGATATGTCTTCTTTTATATTACTTTACTAAAACAAATAGTTAAAATTACACTAGATTTGGACAATTTTACGTAATAGTTTGTGCACACGCAATGAGGAAATTGGGTCTCATGAGATAACCTCTTTATACTATGGATCTTCCAAAGAATAGAAGTTGGAATGCATTTAAAAAAGAAATTTTTGATAAATGTCGGAGAATGGGCCACACACATTAATACTGAGAGAAACGGGGATTGTATCGACAAAGCGACATCTAAGGAGTTTGAAAGCTGACAGTAAAAATTTAACTATACGGTTGCGAATATCGCGACACCTATATATTTGATGGATTACGATAAAAATCTGTCGTTCGTTTGCTTCGATGCGCGACAAACTTAGAAAGCAACTACATATTTGTTTCTACTTCTTACTTGAACTTCTTGATTCTATAAAAATTTTCAATATCTTTGCTACACGTCGCAGATGGAAGTTTACCCGTTTCAAAACAAACGTGTTGAAAAGTTGCACGTAATATAAAACGTGTCTAGGAAAGATAAACGCAAGTTGTTCGATCCAACGTTAACCTAAAAGCAGCGTTATCGATATATGTAGGATCTGTCGGTTCAATCTTAAAAATCCGAATTACATACCAATGAAAGCGTCGATTCAATTTGAATGAAAACAGTGCTTCTCTTTTTATTTTCTTTCCTTTCACGTCCATATATCTACGATCTTACGTTTTTCGATATAAGAAAATTCGGATTTCGACTAAACCTGGTGGATAGGAAATTGTTGTCGAAAAAGTCTAACGAACAATATAATTAAATATTAGAAAGCTATTAAAAGACGCATCAAAGCTTCAGATATAAAAAAAAAAGTTATTTGATGGGAGTCAAAATTTGTTAATTCTTTGAGGAGTTTGGTTAACTGCGATTTTTATCACATAATATATTTTGCAAATGGATGTCGTAGCTATGGTTAAAGATAAAATTCCATTTACGCCAAGAGATTCTCAGAAATTATGTAATTAAAATTTCAGCTGGTAGATATTTGGAAAATTGAAAATCTTAGTTCTAACCTTTTAAAACTAAGCAACTGTGTATTTTGCAAACTTCTTATCCAGAACTAAATGGAGAATATAGCTCTATATATTCAGGCAATTTTTAAGCAAATATCGTTGATAAAACAAGGCAAATTTCACCTCAGTTCTACGTAAATAATGCATGCTTCCTGGACAAAGTTTTCTCTGCTGAACTGGGAAAACTTTATAGATTTATATTCCCGTTACCACGACTGCAGTTTTTGAAACTTTCTCGCGCATACGCTTTGTGATTTTTTCTTTCCCTTTGCTCCTTTTAAACCATGGAATCGAAAATGATTCGTATCGAACTACGTGAGTCTAATTTCTAAATCGATCACTCGTATATCGCACGTTTAGCGCGCAATTTCTCTTACAACGACGACTAATCGATTATTAATCCCTGAGTAAGAAATACATTCGTCGTTGATCCTCTTCGTTGGACAGTGCACTTATTGAGATATATGCAATTTTGTGTGGTACACTGGATTAGCCGCGTAGTAGTGTCACACATATATGAGTGTGTGGTAGTACGTGCGTGCGCAGCGTCTCGTAAAACAGAAGAATGCAACTGTTCCGTACGCATGGTGTTAAGAAAGATGGCGAGACAAAAAGAGTGCTGAGACGTGTACAATGTGTATCTATGAATATCTTGTAAATCACATATTAAATAAATCTGAAACTATTTTAATATCATTTCTATATGTAATGTAAGTGTTCCTATACATTTATTTCGGCGATTAAGATCCACAATTCTCAACAGCACTAAAGTTAAATCTCGCTAGATTACAAGTGAAAGATAAAGGCTTTTAAAATCTTTTCGAAAACCGAACAAGTTACAAGGCAGAACATTCATGATTCAACGATGCACGAGTTCGATTTTCGCTACTTTCTTCAACTATGGGAAAACTTTGTAATTGAAAGAACCTCCACCGTAATTCTGAATCTCAAATGTTCTCTCACAGTTCGCTTCAAACAGCGACTTTTGTGGACTTTGAGAAGTATACTGCATTGCAGGTATTGGTATCCTCATCGCGGTTTCATTTTCAATCTTTCTTTGTGAAAACAACAAGAATTCAATAACTTTACACATCCACGTTTCTTCCTTTCGACATTTATTCCAGCTACACGGATTTTTATATAAATCACGAAAATCTTCTTACATATTTCGAACGCATCGACGCGTAATCGATTGTAATTGCGTTTTTATCGCAAAGTATGTATTTTGTGACAATGGCTTATTAGAATTCGGCTGCATCGTTATCGTAACGTAATTGCAAAATGTTGAACCGAAAACGAAATAATAATCCCAAAAGTGATTTAAATCGTTTAGGTAATTTAACCGTATCATTTTGGTATGAAATGATTTACTAACGATGAATAAAAAATAATGTAAAATGTGTGTGTCTAAAAGTTGTTAAGAAGAATGAGCTACGTGAGAAAGAAAGTAGATAAATGCGAAAAGTCACTTACTTAAGTATGGACGTCAATGAACATGGTTAATATCATGGGGATCGCGGCGAAAAATTACTGGGTACTGAAGTTGTGACGTAGATTAACTAACATCCATCGATCGTCATAAATGCCTTATCTTTATGTCGATCTATACATCGATATTCAGGCAGTATATATCCATTGTAGGAGTTCGTAAAACGCAATTTTCTTAATATGCGTTTCAATATATCATATTCCAACTAAGTTTCCATTCGGTTTTATACGGAAATTATATGGGAATTGAGAGCACAAGCGCGAACGTGAAACAAAGGATATGACAGACAATCGACACACTTCACATAGTTAAGAAAATCGTACGTAATTACTTTTTCGATCTCCATCGATTTGCGCTTCCTCTGAAGATCATCGATATCAAATAGAAATCGATAAAACGTAACGCCATCAGTCTGCTATATCTCTTACTACTCGTACTATGGCTGCCACCATATGCAGTGTTTTCCAATAGTTGAATGCATGCACACAGTAAGAAAATTTTCGATGCTCGCGATAATACAATCAAAGAAAAGAGAAATGTTAGAAATCTTAGAAATCATATTAAAAGAATTGATAAATTCGTTTACTCAGTTCGTGATAATTGTTTCTTTCGAATGAAACGTGGTTAATCTCTTTTAACTATGGTTAAGTACTTTCGTTTGCGTTTTATACCGACCGAGTTCGTTATTCGAAGTAAGGATGAAAGAATAATTGAAGTTTTTATCTGCTCTTTTTTAAGGGTTGAGCCCGAAAGGATTATGCTCTTTGCAACATCCATGAAAAAAGTACACGGAAAACCACGCGCGCAATTAAATTTTTATAATCAGTTTTCACCGCGACCTTTATCTTTTCATAAGACAAAAAGTAGTTGATTCGCGTCATCCAGTTAACTTCATTTCGAACGCTGCGCTAGTTTTCATCCACGTCGATTTGTACGTTCGGGTAATTAAACGACATGACCCGAGCGAATTAGCTGGAAATATCTCTATACGGTATCCTAGTTCATTTGCGAGATGATAGTTAATTAGAAACTTTAGATATAACCTTGTACTTTGTCTTACTTGGTTAATCGTCGTTTCAATGCAGGAAAAAGAACGCAAAAATAATAAATGTTGATATAATTTTGGTATTTTTTCATAATCTAGAAAATTTGCAACATTTACGACAATACTTTCTAACAGCTTTGTGTGGAATAGCTGCAATTCGATTTTGATATTCGCTCCTTTTCGGCGAATAATCACGATGTTGCTCGAAAGTTGTCGTTCGGAAATGTGATTCGAAACACAGGTAAATCCGCTTTGCTTGCTTCGGATTAAATTCAACGAATTTCGTTTGCATTAGCTTTCAGTTAGATTCGGCTCAACTTTGACCTGAATCACGATTGGATCTGGGCTCGTTTCCCGTGTCCATATCCGAAAGAATGGACATTTTCCAGAGGCGTGATGTCGAGACGCCGTGGAAAATCTGAAGCGAAAGCTAACCTTTACGGACGGGGCCTCTTGACGAGCGAGCGTCGCTGTGAACGAGAGGTATCTCGGAGCGCGCAGTTGAGAAAATATACACGTTGAACGATTACGTTATTCAGTGTTAAAGTTTGTATTATTTTCTTCAATATTTAGTTCATCATCACTGTCACTATCACTAGAAATATTAAAACTGTCTGAAGCACTGTTGTCGTGTTCTATCTTATTAGATTCAAAATAGTATTCGTCACCACTACTATCACTATCGAACATGTTCTTTCTGGAACTTTTAGGCAGCGTGTATAAGGTATTATAAAAAATATATAAAAAGCTAGCTGATTCGTTTGGTAGTGGCATTGAAAGATTAAAATTCGTTTAAAGATCTATAATTTTCTTTCATCAAAAACATAATACTGTTTAATTTACTATACCCATGCGTAAATACGCGTAAGATTATTGCTCAGAAAAAGAGACGTATGCCAGCCACTTCACAGTAACTGTCCGGAACTGTGAACAGATTCGGACGGTTATTTGCCGACACTCGTCCGCAAAGAGCTGAAGCATCGTCAATGGAGAACATCTAATTCGTGGATAATGTTGAGATCTTTATATATCTCGGAATAGAAAGAGCAAACGAGTGGATGAATGTATTATAGAAATTCTTTATATAGAAATCTTAGAAATTAGAATTTTCAATGGTTTCTATTTTATATGATAATGTATTAATAGCTGGATTTATTGCAGTGAATTAAACGATGATTATTTAACGTGAACTTAATGCAGTAGGTGTGATATCACAACTCTCGATTAACGACTCTTCACTTCGACTCTCCGACGGCTAACTGAACATCAACTGCTGCGGTGCCGAAATATATTGATGGCCGTTAGGCCTGTTAAAGTTTTCCTACCCTTTCGGCTTGTCGGTATTTGCGCTTTATCGTCGACATTGCTGTATGTCAGTGATCTTTCCGCGATACTATAATAGAAACGAAAAAAGCTACTGTAAAGAGAATCGTTGTGCCAAAAACTAAACACTGGAAAAAATATAGAATTTTCCTAGAAGTGAACCCATTTCAACAGATAACACCCACCAGAGGGAGGGAAAGTTGCAAAACATTTGTTAACCTCTCACACTGTTGCATTACTCGTACGACCGTTTTTCATTTGAAGTCAGGTTTGCAAGACGAGGTCATTAAGTTTCTTATAGGTGCGCTAAGTGCTCTTCGACGATTACCACACGTTGTATACACGGCCAATGTAGCTCCTGGTGCACACTCGTAACATCACGCCTTGGAAATGTCATTCCCATTTTCTTTGACGTACAGATCTTCCGTCGCGTGTACGCTATCGATCGAATTTCACACAATGAAACGCCCAAGTGGCTCTCTATTCTAAAATAAGTCTAAACGACGTAAAATGAATCGTTAAGAATTTCCAATTTGTGCTAATTCGAAACTTCTTTCGTTCGGATAAGATTTTGGAAAAGTTTTGTAGCGGCACATAAGTCAACGGAAGATTCGAATAGGAAGAGGCTCATATTATTGTGCCGTGGAATACCAACGTCGTTTTGGTCTGCTAGTTTTGAAGGTAAACGAACTCCGGAAAAAATATTATCGCCGTTATTTGTAATCGTGAGATGAATTGGGTGTAGGACGTGTAGAGTGCCAAAAAAAATATTCGGCCATGTTTAACAGTATATTTATTAACATTTCTCACTTTCGACTCTTTACATACCACTCTCGATTTCGACTGACCTTTCTCGCTTCTCGGTCACCACTCAACTGTTTTCTTGATCCGATTCGTTTCTTTTTGTCGCCTCTCAATATCCCCACTACGCACGCGTTCGTTAGGCGACTGTTGCCGCGTACGCCTTCTTCCAAGTATTTGGCGAAAGGACCGTAGAAATATCGATGGCGCATTAGGCCTGTCGGCACTTACGCTTCGGTGATATACTTGTACCGACGAAACCGTTGGAAGGTTTTGTTGTCGAGTGCTGCTACAATCGTCAACCGGAGTTATATATGAACTCTAACTAACTTTTTACAACAACACCGGCCTATACAAATAGACGAACGTGCCCTCTAGGACGTTCAGTATAGCGAGTCATTTACAGTCGAATAGCAAACGTAGAGATGAACAGTAGCATTGAGCGAGCGACGATTACGACCGGCATAAATTATCTCTGTACTTGTACTTGAAGTGATTTTAATATACACCAACTATTACAGTTTTATCACTTGTTATTTATTAAACAAAAAACACGTATAATAAACCTCAGTTTAAATAAAACAAACACTTGCAAGAATCAATCGAGATCTTTATCAGAAACAAATCGCGCTGTCACGGTGTGAATGAGAATTGTCCTCCTAAAACGTTTGCAGTGAACATGGTGAAAAGTACAGAGATTTTAATCGAAGATAAATATCTATATCTTTGCTCGAGTACTGATTACAATGTGAAACCGTGTCGTTGAATAAGTACGTGCCGTTGAAAAACTCGTCACGTAGAAAATTTATCGTATCGAATGTGCCGAAATAGCTTGTTTCACATTTTCCTTCCATTTAACGAATCCAACACGTTGAATGCTACGCCAGTTTTACAAGGTTTGGAATTGGTGCCACGATGAATTTTTTTATTATGCGATAGATATTATGTCGAAATATTACCTACAAGAGATATGTTACGGGATATAATCGTCATTAATGAATTTATCTCACTGAGGTCACCAGTGACCCCCAGGGCGCTGTAGTGCAATTTCGCTCGATTTACTTATTTTTCGCGATTATTAATTATCTTATATTGTTTCTTCGCGTTGCTAAATAATTGTTCTATGTTGTTACGTCCCGGAGCCTACCATGAACCATAATCCATCCCTCGGTCATACTTATTCGGACCCGCAATAATCCTAAAGAGCCGTTACAAGATTTAGCATTTTTTATTTTACTGTCAAGGCCCTTAATTGCCATCAAACATCTTTCAAGTCGAAATGTTCTTTAGGGTTATTGTTCATTCAGATAAAACACTATAAAAGCGGGTTTTCCCATGTTCGACAGCCACTGTTGGGGAGCGCACATAATAGATGCATATTTCATGTATAAATAAAACTATTTTGATATGTTTTATACTGCATTAATTTCGTCACACCATTGTAGTAACAATGGTAATAATAGCAAATTTATAATTATTGACATTTGTTCAAATTCTATATTTCTACTAATCTTGAAGCGCCGGTCATCGGTGACCTCCACGGCGCCACAGCCAAGTTGAGTGCCGGTCACCGGTGACCTCCACAACCAAGTAGAGTGCCGGTCACCAGTGACCTCCACGGCCAAGTTGAGTGCCGGTCACCGGTGACCTCGACGACCAAGTAGAGTGCCGGTCACCAGTGACATCCACGACCAAGTAGAGTGCGGTCACCGGTGACCTCGATGGCGCCACAGCCAAGTTGAGTGCCGGTCACCGGTGACCTCGACGGCGCCACGGCCGTCGAATGCCGGTCACCGGTGACCTCAACGGCGCTACGGCCAAGTTGAATGCCGGTCACCGGTGACCGCTATGGCATTCAACGCGTTAAAACGTTATGCTCTTAAGAAGTAAAAACAGCACTCCTGAGGTCTGGCGTACAGGCAGTGGTGTAATTACAAAAAGAAAGACGTTGATGGAGCCAGGTGGAAAGAGAAATACGCTCCGAACAGATATACACACTCTTAATGTCCTCCTCGGCAGCACGTCGAGACGATATACGCCACTAACCCCTTTTATATTACACGTACGAGCCCCCTAATGACTTGGGGATGTTTTTTCAGCCATGAGGGAGAAAGCTTGTTAAAGAATGTGCGAATGAGCGAGAGTGAGAGAGGGAGAGAGAGAGAGAGAGAGAGAAAGAAACACGCAGCAGTTGTTTCTAGCAGAAACCGCTTATCTTTTGCGCTGGTGTTTCGAGCATGTCGCGGTATACCGCGGCAGCTGAGTGCTAGTGTGTTGAACAAAATTCCCTGGCTTTTATTCAACTCTGGCGTATCGCGGTGATGATTCCACCTACATGCACTCGTGAGATCGCCAACGACGAAAGCGCGCTGAAAATGCTGGTTTTCGTCCGATCGCCAGAGTTAAGCAGCGCGTGTCGCGGTGGGTACTAAAAAGATGGGTGATCGCTCCTTGGGAATTCCGTGTGCCGTTGATATTATGACCTTTTATTTACCGAATGTTCAGCTGGTCAAATTGTAAAGTATATTAAATAATAATAATAAAAAAAAAACTCGAGATCTGCCAACTATTTAAAATCCCCGCTCCCGCGGCGATATTTTCCGCACGGCTAGTTCGATTTTCTGATTTATATTCGGTTTTCCTATGATCGTGCCATGGGTAACGAGCTTGTCAGATGTTACGTGTAAAGGTCGTTTTTATTTTTCTTTCCTTTTAGAAAAAAGTTTCGTACTCTCGCTAATCTATTTTGTAGCTTCCAACCATTTTCGATTCTTCTTAGATTTCTTTTTCGGGGAACGCTAAGTCCCTGCTAAATAACTTGCTACGTAATGAACCTTCACGATTTATACGAGAACAGTTTCAAATGATATTTAGATAAAGATCCATAGAAACTTTTGACCGTCTTATCAGTTGGAATATCAATCGGATTACCCTACTCGACGAGCTTACGATCTTGGAAAGATAATTCCTTTATTAAATCGAGTAAAAGTCTTTCAAATGCTAGAGCAGCACGGTATCCTTAAAAATACACGTAAAGAAATTTCTTTCCAGTTCGTTGTTTATTTGCTCGTATATTTTCGTCCATTAACCTCGCAAGAAGCAAAAAGTTTGCAATAGGAAAAGGAAGGTTTTTCCTTTCGAAAAAAACTGTCGAAACTTACCTGAACGCCACCTACTCCAACTATGAAGAGCAGTTGAACCATAAAGAGAGCTGCCAAGAGATTCATAAGGATCGTACCCGCCAGGCTCCTTAAGTCCGAGAATAGGCTGTAACATAACGAATGTTCTGACTTCCATCTCTTCTAGAAATCAGATAACTCCGTATAACTAACTTCGAAGCGCTTTTCAGCAGCTTAAATTTAATTATAAACTGTAATGTTAAAAATGTAAATCCGACAGAAAATATATTGCTTAAGTACTTTTGCAAAAATCACTTTTGCAATAGAAATTCCTTGTTTATTCAGAATATACATATGTAATATATATTTTCTTGGGCAATAAACGTTATTGTTAATATATAAAAAAAAAAAACACTAATTTCGAAGAAAAATCGTTAGAGTTCCAGCACGAAGACGACAAATGGGTATGCAGCGCGCGAAACCAAACAAAAGATATTCGAACCGAATAGTACACGGTAGGATATCGTTGCATTCTCACGTACAGACAATTTGCATTGCTCTATGGAGAAGAGTAGCAGACAGAAGAATACAAAATAAAATTTACGTCGTGATTCACGTCAAAGGAAAACTCCCTTCTTTTCTTCGTCTCTCAGTTTCCGTAATATTTTATTCGACTACTAGATGAGAAAGGAAATATTCGCACGAAGGAAAAATTACAAATTGTTCGGAATAAAAATTCTGGAAATTATTTATGGCCTTACGCGAACGATACGTGTTGAAGCTATCGCGCGATATAGATGGCGCAAGGAAACAGACAAAGGGTCCGCACGAGTGGCTTCGCGAGCAATTCGTCGGCTGTGAATAATTCATAAATCAAACAAGCTGGTCGAGGTTGGTCAAGGTGAAACTGGCCTCACTGCTTATCTGTGTTTCGTCCTTTTTTGTTTTTTAGAACGACCAAATCGTCGGCGTGTGGCCAAATGGAACACCACGGTAATATTTCCTGAAATATTATTATTTCTTTCTTAATAGAAACGTAAGATGATACGTCCAAAGATGGGGAGTTAAGATATACTTAGACACGTAATAGCGATGTTGCACGCTATTCGTCATTTTGAAAGAAATTCTCAAGATTGTTTTCAAGTGTGTGGCTACTTGCGTTGCCGTCGGTAAACACAGTAACGAAAATCTTAGAAGTGATCGTACTTTCTTCGAGTGGTATGTCTGAAAGACACACGAAATTAGATTTCTGCTAACCTGAAAAGTTTCGACGTAGATCTTGTTCCCGATATATCAACGGAGACTGCAGCAAATAAATAATACACAGCGTCATGCGTTTTATCGATTTTATACGTGCGCGAAAAATAAAGTAATGCGAGTGGTTTCCAAGATTTTAATATACGTTACGTGCAAAGTTTCGTGTTTGTGAATGTTCGTTCGTGAAAGAAAGGAAAAGTAACGAAATTGAATTCTAGAGGCAGAGGATGAAGTAAAAAGGAAACAACGGAGCTTATTTCAAAAGAAAGTTTATCGGAAACTAGAAATACAGTTTCCTTCTGCTTCTCTCAAATTTGGAATCAAAACGATCCTATCGTAATCTGACCAAGATTTTTTTTATTGAATTTTGAGAGCTTCCTGCTTTGCAAAATTTGCATCGTTTTTTTTTTATTTATTTTTGTTCAAACGTTGTATTTAACGGTCACCGATCCAAAATTATTTGCATCTTCTCCGAGCTTTTGCTTTTCAACGCAAATACTGGCTTTGCTGGATGCTCGCGCAACCGCTAAAATGAAAGCTCTGTTTCATTTTCTATTTCGATGACCACGATACTCCGCTCAAAGGGTAAACTATGTAACTGCAATGAGAGCGAGAGCGAGGAAAGAGAGAGAGAGAGAGAGGAAGAGTGAGGGATATACAAAGAGCGAAAACGAAGCAAAAGAAAAGGAGAGATAAAAGGAGAAAATAGAAATACGCGGTTTACCGTCTCTATGCGCCGATAAGCAACGAACCGCGCACTTTATTAAAATTCCTTCGATACGAAAGTCATGTATACGTGTAATTCGAATTGATATCGAGTTTCACGATATTTCTAGCGACCGCGACTAGTCGGATTTCGCAAACAGACCGCGTTTCGAAATAACGTACGGAAAGGGAAATATCTCACGAGCGAATTTTCGACAAATATACTGTACGTATATCGAACTGATGCTCGGATCCTCGTGGCAACGAACAAAGTATGTATTCTGTCGCGTCTCGTTTCCCATTTGCAAGATGTACTTAGCGTGAAATTACATATATATATATATTCGATATATATCGAATCGAGAATCGATTTTCTAAATTACCGTTCTTCTCTCGTGATCTAACCTATTCAGTAAAATGGCTGCCGGTAAAACAAAGCAAAAGTAAATATGTCAATTGGCGGGTAGTTTGAATTCTATAGAATTTATACCTGCTCTCCTTCTGTTGACAATTCCAGTGGAAAAATGTAATTCACTTTATCTTCTGGTTTTATTATAGATTCTACACATTTTATTCTTTCATCTTTTGTGTTTTCATTCATGGATATACGGAGGATAACCTTCAACGCCGTGGCGTAGAGAAAATCGATTTGTAATAACGTTAATCCTTGGGGTAATTAAGATGATCGATTTTGGAAAATCGAGTTTATTTTGGGAATAAATTGAATTGTATACAATAACAATTCACAACAAATCTACTAGAAATTTGACCTGTTGAATCGAGAATCGATTTTCTAAGTTATAAATTACCATCCCTCTCTCGTGATCTAACCTATTCAGTAAAATGGCTGTCGATAAAACAAAGCAAAAGTAAATATGTCAATTGGCGGGTAGTTTGAATTCCATAGAATTTAGGTATGTATATATATTTCTTTCGTTTTCTATGAGACAAGCCAATTCGATGTTTTCTGATTAACTCGTCCTACGTGTGTTCTACCAACAAAGAGATGGATACTCCTACGCGTGGCGAAATGTCTAAAAGCAGTAAGAATCGAATAAGGGTTTGTGACTGCAGAGACCTTTAAATTCTTGCTAGTCGAGGGGTTGATCTTTCTAAAATCCTATCGACGACTTCTCATTCGACCCGTGAATAATTCATCCTGAGCTGAACTTCCAACCCAGTGGTAACCCAGTGGGAAAAGGAATCATGGATGAAATCGAAGGAAAGGATTAACCTGCTGTTCTTTTGTTCGATTTCGCGAGAGAAATTCGTCTCTCGTCGTACAAAACGACTACGAGAACGAATATAAAGTAGTTGCCTGAATATCGTGTATTTTTAATTTACCGCTTGAAACATTAAATTCTCTTCGTTAATTGACGGCGACGCTACCATGCTTCAACTCGTTACTGCGAGGTAATTGTATCGAAGCTTTTGTTCGTTTGGTACATCGTTAGAGTCGGTTTGAAAGATGGTAGAAGGAAAAGGAAAGGTGATTAAACTTCGAAGCTTTGTCAAGTTCGACCGATTTATCGATCGGTATGTCAGAAGTCGGCCAAGCAGAGCACTTCCATTAAATTTCGTTTCTTCTTTCTTTTCCAGCTATTCATCCGGATGATAAACTTTTTAAGCGTTCCGAAAGCTTTGAAATACTAGCGGTGAAAAAAGGGATCGATCATTCGAGATTTATGAATCGCGTCCCCTCGAGACTACTTTCAACTTCGATGAGACGAACAATCGTAATATAAGTCGTTAACAAGTCGAGCACAAGACCGAAGAGGATTGGTTGCACGAGAAACGTTATCTTATTTTTCCATTGCACGAAGGTTTCGAAGAAAAGGAATAATTAGTTTTCAATCATTTCCTACAGAAGTATCGAGTATTGAAAGGGTAAAGAAAATTACATTGGCTGATTGCACGCGATTCGGGCAATGTAGCAAAGTTTTTGCGGTCAGAGACTCGGTTGAAATTGATTTGAGGTCGAATCTCACGATATCTAAAGTTTGCCGCTCGAAAAGCACACAAGCTCGAAGTTCAGCGGCATCGACAGACCTCTGTTGCTCTATTTACATCTACAAAGTTTTAGAGTTGCTGGTTCGACAGTAGCTACCCGATTTATCAATATCCGATACTGAATGCTGAATTGCATTAAGGCCTCGACTATATCGACTGGTCATTTCGGGAATCAAAATTTCGATTAACGAAAACGAATAATATAGAACGGTGAAACAAAGTTACGGCCTATAGCATAAGGTTATCCAAGTTGAGTGTCATCTTTCAACGGTTAGCATTGTAAAACGGTTTCACGTGTCTTCGATTGGTTTTGATTGATTTTATCAGAAGATATGTAACAAATCACTATGGGACACTATGGAGTGCAGCAACGTATGCCAATTGCTGAAGTTCATTATCAAAACTGTATTACCATTTAATAAAAGTTTCATTTCACCAAGAACAGACATCAATTGACCAACAAAATTGTGTGATTTAATTTTTGTGTGACTTATTTTTAGGGGGATTTTTGGAAAGGAAGTCAATAGCCCAGGGACGATTGAAAATGAAAATGAAGTAAACCTTATGTTAAAATAAACAAACCAGACAAATTCCAAGTAATTTATGTTTTATTTATATCCCATTTATTCTTAAGAAATGTGTAGACTTTGAAATTTAAAATTTCAACTATGGCAGCTTTAACGTTACATTTCTCGTTTTCTTTCTTTTTCTTTCATTTCTTTTCGTTTCTTTTGTTCTCATTTTCTGTGAAATCTGATAGTCCTTTTTAACTGTCCAACTTTTTGTCTGCTCGGAATTGCACCGACAAAGGATGAAAAGAATTTATGAAAATCCGTAGAAATTCAGAGGACCTGCCCATCTTAATCCTCTGTCGCGTTTGAAACAGTCACAATCTTTGTTGTCTCGTTATCATAACCTCTCAGGGCTATACACAGCTCTTTAACAAAACGGTTTGCCGTTAAACCGAAAAGAAAATATGCAATGAAATATGCATAGCACTTTGCACGAGGAAAGAAAAAAGCAGGAAAAGCGAGGTGCAATTACGATTTCTTAAAAATGTAGGGCAGGACTGTCCTTTATCAGGATAGAAGTTTGCTCGGACAATAGAGCCACGTTGAATTCTATCCTACCTTGGTCTCTGTACCCGTCTATTCATCGAGGATACCCACCGTGGTGATTAACAGACACAAAAAACGCGGCGAGCAGGACTAATTTAGTTTTTAGAATGCAACGAATTTCATCACTCCTCTTTCGACTAATCCAACTGTAGCGGCACTCGAGAACAAAACTTTCCAACGGTTTCATCGGTACAAAATATATCACAGAAGCGTCGATATTTCTACGGTCCTTCCGTCAAATATTTCAAAGAAGGTTACATGGCACGGTCGCGGACGTCTAACGAACGCGTGCGTGGTGGGGATATTGGGAGGGGGCGACGAAAACAAACGAATCGGATTAAGAAAACAGTCGAGTTGTAACCGAGAAGCGAGAAAGGTCAGTTGGAATCGAGAATTGTATGAAAACAGTCGAAAGCGAGGATTGTTCATAAATATACTGTTGAATATCGCCGAGTATTTCTTTGACACCCTAAACGAAAAGAGGCGAACGTGTTTGTGTCACATAAAGATATCGTGTCCATAAAATCAAGAGTGTTCGTAATAGCTAACCACAACGCGAAAAGGCGCGCAACGAACGCCACAGACCGCGGAGACACAACCTTTTGTTGACAATTTCTACGAAAAATTCGATGCTCCGCGGTACAAAGCTTTTTTATTGTCTCTCATATAATGATCGCGTAACGCGTAACTCTTTTCTTTTCGTTCGAAAGCTGGACGAGTTGAAAGAATAAAAAATTTATTGAAATTCCAACGATTTGGATTGCAACAGAAGGTAAAAATATGTAACCTGCGTAGATCGTTTTCGATGCAAACGCAATTTCGATTCCAGCAATTTCCCAAGCTATCCAACCTGGATCATAGCCACTGGAAAAATATATTTACCATAAACTACACATCTGCAATGTAGATAAGGGGACAAGCATAGAAAATCTCTCGTTATTTTACAAAATAACCTATCCTTCCTTTATACGATATATGCTAATGACGAAGGATAAAAACTGACAAGTCGATTATGCGAGATGTTCAATCTAAAAAAAAAATTTTTCGTATTAAAAAGTAACCGATCATGTATCAAGGTTAATTTTTACTTGTACCTCTGTTCAAATTTTTCGATCAACGTGGCGTATCTCGTGACGAGGTTTACCATGGTAAAACAGGTTAGGATTTTTTTCATCCGCTTACACGATATACGTATTTTCTAATCCCCTGATCAATCGTTGCAAAGGGAGTTTTTTCGATTGGCGAAGTTGCAAAATGTCCGTCGCTGTATAAACTAATATCGTATCGAATTTCCTAATCGCCTTAAACAACTCTTAAACAATATTATTATTTATCAATATTCTTTTGCCATCTCGTAACCGTTTGATTTCAAATTCGTACAGTAAAGGATTTTCGTCTGCTTGCTTTTGTTCGACAAATAGTGCTATGCTACAAATACCATCTACTTTGAGAAACTTTGATTGTGCGCGAAAAAGGGGAGTAAACGAGAGAAGCAAGAACTCGGTAAGCTGCGTAACGTTTGAAAAGAGCACGTTGGTGAAAAGCTGATTCACAGAAAAGAGCAATCGTAGGTTGCGGAATATCGGGTTTGAGGAAAAAGCTCGACGTTTTCCACTTGTACGTGACCGCGTTGATAAGCGGACAAAGAGTGCAATTAACCATGCATAGTCGGAATAACGATAAGCCCTCGGAAGCAGTTCTCGAAAGAGCCGAAGAAGGTGCGAACGAGCGAACCACGCGAAAGGAACGGTCATAAAGTAACAACGTGACATGACAGTGAAACGCGTAAAAAAGTGGAATAAAGTGACCGTGCTTGCTTGAATTTAGAACGAGTTTAGAACGAGTCGGAAAGCTCGCAGCTATTTATATTTCTCCACTTCTCGGTCCTTGCTGATTTCATCGGATACGTCACAATGCGAATTGTTTCTCTGGCTCACCTTGTCTATCCTCCATTAAGATGATTATTATTATACAATATTATTTTTATATTATCTTATATATTATACGATATTATTATTTAACAACTTACGACTTGTTTGAGATACACGTTACATTTTCATTCTGTAGTCGATTTTACGTAATGTTTACCTTGGTTACGCGATAGTGGCTGTACAAAGCTATGTAAGTACTCACAATTTATATATTTTGGTTCAATTTTTCAGTATGTTTCGGTAAACTGAAACAAAATAAATATGGAGAATTCCTATAAAAATATACACGCATCGAGATACAAACTGAACGAAAATTCGTATATTGTACGAGACGTGAATTTAGGATGACAAAAATGGCGGTTCAATTTGTACGAAAGTATTCTGTTTCTGTTCCAACATATTCGATCGAAAGCGCGCCAACGCAGAAATTACAGAGCTAATCGTGTGAAACCTTGGCACATGGTGTCGTTCCGGAATTGTTACTAATCGTACCACCCGGAAAATTAGAACGGTTCCGCTAATTCACCAAGGAATTCCTCTTCCCAGCGTACCTATACCATCCTTCCCTTCTATAGATACTATAATACTTCGTTCAGTAATTGAATCGCGTGACACGCATCGTTTACGTCTACGGCGAATGAAATTACGGAATACCCTCGATCGTATCAAATAATTGGGTACCGCGTCGGATTGCCAATTTCTCTCTCGGATAATGAATCCTCTTTTTCATCTGCTTTTCGACACTTTGTGCTTTCTCGTTCATAGCTATATCTTATGGGTTCCAAGGTGGCATCTTTTTATTCGAATTATCGATCGAAGCTATCTTTCTCAAAGGAATATTGTGACTAATCGGCTATTTTTCGCATACGTTCTCAATTAGAGTTAAGCATTTTTCAAATTGTTTCGGATGAATATTTATCGAAGATAATTATCCGAATAAATTTATATTAGTCGAATATTTTATCTGAGTAATAATTATTTGTTATTCGTAACAAATTTATTTTTTATATTTATTCGAATAATGATTGCAGAAATATTAGAAAAATAATAGGAATAATTGTTCGTCTCTGTTTAATTCTGTACAGGCATGTACGAATATTAGTACATTTCTTACTATTAATTTGCCAGATGATTAATTAGTCAAGAAACGATAAATTTTCTAATCTGACATTTAAAAAATATTAATTATAAAAGACAATGCTACAACAATTGGACAATGAATCTTGAAAATATACTTGATGCTTTATCCATCCTTCATCTATGCATAATAATGATTTATACATAATATATTAAAGATTCTAAGGGATAAAAGGAAGATAGAAAGAATAATGGAAGAGAAGGACAAAGAAATAAATGGCGAAAGAAACAACACAGATTAAATGATGCAATAAGCACACGATTAGCAAAAGGAATGGCTGATGGAAATAATTTTAAAATAACACAAATTTCTAGCATAGACTCTTAGTACAGTGACAAGTAGTTAATATAGCGTAAGAATAAAGTATGAAAAGATACGTGGGAAAATAGGATAAGAAAGTGTGGTTAAAACAATTGTAACCAACTAGCATTTCTTTGACGGGAGGTCAAAATCAAATAAACTGTTATCATTATTTATTAATTTCATGTATGACATTGTTGAGGTTAAGTGATAGAGGAACGAGTGGATGAATTTGTAATAGAAAAATATATTGAAGTATAAGTACAGGTATAGTGTATGAGGTCAAAACCAAATAAACGGTTATCATTATTTATTAATTTAATGTGTGGTATTGTTGAGGTTAAGTGATAGAGGAACGAGTGGATGAATTTGTAATAGAAAAATATATTGAAATAAGTATAAGTACAGGTATAGTGTATAAGGTCAAAACCAAATAAACGGTTATCATTATTTATTAATTTAATGTATGATATTGTTCAGGTTGACTGAGAAAGGAACGAGTGGATGAATTTGTAATATAAAAATATATTGAAATAAGTATAAGTACAGGTATAGTGTATGAGGTGAAAACCAAATAAATTGTTATCATTATTTATTAATTTAATGTATGATATTGTTCAGGTTGACTGAGAAAGGAACGAGTGGATGAATTTGTAATATAAAAATATATTGAAATAAGTATAAGTACAGGTATAGTGTATGAGGTGAAAATTAAATAAATTGTTGTCATTATTTATTAATTTCATGTATGGTATTGTTGAGGCTAAGTGATAGAGGAACGAGTGGATGAATTTGTAATAGAAAAATATATTGAAATAAGTATAAGTACAGGTATAGTGTATAAGGTCAAAACCAAATAAACGGTTATCATTATTTATTAATTTAATGTATGATATTGTTCAGCTTGACTGAGAAAGGGACGAGTGGATGAATTTGTAATATAAAAATATATTGAAGTAAGTATAAGTACAGGTATAGTGTATGAGGTCAAAACCAAATAAACGGTTATCATTATTTATTAATTTAATGTATGATATTGTTGAGGCTAAGTGATAGAGGAACGAGTGGATGAATTTGTAATAGAAAAATATATTGAAGTAAGTATAAGTACAGGTATAGTGTATGAGGTGAAATCCAAATAAATTGTTATCATTATTTATTAATTTAATGTATGATATTGTTCAGGTTGACTGAGAAAGGAACGAGTGGATGAATTTGTAATATAAAAATATATTGAAGTAAGTAGAAGTACAGGTACAGTATATGAGGTCAAAACCAAATAAACGGTTATCATTATTTATTAATTTAATGTGTGGTATTGTTGAGGTTAAGAGATAGAGGAACGAGTGGATGAATTTGTAATAGAAAAATATATTGAAGTATAAGTACAGGCATAATGTATGAGGTCAAAATCAAATAAATTGTTATCATTATTTATTAATTTAATGTATGATATTGTTCAAGTTGACTGATAAAGTAACGAGTGGATGAATTTGTAATAGAAAAATATATTGAAATAAGTATAGATATAAGTATAGGTATAGTGTATGTTGATCCTCACTCTTTCAGTATTACAATATAATAGAATATGATAGGAAGCACGTTCATATATTTATAGCAAAGGACATTGCCAAAAAGTTAAACTTGTAGCTGTAGCTGAAGGCTACAAGAAACAACAATAGAAATCTACTTCTAGACCTTGTTTCTAGACCTTGCAACCCAAAACAAAATTCATATTCAAGGGCACAATAATATGCACCTCTCCTTATTTAGAATTTGATGCATCATATTGTTGAGGTTAACTGATAGAGGAACGAGTGGATGAATTTGTAATAGAAAAACATATTGAAATAAGTATATGTAAAAGTACAGGTATAGTGTATGAGGTGAAAATCAAATAAATTGTTATCATTATTTATTAATTTAATGTATGATATTGTTGAGGTTGACTGATAGAGGAACGTATTCAAGGGCACAATAATATGACCTCTCCTTATTTAGAATATCTTTTGTTTCACTAAATTCTATCCTCTTTGTAACAGCGGTGTCCGGGTCACGGATATACAAAAGAAAAGGTGTAGGGTTTCTCTGGAAGTAATTACTTCAACAGATATTATCTGAATAAATTCTCATCTGAATAAGTTATTCGATTCAATTTTTATACAGATAAATTCTTACACAAATAATTCCTTATTCGAATAAATATTTATTCAATTGGATATTTATATATTAGTGACGAATAAAATTTTATTTCTTATATTTATTCATTATAGATTATTCGAATAAAATTTTGCATTGTTTTCAATAACGTTATCGAATTCGCGCTCGCTTCACTCATATTGGTTATATTAAAACGTATTTAGCATCTCGTTCTACAATATATAGTTTATGTATGACGACTAATTTGATCGTTTCGATGTTCAAGCGACACTCTCTACTTATAATTGAAGGCTTGAACCGAACGCTCAATAATAACGACTGTGAAACCACTTGTAGCGCGTAGTTTTCGCAACATGGATTTATGCCAGAATAAAATAGAATTCACTGTTGCAACTCGTTATCACGCGAGAAAAAGGCGGATGGATAAAGAAATATGTATTTATACGGTTCGAGGTTTTGCACCATTGAAACATATTTTTCACTCTATTCATCGCGTTTCAAACCCCATACTCGTTTATGTCGATCAAAGGTCTCGTGCACTCGTTTCAACCGTGTCACGCTGAAACAATTTATTGCTTTTATGAAAATAATGAGCACTACCAAGGTACACTTTTAACGCGCGTTTCTTTAAAACCATCGCCCATGTAATTCATTTAGCGCAGTTATATTTTTTTTTCGTAAAAATTCTATTCTTAATCTGCCACAGTTTCGTGCTGCTCTGCTATAATGTTAATGTAGCTACGATGAAATTAAAAAAAAAAGGATCTCCCAGAAAATACTTTAATAATAAAAAAAAAAGAATCATGTGACGAGGTCAATGTTTGGAGAAAAAAAATCATTCCTACCCCGAATGAGAAATAAGTGAATAATATCTTACGCAACAAGAAGGAATTCTATAAATTTACAGAAAATTAAACGCGATAATTGAAAAAATATTTTGAATAAAATTTTTAATCAAATTCGAATAATACGCATGTAACCAATCGCAATTCGTCTCTTTCAATTTTTGAAGATTCTGTTTTACAATTTTATTTGTAATATTTTTCCAAAATTTTGCAAGTATTTCTTTACGCCTTGAAGTTATCTTAAATATATCGATGCGATCCTTAACCTAACCTAAAAAAGTATTTGATAATTCTCGGTCTTTAAAAAAACTCGAGATTTCATTGAAGCTGAGAGTGACGCCTACGATCGTGATTTTAATAAAATCGATCTACCCAAGATTGAAAGAACTAGAATAATCATGGCATTCTGGAATTCTCCGGTTTTCTCTTATATTTTCTGCTGTCGATGCCGTCTTTGCCGGATATTGCGAGTCCACGGTTGGCCAGCCATTGAGGTTGAAGGACGTTCCATGTACATCGAAATGGACAGCTTTTCAAGCAACCAAAACCCTTCACAAATTCCCGACCACCGAAAAGCATACAATTTTTTTTTTTTTTTATCGTTGTGTGCAGTTGAATAAAATCCGTCACGAGTTTCTTCTTTCTGTTGGTTTTAAATGCACCTTGTACAAAACTGAACGAAACTAAGCATACATTATGGAGCAACGTGGAAAAAGAAAAAGGTAACAAAAAAACTAGAACTTGAGCGTGAAGATATTAATATAAGAAAGGATCTCGTAGTTCGTGTCTGAAATGAATTAATAAAGCCAACGTGAAAAATAGCATACAGAGTTTCGAAACTTCAACTTTCCTCTGGCACAGATAACACGGTTAGGTTTCGAGTTTACTCACACATTTTAGGGTTAGTGAAACAAGATATCTTTCCATTTTGAAGTTTCAAATTTCTTTCTCGCTGCAGTATCTTCGTGAAAACAATATCTTCTATTGTTTAGGAATCGATTTGCAATTGATACTGTGGGTAGTTATTTATTTATTTTACTCGAACATTTAATTGTGATGTATTGGGTTAGCAACTAAGTGATTGCGGATTTTGTCAATAGGTGGCATTAACAAAATCCGCAATAGTTATCCATCGATGCCAACCCAATAGTTATCGATCAGATTCCTATAACTTGAGCTTAAAAGCTGCTCTGGAAATTGAAGTATGTCGACAATTCGATCTATGTATACACGTACGATATAAATCGAAAGGCAGAGACGTGGTAAGTTGTTGGACCTGTTCACGACCGACCTGTATCATTCTCAGCCAATATCGCGAAACTTCTCGTATTAACGAGTTCTTCGGTTCCATTCTGCCCCACAAAATTGCCAATAATCGAAGTCGCTCGTTATCGGACTATTTTCTCGTAACTATTTTCCAACGACGAAAAAATTCCTTCTACTTTGAAATTTTCTTTATTACGCTGGTTGTTGATGGAAAAAAAAACGACTAAACCCAAATAATTTGACGTAAACGAGATCGAAGCAGTTTCAAGTTACTAACAACTTGAGAGGAACGAAATGCAATTATTGCTGCGAATCAGACGTAATTTTATCGAGTCACGATGTTTTTTGATACTTTACAAATTCTTAATGGTTGTGGATGCTTCAACGCAAGATTCCGCTCTTTCGCAGATATTATGTTATTGGTTAGCAACTAAGTGATTGCGGATTTTATCATTAGGTGGTATTGACAAAATCTGCAATCAGTTGCCAACCTAATAGTTTTCTTAACTTCTTTCGCGCCTTCACGCCAGTTGGCAGTCGTATTTTTAATAAAATAAATGCGAATAGAATGCTTGCGATAGCGGGAATTTAAATTAAATTTTAATTTAAAAGCAGCTGCGAGTTGAAGGAATTGCAAAATCGCAAATTATCATCGACAGATCTTTCATGCAAGCTTCTACATTCGCCAGCTATTTTCGCTCGTTATCGTCATATTTCTACGCTTCACAAATGTGCGTGTAGCAGCAAAATGGATTTGGTGAAACGGCGCTGAGAACGGAAGTTTGCATTCACATCGCGAAAAGTTTGTTTCGTAACATTGACGCGGGTAAAGGCATGACAATGAGACGTTTCCCCTATAGCTGAATGGTTTCAGCTGCGATTATGAACCATCCTACCAACTTTATTTTCAGCCAGGAAGATGCTCTCATTATCCGATCAATGTGTTTTCCAAAAATTTATATTCATCTCACAGATTTAATTTACTTATAATTCTCAGTGAGAATTGATTGCGAAAAGTTTACCAAATAAAAAAAAAAATCTCACAGATACCATCATACATATTTACGCAATTACTTTTGAATATCGAATGCAAAAACGCGGATCTATAATATTCCCCAATTTTGTTAATATTATTAAAATAATTTTATTAATATTTATAAAATTATCTATTTTTTCTGACGTATATAAGAAATAGTACTAATACATAAGTACATACATGTAGTATCGTGAACGGAAGGCCTAAGAAATATCGGATGAGCCATAAACAATGTCGCGAGAAAACCGAAGTGTCGACAGCCCCATCTATGTATCGTCGATCCTCCAATCGAATAGTTACGCGGAAAGAAGGCCTACGTGACCCTAACTACGAACGGTTGCGAAATACGTGCGTGGTGGGGGTGTGAGAAAAAACAAAGAAATGCTAAGGGAGAAAGACGAAATAACAATCAGTGTGAATTGCGAAGTCAGAGAGTGTGAATTGCGTTGTCGAGAGAGTGTTGCTAGTGTCACTTAAAATTCGTGATAAAAAAGGAAGAGCTGAGCAATAGTTTAACTTGACTGTTCTTTAATATTTTTATATGCTTTTATTCACTAAAGTGATTAAGTACAATGTTACAATGAAGTAGCGAAGTTACAAAGTACCCAAGACTAATCTCGTGATCAAATGCTTGTAGTTTTTATATGTTGAGTTTGTAGGAACTGAGGGGCAAGGGGAGGATCCTGAGTGCCCTATGTAATAGGGAAAATTTACTGTTGGGCCATGTGCAAAAGTCAGGTAGTGTGGAATGGTGTAGATTTGGGTATGGTCGCTGTCACATACCCTCTCCTTAGATTGTTTTTGGTTCTCTAAAGCTAACGTTTCTTCCTGCTGCTGTTGATCCTCGTTCTCGTCTTGTTCCGATTTGATTTACTCGTGGAAATGGTAGGTTTCTTTGGTTGGTTAATTGAAAATTTTGATATTGCGGTGCAACGTGTCCCAATTTACCACATTTGAAACATTTTACTTGTCACTCAGTAAATGGTACACGTTCCGTTTTAAAAAATGGTGAAACATTTTTGTTCATTGGATTATTACGCGTGGCAGGTAATGGCGGTCGCTTGCCTGCATCGGTCTGTTACCGAGTCCGTTTATACGTTGCTTTTGGTCGAGTATCTGTCCTTTCCCATTCCTTTCGTTTTTCTCGTAGGTATCTTTCAATGTCAACGGCTTTCTTCTCTGTTTTGTTCAATGAACATAGTTCACTTGCTATCAGTATGCATCCTATATCGCTTCGAAGCCCTTTTACATAAATTCGACTTATTTTTTTCATGGTGGCTTCAATCATTATTCGTCGTGTAATTGGTTGTGGATTTTCACTAGTTATTGCATACGTAAGTTTATTAAATATGCGGCGGAACCGGATATTGAAATTTTGAACAGATTCGTAGCGCCCTTGTTTCAAATCGCGTAATTGTTCTTCGTATACGTCAGATGTTACTGTAGCTGTTACGTTGGATCTCAAAGCATTCTGTAAGTCTGCATAATTTTCAATAGGTACGTTCCGAATACATTGCGCAGCTCTACCAACTATTTTATCGATTTTAATGATTTTCAATAACAAATCTTTTTGTGAACAACACTTTCGCATAGCACGTACTTCTTTTATGAAATCTTCCACTCCAACATCATCGTCACCGTTTAAAATTGGAATGCATCTTATTGCGTCTTTCGCTGATAACATAGTTTGCTGTCGTGGTTCATTGTCTTGGAATTCGTCGTCGTTATCGCTTTCAGGCTCAAATATCGTTTCGGGTGCGCTCTCTACACATACACGTTTCTTGTTTCTCGACTTCGCGGTTTCTTTCGTGGTGTTAGTTACAGATTTAGAATCTTTGGTTGTAATTGTTTCCTTACTTTCGATGCCTAACTTCAACTCGGCAACTGTTTCTCTTAGCAGTTCGATTTCTTCAGCGAGGCGACGGTTCTCCTCACTTGCTAGTTTAGTTAGTATATGGATTTGTTGTTGAATTTCGGCGGTAGTTCTCGCGTAAATTTCGTTCTGTTCCTGTACCGCGGCTAGCACTTGTTTTAGACTAATTTCGCTGTCGTTACTTGTTGATGCTTTAGACATTTTTTTTTTTTTTTTTTTTTAATTGCTACTTCGTCTGAGTCTTGACTGTAAAAGCTAGAATGTCTAGTTCTATATTGAACGAAATAATCAAGCTTTACCTAGAAATGGAATTTCCGCAGAATGCCCGTTATCAAGTTATAGGCTTTAGATTCGTAGATTGTGAGTTCGTCGTTGAGGATGACCCGCAGCCCAAGTTGAATCCTTTTCCACGTAGGTAGGATGTCTTGTTTTCCAAACGAGCACTTTTCACAATATTGGCAGGATCGCCAAAATGTCACATAAAATTCGTGATAAAAAAGGAAGATTATTCATCAAAATGATGAAGTACAATATTACAATGAAGTAGCGAAGTTACAAAGTATTAAAACATTTGTTCAAGTCACGACCACAGCTGTACCACAGACTAGTCTCGTGGTCGAATGCTTGCTGGTTTTATATGTCGAGTTTGTAGGAGTTGAGGGGCAAGAAGGGGAGGACCCTGAGTGCCCTACACAATGGGAAAGATTTGGTGCTGGGCCATGTGCAAAGGTAAGGTAAAAGTTCAGTGTAGTGTGGAATGGCATGGATTTGGTCACACTAGCGTTGTCGAGAGAGTGTAGTCCGCATGGGAGAGAGTGTTGGAACCGTGGTGACGAGAGTTGTAAATTAACTATTTAGTTGTCTTAATTATAGCACGTTATTATATTTAGATCACGTTAAATAACCATTGATTGTTTCCTGTTTAATCAATTCCTGTTTAATCCATTTTAAATAAGCTAATAAATAAAGATCCTACATACATATCAATATCGAAGCGTTTTTTTTTTTTTTTTTTTTTTTTGTTATTTGCGTTGTTCGCTAAACCGAGTTGCTCGACTTTAGACGTATCATACAGCAAAGAAAACGACAATTTTTACACATCACCTTCTCTTAATTCGTTGCTCTATCAAATTACAGAAATGGAAATTACACGAGAATTAGATTTGCAAGTTGACGGTAGCGCTATAGATAGTAACGATAAAGGGAATTTAATTTTAATAATGGAAGAAAAAGCGGTACGAAATTACCGTACGCGACAATTAACATTACATACTAACATAATAATGGATTTTATTGTTAACCAGATCTACTAAGTTGGCGACTAAGTGATTCCGGATTTTGTCAATGCCACCTATTGACAAAATCCGCAATCACTTAGTTGCTAACCTAATATATCTCGACGTTGTTATATTTGTATTTCAGCTTTTTCACGAAATAAGTTGCCGACAATAACAGAACACAGTGGCATAGTCGGAAAATTACGCGGCGGATTGGAGGATCTTGGGATTAATTAAGGTCAGGAGGCAGTCAGTTTAACGATTCGCTTGAATGGGGCCAGATATCGAGTGCTTTCAAGAGTATACCGGTAAAATCTTAGAGCAAGTTTCGATCGATCGAAGAGAGTTACTAGTAATCATATATGGCTGAGTACATTCTCGTGTTATCTTCTTTCGCCATGAGCTTATTTTGATAGATCAGCCAACTAGCAAACTGTGTGTTTCAAACGAAACGAGAAGGGGGACAAAGAATGGAGAAAATATTCGTTCGGTGAATTTATCACGCGTGCATCTATATATCTATATATATATGTATTACAGCAGAGATTATTCTTTCAATTTTCTAGGAATATCAATTTCATACGTAAACATACATGTAAACATGCATACCGATTGCTAGTATACACAGTGTTAAATTTTAGTCCGATAATAAATAACAACGAGCCATTCCGTAATATTTGTTTTAGAATCCTATTTTCTCGCAAATTAAGAAGATTATTTTTACCTTTTAATGTTAACCTCTTGGCATAGGATGACGAAAATCGTGCGTCGATTCTGTTTTATTTAAAATGTTCTTTCATCTGCATTACATAACTATTTATAACGCTTATGTGCTGTATTCTAAGTTGCCTAATTCAACAAAGCAATCGATTGTAAATTTTCAATTTGTTCAGGTTAACTGATAGAAAAAGAGAAAAAGAGTGGATGAATTTGTAATATAAAAATATATTGAAATAAGTATAAGTACAGGTATAGTATATGAGGTGAAAATCAAATAAATTGTTATCATTATTTATTAATTTAATGTATGATATTGTTCAAGTTGACTGATAAAGTAACGAGTGGATGAATTTGTAATATAAAAATATATTGAAATAAGTATAAGTACAGGTATAGTGTATGAGGTCAAAACCAAATAAACGGTTATCATTATTTATTAATTTAATGTATGATATTGTTCAAGTTGACTGATAAAGTAACGAGTGGATGAATTTGTAATAGAAAAATATATTGAAATAAGTATAGATATAAGTATAGGTATAGTTTATGCTGATGCAGATCCTCACTCTTTCAGTGTTACAATAGAATAGAATATGATATAGAATACGTTCATATATTTATAGTAAAGGATATTACCAAAAAGTTAACCTTGCAGCTCTAGCTGAAGGCTACAAGAAACAGCAATAGAAATTTGCTTATAGCTCTTTTGTTTCTAGACCTTGTAACCCAAAACAAAATTTATGTTCAAGGGCACAATAATATGCACCTCTCCTTATTTAGAATTTTATGCATCATATTGTTGAGGTTAACTGATAAAGGAACGAGTGGATGAATTTGTAATAGAAAAACATATTGAAATAAGTATATGTACAAGTACAGATATAGTATATGAGGTGAAAATCAAATAAATTGTTATCATTATTTATTAATTTAATGTATGATATTGTTCAAGTTGACTGATAAAGTAACGAGTGGATGAATTTGTAATATAAAAATATATTGAAGTAAGTATAAGTACAGGTATAGTGTATGAGGTCAAAACCAAATAAACGGTTATCATTATTTATTAATTTAATGTGTGGTATTGTTGAGGTTAAGTGATAGAGGAACGAGTGGATGAATTTGTAATAGAAAAACATATTGAAATAAGTATAAGTACAGGTATAGTGTATAAGGTCAAAACCAAATAAACGGTTATCATTATTTATTAATTTAATGTATGATATTGTTCAGCTTGACTGAGAAAGGGACGAGTGGATGAATTTGTAATATAAAAATATATTGAAGTAAGTATAAGTACAGGTATAGTGTACGAGGTCAAAACCAAATAAACGGTTATCATTATTTATTAATTTAATGTATGGTATTGTTGAGGTTAACTGATAGAGGAACGAGTGGATGAATTTGTAATAGAAAAACATATTGAAATAAGTATATGTACAAGTACAGGTATACTGTATGAAGTGAAAATCAAATAAATTGTTATCATTATTTATTAATTTCATGTATGGTATTGTTGAGGTTAACTGATAGAGGAACGAGTGGATGAATTTTTAATAGAAAAATATATTGAAATAAGTATATGTATAAGTACAGATATAGTATATGAGGTGAAAATCAAATAAATTGTTATCATTATTTATTAATTTCATGTATGGTATTGTTGAGGTTAAGTGATAGAAGAACGAGTGGATGAATTTGTAATAGAAAAATATATTGAAATAAATATATGTACAAGTACAGGTATAGTGTATGAGGTAAAAATTAAATAAATTGTTATTATTATTTATTAATTTTATATATGATATTGTTGAGATTGACTGATAGAGGAACGTATTCAAGGGCACAATAATATGACCTCTCCTTATTGAGAATATCTTTTGTTCACTAAATTCTATTCTCTTCGTAACAGCGGTCTCCAGGTCACGGGTATACAAAAGGAAAAGTGTAGTGTTTCTTGAAATAATTACTACAACATGATTGAATATCACAGAATATATTCTACACAATTTGTCTCTTCCTAATTATTCGACACGCGGTAGACCGTCGCGAAGTGAATGGCCAACTCGGCTACAGGCAAAACATTGGGTACATTTTCCTGACCATGTACCTTCGACTAATAAAAAGGAAAATCCTGCAGAGATGCCATGTGTGCTTTAAAAAATAGTATAAGAAGCGAAACAACTTGGCAGTGTAAAAAATGTTTAGTTCTTCAACATATTCCAAAATGTTTTAAAACGTATCATATTTCATAGAATTATTCGTTTATTATTTTATAATGTTACTTAACTACTATATATCAACCTGATTAAATATTATACAGCGATGTAAATTTTGAAATAAAATATCCTGTTCCTAAACTTGCATTATAACTGTTCAGTTGTGCTAAATTAAATAGTATTCTTCGGACACATGAAATTCCATTTTACTTGTATGTCAAGGGGTTAATATATTAACGTTAATATATAATGTTTAACATATTTAACTCTACCGAACAACACTTGATAAAAGAAGTCATTAACGTCTAAAGATCCTGTGTCAACGGAAGATACAAATCAGCAGAGACTCATATTCTTGTGCCTTGGAACACCAACGTTGCTTTGATTCGCTAGGTTTGAAGGTAAACAAACTCCGGGCAAAATATTATCGCCGTTATTTCTAACCATCAACCGGAGTCACATTCAAACTTTTCATAACACCATCGGTCGATACAAATAGACAAACGTGCCCTCTAGGACGTTCAGTATAGCGAGTGACAGTCGAATAGCGAGCGTAGAGTTGGATAGTAACATCGAGCGAGCGACGATTATGTCACGTAATATAAAAAAGAAATTTAAGAAAAAAAAGAAACTTTATTTTTTTTGTTGTTTGCAATACACTTCCGAGCTCTAGGCGTGACTGTTCAAGACTGACTTGGATGATTTTAGGAGTATAAAAATTCTTTTATTCGTGGAAGTGGGAAAAGGCTTCGATCATATATTTCTGAGAACGGATAGAGTGGCCGAATGTTATCCCGATGGTCACTCATGTTACAGCGCTTGGAATCTCGCTATCTTATCGCTTTGTTTAGTCGGATTTCGTCTGTGACATTTCATCTGTCACAATTACAACCAACATACACTATCCTTGTACTTGTATTTAAAGTAATTTTAATATACACTGATCATTACAATTTGACCAACACGTATAATAAACCACCTCAATCCTAGTGATCATTAATGCAGACGCGAAGAAAAATGAAAAAAAAGTGGAATAGCTTTGATGCAAAGTAAGCGAATATAGTGAACAATTTGTCATGTTTCACGACGATGCATACGATGCATACGTCGATTTGAATTGGCATATGTTATTTTGCATGTAGTATACAAAATGCTCGATTATGCACGGTGTTTCAGAACTTTTGCACGCTTGAAAATATGAAAATTTCAAGGTACGTATAACTTGCGCCGAGCGAAACTGTCGTAAATCTTGCAGCTAACCATTATTTTAGCCCAATTTCCATAAAAAATACTTATCTCGCGGCGACCTTCTGTCGCTCCCGCTTTAGTTCTGCCGCTCACGTACGTATGTATATATTATATATGCGAATAATCATTAAGGAAAGTAAAATATGCCAAGCTAAAAAGCGCTTAAACGCTGGCGTTGAGTTTTAATGAGAAAATCTCGTGAAAAATGAGAACTGTCTTTTGCAAGAATCGTGTCGTAAATATCCGCCCGGCGATGCTCTACGGTGTTCTTCCGCTCTCATTAATGTTGGAGGAACTCCGTGCAACTTGCGATTTTCAGTTGACATACAGAGACGCGAGTGAATGTTCAAAGTCTTTGAGCAGCTTCGTTCGACGTTTGCTTCGCCAACTAGATACACGCGATCGTAAAAATCTGGATGAACGCTATCGATTTAGCAAGTAACCTGTTTCTCCAATTTCTGTCAACTACCTCAGGCTGGTCGCTTAACTTACCTCGATTAAAAGTTTTTCGAGGAAAAATTTCCCAATTACATAAGATGGAAATAAAAAAAAAAAAAATAATCGAAATGCGTGTTTTCTTTCGTCTTCGTTTCGGGAAATACATATTCGATGATCAAATCGTCACGATGACATAATTCTTCGACATTGTGCGCGTTGAAGCAGAGGAAAGGGAAAGTTGGAAATAAAATTATGCGAAAAGCGTAGAAAATTTTACGAGAATATTTCAAGCTGTGGCCTGGATTCCCAAAACGTTTTCGATAAGATTTAGGGTGCTTTTCAAGCAAAATTTAACATCGAGGAGAAAGGCAAGCGAGTGTTTTTCTTCTACCGTATTTATCATGGCTATGGAAAATCGATAGAAAAGAAGAATAACCTATTATCCTTGACCCATGATCGATCGGAATTCGCATAGATGAAAATTAAACGAGTTCGATACGCAGTACATTATCACTGTGACATGATGAAACAACGAAGAAGGCCGTTATCGATCTTTCCGTGAAAGGTCAGCGAATTCCTTCTTCGTCTACGAACAGACATCAAAATTTCCCCCAACGCAACATCTATTTGTCATCGGCAGAGCTTATACCAACCATATGCTTCGCCGTTTCAACATTAAATTCTCATTACGATCTAGTTGATTCGCGTTCTACAACTACACGAATAACGCACGATAGTTACGTTACCGTCGGTAAACGATGATGGTTATTAAGCGCAAAAGGCAATATAGAAGACGTCAAAACTATCCTTCCTCGTCCTTTTGTATTATTCATCTTGTACATAATTCAATGAAAATAGAGAACTTTCCTTCACACGGCGTGGTCTTCCACGCACGTGAATTATTTAACTTTTTTACATGAATAAACAAACACATCGTGAAAATATCTACTAATTTACTGAACGTGGCAGATTAATTGTTGGAATATATGCAGCGAATGACGTGAAGTTGCAGACGTGAGATGTGGAATATTATGCAAATTAAGTGCGAGACAACCAATCCGTATCAATGTACGTAGATATATATGGCAAAACTAAATGATTGCAGATTTTGTCACTAGCTGGTATTGAACCTGAATACCGAATGTTTGTAACTTGAGGCGCTAACCACTGCGCTATCGTCGTCCAATGCTAGTTAATATCTAGTGGCGGTATTTGTTGTCGAGTGCCGCCACATATGCATATTATCCGATGTAAATGAGAACGAGTATCGTTTAATAATACCGGTAATTTGTATGCTGGCTTCGATGATCGCGTATCATCTTTCGTGATTTCAAATTATAGCATTGATAACTCGATAATGCTCGATACATCGAACGGATTGTGTTACTTTTCAAAGTTTCGGAGAAACTCGAAACTGATTGTCTCGAGCGCCTCTTACGGAAAAGGAAGAAACGAAAGAAGAAAGAAGAGCAGTGTCATACGAGAATAACTGTAACTGGAAAACGACGTCAAAGGGGAAGGAAGTTCTGCGAATTATTTTCTCTTTTTTTTTTATTTTTGTACGTCGGATCCACTCGCGAGGTGGTACAGGCTCGCTGATGCGTAGCTTATACATTTCAGTAAGCTGGAAAACCGCGAGAAAATGATCAGTTAAATTTAAAGGAAAACTCAACTTTTGTATGTTTTCGTTAGAACGATAACGTTAAAAACAACTGGTTTTGGGAAACGTTCGACGAAAGTGACGGAGAAGAATAATTGAAACGGTCGTTGGAGAACGTGCTCCAAATGTTTCGAATAAATATTGAACGAAAAAAGTATTTCATTTGCACAGAACGTATCTTTCGATATACAATCGGTAGCGGATTTATCAAAGTTTAGCTATTGACACGGTTTTTTTAACGATCCACTGTACGCGAGAATAACTAAACAGAAAAAAGCATTGTAAACGGAAGTGAAATAAAACTACAAATATGTGTACGTGTCTCGTACGCGGAATATAAATCCGACGCATGAAAACCGCGACAGTTGTCCAAACGTTAGGCGATCAATCTCTACTAACACATTTGTACCGATAAGAAATAACGAGCGATCGTAATCTCTCAAGTTCTTAGACTGTATATCTCGTAAATAAACGCGACTAAAAACAAGAAACATTTTCTTTGAGCAAACTTGTTGGATCGCACTTGACAGCAACCAATTCTAAACATTCGTTTATTATAGAAAGAATGCAATACTTCCAAGTACTGAAGCTTTTATCGAAAAAATTGATCTACCATATTCTAGACACGTTAGCCTACAAAAAACGTCTTTCAAGGATAAAACGTATCTGTTGAGAATTGTGGATCCTAATCGCCGAAATAAATGTATAGGAACACTTAGATTACATTTAAAATTAATATCAAAGTAGTTTCAGACTTATTTGATATGTGATTGACAAGATATTCGTCGATACACATTTACGCGCGTCTTAGCGCTCTCTTTGTCTCGCCATCTTTTATATCACACCACCAATGGAACAGTTGCATTCATCTGTTTTACGAGCGCTGTGCACTCATACTCGTATATGTGTGTCACTACTACGCGGCTAATCTAGTGTAGTACACAAAATTACACATATCTCAATAATAACTTTAAAATCTGAGATTTTTCATATAAACGAAAACGAACAAAATTTCTAACACAATAAAACGAAATATTTGGTTGGCAACTAAATGATTACGGATTTTGTCATTAGGTAGTATTGGCAAAATCCGCAATCACTTTATTACGTCGCGCCAGATGGTCCGTGCGACGTCCTTCATGGTCTGGCCGCCAAGGCCTACACATTGTTACATTGACTCGCAATAAACCTAAGGAACCACCATAAACTGAATCTTTTTTGCTTAACCTCTATTCATATAAATATTTATAAATTTATAAATATTTAAAATATTTTCGTCTAGCGAAATAGCAAGTTTTTCCCATGAACAAGGACACCCATGAGCCACATCTGTAGAAAACTTTCTCCTCATATTTTTACTTATTAACGTTGGCTATAACCAATGGACATCGCGGCCTTAATAGTACGAGACGGGTCTACTACTGTTCTTCCAATCTTCATATAGTGAAGTTAAGGGTCTTATCCTTAAAGCAGTCATCTACTGTTCTTTCCATCTCGACGTAGTCAACTCAAGAAGTCAGTCAACTCTTGGTCCAATAACAGGATATCGTTATCACTACAATCTACGCGACATCAAGTTAATATTATATATTTAAACGACGTAATATCAAGTGTTATAAGTTATTAAAAATATGTATATTATAGAATTGTTGATTACGGTTTTATTACACAACAAATACCCCTATTATCCCACAAGAAATAAGGGGATCGACCTGTTCGTGGTATCGATTGTTATAATCGTAACGGGAATTTACGACTCCCGTTGACGCGCTTCAGCGCGATCGCGTCTCCCCGCGACTGGGCGAAAATACACACTTAGTTACCAACCCAATAGTCACAGCGACAGAAGGAACCAACTTCGCTCCAACTTTTCAAATATTCCTTTTTAAGATTCATAACTGTTGAGAATTGTGGATCTTAACCGTCGAAATAAACGTATAGAAACACTTAAATTACACTTAGAATTAATATCAAAATAGTTTCAAACTTATTTGATATGTGATTGACAAGATATTCGTCGATACATATTTGCGCACGTCTCAGCGCTCTCTTTGTCTCGCCATCTTCTATACCACACTACCAACGGAACAGTTGTTTTCATCTGTTTTACAAGACGCTGTGCACGCACATACTTCTATACGCTCATACTCATATATGTGTGTCACTACACGCGGCTAATCTAGTGTAACACACAAAATTACACATATCTCAATAGTATAATAGTAATTGGAAGAACAAACAATTGCTCGGTTGTATAATTAATTGCTTCTTACTCGCAGATATAACGTAGAGACGTGCCATTTGAAGGAATATTCGAAAAGTAAATGAAAGTAAATTTATCGTTCTCATGCAATGCAAATAGATACATAAGTATGTGTATGTAAGCGAAACACGCGATTGCTTTGTATCAGAGATACATATGTACATCGATGTATTGGGTTGGTAACTAAGTGATTGCGGATTTTGTCATTATCACCTAATGATAAAATCCACAATCACATAGTTGCCAACCCAATATCTTAAGGAATTGAATAGATCTACGAGAGGGATGGCCTTGCGATTAAATTCACAATTCAGATGTTTTATGAAGGGGCGCGAAGGATATAAAAGGACTTGAGAAAATGGAAAGAGAACGAGACACAGAAACTAGTAAGATATTCCGTGGCATTTTGAATCATTTTATTAGAAGAGGCACAGCTAGGAAATAAGGTTGGCGAGAGTGCAATCTTATATGCTATTTCGAATATGCAATGCAACTCTCGTGCCGTACATTTTCCATCGTATGCAGAATGCAGAATGCAATATGCAGTATGCAGGCAATTTTCGCGGTGAAATTCCCAAGCTTATTGCTACAAAATACTTATCGCGCAAAAACTTATCGCGGTAGTTCCGTAAATTTTCACATCAAAAGAAACGGATAAAATGGATGTTAAAATACCGACAACAACTTTCGACATTGTGAGCCACCAGCTAACACCAACTTAAACCTAGCAACGTAACAGCAAAGGAGAATTTAAAAAGGAAGAGTTTGCAAAGAGTTTATAGTATAAAACGACGCATAGAGGTCATTGAGATGCGAGCACCTGCGAGTTTAAAACAAAAGCAGCCAGAGATTAGAAGCAACTCCTGTTTCTCAGGCGAAATTTTCTACGTTACTAGATCCGTGTCAAAAGGCTGCTTAAAGCAAAACAACTTTTGCAACTGTATCAGTGTGTTCATGAAAAGCATTGAAAAGACTGTAAAAACTCGCTTTGATACTTTACGTTGAAAAAAAAGATTAACAAAATATGTGGTCGCTCCACAAGGAGTAATTTGAAACCACGGTGTATAATAGTAGAAAAGGACACCCAATATCGTATGCTCGTCAGCCCAGTCCTTCAAAGGGCGTTTTCGTACAGATATCGATGCATACTAGCTAATTCAATCGGGAAACACTTTACGAGCTGTACAAAGTGTTCTCAGAACGCTACAACACCATCTATTATCTATCAGTGGTTCTTCCATTGTAAATACAATACCTCCATTAAACAATTCTAACATTATGCGAAATATACTTTGGAAAAAAAAAATATATATATATGTCCATATACACAAATAAGTTACTTCTTATTAATATTTGAATCGTATATAATAAGTACGTTCTATGTATAAATATTACATAACGAAATGTGTTTTATATGTGAAAGGAATTACAAGATATAACGGAACAATATAAAAGCAAATAAATAACACAAGGGACCATTAATTTATTGTTTAATTGCGATAAATACCGCAAGCAATCGAATGCAATATCGTGCCAATGTCAATACGATTAAGAACCACTGGTCTACATAGGAGCTGCGTCGAACTGAACATAAAGAAGCAGAGAGAGAGAGAGAGAGAGAGAGAGAGAGAGAGAGAGAGAGAGAGAGAGAGAGAGAGAGAGAGAGAGAGAGAGAGAGAGAGAGAGAGAGAGAGAGAGAGAGAGAGAGAGAGAGAGAGAGAGAGAGAGAGAGAGAGAGAGAGACAGACAGACAGACAGACAGACAGACAGACAGACAGACAGACAGACAGACAGACAGACAGACAGACAGACAGACAGACAGACAGACAGACAGACAGACAGACAGACAGACAGAGAAAGAGAGAGAGAGAGAGAGAACGCGATCGATAACAAGTCAATGGCAAGTACAGTTTTCCTTTGGGAAATCAAAGTCGAAACTTAGGGAAGCCCGATTTATTAGTTTTTTAAGGCACAACGCAACGGTTTATGTTTCCTTACCGATTTATTGAGCTGACAACTACGTGATTGCGGATTTTGTCAATGGGTGGTAGTTGCTAGAGTGTGAAACACGATAGCCTTGTAAAAATCAAAATATGACGATTCTAAATTCAAATAGAATATTACGCTGCTGATCAAAAGTTTGTCGTTTTTAGTGTTACAAAGCCATAAATCAGCAATAGAAAAACCAAGGGGGTCTAACGAACGTTCCGCAGGCCATCGAAACAACAACGTAGAGAGCGTCCAGTGTGAGAAAACAGTAACAGCGTGGCCATCTTGGACTTGGGCCCCAGCGACACCCCCTCCATAAGAGCCAAACCCATAGTATATAAACAATCCTAAAATCTGCTCCCGACATTCTCTATTCTAACACTCTGAACAGAAGACTAAAAAGAAAACATTTCACTGACCTGGTTAAAGAAATAAAATAGACAAACTGGAAGATATCCCGCTGGGGGTAGCCATCCACATGTTATTTAGCAATTAAGTTAGAAAAATTTACCAAATATCCAGCTGGACGAATTGTAAAGTACAAATTTAATAATAATAAAGAAAACACTGAACCGTCACTCTGTTGGATTCGTATAATAAATTTTACTACTAAATATATCTAAAGTTCAATTCTTTACCTTATTTGTGAAACATTTGAACTGCCACGTGAGATCACCGGTGATCTGTCAATTTCGTAATTTCTTGTGCCTCCTACGAAGAATTCTTCTCCGATATCAACTATTTCTGCGTACAGCGTCTATCTCAGCTCAGTAGAGAAAGATAATTCACCATTCTACGAGAGTAATACTTCGGTAATACTTTCTTCGGTAATACTTCCCTCCTGTGGTGAAATTTCGAAACAGAAATAATGCTACGTTTGAAGAAGCATTCTACTACGGGGAGAGAGAAGAAAATTTGATCAACCAATGAGAATCTTAATTTACCAAAGAGAGGGAAAGTTGCTAGTAATAAAAAAATGAGGCGAAGGAGCCAGAAAAGAATTACAGCAAGAAAGTATAATATCAGGACAAAGATTGAAATATTTCCTTAGTAGGAATATAAATATCGAGATATGTATAATTTTGCGTGCTAGACTAGATTGACCGCGTAGTAGCGACACACGTATGTGAATACGAGTGTGTGGAAGTACGTGTGTGCGCGGCGTCTAGAAAAACAGATGAATGTAAGTGTACCGTTGGCAGTGTGGTATGGAAGATGGCGAAACAAAGAGAGTGCTGAGACGCGTGCAAATGTGTATCGACGAATATCTTGTCAATCACATATCAAATAAGTCTGAAACTATTTTAATATGAATTCTAATTGTAACTTTAATGTTCCTTTACTTTTATTTCGGCAATTAAGATCCACAGCTCTCAACAATAAATATATACTATGAACAAATTCTAAGGTATCCTCGAATGAAAGTCATCTTGAAATATATAAGATGTCCTAAGCTAGAATTCTAAGAATGGTAATTTTAGACAGATAAAATTGAAATATAAGCTGCCCAATATATACATTTGTGACGTGACCGTTGTATCATATACATCATAGGTACACGTACGTATGCTCAGAGAGATCCAGAGGTGGTCTCAGTTTTATTTAGGGCCAACTGTCACCGCTCCTTCGAGATCTCTTTTTGAACGTCAACAGCGGTTACCCTGCTTTCAGCGTACTTGCTCGATCCATCAAAATCAATTCCTGACAGCTTATCGAACCGCATCGAAAAAATTCATCTCTTGTCTCTGCCTTCTCGTTTTCTCTTTTTCAGCTTGCGTGGCACGGAGTTTCAACTCCTAAATCGAGTGCAAATGACATCTGCTTCCACTCAATGGAAAACCTTCCATAAACTTTTCTTTGATTCTTTTAATTCAACAAAGTACACCAATTCCTCTGATATTGGGTTGGCAACTAAGTGATTGCGGATTTTGTCAATACCACCTAATGACAAAACCCGCAATCACTTAGTTGCCAAGCCAATAGAAAGTTCTTGCCAAATAAAACATTGAGGAACATGTTAAACTCTGAAGATTTGCCAATATAATTGATCAATCTTTTATCAAGATACAATGGAAATCTAATAAACAAAGCAGAAAAAAGCAATGTAAGTGTTGAGATATGTATAATTTTCTGTGCTGTACTGGGTTAAATGCGTAGTGGGGATACTTGTATGTGAGCGCCAGTATGTGTGTGTGCGCAGCGTCTCGAAGACAAAAGAATGTAAACAGTCAGTCGAGGAACAGTCGGTTAAGAGTCGGGTATGGAAGAAAGTGCTGAAACACGGGCAAGTATGCATCGATGAATATATAAGGAATCGTCCATGAAATAAATATGTTATTGTTTTAATATTAATCCTCAATATTAATTAAGTGTTCCTATAACATTATTTCGGCTTCAAAGATCCACAATTTTCAACAGTAAGTTTTGTTGATGTTTGAAGTAATACGTAGAATGGTAAATGAAGAGGAATATTTCAGATGACCGTTTTCGCTATCAACGGAATTTCATTGGTAAATTAAGGGTCTCTTAATTAGGGAAGAATGGAAGGCAACGGAGCATAAAGCTGTCGAGCAAGCACAATTTCTCTGGGCGATATTAAAACGACGCCTAATATCCTGGACGGCTTGATATTAAGAGGATGACGAAGGTGAATCCCAAAGGAAAGCTGAAATGGGGTGAAGAAAGGGATCGTAAGCCGCTTACGGTTTCACGATGTCACGAAATGAACGAGCCACCAACTGCTTGTCGTTTTAGCAGCACGCATAAACCACACTCTACGTGGCTAGGATTTACAGACCTAGAAGATTCTTGAAATTAGACCAGCCTGCGTATATGCCTTCCATGATGCACAGATTAACTTGTTTTCCTACAAACATAAATTTCCTCCAAATTGCCAAAGTTGACAACTAAGTGATTGAGGATTTTGTCAATATCACCTAATGAGCCCAATATATGCATATTATTACTCTGTTGCTTAAATAATGATCAGTTTCACTGTAATTTTAGTAGCGTATGGTTAATTGAATTACAATTCAATTGATCTAACTAAAACACTAAACCGGTTTCATTATATAAAATAAATGCGATCTTTTTTGCAAAACTTTACACTTGTTCTGTGGTAGATCTTTTTAGCGATATTTCAACGTTTCGCTGTTACGTAAACTTGATTTTGGCCAAAGACGAAAACGCTGTTGCTTCATCGTTCGTTGTAAATTCTCCAACTCGTTAACTTTCGCACAAAATTCTTGACATTTTGTCGAAAAGTTTCCAACTAAATTTCACCTTACTACGAGCTAATTTACAAAGGATTTAACGAGGATATCCAAGTGCATATCCTTGTAAAAAGACGAGTGCCTTTCCATTAAATTGCAATGATTAAATTTGTTGAGGTTATTAGATGTATGAACAAAGAAACGTGTGGATAAATAGTAAAGTAGAAAATATATATTTTAATACAGAAGTGTAAATACAAGTAGGAATGTAATTTGAGCTGGTCCAGATCCGCACGCTAGCAGTGTTATTCTATGACAGAAAGCCCTGAAGCAATCGTCGTCTGTCTACTGTTTTTGGTCTGCCTTTGTCCCAGTCTTTTGTCTATACGCTGTCGATGGCTTCAGTACTTGAGAAAACTAAAAAGATCAGATGTAGAATTTTCTTAGAAGTGGTGACCACTTCAACAAAATTTATAACGATGATCAATGTGAACGTATGATATGTATTATGGCATATAAATATAAATAAATATAAAATTCATTCAAAGTTCACAGGTTCCAGTTCCAACTCAGACCTTCAGTTGTTCTACTTATGGGAATTTATTTGCACTCACCCAGCCGTCTCGCTATGTAAGGATAACATGGGGCTTATTCTTTTAAACCTAACCTGAAAAGCGGCTTACTTTAACGACTATCCTTTCACGATCTTATACATGGCGAAAGGAAATTTTAACGAAATTGGAACGGGAAAAGACAGACGATGAAGACGGTTTTCATTATACTCGTGGATATCCTTGATCCTTAATCCTTGTGGAAATTTCACGCGATCTGCTACCTTATGCGCTACAACATGTCAAATGTAATCAGACACCACCTCCAACTAGTAGGGGGATTCCGACGCGACGAGAAGCATTAAGCTCAACATTATGCGCATGGCTGACTAATAAAGATAGACTAATCGCGTTAAAATAACTTATTATCTAATAATCTAATGTATTATAAATTAATTGAAGCTTTTTCGATTACCAGCAATGAATTTATTCATTGGACTCGATTTTATTTATGTAGATAAAATAACTTATGTTATTATAATAATATAATAATTGTTAGTAAATAATTATTAGTTATATATAATAATTATTAGTAAATAATTTATATAAATAAATTGCAAAACGTCCAGTAACGATCATCGTCTCAGCAATTTTTTTAGCGTCCGATATTCAACACCACGTTAATTTAAGCCATTTATTTATCGTATTTTTATAAATTTTCGCTCGATTTTTTAAGTATTGGGTTGGCAACTAAGTGGTTGCGGGTTTTGTCATTAGGTGGTACTGACAAAATCTGCAATCACTTAGTTGCCAACCCAATAGATGTTAAGTGCATGGATACAGGAAAATAAGGATTTGCAAAATTTTTCATCTGTACGTGTCTTTTCTAGAATCTATTAGCTAAACCAAAAATGAGTCATTTTTCACGAAAATGAACGGTTTTGAAAATTCTGCCTTATGAACATTTGACAGACCAAGGTCTGAACTGTAGAAATCTGCGTGAGACCACCATCAGGTGATGGCATTGCCAATGCCAATTTTCCTGCTTACCGATTACTGGTCTTTGTATGATTACGGTGAGACGATCAGAAAAACAGAAAATAAGTGAAACCTAATTCAGTAATCATGATTCAGATGCATATAAAACAAGCCACACGGTAAATTAGGAGAAGCGTGTTTTGAAAAAGATATGTTTCAAATTCATGAGGATGTCACACATCAACAGTTGACTGTTTTTCACGTCCCATTTCCGAAAAACACGACCCTCATTTTCGGTTTCAGCGACCTGAAGAACGCCTAACAAGAGTCAAATATTTTGCAGTCCGGATACTGTACTGAGCCCGGAAATAATAATAGAACGAGATAGTAGGTTGTTTCAAGGAAATAACCATAAAACATTTTAGTCACTAAAACAAAAAAAAAAAAAAAAAAAAAAATTGAACAAGCAACAAACGAAAAAAACACGAGCGATAAATTGTATTAATTTTAAATAAAAGAAGATTTTTCAATAATAATCTAGAACATCCTACTTGTACAAAATCACGTTCAAAAGCATTCTTACTCGGCAAAAATATCTATTTTCTTTCACCCGTGAAGCATAACTCAAAATATTATTAGGTTGGCAACTAAGTGATTGCGGATTTTGTCATTACCACTTAATGATAAAATCGACAATCACTCAGTTGCCAACCCAATATATCGGTCTGTTTTTCTTCCAGCATCCGTTACAAGCGAAAGTAAAAGTTGACGAATCTATGACATTAAATTGTTAATAATATTTGTTAGACGATAAATAAAGACAATATAAACGAGCGAACGAGAGAGATTTTGTTCGAGGAAAATCGGAATGAGTTGCAGGATTTGACATTACCATCGAGTTGTTTGAAGGAAAAATGTTTCTTGTCAAAGGACTCCGCGTACCTACTAGATCATGTTACTTTGAATAATGCCTCTACTTTCTTTATAGTCTTATCAGCTTATCTTTAGCTTGCTTTATAAGCTGCTTTTCTTCTCCCATTTTTCAATAACAATTTCCTACTAGATAGATTCCAAGATATTTATATAACTATGTTTGTTATCGAGGAACCGATCGAATTAATTAAACATTATATTATAAATAAACATTATATCAGATAGAATCGAGTAAAAACTTTTTGGCAAAACATTTTTTTTTTCCATTGTTCTGCGCTACTTTTACTCCTCGTATAGGTCTAACAAAAGTTACAGTTGATGGTAGCTATATCTAGCGATGAATGCATGAAACAGATCCAGAGGAAATATGAAGTTCCTAAGATTCAATCTGCGAGGCTTCCAAGGGATCATTAAGATCCTACGCGTATGACAGAATGGAGCAAGGATTCTCGCTAGTAAGCCTCTTACTTTATTCGGGAATAAAAATCGCGGTGGCATTTCAAGGGAGAAGATAGCGAAGAAGCAGGATCTCTCCTTCTCAGGTTTTTAAAGCCATTACTCTCCCTTTATTCGTGGCGGTTTCGCGCGGAACCCGCTGCTACCAAAGGAAAAGTGCTTCCTTCGACTAGCAGGGAATTAGGGCTTTCAAGAAGCAAAAAGGAAGCATATCCTAGATCAGAGAATAAAAGAAGAGTTTTTCGCCGAAACTGTGATCGTGGTTACGCTTTTGTTGCCACTTTTGAAATACCACGCCAGGAAATTGCCTCTTAACCTCTACTTCTTAGTAAGTTAAACTTAATTTAGCTACACTACGTGTGGTGGATGATTAAATGTGTTGCTTTAAATGACGACACGAGTGAATACTTGTGATAGTCAAATATATTTAAAATCGTTCTAAATACACAGTACAGAGTTAATCGTCGTTCGCTCAATGCCGCTCGTATGCTAGGTAATGCTTACTGAATGCTCGATACTAACTGTCCTACAGAGCGTGTTCGTTTGTTTACACTGGTCGAGGAGTAGGGGAAAGTTTGAATTCGACACCGGTTGACGGTTGCACGTAACGGCGATATTATTTTGTCTGGAGTTTGTTTACTTTTAAATCCTGGACATCGAAACGGTGTTGATACTCCGAGGCAAAAAACACGAGTCACTCTCGATTCGAAGCGTCCTATGACTCATGTAGAAACGTATCAAGTTTTCAAGAGCGAGGAGCTGGCTAGCACGCGATACGAGATGACGAGAATATTCATAATAAAATAAAGGAGGAAAGGCATGACCGCATTACGACCTCGTTAAAATAATTTAAGTGCCTCGAGATCAGAAGATTTAACTTGCAATTCCTCGAAACTTCGATTATTAGCCCATATACCTTGTGACATAAGTTGACTCGAAGCAAGCGAACAGCGCACTGCGTTTAATTAGAGCAATTAAATTGAAATAGGAATTTCCAGTAAATTATACTGCCACGCGTCTCTATAGTCTCACTGACGCGCTATTATTATGCGAAGCAGCCTGGCGACCCGTCTTCTGCCGGAATTGAATTATTGATTTCGGCCAACGAATCGCGAACAAAACATGATGAGAGAATAATACGAGTTGATAAATATTCATAGGTTACAAAGAGAAAAAAATGGAATATCATGAAATAAATTCGTGTATCAGTGAGAAATAGAAATTTAAACGAATGAGCTGGCAACCGTTCGATTACAATTCTCTCGTTTTATCGAATTAATTCCCAGTTGCAACTGTTAATCCTTGCGTAACAAAACACGTACAAAATATGTTGTGAAAATAAAGATTACAGAAATTAATTGAAACAAAATGATGGAACAAGCAGGACAAATAAATGTATTGGGTTGGCAACTATGTGATTGCGGATTTTGTCATCAGATGGCAATGGCAAAATCCGCAATCACATAGTTGCCAACCCAATATATCGAAGAAGAATTATATAATTGTTATTAATAAAAAAAAAAAAAAGAAAACTTGAGCATACTCTTTGAAAAAGATGCAATTAAATGCTTTGTAACAGATGTTTTTTAATGGGAAAAAAAAGGGTAGATGATCGATGGTTGATGTCGCACTTAACTCAAGGTAATGCGGAAAAGCAAAGTAATCGTTGAATGCCGTGCTCAAACGAAGTTATTTGCACTCTCTACAAACGTACCGGTGCTTATACCAGAGACCATTCCAAAAAGGTAGCTAATGCTAGTTGCATATTTCACAAAGGTACGACCATATGTTCATTTTCTGGTATACATTTTAAAATAAACATTAGCTTACCACGGTACAGGAAGTTCACTTGCCATTAATTATTTGTAATACGGTTACGTATTTTTACGATTATTTGTAGTACGACGCAGGTGTACTATGTAGGTCTATTCAAGTATTGGGTTGGCAACTAAGCGATTGCAGATTTTGTCAATAGGTGGCCTTAGCACATTCTTTTGTTTTGTCAATGTGTTCAAAGCACCTAAACTATATTCTTTTCTTGTTATTTGGACTTCCATCTTTAATTTAGTAGAAAAATTAGAAAAATAGTTTCGTTTATAGCATACATGTATTAAAAAAAATTAAAATAGCTCGACTGTGTCAAGAAACTTGATTTATGGCTCCCTCATCAGCTCAAGGAAATTCATTTGACGCAACGCATTAGCATCTGCGATTCGCTTCTGAAACGCAACGAAATTGATTCATTTCTGAAACGACTGATTACCGGCGACCAAAAGTGGATAGTTTATAATGACGTTAATCGGAAAAGATCGTGGGTGATGCAAGATGAACCAGCCCCGACGACACCAAAAGCTGAGATTCACCAAAAAAAGATTATGCTGTCAGTTTGGTGGGATTATGAAAGAATTTTGTGCTTTGAACTTTTACCAAGAAACCAAACGATTAATTCAAACGTGTACGTTCAACGACTCGCCAAACTGAGCGATGCAGTTCAAGAAAAGCGGCCAGAATTGGCAAATCGTAAGGGTGTTGTTTTCCATCATGATAACGCAAGGCCCCACACATCTTTGGTCACTAACCAAAAATTATTGGAACTAGGTTAGGTTGTGCTGTCACAACCACCATATAGTCCTAACCTTGCGCCTTCAGATTACCATTTATTACGTTCCATGCAGAACTCCTTAAATGGTACAATTTTTAATGATGCTGATGATGTGATATCACATTTAATTCAGTTTTTTGCTGGCAAAAATCAGAAGTTTTATGAAGATGGAATTATGACACTGTCTGAAAGATGGCAAAAGGTCATCGACAAAAACGGACAATACCTAATTGAATAAAGCTATAGTTGTAAGTAAAAATTTTGAATTTTCTTTCTTATCACTCAGTTGCCAACCTAATAGACGCGTTGCGAAATTCGTGCACTTTTTGTTTTCTAGAAAACATGAGACAAGAGTGAAATTAGATTAAGTAGATAAGTATAATTAATCGATATGGAGAACGAATCATTAGATGGGAGATTTACATAGATCAAAGAAGCTGGATGAAAATTATTGCAATCTCGCATTATCATTCATATAATTACGATAAGAATTTAATTAACTCGTGAAGCATCCGCTCGTGAATGAGTAATATATTACAGAATAACGAAGCGGGATTAATCCGTGAATATGACAAGCATAATTATTCATTATTGCATAGCACAACGTTGATCGATCGCTAGATTCTAATTTTTAATTCCAGTTATGCAAATTTTTCGTTAATTAACCGTGTCTATCGCGACACCTTCGTTCTTTCGTCAAACTAGAATAAAAATCTCTACAAAGGTTACTTACAGAACGCAAGTAAACTTTACGAATTCTCACCAACGTTCTCATAGTTTAAATATTTTTTTATTGGGTTGGCAACCAAGTGATTGCAGATTTTTTCATTACCGCCTAATGATAAAATCTGCAATCACTTGGTTGCCAACCCAATATTTAAAACCGCCAATTATCATTTTCTCGGTTTCTTTTCTACTACTCATTCTTAGGCAAAGGCTGTAACAATAATTATTAAACAATTCGAAGCTTACTCAGTTACTAAACTAAATTAAAACGCAAACGTATGATTCACGTTCATAGTTCTAAGTAGCTCACAGTGTCTCTAAGACGATTGTCTATTGAAACTAGACGTACAACAGGTTGCAGGGTTATTTCCATTTCTGCTGTGTCTTGCATTTATTCGGCCTGTATTTCAACATAAACAAACGTCCTCAGGGACATTATCGTTAAAACCATAATTTATTTTCCATTGTATTTTGTGTTAAAAAATTATCGCTGTAATTCTAACTGTTATTCTTACCTTGCTATGCCATTTCACAATCGCTGATAATGATAAATGATAAATTGATGGATACTTCTTCAACGACCTACCCTATGAAAGAAGAGACTCGCATAGGCGTCAGCGTAAATGACCCCGCGCTTGACAAATGGCGCGAGCAGAACTGCCGCGTGATTATCAAATTGCTTGCTCGCGTGCAGCCAACTATCGATCAATTTCTATATTGCCAGGTATCAAGATCAATTGTACGATGGATTGAACATGCTGCCAAGATAGATCGGAATATTTGTTCGAACAGTCTCGCTTCGTCAAATTAATACAAAGTAGATAACGGAATTTCATTTCACTCTGGTTAACACATTGTTGACCGGTCTCGAGTTAACTCGTGTTTTCATGGTCAAATGTTATCGACCGGCCACGAGTAGACTCGTGATACGCTTTTTTTTCGTATCAGCGTCGTTTTCTTAGTGCGCTGTTGGAGATGACACAATGCAATTGTTTGTCAGCATAGCTCAAGCTGTGTCTCTCGTTTATAAGACCTTTGTTGTAAAACAAATGTCAACGACGATGGAATGTACCAATAAAGAATATTTATAGTATTTAAAACTCTTTATTATAATGATGCACCCTTCAGGCTTTCCGAACAACTAAGAGACCACGTGTTAGAAAAAATAGTCACTGGCAGAAAAACAAATCCGACTAGAGCGTGTAGAGTATGCTGTTCAAAAGGAAAACGCAGCGAAATTAGATATATTTGCAAAAGCTGTTGTGTATCATTACACGTAGGTGATTGTTACACTGTTTATCATAGGAAAAAGAAATATTAAAAGTTGAATAATAATTTATTAAAGTTTATTTATGTTGTTTTACTTGCACATCCAATTATGAAATAATAGCCGTTGACATGAGATAAATTCTCAGTAAAATTGCCGGTCAACAATGTGTTAAATATAGTCATATTGTATACAAATTGGCAAATTGAAGGCAACGTATGGTAACGCTGTAGTATCGTTAGCGTAATATCATATGATAGCTAGCTTTAATTATCCTACTTCCACATAGATAATTGCAGAAATGAAATTATATTTACACAACGCGATATAAACCAATACGTACACCGATCGATCCCATTTTTCTAGTCTTTCATTCTTCATCTTCTATAGCCGATTTCATGGTTCCATCCTTGAAAAATCTAACCTTCCTTTTTTTAGGATGTAGGATACGCGTAATATTGGGTTAGCAACTAAATGATTGCGGATTTTGCCAATAGGTGGTATTTCTTATTGTTGGTCCATCAAATTCCAGAAGTGGAAATTATACGAGAATTAGGTTTGCAAGTTGACGGCAGCGTTATAGATAGTAACGATAAAGGGAATTTAATTTTAATAATGGAAGAAAAAGCGGTACGAAATTACCGTACGCGACAATTAACATTACATACTAACATATTAATGGATTTTATTGTCAACCAGATCTATTGAGTTGGCAAATAAGTGATTCCGGATTTTGACAATAGGTGGCATTGACAAAATCCGCAGTCACTTAGTTGTCAACCCAATACATCACAATTAAATGTTCAAGTAAAATAAATAAATAACCACACACAGTAGCAATTGTAAATCGATTCCTAAACGATAGAAGATATTGTCTAAACGAAGATACTGTAGCGAGAAAGAAATTTGAAACTTCAAAATAGAAGATATCGTGTTTCACTAATCCTAAAATGTATGAGTAAACTCGAAACCTATTTGTGTTATCTGAGCCAAAGGAAAGTTGACGTTTCGAAGCTCTGTATACTATTTTTCACGTTGGCTTTATTAATTCATTTCAGGCACGAACAACGAGATCCTTTTTTAATAACTTTACGCTCAAGTTCTAGTTTCTTATTATCTTTTTCTTTTTCTACGTTACTCCATAATGTACGGATTTGGTAATACCATCTATTGACAGAATCCGAAATCACTTAGTAAGAACCTGGCATTCGTATAAAATTCCAATAGACATCTTTGAAACAAAGAAATGGAATTTTCCGCAGGTCAGACAACCGATTCTATCGCGTATAGGTAACGAGAGCGGACCATAGAACGTGAGAGCGACTTTAACTTCGTTAAGGATAACGCGAAAATCAAGTTAAACGATCCTCGCTATTTACCCCTTCTCACTCGCTGTCTCACACTACAGGATCCACTTAATTACAGGCCACTCTAGCAATTCACTCTAACGCCAATACTGTTTAACGTAATTTTTTGTTTAATGTAACCCGATTTTCACGATATCAAGATTCTGCTGAAAAAGATGAAACTAATTATTATACTATTATATCGGTATGTATGTACACACATGTACGAATACAAGATTATACATATACATGGTGAGAAAGCAACTGGGCGAATAGTTAAGACCCAAATGAAAGAATTATCGAACGAACTAAAGAATAGGATGGTTGTAGGGAATGAAGGAAACCAAGGCTGTTGATTCCGAGGATGAAGAACCTAACCGACATTTCTTTTCACTCCGCTGCACTCTGCGACTGCGTTCCAGATTTTTATGACGTATGCAGCGTGATAAAGTACACTTAACCCGAGCTCTTTTTGTTCCCACGGGTATTTCAAGTAACACACCGGAACGCTTTTTCTTTGAATTTTAAAATAACCCAGCTAACACGACCCATATACTACACAGCTCGTATGTATTGTGTTCACGCACTAATTGAAACGTAATGCAAAGATAATCCAAACTCGATCCACGTTTTTTATAAAAATCTAGTTGAACTCCTTTGCTGGTTCTCCCAGTATGCTACTATTCTACACATTTCCAAGAAATCACGTGGCACTGATTATTAGGAAAATATTGCATTGGCAAATAAGTGATTACGGATTTTGTCTATATCACTTATTGACACAATCCGCAATCACTTAGTTGCCATGACGATACGATCATCACGAATGTAACAAGGCTTATGAAGAACTCAGATAAGCAATTTGAACGAGACTCTTGGCTCGGTTCGACTAAATAGATGGAGACACGTAAACGAAAATGGACGTTCTTTCGCATTGAACGTGGCAACTAAACGAACAATCGAGGGGATTGGGGGTAGCTGCGCGGAACAATGTCCCATTATGAATTATATGGCCGCTCGTTTGGAAATTTGCCGGATTATCAACATCGTCTGGCGTTCAATCGCGATTATACGGAAGGGGAAGCGTGAATAATAGGAATCGAATGGCATCGGCTGTGAATTAACGTCGCAATACGACAAAGCTAGAAGCCATCATCTATCATAAATTACACGCAACAAGACTTTCGACTAGATATTGCTAATCGCCTACTCACCGAATGGATTAAATTAAATACACGTGTTTTAGGATACTGTTGCACATACTCGTCTCTTACGAATATTTTTTAATTTTATTTTCACATTTCAAAATCATCCGTGCTCGTATTACTTATTACGTTATTATATATATTATTTTTATTAAATATTATATATATTATATATATCATGTATTAAGAGACATCGCGTACGGTAATTAACTGGAAAAATTTACAAGATATCGATTGGAAAAGCGATCGTTCCTAGTTTGCAAGTTACCTCGACACTTTCCCAACGATAAGAAGTTTCTCCAGCTTCCCCAAATTTACGTAGCGCGCTTCATGGTGCCATTAGTCGATTATATTATTCATGATAGATTACCTTAGACACGAAGGGAGTACTGAGTAGGTGTACTCATTACTCACGCTTGTCTGCATTTTCTTTACACTGAAGACGGTAATCCCATCTCGCAGTACATGATAGGGAAACTACAGCAGTCCTGTGCTTGTACTTCCTCAACTCAAATTTACATGTGCGATTTTTTGCCTACGTTCGTGTTTGTAAATTTGAAAATTGTTATAAATGATCCTACTTAAAAAATTGCAGCAGACTTCTAATTGGAATTTTCTAATGGAAACCGCTACTCCTACAAAAGTATGTCATTTTCTCTTTGCAAAATCGTATCTATTGTAGTATCGTGGACAAATGGCCTAAGAAATATCGGGTGAACCATAAACAATATTGCAAGAAAGGGCCTGGGAGTTGTTACCGGGTGGTCGTTATCTGGAGAGTCGAGTTGTGAGGAGTTAGGTCGTGAGTGGGGAGTCGAGTTGAGTAGTTGTGAGTTGACAGTCGAGTTGTGAGAGTCGTGAATGGAGAGTCGAGTTGTGAGTGGAGGATCGAGTGGAATAGTCGTGAGTGGGGAGTCGAGTGGTGGGGAGTCGAGTGATGAGGAGTCGAGTTGTGAGAGTCGTGAATGGAGAGTCGAGTTCTGAGTGGAGGGTCGAGTAGAATAGTTGTGAGTGGGGAGTCGAGTGGTGGGGATTCGAGTTGTGAGTGGAGGGTCGAGTGGAGAGTCGAGTAGAGTAGTTGTGAGTGGGGAGTCGAGTGGTGGAGAGTCGAGTTGTGAGTGGAGGGTCGAGTAGAGTAGTTGTGAGTGGGGAGTCGAGTGGTGGGGAGTCGAGTTGTGAGTGGAGGGTCGAGTGGAATAGTCGTGAGTGGGGAGTCGAGTTGTGGGAGTCGTGAATGGAGAATCGAGTTGTGAGTGGAGGGTTGAGTGGAATAGTCGTGAGTGGGGAGTCGAATGAGAGGAGTCGAGTTGAGTAGTTATGAGTTAATAGCCGAGTGGAGAGGAGTGGAGTTGTGAGAGTTATGAGTGGAGAGTCGAGTTGGGAAGAGTCGAGAGTTGAGTTGTCGAGTTATTACGAGTTGTAAATTATTAGTTATGAGTTGTGAATTAACTATTTAGTTGTCTTAGTTATAGCACATTACTACATTTAGTTCACGTTAAATAACCATCGTTTCCTGTTTAATCCATTGTAAACAGATCTATCGATTAATAAACTTATCATATAGAATAGAAATCATTGGAAACCCTAATTTCTAATATTTCTAAATAAATAAAAAAAATCCTATACTATCGATCTTTTTAATTATTATAACCATTAACCCTTTGCTCGAAAGGCTATTTTCCTGAGATGAGAGCGCAGTATTGGTTCGTAAATAGATTTCTTTGCTCTTTATATTATTTGTTACGAAGTGTGAAATGTTACACTTTAAAATGAAAATAAAATATTTATGCTTAAATTCTTCCGAAATTATGGTTCTGGCAACGTCTCCGACGTTTGTTCAGATTCGACGATCGTGACACAAGTATTATAGTTTCGTAAATTTAGAAGCTGTAAAAAATGAATTTGGAAATTTGTTTAATTAATTTAATTCTGTTTAATTCTGTAAAAAAGCAAAAGAACGGAAGGCCACTTAACCACCTGCGATTTATAAAAACTTTAGTAGACCAGTTGAGAGGAGACAACCGCGAGATCGAGCTTCCACATCGACTATGCTAATTATGATGAAATTCGGTTAAATGGAAAACTGCATGTAATTTTAACAGATGCATTTTGACAGATGTTTTATAAATTATTGTAAAAAAAATACAGAAAAAATATTAAAAAATGATGTTCAAAAATGTAAATGTAAATGTTTTTTGAAGTTAATTTTTGTATAAAATCATTTTATATTAATATACGTCACATACGCGTTAAAATCACTTCGAGTTGCTGCTACACGCAACCGAAAAGGCTGTCGAGTGCAAACGGTTAATTCTTCCATGCAATTTACGATGAAATAAAAAATCAGGCGGAACAATTATCGAATGTGTTGCGATTGTTCGAAAATAATCGAGCCGCTACAATTTATTGTAGTTCTACACATATGTAATTCAATGACAGGCAACAACGTATCCAACGAAACTTATCGACTCACAATTGCTTCGCCAGAATGCAGTGCCTCGTTTTCCACATTTAACACATCAATAGGTTTGCTTTCGTTGATTCTTTTTTCTCATTGTACGACCTTTGTATTGTATGCACGTTCTTGTTAAAGGTTACGCTCGAAACGCTTTGCTACTAATTGCGATTGATACTTCGGAGAAAATGTCCGAATCGATCTCGATACCGTCAGATGATTAAGCGTCGAAGTGACATTGCGGTTTGCCGCGAATTTCTCCGATATCTAACCAACTCTCGTTCGCTTGCGATTAATTACAAGTCAATAGCGTTATCGTGTAATACTCAACGAAGATGAAATATCTCGCAACTTTCGTGAAAATCTATCGCTCTAGCTGTCAATTTAACTAAAATTTCTTTCACCCTACTTTCTTCGCAAGTAAAAACTCACTTATTTTCGCTTATAGTATTGGGTTGACAACTAAGTGATTGCCGATTTTGTCATTAGGTGGCAGTATATTCCATGTAACTTACTCCAAGTTTCTAACGAAAATCTTAGGACAATATCTTAAATGCCTCTTGACACGAACAGCAAAAAAACCGCTACTCATAAGAACAAACTTCTGTATTCTTCCAGATAATTCTCTTTCTTAACACATTGCGTACAGCGCTCTGCGCGCTCAACGCGCTTCCAGGGCCTGCACATTTTTGTGCGCATGCGTGGCAAGCAATGGGATGCATATATGCACATTTTTAATTTGCATTTTGAAATATTTCGCAACTTTTGTGAAAATCTATCGCTCTAGCTGTCAATTTAGCTAAAATTTCTTTCACCCTACTTTCTTCGCAAGTAAAAGCTCACTTATTTTCGCTTATAGTATTGGGTTGACAACTAAGTGATTGCTGATTTTGTCATTAGGTGGCAGTATATTCCATGTAACTTACTCCAAGTTTCTAACGAAAATCTTAGGACAATATCTTAAATGCCTCTTGACACGAACAGCAAAAAAACCGCTACTCATAAGAACAAACTTCTGTATTCTTCCAGATAATTCCCTTTCTTAACACATTGCGTACAGCGCTCTGCGCGCTCAACGCGCTCCCAGGGCCTGCACATTTTTGTGCGCATGCGTGGCAAGCAATGGGATGCATATATGCACATTTTTAATTTGCATTTGGTGTTATATTTTTTATTCAGTCTTTTTCTATGTCTAATCGCATCACTTAATTCCAGAATGTTGCTGCTATCACTGAATTCATTTTCGTCGCAAGTGTTGTTTGCTGCATCAGATAAATCATCAAACAACGATTTACTTTCACTTTCATTTTCTTTACATCTATGTGTCATTTTGCTACTTTTATAAAATTACGGCCTATTTCATAAAGCAATTTTTGTTATAAATTGTCGGTAGCAGATTGAAAATGTAAATGATTTTTAAAAAGCTGTTTCCTTACAAATTAAAACACGAACTTTGAAATAACAAAATGTACAACAATAAAACACATTATAAGGTACGGTAGACCATCAGCACAGATCTACCGATGCACTAGCTATACTGACTCATTGTTTTTACATGCTTCGTATGGCAACATTCAGTTGTTTTGCTAATCATTTGTCAGAAGAATGCGCAAGGCTTCATTACCCTGGTAACGTAACAAAAACATTTGTCTCTGGTTACTTAAGTCATCGATTTAGTCGAAAAAACATGAAAACGAGATATCTCGTGACCCAACCACAACACGTTCGGCTTGCTAAAAACGAGATATTTCGTAACACAGCCACAACGTTCAGCTTGCTAAAAATGAGATATTTTATGACCCGTACGCAATGTGTTAATATGCATAAGGACGGTTAAATTATCTATCCAGAATCGTGAATTTTGTTTCTTTGTTTTACAAACATACTTATGATACTCTATACTAATAACAAATACTTCTATACAAATGTATGAAATCTTTCATATAATAAAGCAATTTTGCGAAAACGTTTTGTAAAAGGGAAATACAAAAAGAAAAAGTACTTTCGATCAGGTTCATTATCGATCGCGCATAGGTTATGTACTTCGTGTAACGTTTTCGTTAAACGTGCACTCGTTCTTAACTTAACCTATTGAATTGGCAACTGATTGCGGATTTTGTCATTAGGTTGTAATGGTTGGTTATAAACCCAATATTTTCAATACATCGCAATGGTCGTTTTATTTTAAACGCGTAATCAAAGTTGAAACGAAATTAATAATATATATTTGAAATAGTCTTGAGCGAAATTCTTGGTTTCGAGCGCCGACGAAACTCTAATACAAACAATAACAGACAAGACAAAACTCAACGTATAACGGTCTGAAAAATTTCGAAATACATAGCCTGAGGTATCGATGCCGATGGTTTTGACCGCTGTGAGATAAATTCGCTGGATCGAAGTAAATACGTGATATCGAGGGAGGGAAATATGGAAACTAACAAAGTTGAAACAAAACCGATGTTTTTGATACATTCGACAGGAGCGAACGATTTTTAGAAAGAAAGGCGATTGGTATTATTTCTAAAGGGTTTTGAAATTTATCGGACTATCGAAACACAATGGAAAGTAGATTGAAATAGGGAGTGAAATAGAACAAAGGCGGTTTCATATTACCGTAACTATCTGTAATTGGATTTCAAACCGACTGGACACGCTTCTTCTTCGTTTCACGATCACTAAATAACTTTGTCTGTTTCTTCGTTCGCTATTATAGGATCTTATTATTATTTTATTTAAACATGGATTAAACAGGTGTTGGTTAAACAGGAAACGATGGTTATTTAACGTGAACTAAATACAATAACGTGCTATAACTAAGACAACTAAATAGTTAATTTACAACTCTCGTCACCACGGTTCCAACGCTCTCTCTCTCTCTCTCTCTCTCTCTCTCTCTCTCTCTCTCTCTCTCTCTCACGCAGACTGCACTCTCTCGGCAACGAAATGCACACTCTCTGACTTCTCAACTCACACTGACTGTTATTTCGTCTTTCTCCCTTAGCATCTCTTTGTTTCTTCTCATAGCCCCGCCTCGTACGTGTTCCGCAACCGTTTGTGGCCAGAGTCACGTAGGTCTTTTTCCGCGTAACTATTCGATTGAAGGACCAACGATACATAGATGGACCTGTCGGCACTTCGGCTTTCTCACGACATTGTTTATGGTTCACTCGATATCTCGTAGGCCATTCGTCTACAATACTAGACTACTTTATACGTAATGGCTAAACGAGTAATAAATTAGAGGGAATAAATAACGTGGAAAGATTTTCAAAAAGAATTTCGATTCTTTTCGTTTGTTAAATTTTATCTCTCTGATAATTGGAATTTTAGTGGCGCGGAAACAGCTTTGCATTTAAATTGTTAAAGCATCCCGTGCAATTTAAAAGCACAGTACGATTCTTGAATAATAAGCGTGTTCGCTTGCAACAAAAAACTACTTTTTAATAAATAGTAATCTGGTTTTATTTTTCACGCGCTGTTACAGTACAAACGTCGATATATTAAAATCAAATCGATTACGATACTTCAACATGATCAACATTTTCGCAAGTTTTTATTTTATGTCATCGGGTTTCAGGATATCGATAACCAGCATCGAAAAAGAAAGAAAGAAAGAAAGAAACCGCGCCTTTTCATTTCCATCCAATTTCCGATAGCGAATACCTGATTATAAAGTTTATATCAGCTTCCCTAATCTTATTGTTAACTGTTCACAAAGGTAAATGCGCTTCAAGCATATTAATCCGATTGGAAAATAATAATTTAGTATAACTTCTTATATTATATATATTATATTCTCTTATATTATTTATATTATATTATAATATATCTTATATTATTAATTATATTATAGTGTAATTTCTTAGTAGTGTAATTTCTTTCTTATAAGAAAATAATAATAATTGAATTTGTCGAAATCTTCCCTTATCACTTAGCCAACCGCGCATTTTTCCAAGTATCAAGGACTAATATTCGCCACTTAAAGAACAAACAAGTGTAAAAATTATTTAAATGGTTAATTATATTTGCAGTAATGATTTTGTTTAACGATTTAACATATTGTTTATACAAAACATCAAATTAGAAGTATATATTAAAATTATACAAAAATATAGGTAAAATTGAAAACATTAAAGATGACTAAAGATAAATAACGCGACTTGAACGTGAAATTAAAAATTCATTTTGCACTTTAATATTTTTTTTGCAGTGTGGTATCGCTCGATTATAACGTTATTTAATCATAGCTGATAGTGTAGCTTTTTAATTAATTTTAACGCCACTAAATTGCTGTATTTTATTATATTTATAAAAGCAGAAACAGTGACAAAAGTAAACAATAACTGATAACAACAACAACAAAAAAAAAAAAAAAAAAAAAAAAAAAAAAAAAAAAAAAAAAAAAAAAAAAAAAAAAAAAAAAAAAAAGAAAACGCGTTGCTAAAGTCAAAAAAGGATATCTCCCAGTTCAGTCACGCAGCGATGTTCTTCATAGAGGGCAGATCTCTCTAAGTGTTAAGATATAAACAATGTACAGTATCAATTGATACCAATCGATAACAATGATAATCAATTATTTGACTCTTTTTCAAAAATCTGTTATGTCGCTGACTATTTATTGGCAATAACAATATCAATTGACTTACCTATAGGTAATGAAGGCAAAGACCAGAGCAACCAGAGACAAACTTCCGCCTAGAACGACGATGAGACTCAGCACGCCGTCTTGATCGAACGAGCTGGCAATACCCGTAGATATTCCATTAGACAGTCCACCGTTTGATTGGGGAAGCCCGTGGATTGCTCCCGTGTAAAGTGTCTCCATTTCTTCGTTACTCTCGCATCTATTCAAGAACACTATATATTTATTGATTCTATTTTTACTTTCTTCAGAGTAATTTACGATACAAGTAACTAATTATTCCAACTTTTTCTTAACACGTTGAATGCCATGGCGGTTACCGGTGCCCCCACACGACACTCAACTTGACTGTGGCGCCGCGGTGGTCACCGATGACAGGCGCATCAAGGTTAGTAGAAATACATAATTTGAACAAATGTGAATAGTTATAAATTTGTTGTTATTACCATTGTTACTACAATGGTGTGACGAAATTAATGCAGTATAAAATATATAAAAATAGTTTTACTTATACATGAAATATACATCCATTATGTGCGTCCCCCACCAGTGGCTGTCAAACATGGAAAAAACACGCTTTTTCCGTGTTTTACCTTAACGAACAATAACCCTAAGGAACATTTCGACTTGAAAGACGTTTGATGGCAATTAAGGGCTTTGACAGTAAAATAAAAAATGCTAAATCTTGTGACGGCTCTTTAGGATTATTGCGGATCCGAATAAGTATGACCGAGGGATGGATTATGGTTTGTGGTAGGCCCCGGGACGTAATAACATAGAACAATTATTTAGCAACGCGAAGAAACAATATAAGATAATTAATAATCGCGAAAAATAAGTAAATCGAGCGAAATTGCACTACAGCGCCCTGGGGGTCACCGGTAACCTCAGTGAGATAAATTCATTAATGATGATTATACTCCGTAACATATTTCTTGTGGGTAATATTTCAACATTATATGTATCGCATAATAAAGAAATTCATCGTGGCGCCACGGCCAAACCTTGTAAAACTGGTGTGGTATTCAACGTGTTAAAGATACAGTACAATATATCTAGGTAGACAACCATGCATAAACATTTGGACACTTCCACGTTATTGCAGATGTATAAAATACGCGACGGAGAAAGTTCTTTAATCTAATTTTTGCCTTTGATCTTGTCTCGGACAACTATATACAGTTAGTGGATATCGATAAAACGGTAGCTGATATTAATTAATGATTTCAAGTGTATTTGCTCGATGTTAAAATTTTTAAATGGTTAAAATATCTGCTTCCAAACACATTCTAAAAATTTTAATAAAATTTAGCCCATTTATTCGAAGAAGTAAAGAATAAAAAGCTAAGAAACATTCTTCTATCATAATGTTGGAAATACAGTAAAAGTATCAATGTAAAAATGTCCAAATACTTATGCATAGTATTGTACATACAAGTTTAAGAACACTGAAACATTGTCGTACTATTCAAAGGGCAACGATATAATTTTTATGCGTTTGAATATACAGTTTTTATTTGAAATATAACATACAGTGTTTATTCGATTACTTAAATTCTGAATCTTTGAGATAATCTACGTGTCATCTATTGGGTTGACAACTAAGTTACTGCAGATTTTGTCAATAGGTGGCCTTAGCACATTCTTTTGTTTTGTCAATCTGTTCAAAGCACCTAACCTATATTTTTTTCTTGTTATTTGGACTTCCATCTTTAATTTAGTAGAAAAATTAGAAAAATAGTTTCGTTTATAGCATACATGTATTAAAAAAAATTAAAATAACTCGGCTGTGTCAAGAAACTTGATTTATGGCTCCCTTATCAGCTCAAGGAAATTCATTTGACGCAACGCATTAGCATCTGCGATTCGCTTCTGAAACGCAACGAAATTGATTCATTTCTGAAACGACTGATTACCGGCGACCAAAAGTGGATAGTTTATAACGACGTTAATCGGAAAAGATCGTGGGTGATGCAAGATGAACCAGCCCCGACGACACCAAAAGCTGAGATTCACCAAAAAAAGATTATGCTGTCAGTTTGGTGGGATTATGAAAGAATTTTGTGTTTTGAACTTTTACCAAGAAACCAAACGATTAATTCAAACGTGTACGTTCAACGACTCGCCAAACTGAGCGACGCAGTTCAAGAAAAGCGGCCAGAATTGGCAAATCGTAAGAATGTTGTTTTCCATCATGATAACGCAAGGCCCCACACATCTTTGGTCACTAACCAAAAATTATTGGAACTAGGTTAGGTTGTGTTGTCACAACCACCATATAGTCCTAACCTTGCGCCTTCAGATTACCATTTATTACGTTCCACGCAGAACTCATTAAATGGTACAATTTTTAATGACGCTGATGATGTGATATCACATTTAATTCAGTTTTTTCTATAGTTTAATTCTATAGTTCTGAGCAAAAATTTCGAATTTTCCTTCTTATTTAAAATACGCAATCACTTAGTTGCCAACCCAATACCTAATAACAGCATAAGAAGCTTTGATTTATGATTTGTACAGGAAGGGCGAGGGAACGCGGAACGCCGATTGAGATTTATGACCCTCGATATCCTGTACACGCGTAAATTAGATATTAATCATATAACGTTTTATACCACGGAGCTAAGGAATTACCATGGCTTTAATTACAATAAGTCTCGTATATTTGCGTAAGAATAATGAAATAAAATATTATACGAGTGGTTTTAGATCGTAGTAGTACCCAGAGTAATATTCTTTTCAACTGGTTCTGCTGAGGAAAATTGAATTTGTGATGGAGCCTCGCGTGTCGCGGGAGGGGCAAATTGAAACAGGCCTGGTAATTTCCTGTAAAGAGGTGAATCAAAATGGCGCTCGACACCACCAGCCACAAATTGCGGCCTTCCCTTACAGAAGTTGCCAGTAATAGCGAGAGCATTTATAACTACGCGTAACCGTTACTAATCAACCAAGCTAATCTATCAAGTATTATAAACAGGCTAAAGGGCAACATTTTCGTCTGACTTCAATCATTATCATTAAAATCGATTAAACATCGACGAAAACAATACAAATACTCAATTTGTTTTTCTTTACGCGAATTCGTCATTGAAAAACCAAAAATAAGAGAAAGAATTTCTTTCGAATGGTGTGAAGCTCTCAAAAAAACGTAAACAGATTCCATTGTCCATTTCTTGGAGAAGCGCACTGTTAAAGGCTCGCAGACAAAGTCGTTTGATCTTTGAAAAAACTGCTGGCTAATAGCCGCAACGATAGCAAAACTGTGTCTCGCGTGTATTTTTCTATCCGGTTTCCAAGCGGACTCGATATTTAAATGTAGTGACCTTATCGTTTTGATTTCCAGTTCGATTCACAAGAACGCTTGTTACAGTTTACAAACTTGCAATATCACCAATGCACACTTTTTTCTGGTACTTAATGCTTTCACAAAATTTTTTTTCACAAAAATTACGTATTAAGAATCACGTGATCAAAACAATTGAAAAACAAACACTCGGAGAGAAAACTTACCTTACGAGATGGAGAAATAGTTAGTACGATGAAAAAGTATGGGCAGACGTTGCGCGATTCCATGGATCGTTTGACAGCCTCTCGAGCGAGCCACGTGTCAGTAAACACGTGCTACAAGAATGCAGATCGCGTGTTCCTCCGAATTAACGGGTGCTCTTGGAAGAAAGAAAGTTACTGGAGTAGGCCGCATTGTTCGACACTCGTCGGTTGCGCCGCGTGTGCAGCAGCATCCTCGAAACGTGTTCGCGCTCAGACACCGGTCGATCAATCTCTTTTCGCTTGCGAGAGCTGGATGCACAGGATCGCCTTTCTTTACCCACCGAGCGACCCACCGAATGAGTAAATACTCGCGATCGAAATATACACGCGAACGCAGCTACTCCGATGCTACCACCTGTCAACATCACCGTTTTATCGTCTTCCCTATCTCTCTCTTTTCTTATCGACATCTTAGATTCTTAGTACAACGAAGAAAAATCCCGTGAAACACTAGATATTTACCTGTTATTAAAAAAGATGCGACTTCTGTTGCAAAATATCGCGTTTGTTTCGTTTAGCTACCGATCGACATTCATGTGTCAAAGTGGTCGACCTATCTAATAGAGATATTAACAAATATAAGATTTCGTTTCTCAGTGACATCGATTACTTTTCTTAATTATTTGCACATTAACGCGTCTAAAATAATACAATATAAGTCGACGAATGATAATGCATTAAATCATTACAATATATCATCTGTTATTTGAAATGAATGAAAATAAATAGTTACGTTCGTTTGAAGTATGACAGATTTTGTATAAAGAAAGCACATCTTTTTTTGTTCTACAGAATAATTAACAAACGTATAAAAAATGACAGGATCACTCGAAAAAACACGTTGCTGATTGACGCAACGTGATCATCGATACTAGTATTTAATGAAAAATTACGAAGCAACAAGATACGTACTAACTCCTCGAGCAACGGCGGCGAACTGCAACTAAATTTGTTCGCGCTCAACTCGTTCGCGCATCCTACGTTGCGCATACACTCGAAGAAATAGTGGGGAATAAAAGTATTTGGGAAAAAAGGGACTCATAGCTCGATACGCGATTAATTGTAACTAAGATCAATTATCAAAAGTGTGGAGAATGGAAGGTGGCAATGCAAGGATTATAATCAAAATATAAAAATATAAAAAACAAATTTTTCTTTATTTTACGTTTCGTACATACGAAAAGTTAATATTTCGTCGTTAACTACAAAATACGCATTTATCCATTAAAATGCAACAGTTGATGTCAAACATAGAAACGAGTATATAACGTTACATTTAAAAGTAAAAATTGAAATCCGTGCATATGTACATGTACAATGCATATGTAGAGATACAACGATCGACAGTAAGCAGTGCTGCTAAATAAAAAACCAATCAATCCCAAATTTCAAATTTATGATATTGTTTGCACGTTCAGCAATTTATGTACTTTAAAATAAACTAAAATTCGTTATATCAATTTACAACCATATCGTAATAACAATTTCCGAAATTACTGTATATTGTAAATATACATCTCTTTCACCTACTAAATTAATTAATTAATGTACAATAATTTACATTCATATATGCACAAGAATTGTAGAATTTATACAGTACATCAGCCCATGAAGAAGCTATAAGTATAAAGGATCAAAAGAACATCAGTCTATGGGATTGTAATCACTGCAAAACTCTATCTCGTTATACGTTTCAGCTATCCAACCAAGTAGATATTTTACTTTCTCTGTTGTTTCATCTGATGCTTTGAAATCTGTTATAACCTCCATTAAACATTTTGATAGATGCTTCAATATAGGCTATAAATAAAAATACAGAAACTGATAGCTTGATATAAATGATAATTGTCACAATCAATTTTAATATGTAATAGAAAAATAAAATATTTACCACAGGCCAGTTCTGTCTAAATAAAGCTACACATTGATCGCTAAAACTGTTAATATCTAAAACATTTTTCTCTATTAATTTATTAATGAATTTTCCAAATACTGTCCAAACTTCTTCTTTTTCTGGTTGAGCTAAGAGCATAACGTTTCTAGAACTAAGTATTCTATGTATAGGCGAATCTGATTCCAAAGTTTTACAACGATTCATTGCCCATACTGTTATAAATTTTTCTTGAACTTTTGGAGTAAACAGATCACTTCGATAAGCAACTGCAAATATAAAAATCCAGAATTTTTTTCATAGTATGACAATAATTAATAATGAATCATATATATATTATTAATAACTTAATATTTACTTACCTAAAAATAACGCAAAGTCAGTACTAAGAGAATATAAAACTTTCTCTGGCCCCACAACTAAATCAGCTCTTTCATTTAAAGTCTGATATAAATTATCTAATATAGTCGAGACAATCATTATTGTTAAAGAATCACCACCATTATCAAGTATAACCCATATAAGTTCCTATAAAAGTTATAATACAAAAACTAATAAGTTTTAATGTTATTCTATTAAACGAAATATCAAGTATGTAAATAATTACTCTCAAGTTATCAGTGATAGTTGTTGGGCTCATAACATTTGGATTATGTTTCTTTTCTTCGATAGGATGAAGTGGTGCATTATTCCTTAAAAATCTATTTAATTCGACTTCCATATCTTTTATAAATAACGAGCCACCCACTATGTGAGATTGTATCCATTGATGTATACGTTCCATAGCTAATCTCGTAGCAATTTTAGCACACATTTCTTTCACAGGTGTCAACGAATCCTCCGCTAAAAGAGATTCTATACATTTAGTTACCCGTAATTCACAAATTCCTGGTATAGATATTTCGCACTGCTCTTTCAATTCTTTAGACATATTCGTAGCCAATGTATTCATATCAGTTGTCACAATTGCCTAAATGGAATAATATATGAATTAGCTGGATAATTTAAAAATATATTTAAATATCATAGTATTTCGTAGTATTACGATGAATATAAAAAATTCGAAAATTTACCTTAAAATCTGTAACGTTACGTTGTTCCCCGAATTTCTCAGGTTGTCTTTCGATTTGCTTTTTTTCCAGAATCTCCCTAAAAATATTCAGATTTGTTTCTCTAGAGGCCATTAACAAAGTATTACATATATGTTTCACACAAGTTGACGCAACTCGCTCTGATACAAAATCAACAGTTTTTCGAGTAGATGCTGGTTGTCCGCCAAAAAATGCCTCTTCCAATTGCAACTATTGAAATAAATATTAAATATTATAATTTAAATATTAAAATTTTTCTTATGAAACAAGTCTAACCGATAAACTTACCTCTAAATGCTTTATATCTGCACTCTTAGCAGATTTGTGAAGTTGACTAGAAACTGGTGTAATGTGTTTATTTGAGTTGTAATTATTTAGATTTGTATTAGAATTTGATACAGATACGTTTAATCCAACCAATGGACAACATATGCGCAACGTTCTTTCATTAATTATGTCCAATTTGTCTAAACTACATTTATTTGATGTAACAGACACAGTCGACTCTCCTAATAGCATATATTGATGCACATGATATTTATCAGGTTGCTTCAAACTTCGTAATTCTCTAACTTTATATATCTTTTGCCACATAGAATACAAATCCTTTGGAACATTTGGTAATTCAAATAACCAACTTAAAGTAGATTTAAGAAGAACTGCTGTTTGTTGAGAAATAAAACTGTCAGATGTTGAAAAATCAAAATGATTTACAGCTTTATAAATGTAATATAAAAGTTCCAAAATTTGCTTATAATATGGTAAACGAAGAGACACAGTATCCATCATAGCCAAGTATTTTGCAATCCAAGGTACAGTTAATGATAATTTTCCTAATGCTATTGCATTATGTAGACAAACATGTAAATTTATTGCTGGTACAACCTAAATAAAAATCTTAAGGTTAATTTTGTTTATTAATAATAAAAAAGTATATAAAGCAGAAAGTTTATTACTTACTTTGCTTCTAATTTCTACTTGAGTTGCTATCAACTCTTTAAAATTGTTCGATTCTGATCTATATGGTAATGATATAAGAAAACCTAAAACTTTTGCAAGGAGCCTTAAGCTGGATAAACAAGTAATAAAATTTTGTTGTGTTCGCTCATCAACTATTGTTTCTATTACAAAAGAAAATAATATAGTTATATCAATAATAAATGGAAATACATAACTTACATTAATGCTATATGTATATATTAATACCTGAATCTTCTATTTCACTATTGTTAAACTGAGTATCGTTCAATTCCATTATCTCGTGGATTAAACAATTTTCTAGATGAACATAAAAGATTGGATTAAAAGCAAATAATATAAAGTCTTTGAAAAATTCTTGTACCCCAGGGAAAGATGGTTCCGTAATTTGATTTTTGGAAGGTTGTGGAGTTACTAATCTCTTTTGAAGCTGATCCAATTTTTTCGGATTTACATTTTTCAATGTCTTTAAAACACTTATACTTTCATCATCTTCTACCTCTGCCTGAAAATAATAAAGATAAACTAAAAAACTAGTATCTAAGCAAAATAAAGAATATTTAAACATATAACTTTATTAATCTAGCTTACCTGTTGCCTATTTTGTATACATGAAATCAAAAGTTGTGACTTAAATAATCTTGCAAAATGATAATAATTTATAGCATCATTGTGTAGTGTCAACATAGTTCTTATTTTACTTCCTAAAGCTATTTGAAATATCCATCCAGGGACTGAATGGTTTTTTTCCCATATCCTAAATATCTCATAAAAACTATCTCTTTGATTTTTAAATGTCTGAAAAGCAGCTGCAGATGGAAAATTTTCACGATTATCTGTATCTATTTGAAAACATACATTTAATTCACCCATTATGTATAAGTAGCTGCAAAAAAGAAAATAATGTATATATTTAAAAAATTGAACTTTTACTTGTAAGAAACGGTAATTGTTTATATATATCTTTTCTTAATTTTTTCAATTATATTCAAGAATTTATATTAAAATAAAAATATTTGCCTCAACATTGATTGATACATTTTAGAAACATATAATAATTAGAATAAATAAATGTTATATAACAACTAATGAAAAAACTATTAGATAAAGTATTTTATATATGTTTATAAACTTTATAGATAATATAAAATTGTTAACATATTTTATTTAGATAAGTATAAAATAACTTTCAAAAACAGTTCTTTAAGTAAACATACAATCACATGTATAATTATAAATATCGTGTGAACAGTTTAAGAGAAAATATATTTATATTGTATTTAAACAACATATTTCTATACAAATCTTTTAAACGTACTCATTTATTTAAATCACCGAATATGTACATGGAATAAACGTCGGCCAATTTTGAAATCTAATAGGTTATGTTTAAACTGTAAATACGCTTCAATATAATATACTAACACAACTAAAACTCGCACAATATCGATTCATGCATTCATAATTTGTTAGTTAATAAAAATTTTAGAATTTTTACATAAGGCTATATTTTATAACATGCATATATTAATGCCGTAGCACTCCACATTGTGACCGGTGATGGTAACAGTTTATGCATAGACCTTGACAGTCTCGGCACGCACTAATTCAATGGCATCCATCTTGAGTTTAAAAATTCAACACATCAATTTAGTGTTCAAGTCACTTCATAGATATATATGTATATGTATATATAAATATTTTAAAAGGTAATATTAAAACAATGTAATATTAATAAACATTCTTTTTATTCAATTAATAAAAAAAATATATTTGCTTTTTTGGTGTACAAACAAAAACTTAGATATGTTCAAATACTCATCATTATTAATTTTCATTTTTTCACTTTTTGTTTGCATCTTAGAATTATTCATAAAATCCTTAACAAACTATCCTTGAGATCCAACAAGAGGATAACTAGCAGTGGAAGCAATACCACAGTGATTCAATTTATTCCTAGCCATTTTAATATATCCATTATCGCCCCATGTTTCACCCCAACTATTTTTTACTAGCCAGTAATCCTGACCATTTTCATCAGTTCCATATCCTACTGCTAATACTCCGTGATCCAAGTTTTCTGAAGAACATTCTGGTTCATAATAGACTCCTATAATTTAGACATAACATTTACTTTATTATAAACTAACAATTGGTTCAAATTCATAGTTCAGCATCAAATTATGTAATGAATAAACAAACCTTCGGAATAAAATTGGAAAGACTGATGAGAAGCATCAATAGCAACAGAGACTGGGCCTATAGTAGCAACTGCTGCTTTAAGCTTTTTCTCATTACCTTGAGGAATGTCTACATAGCCAACATCACGGGCACCACTATTTGCTGCATTATATCTACACATTATGAAGTAATTAATCAAAGTAACTAGAAAAAGATCTTTTCTTATAATATTTACCTGCATTTATCATTTTCGGCTTCATACGGATAAGTAACTTCTGTATCTAAACCTTGATTATCTTTAATATATTGAAAAGCTTGATCCATCAGTCCTCCATTGCACCCATTATTGCCATATTTTCCAGAGCAATCAATTAAATTCTGCTCACTTAAAGGAATTAAAATTCCTGTTCGTCGAAAATGTTGTCCTTCTAATGCGCCAGTCTATACAATGATTTTGATCGATTCATTTCATTAAAATTTGATTACGATATATTACAATCCTAATTTTAATTTTTTAATAAATAATTCACTAAGTAAATTTATTAAAAACATTAAATATATATATTATAATTTAATTTTTTTATTTGAATTATTATTGATGTCTAAATTATTGTATAATGTTAGTCACAAACTTACTGCAGAAAATGACCAGCATGACCCACAATGTCCCTGATCTTTGACAGGAGTTACAGCACCATGTTCTCTCCAATCTACTGTTTTTGGTAACACTACATTCGCTGGTTCAATAAATGAAGCTCCTATAGGTAATCTCTCAGATCTCAACTGAGTATTTATGGATTTATTGAAACCATTTAACGTATTCACAAACTCATGATGAAGCTAAAAATCAAATTATACAATTTTCAGTATATATATACGCAATATGAAGTTATTTAAATTTTGCAATTTATTTACCATGTCACCATATTTATTCATCTTTAATTTATATGAAACCTTTTTCATTTCGTAATTTCCATTATGTTTAGCTATTTTATGTTTATTGTCCATAAATATCTTCATCCTGAATCTTTCCTCTATATCACTTTTATATACTTTATTATGTTCCATCTAAAAATTAAAAAATACAATAAAAGATATATCTCTTTATTTTATCATAATTTATAATCATTTATGTTGTTGTTATTATAAAGGTTGTTGTATACTCTAAAATATTTTAGAACATTATATAAATATTATGCTATAAAAATAAACAAATGATCATATTTATTTCTAGGAAAATACTTTATCTGCACATAAAGATATATATACTGATAAAGGTCAACTGCAGACCAGATACATTTCATATACAAGGGGACATTTCTTACTTAAACAACATAACTAATTCAATATAAGACAAAATTTTTAATGTGTTACATAAGATATATCAAAATTATTACTGCATTATTACCTTTTTTCATAAAAGCAATATATTTAATTACCTTAAATGTTGTCCATTCTTGATTAACCAATTCAAAAAAAGAAATAGCTTGTGCTGTAGCAAGTACTGCTACAATTAAAAGTAGAAACAGCTTCATGATTTTGCAATTATATCTGGAAAAAAGTATATACAAATTAATTTTTTTATTAAAATATATTATCTTCTATACATTTTATTTCCTGGTCGTTTCTAAATTTGTATCAAATGTTTTCTATCATTATATTGTTTATAAAAACGAAAGTCGAAATTTGAAAATCTAAACAGCATCATATTTGCATCAATCATTAATTTCATTTCATAAAATGACGTCTTTGTACTGTCTATCATCGAAAATATGTAAATTTTAAAAGGAATATTTATACGAATAATAGTGCAAAGTGAAAATATAAATCAATTTTACGTAATGAAATTATTAATAAAAATTTAGATAATGACAAGAAAGGAAATTTTTAAATCATATAAAAACCCTACGCTTAAAATCCTTATTCTTTATAAAAAATATGTAATTACATATTTTGTTGACCTATGTATTTCCGCGATATCTACCATTACTTGTATACAAAAATTTCTACTACGCATAAAATTGTACATTACATCTATCATTGTCATCATATGAACGAAGACACAATATGATAGTCATTAATTGGAATTCTGTGTAACAGGAGCATACAAATCAAATGTCTTATCGATACATTTATATCGATATCATAAGTAAATGAGTGTTGATTAATCTTCTCAAATTAATCATATGACAAAGAACAAAAAGAAATAATTCTCTAACTCTTAATATATGACGAACAAAGCACGATCTTTTTCCGACAGGCATATAAATGGATTTCCGCAACTAATATAATTTTATAATACTCGAATTAAAATGAAATATTTAATTGTTCAAAAAAGGATAAGGTTATATATTAAGAGAAAAGAAAAAAAAAAAAAAAAAAACTATTAATGAAAGAAAAGTCAAATATTGTCGTAAAATATAATTCCTGAAAAGTATAACAATTATATACATTTATATTTAATTACGATTCAATATTAATGGCATAAACGATAAAACAAGTTTTAAATGCCTTACCAAGAATAATTTAATTGCTGAGAGGATTTGACGCAAAACAATTGATACATACAACGTAGGTATGCCCGTTATTTCAGACTGGCCACTGGCCAATAGTAACCACAACCTTTCAGGCTTCAGATTTCTAGTTAGACTACTGTAAAAATGTCAAGCGCTCTCTTTTCTCTTTATTCTATAGCTTCCCCTTCTACTACGTGATTCATCATTGGTTCTGTTGTGCGATAGACTCTCCCAACTCCCAACTTCCGCATCCATCACAATATCATATGACTCATAAGAAAAATAAGAACATTATTAAACTATATGATAAATATGAATATATTGGATTTAAAATCTTATGCATATACAAAAATATTTTTAAAAACTGTGATAATAAAATGTAGTGGAAACATAAAATGGTTTAAGATATAGAAACTACTCTTAACACTTATAACTCTTGAATATATTGTACACACAGCTAACAATATGAATTTCATCGTATACATATATTACACTTAGTTGAACTGTATTCGAATTGTTTAAAAATATATTATCTCGTTAGAAATGTTTGAATCTCAATTAGTTATATGACAGATATATGTATGACACATTAGTTATATAACTACAATTTTTTGTGTTTTAAACTAAAATTTTTTAACGTTTCAAATCTTTCATTTTTTATTTATTGAGCTTTTCGAAATGCCAAATAATAATACTAACAAATATTTTTTATAATATTATACATATATTATGTAATAACTAAATTAATAACACAGTTTTAATAAAATTTGGATCCATTAGTTAATACTGAAATATAGAGTATCGTATAATCTTTATCTATTCACATGCATCCGGATATTTTATGTAAATCGATTTGAATATCATCCTCCACAATACATTGCAGTTGTCATTTGTCATGTGATTTTGATAAATGTTTAGCAACCCACATTTCAAACATACGTGTCTATATATGAGTAATGTATTTTATCGCAAGCAATGTTTACGCATTCTTTACATTTAGTCTTTATAATCTATCAACACTATTTAAACTATTTATTTAACTATTTAAACTATTCTTACAAACAATAGTAATGTAGATCTAACTACTAATTATAAGTAGATAATATGTCAATAAGCAATAATGTAAAACAGACATAAAGTATAATTATCGCTAAATGTATATTTAATTTTAAGATTATCATGGACGAAAGTCCAATACAATAAACGAAACTGCTAATACTACTACTATTATTATTTATTGTTAATTTTTATTTCATACATATAACAATTAGTAATTATTTTATTTATTTTCATTAATCATTCTTGTACAAATCAGATATATACGTAGTTTATCATAAATATTATGTAGTTACATGTTTATGATGAACTTTCTACTTTTACTTACGTGTTATTACTTGAATTGAATTCTAGATATTAAATTTGACATAATCTCTAAATTTCATTAAAATAGTGCGTATCAGAAAATTAAAAAGTATTATTATATATTATTATATTTATATATCACATATATGTATTAAATATTATATATATTAACAATTAAATGTTCATCAAAGACTTCCCTAACACAAATTCTATATACAGATTCTACATATATATATATATGTATGTATATACAGATTTATCAAAAATATAGGTAACTTATGCCGCTGTTGCAGGTTACAGTTGCAAGGAGTTCTAAGCAACTTTTGCGATTTGTTACGTATTCCTTCTGAACAGTGCAAATTTTCTGCTGGAAAAGATGTGTGCTCAGAAAATAGAATCCTTCGATATATCACCAAAACAACGAGCAATACTAGAATGGAAATACGCGAGAAGAATTCAATTACGTCAAAAATATTTAAAAGAATGTCTCAACCCATCGATGCAAGTAATGCCCGTATGTATTGATAATTTTTTAACCTTACTTATATAGATTTAATAATAATTTCCGTTGTATTTGAAAAAATGTAGCTCATTTAAATTCATATCATAATTATGTAATGTATGCTTAGTTATTTTAGGTAATTATTAATTTAATTATGGAATAGTCTCATAATTTCATGCAAAAAATGTAATTATGTAACAAGTATTGTATTTTTCTCATTAATATAAATTACACGAAAATATCGTTAAAAATCATTTTAATATTTTGATAATTATTAAAAGACCTTATGTTATTTGTATTAAATACGTAATTAATTAATATAGGTGGATAGCGCAGTTCAGCGATTAGTTGCATTGAGACATAACCATGATTATGTTTCAAATATGAAGCTTGTGCCACATTTACTAAGTGGTTTTATGATGGTTGGAGCCATATATTATGGTGGATTACTTCTCAAGAAAGTGAAGGTATATTATTAAATGTTTGTTCAATGAGTATATCATGAACATAAAATTTTTTTTATTTTATAGAATAGTCAAGAAGAATTATATCGTACTGGTCAAGTAGCATATGTTGATAGAGAATCTAAGTTTGCATAATAACGTTTCTAATTGTATATTTGTAGATCTTAAACTTACAATATATATATAGGTACCTGTACTCTAATACAATAAAATATAAAATGAATACTTGATTAATAAACATAAAATGCTATAACAATGTACATGTCATTTTATTTGCCGGCATTTAATTTTCACACATATGATTCCATTTTCAATTAACGAAGGAAAATTATTATGAAATGCTGAAATGTTTATAATGTGTGACAATAATTTAAATTAACCACAAACAAAACTAAGGGATTCTTTCTTTATATTTTTAATTCAAAGATATTCATTCCTTAATTGTATTGGAATATAAAATTTTATCTTATTACTTTTAATCTTTTTTCTATGTCTTTAATTATCGATCTTCAAGTTGTTTATCACGAGCAACAACTGCATCATCAAATTTAACCATATATGTTGTTCCTTTATGCCAATGTGCAGTGACTTTTGCTTGCTACAAATGCAAATATTTCCAATTAATTCATTACCCAAATAATTTTATAATTTAAACAGTGATATTGACAAAAATTTAATACTCACAAAACCACAATCACAAAGGATAGCTTCAACTATACCAGCAATAAAAGAAGCACAGTTTAGACTTCCTTTATCTTTTGGAACTGATATAAATTTATTTACTAGTGCTTCTTTTTCTATGATATAGTAAGTCCGTTCGTCATCATTTGCATGTTCTAATTTATCAGCTTCACGACCAAACAATGACTTCCATACCGTACTTTTAATAAATAATAAAATATTTAATAATTTTATCTCGCGCTTTCCACCTTTTTCCCGTACAACGAGTAAATCTGTTACTCTATGACCAACCTCTGTACCTATCTCTGCCAATCTAACCAATAAATAGAAAACATTTGTATATAAGAATTTTTAATGAACTTGATTATTTACATACTTATTTTGTAATTCTGGTACGGTATAAACTCGATTTTGACAGTACTGTACGAGTTCTGAAAACAGAAGTGCAAAACAACTCAAGCTAACCTCTCCCTTTCCCTTACTTAATGATTTATCAAGTATACTTGTTCGTGTTCGAACTGCTGATATTGTAATACTTGTCATTTCTATAAAATATTTAATATCTAAAGTAATATGTTACTTTCTTATAAACATTAACAAACTCAACACGACAATCGAATTAATAGCAACACTAAGATTATCTGATAGATTCGCCATCTGGTGATAGTAAACAGAATTATTTATTATTTAAGCAAAAATGATAAAACTAAGTAAATATATATGCTACTTTATTAATAAATTTTCAAGAAACGATATTACCTGACATCATAGTTTTTTATAATATATATTTCACGTTAGAGGATTAATATCTCAAATCCTCTACCATACACACATATGACTGATTCATCACTAAAACAATTAAATTTTAATGCCAATATTAGTCAAACATTAATCCGTTAAAACATAATAATGCAGATTATTATAATTAAATATCATAGAAGCAATAAACATACTTTGAATTATACCATGAAGTTAAGCCTTTTACATCTGTTACAAATGTAAAGATTTTCTTCAAAAATGTTACAGATAAAGAGCTGTTGTTATAATCATAATGATACATATTTACTTGCTGATCCACTCCAACGCTAAAAATTGTATTTCTTTCGTGAAATATTACTCCTGGAATATATCTTTTCAAATTAGTTGAATACTTTTATTATACATTTCTAGCTTACTATATTTTATTTTTATTCGTTTATATTTTCTAATTGTAATTTAAGAAATACAGAATAAATATAAATAATGTTAAGCATTATTTAAAAATATATACTGATATAAAAATTGTAAACGTACCTGTAATTTGAGCAGCATGTGCAGTTGCAGTACTCCATTTTGATAACAATGAAATATGTAGTTCTTCCTTCTTACCTTCTAACTGAACTTTAAAACAAATAACATTAAACAAATTATCATCACCACCTGTTGCTAACAAATATTCGTTTTTTTCAATCACTTTTATGTCATATGAATTAATTCCAGATTGATGTAAATCAAACTTAGCAATGTGTGCATTTTTACAGTTGAGAAATTCTTGTTCTTCAATTTGTGGACATATTACAATCTTTGAAATAGTATCGGTGAAATCAATAAATCGACCGATTCCATCAGTGGACATTGTTAAGACAATTATTTTTTCATCATATGTTAAAACAGTTATTTTTGTTATACAACGATCCACACACTTTACATGTGCTTTGAGTGAAATACTTTTCATAGTAATATCATACAAAAATACTCTGCAAATAATATTTAAGTAAATATTTGAATAGAAAAATACCTTAATTTTCAAAAATTCATTTTAGATTACAAAAAATAAAAATTATATATATTTTTATGAATAATACAATAATACAATAATTTCTACGAATATTCATATGCACAAGTATATTTGTATAAAATACTACATTGTAAATTCATAAATATTAAGCAAAAAATGTACCTTACAAATCCATCTGCACAAGCAACAAAGAGCAATATATAATGTAAATTTATAGAGCAACGATAAACTTCAATATCCATATATCGACTCTCAGGTTGCATATTGTAAGAATATTTAGATCCTTGCCACTGTTTTTTATGATAACGATCAAATCCATACAACATGTGAGATGTAATGTCATGACAAGAAATATCTGTGCTTTGTAAGGATGTTTCATTATCTTTTATATCAATTTCCCAAACTTTTAATTGTGCTCTTCCACCTCCCGAAAAAATGAGATATTTGTTGTAAAAAAGATTAGTTTGTAAATTTAAACAATTTATAAATTTAACACTAGAGATGTGACCATCAAAAATACTCAATGTTTTAAAAGTGAGATTGTTTTTCATCAGTGTACTTGAAATGTAGCTTATGCGAAGAGTACTATCTTCACCTCCAGATATGAAAATATTATACTGACCAATTTTTGATATTGGATTGATGCAGTATATTTCCTTTGTATGGAAACCATTCTAAAAATTTAGAATAATATGTTTTTAATTCCTATGAAAAAGTATAAAATTTTCAGTACGAAGAAATTACTCACCAATAAAACCGGCAACATGGAAGAAGTTAATGAAAAATCAGATACATATACTTGCTTATTACGAATATATACAAATGTAATAAGTTCATTTTGTAACATACAATCCCATGATCTATGCCCACCACCACAAGGAACTCTTATCAAAGTTCGATGATGGAACATACTATATATTATAAATTCTACCTATAAATAATAACGATGAAAGATAAAAAATGTAAAAAAAAATATATATGTACATATATATGTATAACATCTGTTTAAATACATATGTATGCACCTCTTTAAATCCTAGTATAAGAACATCATCAGAGGATTTTAAATGCCTGCTAATCCAATCCATTGGCATCTTTTGTTTATGTAAAGCACATAATAACTTTGCACTTTTATATTTATTTAATTCATAAAATTTTAACATTCCATCACGACCAGTAGATATTAATTTTGAATTCGAAACTATGAAATTTTGAATACCAATTTTTCCATGAACTTTAACAAAAGTTTGGATAGGTTTATTTTTTGCTTCAGGTACATTTGCTCCATTATATGATACAGATTTTTCAAGCTCAAAAACATGCATATTTCCAGTTCTATCTCCACACACTAATAGTCCTTCATATAAAACAGCTGCTGTTAACCAACGTTCTCGACTACATGGTAACAAACATATTGATTCTATATTAATTAATCCTGTACAAAATAAAAATTGTAAAAATTAAATGGAAATTTAAATTTTACTAAACAACAGATTATTCTATATTTTATAAAATATACCTCCTTCTGTAAAATTAAATATTTTTAAAATTCCATTTAGGCCACAAATAACTAATTTATTATCTCCCAGCCACTGTACAGAAAATATTTGTGATTCCATTATCTTTGTTTCTATAATCTGTTGTAATTCTTTATTAGCTGCAACTTCTAAAATCATTATGTACAATACTCTTAATGATTAATGCAATTTTATCAAACTTTAGTATTACTTTACCTTTGTATATTGTTATATATCCATCTCTTGATGCAAAACAAACATAGGTGTGGCATAAAGAAACTTCCATAACACAATATGTACTATATTTCTCTAAATACAATGACCCTAGCAGACTATTATAACAACTGTTAAATATAAATAAAGTAGCATTTTCATCAAAAATTAAAAGGTTACCACTTCTCAAGTAACAAACATATTTTGGCAAATTGCATGTATGTACTTTTGGTATTAATACAGCTTTTTGAACATAATCATTAACAAAAGGCCATGCATAAACTGCACCATCAGCACCACCAGTGAAAACACTTTTATTATCGTTTGATATTTCAATACTCCATATAGCAGCACCATGATGAGCACAAACTTTGTTAAGTAGTTTACCATCCAATGACCAGATGCATATAAGAGAATCCTTCGATTATGAACATGAAAATAAATTATCTTTATTATCAATTGTTTACTATGTATACATAATGATATATACCTCTCCTATTGTAAATAAAATTTCATTTTTAATGATAGATTTCCACACTCTAGCTGTATGACCAAACATCGTTCGCATTAGTTTTATATTAATTTCTTTCCAATTTGTATTCACTGATTTTCTTTCCAATGTAAGCTTACAGTCTTTACTTTTGTTGTTATTTATTTTCCATAATCTGACTGTTCTGTCATCTGAGGTAGAACAAATAATTTGTGTAGCTATATCATATGTGATTGAAAAGATTACACCCTAGAATTCAATTCATTTGCATTCTTAAACTTTAACATAATGCATAAAAAAAGACATTGCTTTAGGTAAATATATTACGAACATTATGCCCCTGTAAACGATGTAAAACTGGAGATATTCTAGAATGATAATTATAATATATTTGCCATATCAATATTTCTTGATATACAGTTCCACTAAAAATGATTAGATCTCTATTACTGTTATTTAATATGGAGCCAGCATATCTAATAATAAAGTTAAGATTAATGTTAAAACATTTTGTTTAAATATATAGATATAAGGATACAGAATACATCTTTCTTCGCAACATATGTTTTGATAACATTCACTAGATACGTCATAAATATAAACATTATTGTGTGCTAAAAGAATACATAGATAATCGCATTCATCAAACATCACCCATTCTGCTGCCACAATCCAATCATTAAGTCTTTTTTTACTAGAATCTTCTTCGATTCTAAAATATATACTTTCTTATAAATATATGGATAAATAAAGTATAATACTTAAGAAAACGAATATTATATGTACAGTATTTAAACATACATTAATGTTTCTTGTTTATGGTAAATTTTATATGTGGAAAAATAGTTAGCACCAAATACAGTTAATTTGTTATTAGGACCCTCAACAATTCCATGTATATTATATGGATAAAGACAATTTATGTTTTTTTCCAATTTGTATGTGTTGGCATTAAAAATGTATAATACACATCCCATACCTATGTACAATTTGAAAAGGAAATTATAAAAATTATAAAATATAAATATGTATTACCGTTTAAATAGAGAAATGAAGATTTGGTTATAACTTTTATTTATTGTGAAAAAATTACATATATGATACTAACCTACAAAAATGAAATTATCAACACAGCGAATGGCAAGTACATCGGTACATAGAAATTTTGAAAACATTTTAAATATTAAGTTTTACTATCAAATACTTTTAATAACCGTATATTAAAATAAAATCATCTATTAGTCAATAGACATTAAAATTTACACATTTAAATCAATATGAAAATTCGTTCTCTCTTCACACATGAAAATTTGAACATTCGCGTGATTATCTGATGTACTTTTCGTTAAATATGTATATGTACTGTATACTATGTACATATATGATGTTCATAATTTCTCTCAATATACATACTAATTTAAAATTATTTTGGACAAAAGATTAGAAAAAGATATTTTTTAAATGATAAAAATGGCGTAATGTCGAAGAAACAATAAATTTGTTCGAAATAATTATATTTCATAAAACATTATTCAAAATTTTAGTGTAAAGTATATTTTGACTGTTTTAAAACTTTTACTAAACAGTCTATGTATCTGTCGTCTTAATAATTTAATGTGAATTCAATATTAAATATGTTTTAGGAGAATAGGAAATACTGTCTTACTTGGAATTTATATATTTTTACAGAAAAATGTAATTTTAAATGAAAAGTTCAAACAATCATTAAGGCAATTACTATTTAACAAGAAAAGTAATAATGTGGGTGTTTGGTTATGGTTCACTGATATGGAAAGCGGACTTTCCTTACGAAGAAATTCTCGTTGGATACATCAAAGGATATATCAGAAGATTTTACCAGAAAAGTATAGATCATAGAGGAATACCTAGTAGAGTACGTATTATAATTATTGTGTGTTAAACTTCTTTATGTAATTTTTTTCACTTAAAACATCTTTTAACATTTGCGATTAAATTATGTACGTTTTTAAAATTTTAAATTTCAAATTAATTTGGGACTTTTTTTCTTTTTTTTTGTGTTTTGCAAATAATGTTTTGCAATTAAAGGATCAATTAGTTTTCTTTAAGAAAAGTAAAAATCAATTTTTGTAATTATTTCTTTATTAATAGAATTTGATATGTCTGTGGTTATTTAAAAATAGTGTCTAAAAATTTAGATATTACATTAAATGTAAATTATGTTATTACTTATTAATAACTCATGTTATGTTGACTTTTATATAATGTATAATACATAGTTTTTAAGTATACAAACACTTTTAATAACCGTATGGTATTTTGTTATAGCCTGGTCGTGTTGTAACATTACTTAATTCTGATAATCCTAATGATGAAGTATGGGGTGTTGCTTATAGAATATCACCCCAAAATATAGATAAAGTAGTAAAACACTTGGATTACAGAGAAAAAGGAGGTTATGAAAGAAAAAGTGTTTTCTTTTATCCATCTTATTCCATTAAAAATACTGCGCCATATTCTTTAACAAATAATACTTTTCCAAATGATCTTAAAAATAAAAAACTATTATCATCAGTTTCAGAAAATATGCCATTTTATATTACAATTTACATAGGTGGTGAAGATAATCCAAATTATGCAGGTGTAGAAGATATATATACAATAGCAAAACAGATACTAGTGTCTCATGGTCCTAGTGGAACAAATACAGAATATTTATATAATTTGGCATCTGCGATGCGAGTAATAGCACCAGGTATAAATGATGAACATTTATATACACTTGAGACAACTGTGAAAATGTTAGAGCAAGAAAGAAATACGGAAATGAAATTGGATAAAAATTTATGTGATAGTGAGAATGGATAAGAAATATGTTTCTTTAATAATATATTTCAGAGCTGAATAATGTAACCAAAAGTTTGTACTTAAAACTTTGGAAAATAGGAAAATTATTTGTATTATCTCTGTAATTAGAAAAAATAAATAAAATCTTTGTACAGTATGAAATTTTATATTTTCACATAATATAAATAAAAGTAATCTATAATTGATAATATGAATGTATAATAAAAAAGGGACGTTATTTTTATTATAATATATTACCATATAGTATTCTTGTTTAAATATCTATCAATTTGTAGATAATAAGAATGAATGAATGTAAAAAGCTTCATTTTATAAAATGTATAAATGTATTCAAAAATCGTTCTTGTTTACTATTTATACATGTATAAATATATATTATGTTAACCAATGAAATAGCATAACAAATGTAAAAATTAAAAGCTAGCTCATAAACTACATCTATGGAATACTAATAGTTTAAAAAATTTTTTCTATATTATATTAAATCATCTGATTTTACAAAAATGATCACATACTATTAACTTATGTATACTTAAGGTTCCTAACTGTAACATTGAGAAAGGAAATGTCAAGAATAAAATGATTATATCAGTAGATTTTAACAAAAATATTCTACATATTGCTGGAATACATATATGTGCATCATTTCAAATTTTTAGTATTGCAATAAAATTAAGATTATTAATCTATATTATTATTACTATTATTTATTTATTACTTATCTTGTTTGTCCTTTCAGACCTTGTGAAGCTTTGGTCTTTACATTTTATCATCTATTTTCTTCTAATATTTTGCAGCACAATGATATAGATACAATAAGATAAGTAAAATATTAATAAATTTAACATATAAACTTAAGATCCAGTAACAAGTTAATACTACTACAACAAAATAAAATAACATATACATAGATATAAATATTGGGGGGAAAAGGGTGAGTGATATTTGGACGAAACATGGGTTTCCAGGTGATTAGATAAAGGTCACGGAAGTTCCTCAGAGTGATCCTTGACCAATCGGGCCATTGCAATTAGCTAAATTATCCATCGGAAATAATTGCATTTATTGCACGCTCGACTATTAAGAACATGATGATCATAGAAAATTACTGGTATCGTTACCATTGCTGAACAAAATCATGCTAAATGCTAGTGTCCCGACTTAAAAATAGCCTCTTGTCTTCGAAAGCGGGTGTCAAAAAGTTATCTACGGAAATTCTCATGTTTTTTGTTCCTATGCTACGTAATTGTGCTGTCTTCCGTTGCTATATCACGGCACAATCATTAATCTACATGTTAACACTATTTAATAACAATACCGTTCCTAACATTAAATTTAAAGTTATGAAATAATGCTATATTCAAACTAGATTTATAAATAGAACATTCAATTCTAAAATTAATGAAAATTGCTTAAAATAATATAACTGTAATGAAAATAATAAATTATCTAAATATAGTGACATCATATTTCAAATTTTTCGCGGAGTGATTTACGCTTATGGAAGGGCTATTACGCATGAGCGTATAGAAACTCGTAATGATCAGCTGAACGTTCATGACTTCGCCATTTCTTATTGTTAAAACAACTGTCAAACGGAATAGTTCGTTCGTGAATCTGTTTCCTATCCGTATCGACAAATACGATAAAAAAGCCAAGATTGGGTGATCTATCGACGTAACAGCGTTTCGGACGCATCCGGGTAAATCTTTGCTTTTTTTTGTAAATATCGTTGTAGTGCATAAAGTGTTTATAAAATATATGTTCAAATGTCTAACTAAAACAAAATGGTGGTAATGAGAACAGAGAAAGAGTTCGACGAATATACATACTGTATATATGTACTTCTAATTATTTGATTATTTATGATATGTCTTCTATATGATATAATATAAATTAAGATGATAATGATAAAGCTTTTGACAATACTACAAAATTGGAACTTTATATATAACGAATAATTGCGATAAAAATCTAATTTTTTTTTCTGCAAATTAAATGACAGTAGCAAATGAGATCTCTATTGTTCTTGGCATTTGAGAGTAAATAGCATAATATTTATTTACGATTAGCGATAAAGAAAATGTGAATCGCTATGAAATTTATTTAATGATGGAATATGATAAATTGTATAAACTCGTGTCAAATATAGCAAAAATAAGATGAGATACTCTGTGTGTGTGTGTGTTGCGTGCGCGCGCGCGAGTGAATATATATAAATATAAAAGATAAGAACTATATTCCACAGACTCGCATTCAACATTTTAAAGTTTGTTTTCATAAAGTTATTTTTTATTGTTCATTATTTACAATACATACATTTTTATTTTTGTTGAAATAATTTGTTAATTCTTATTTAAATGATCATTGAAATTCTATCATTTGCAAATGAATGATTAAATTCGTTTATTAACCGAAGATTTCATACATTATTTGATCTTAATACTGCTTTACGGTTAACTTCGTGCAAATTCGTGCATATTCGTAGTAATTCGCATATTGCTCATCCGTGACGATTCGCATAGCAGATGCGAATTAACAGTATCATTCGAGTACGCGCTTATATAGAGTGTATACTTTGCTCTTTGTAAGAGCTCGTTGCTCTTACGTAAAGAAAAAAACAATATATACCTATAGATTTTGATGATTCTGTGATTTCATAATAGCACATTGTCTAAAATAAATGATAAGTGTGTACATTAATTTGCCGTTATATATGGGAAAATATTATAAGTATGTATCTTGTTACTAGCAACGAATTGATCGTTGATCAACATAAACAATTCTTTCGTTAAGTGATACATTAATTCTTCATAAATTGCGAGGATCAATTTCTTTATAAACAATTTCCTCTGTTTTATATTTTTCATTATCCATATTTATCTTGTTTATATCTTGTCATTACCCATAATGTAATTCAAATCAAGCATCTCGTAGTAAATGATAATATTATGAACTAAATCATTATTTCATATATCGTTTTATGATTTGTTTGCATATTTTCATTGCTAATTACTATCACCAATATAGTAATGTTTAAATACTGGTCAGTGGAATTTATATCTTTATAAACATATATATGTAAATATGTGATTTTAGTTTTTATACATATATCTTTCCAAAACTAATATTTTTTATTAAATCTTTTTATTTTATCCATGTTTCAGAACAAATTTGTATTGAACTTTTAATTTCAGTTAGATACTCTTCCTTATATTTAACATATTTAATTGAAAATATTTTTATTTGGACATTTTTGGCTCGTTTTGAATTGACGTATGATACAAATAATCGAAGACTTAGACACACAGAAGTTCTTTTAATTCTGACAATACATTGCATCAGCTGGTCAATATCTTCTCGTTTTGCAGTTTTGATAATATATGACAATAATACGACTTAAGTATTACCAAATAAATAAATTACACATTTCTATTCGATATTTCGCAATAGAATATTCTCGAAAATCATTTTACAGTAGCCTATTATTACATTATGAACTATCGTTATATTATTTTGTCTTATTTTGCAAAATTTATTAACTGTTTCCTTATTATATCAATGACTTATATTTTTATAATATTCGATTTTTTTTATAATTCTATACCTTTATTACATTATCATTTTGTTTACACGATTTTGGAAGCGCTATTTGTAAAATAGGACACTATTCTAAATTAAATTCCTTTAAATTAAACCGAAAATAATAAATTCAGCCCGTTTGTAATAATATATTTAAACATTTTATAATGACTATTATATTAAATAATTAAATTATTTTAATTAATATTAAAATATTATCACGGGAAAGAATTTTGACTCAATTTATTTTAAAAAAGGAATCATAAAAGAAAAAGATACAAAATTGGAAGCGCTCGAAGTTATTTCGAATTATATATAGATGATTTTCTAGTACATTTCTGAAACTTTCAAGTATATAAATCTGTTGATGGCGCGTGGATGTAAACTCGCACACCTTACACAATAGCAAAGAACAGAAGTAAAAATAAAAAGCTGGAATAAAATTTTTACAAGTTTTAATATTAAAATAATATCAGAACAATTGTCACGAAGAAAATATGGTCTTCTTATAGTGTATTAAAAAGAAAAACTATTCTGATATTTGTTATTTCTCTGTAATTTATTAAAATAGTTAAGAAACTTATACAATTTTTCAACTATATTTATGTTATTAAAGAATAAGTTATTTATCACAAACTGTTATGGTAAATTAAACATTCTAGAAACAGATGTATTTATTATCTTTAACATAATAGCCAGTGATAGATAATTTAGACAATAATAGATTTCCTAAACAATAATTTTAATATAAATATTTTCTGTTTATAGATACAAGGCTAGCCAGCTGCGCCATTCTTGTTGTGTGACATTCATATCATCAGCCACACTACACATATTTTGCATTGCTTTATCTTTTAATTATTGCTGTAGTGAGCTGTCAGTCACACATTGCAGGAATGGACACATCGGGCTTGCCTGTACCGGATGCAATCCACCCGCTACTTGAACAATTGCAAGAAGCTTTAGTTCTTGAAGTAAAGTATCAACCTAACCTTCCGTTACCTAATATATCACAAGTATGTATATAAATCATATAGAATAATAGAACAATTGGACATCTGTAAAATATCATAAGTAATTTTATTTTATATGAAATATTTTTTTCTTCTTTCAGAATGACGATATAACAATTGGAGCTCGTGATGGATCAGCCCATGTTTTAAGGTGTTTGAAAGTATGGTATGATCTACCATCGGATGTATTTTTTGTTGCCATCAATTTAATGGACCGTTTTTTAACAAAAATGAAAGCAAGACCAAAATATATGGCATGTATCAGTGTATCTGCCTTTCACATAGCTACTGTTCAGTTAGCACAGTCACTGGATGCTGACCACTTAGTCTCAATTTCTCAGTGCAAATGCACTGGAGGTGATCTTAAACGTATGTCAGAAGTAATACGGAATAAGTTAGAATGGGCACCTGGTACTCAACCTGTTACATCTTTAACTTTTCTTCGTTTATTCAATGCAATGTTTCTTGCAATTGCATCACAACTAGGGCTAGGAGACATGTATACCAGTATTGTAACGGTAATTATTTTTATTTATGTAAAAATAGAAGACTTGGTTATATTAATATAATGATATATCAATTTGATTGCTTTATTTTAGGAATCTGAGCTTCTACTTAGGTTAGAAATGGTTGCATGTGATGGTAATTGTGCAAGTTTGAAGTCGTCGGAAGTAGCACTTGTTCTACTCTGCACATACTTAGATGGTGCAGTGAACCGATTAGATACTAATACAGATATTCCCATATCTACTACTGCTATTCCTAGTTCCTCTACTATCAATACATCTGTAACATCAAGGCATCAAATGCTTAGACTTTTGGACTTTGCTATAGAACTTCAGAAAATATGTAAGGTAACGTTATAATAATTTAATGAATTTTAAATATTGTAAATATAACAGGTAAAACAAGAAGTGATTGGTATATTACGTTTATAGATTTCAGATACAAGCTTCTTTTCTACACATGAAGCTGTGGGTGCTGTATTGAGCAAATATAATGCTCAGGAGCAAACCCCTCACAGGCAAAGACTGATATGGAGATTATCTTCTCGTACAGCACGTCTTTTACGTCCAACTGATAAATTTACTTCTGTATTACCTGTTATCGCCGAACATACTCCGGTTCCTTCGCCGAGTAAAATTAGGTATACTTTCTATGCTCGTATGTTTGCATATCATTAAGTTTAGGAATTAAATTGAATATAAATATTAAGCATTTTGACAATTTGAACAAATATTTTTTATATATATTAATAGATTTACAACTTCCCTTTTTGTAGAAAAAATCGTAAGTTCGGTCGACGTCATGGAAATAAGAGACGTTAAGTGGCAGTATTGAGGCCTTAAAGTGAGTTACTATATTATCATACCAATTATAACTATAAATATTAGTAAAGTACGCAGAATATATTACAACTATATATGATGGTGGGTTATTTTTAAGGTGCTGAATCAGATGTTTAATATTTATTCAACATACCGAACAAGAGAAGCAATTAGACTTTAGTTTAAAAATAAAAATAAATTTTGTTAAAAGTTAAATAGAAAGTACAAATATTAATGTATTTATGTCGAATAGCAACAATTTGAAGTACCTCTTTTTATGTCAAAATTTGGTTTTTCATGTATGAAATGTATTGAGACACACGCGCGCACACACACACACACACACACACATTTTCTACTTGTATTATACATTTTATAAACGAACGAGGAATTTCGTTCTCAAATTTATCAGTTATTGCTATTATATGAAATACGTGAGAGAGAGTGCCGTAAAAAGAAAATGAACAAGTCATGTGGTAGTAACATTAATGTGATATAATGTCCTTTATAATTCGTATATTATGGATAGAATATTATAAATATATGCATACACTTGCAAAACGTTAAAAACACAAAGAAATTAATTATATGTGAGTATAAATATAAAGTTAAAAAATTATTTTAAAAATGGTGAATTATAAAAGGTGAATGAAATTATTTAGGATGATCAAAATGTTTAATAAATTTTAATGCTGAAAATTATGCAGAATTTAAATTACTATTTAATGTTTTGTCGTGAGATTGTATTTATGTATCTAAGAAGTATACGAATGAATGTAAATAAGAAATTTTTTTATTAAATGAGTTTCGAATATCTTCGTTAAGAAAAACAAACGTAATTGCGTATTTACATTAAATGATTTAACCTTTTGTGATCGAATTATGATCTTTACATCTCTTATCACGCATTTTTTTCAGTGAATATATTATTTCAATGTTAATAATTAATTATTAATCTTTTTATATGTTAATTGGCTATTGATATTTAATAAATTGCAATTAAAAGAATCTTAAAAAGGAACAATTGCCTTCAATATATGTATGTAGGTCATACTTAATTTAAAAATTAGATAATGTTTTTGGACAAAATTCTTAGACAGTATTTCAAGAATATTATGTATATATTACATGTGAATAAATACAATTAAGAGCACAAAAGGTTAGTAACAATCTTGAAAGCTTTGAGCGAACATTTTTGAAAATCAACATAAAAAATATTAGCTGTGAAAGTATAATTACATGTAAAATTAATTTAAGATATAAAGTATTATAAACTAAGAATAAGAATATTTTAAAGCCACAATTTGTGATAGGATTTTTTACTGACATAGATTTTAAATGTGGCAAATTACTGAAATCTAACCACAATAGTCTTAAGCATTTAATAATTAAATTTTTCGTCTATAATAATTCATTATCTTGTCTTTTACATTTTGTATCACTCCTATGGCATTAAAATGAATACAAAAAACGTAAAATAAACGAAACTTCAAATGAAGTATAAATGACTTATATATTAGTAATATTTCATTCAATTGTTAGATAATAAAACAAAAAATTAGTTTCAGAAAGATAAAACAATGTTTTTATTGTTTATAAACTACTTTACTCCTTAATTACATATATATATGTTATTTATAATGTATCTCACAATGTTAATATTACAAATTAATATCATATTTAAAGGCAAATGATCAATTTTTACTTTATGTATTTATATTTTCAAGTAGTTTATGTTAGCCATAAGTAATATTTATATGCTCTCAAAACTTTCATTATTAAAGTATTTTATGGCAACAAATTATTAGATGTTAAATAGTTGAAATATGACTCTTGCATTTTATCATTAATTGTCAGCCAATATCGTTAATACTAAAATTTGTCAAAAATAAAAATTCTGGTAACTATATCTTTCTATATTATATTACCTAAATAAATGTATAAAAGTTTCTTATAAAATAATGTTCTATAAAATACAATTTTTTTTCTCTCATATCGAAAGAATTATATTTAAATATGGGGTTAATAAACATTTAAGAGAAATATGAAATATTTTATGAACTACTTATTTTTGATATATAATTATTATATAATAATTATTATAAGAAACATAATACAAGATAAATAATGTTATAAATTTATTTGAATAATTTCATGATCCATAGATCACAACTTATTATATTTTTATTAATTATGTTGTTTCAAAATATTAAGAAGTTATTATTCCAGAAAAGATAAATATTTTTATTTCAACTTTAAAAAGTTCGTTATAAAGAAACCTAAAATGTCATATATTATAAACATAAAATTCAAATATATCTAAGATTAAAAGATCTTCTTCAAAGTATAGTTAAGAAGATAAAATATAAAATGCGCATGTTTATACTTTGTTTTTAAAGTAACTTTTACGCGATATACTATTTTGAAAATAAAAATATAATTGATAACATACAGGATGATTTTCTCACTAACTTAAAGGTAGTGCTGTCAATTACATTACCGTAACAATAGTAACAATGTCGTAGGTATGTGTGACTTGTTTTGTATCATTTTCATTAGTCATTAGTTAGACCCATTGGATCGACATCACGTCTTTGTATTAAGGCGCAGGCAGTTTGTGTGTATATGGTGTATGTATCTATAGTGAAAACGAGAGTGTGATCAAGTAATCAGCAGTAATAACGGTAAGTGGCGCATCTACCTTTGAATTAATTAGGGAATAGTATTACCAAAGAAGGAACGAGCGCCACATTTATAAGGTTATTCTCAGATTAGTGCTGCCTCCAGTGGCCAAATGCTAAAGGTGTTCCACGCTATCATATACAAAAATCTATCTAGTTCCACCGCAAATGAGATATATTCGCTATGATTCTATGCTGCAAGAGCTTATTTCATTGTACGGTTCTACGAAAATGTTCATACCTTTCTGTCCAAGAAAAATCGCGCAATAACTAATCTTAGTTGCCTTAGAAAGAAAAATTAATTGTTTATTCTATTCTTTTTAGAGAAAAAAGAAAATCTTTCCTTTCAAACGACAATGGATCAGTAGAATGATACAATGATTTTAATATATTCTTTATATACAATAGCTTTTTGCTTATTTACTTTCCTCGCGATAATATTTTGTTATAATAAAACCTAAATTTCAGTTTTATATTAATTTCAGTAGTTGATAGGCTGCGAATAATATTTTTGGCGTAATATATCTGTTTTGCATTCGTATTCGTTTTTATAAAAACGTTAAAAACAGAAGTAGAAATTAACTACAAATAAGATTTCACGTTTCTATCCATTTTATTTTCGTTACTGAGTAAAACTTATTAACAATCTAATTAAAATATATATTGAGATTGATAAATTAACACAGAGGTGCTTGATAGATTGCTCACCTGACATTATACCCAGCAAATGCCTTTTGCTTACATGCTGAACATTAAAGGATAATAACACGTAATGGTACGAAAAAAGACAGGAAAGAAGAAAGAACAATGCTTAGTGTACTAATGGTGTATCGTGTTCGTGTATATTTACATTGCCCACTAAAGCAGTATATGCCTTAGGCTTTAGACCCTCAGCCTGTCTTAGCAGCTAGGAGATTGCTAGATATCGTACAGTGGCAAGTACGATCAAGGAAGATGCATAAGCACAATCAACAGAATTTTATAATAATATTGTGTTTGGTCTAATTTTAATTGGGAAAGCTTCGCCAGTATGTTAATGAAATTTTACATTTCAACTGTTGATATTTTATATATATAACTCGAAATAGAGAGAGCAAACGTGTAGATAAATGAATTATAGAAGTTCTTTATTCAGAAATGTTAGAAATTAGAATTTCCAATGGTTTCTATTCTACATGATAATGTCAGTTCTGTCTGACCAGCCGAGCTAGATAAACGTGAGAAACTGTGCTTCAGTGAAAGTGCGACAAGTAGTTAATTTAGGTGAACGAAAAGACAACAAACACTGCCAAATGGTAAAGCACGAAATGCAACAGCAAATACCACCAATCAAAATAACAAATAAAGGTGAAATATATTACATAAATAAAGCTACAAATACGTTAAGTAGATGGCAACAGCGCACAAAGGTGTAAAATAATACCAAGCACAAGCGCCATGACAACTTCAAATACAGAAAAGCAACAATGGCTACAAGACATCCCACTTCGAAATTCATTCGGTTTATTAATAGAAGAAATAGATATGAACTCAAAAGAAAATGTCACAACTCATATCGTTAAACCACCACCGATCTACATAAATGTCCAAATAATAGATGCTCTAATCGAATTATAGAACAACACTGCTGGAAAAGAAAACAACAGTAAAACCAAATATCATTCTGACGAAGATGCGTAATATTCTAGTACCCCAACTAACAAGCACTACACCATATCTAATACAACAGCACAAGAAATTAGAATCATAGTCAAGAAAACAAAAGACAATAAAGCACCAGGAATCGACCTAATCAATGGTAAAATCTTGAAAAACTTTTCCCCAAAAGCAATACATTTAATCACAATAATATTCAATGCAATTTTAGGAATCCAATACTTTCCTACTTTATGGAAACTAGCACAGATCATAATGTTACCTAAGCCAGGCAAAGACCCACACCAAACTGCATCTTATCGACCAATATCACTATTTCCTGTGTTTTCCAAAATACTAGAGAAAATAATATTCGATCGTCTAAAACCGACAATAAAGAAAGAAAAATTAATACCAGATCACCAATTTGGATTCAGAAACAAACACCCCACGATAGAGCAAATGCACAGGCTCGTCAACGAAATTTTACTAGCATTAGAAAAGAAACAATACTGTACAGCCCTCTTCATGGACATTGAGAAAGCATTTGACAAAGTGAACCATGAAAGCCTCTTACAAACAATCAAGAAACATTTCCTGGAATAAATCTACCACTTACTCAAATCATATCTAAGCAACAGAACCATTATAGTAAAAATAAAGGACACATGTAGTCATCCACATGTTATTTAGCAATTAAGCTAGTAAAATTTATCGAATGTCAAGCTGGACAAATTGTAAAGTACAAATTAAATAATAAAAAAAATATGATAATGTATTGATATATGGATTTATTACAGTGGATTAAACAGAAAACGATGATTATTTAACGTGAATTTAATGCAGTAATGTGATATGACAACTCTCGATTAACGACTCTTGACTCTAGACATTCCGGTGACTAATTGAACATCAGCGACTGCGGTGTTGAAATATATTGATGGCCTATTGAAGTTTCCCGACCCTTTCGGCTTGTCGGTATTTGTACTTTATCGTCGACATTGTTTATATGTCGGCGGACATGGGAGCTGCCCCGCTACATCCTGCGTCTCGTCATCGGCGAGAAATTGGCCTTTTCGGCGATCGTGGAAGCAATGCTGAACGGGCCACAGGAATACGAGGCTGTCCGCTGCTTCTGCGAGCAAGTGATGCTCGTAAAGGAGCGGGCAGAGAGGGATAGAGAGAAGAACTCTCACCCTTGTAGGGTAACGCGGCGGAGAGGGATGGCGGTCAGGCGACCCAGAGCCGCTTCACCGCCGTCCCAACGGGCCGCGACAAGAAGGGGGGATAGTGCTAGGGACAATGGCTCCCTCTGGCGCCAGAGTCGATAGTTAGGGGAATTTTGAACTGGCTCGAACGAACGAGCGGATGCGAGAGGGGGTGCACTGGAGAAGATAATTCGCGAGAGGTCCCCGAAGCACTCCTGTCAGACGCGTAGGAAGGCCATCGTGGAGTTTTAGTCGGTAAGAGTCCGACACTGTTGCCGGTAATCAGCAGTAGCAGCAGACTGTCCATGAGAATTTCTCCATGTTAAAAAAAGAAAAGGTTAGTTAGGTGTAACGAATCTTCATTTGGATTAAACATTGTGGTTATGCAATAGAGAAGATATTTACTAATGCAAATATGATTATTACCAATAATTATTAAACCAATTAGTCTTCTGCCCACTTTGTCCAAACTATTTGAGAAGATGCTAATGATACGACTCCTTCCGCTCTTAAAGGATTTGAAAACAATGCCAAATCATCAATTTGGCTTTCGGAAGCAACATTCTAAGATAGAACAAATTCATCGTCTAACTCATAAAATCAGCCAAGATTTAGAAAAGAAAAACAATTTGCTCTGCGGTATTCCTGGACATTCAGCAGGCATTCGACAAAGTGTGGTATGAAGAACTATTGTTCAAACTAAAGAAAACCCTACCACACACCTACTACTCCATCCTAAAATCCTACCTAACCAATAGACAATTCATGGTAAAACACTTAGACGCTATAACCTCAAAATTTCCAATAGAAGCTGGCATACCCCAAGGCAGTGTCTTCGGACCTCTGCTGTTCATCATCTACACTGCCGATTTACCAAACTTAACAGAGATAACCACAGAGACATTTGCTGAGCTTTATTAGCATCCCACTCAGACCCGACAATTGCCTCCTCTACTCTCCAGCGAGGCCTCGACTCTATGGTTCCACAGATGGCGCTTCAAAGTCAACGAAAACAAATCTAGCCACATAACCTTCACGCTACGAAAACAAACTTGCCAACAGGTGACGATAAACAACATACCTGTAAATTCGGCCAGTCGCGGGGAGACGCGTTCGCGAGGAGGCGCGTCAACGGGAGTCGTAAATTCCCGTTACGATTGTATCAATCGACACCACGAGCAGGTCGATCCCCGTATTTTTTTGGGGATAATAGGGGTAGTTCAGATGGAATAAAACTGTAGTCTACAGTTTTATTAATATATATATTTATTTCAATTTTACACGGATACACACTCTCACACACAAGCGAAGTCGGTGATTTTGATTACTTAGACGGAACGTAGAGTTAATATGAATGCCCGATTGTCGTACGAACAGTTGACTTGACTGTCGCGAGGGCTTGAAGAGCCAAAGGAACCCGGGAGATGTGTGGCACAGACTGGCCTAGACTCGACTCACGGTTCGTTCTTTCGCCATCACAGGAGTAGGGGACTTTCTACCGTCTTAGGTAGTTGACGATATAGTTTTTTGGGATGAAGTCCCTTTTTCTTTGTATACACATCCGCTCTTTCCGTATGGCAGATACCTGTTTTATCCGTGATTGTTACCAGCACGTAATAAATTCCAGGTCGTGTTGAATAGCCCGCTGTAAACGTAAAGTACTTTTTGGGACTCTACGTCCCGTAATTTTAGTGCAGACTGATTGACCCATCTATACATGTTAGCTATTAAACTATCGTTAGAGTATATGGTGGGTCCTTGGGTCTGTAGAAGGTCAGGATAACGATATGAGGGCCGTTGACAGTCAGGTAACAAGGGCTGACTTGTTGACCGCTTCATGCGGCGTAACAATACCTATTCCAGATAAAGAGTCAGTCAGATATCTGGGCATGACTCTGGACAGAAGATTGACATGGAAGCAACATATCTTAGATAAAACCAAACAACTGAAAGCAAAGTTTAAAAAATTCTACTGGCTCATCGGCTGACGTCCCAACTTAAATACGCAAAGTAAAATTACACTATACAAAGCCATATTAAAACCTGTTTGGACCTATGGGATCCAACTATGGGGAACAGCGAGTAATTCCAATATAGAAAATTCTCCAACGATTCCAATCGAAAACCCTATGATCCCTAATAGATGCACCTTGGTATGTTACCAACGAAACAATACATCGCGACCTTAAGATACCCACAGTCAAAGAAGAAATATCCAAGTTCAGAAACAGATGTAATATAAGAGTTAACAACCAACAAAACTCATTAGTTACCCAATTACTTGACACGACGGATCAGATCCGCAGACTAAAAAGACAATACCCGTTAGATTGAAGCATTAGATTCAACTAGAATCAAACATACTATAAACTCTTATAATCCAAGTTGCAGTACCACGCCAAAATAATTTATTTATAATTCTCTATGAGAATTGATTGTAAAAAGTCTACCAAATAAAAAAAAAGTTTTATTATTTAAGTATCAGATCAGATCCATAACTTAAAAAGACACTACTCTTTAGATTTAAGCATTCGATTTAACTAGAATCAAACATACTATGCGCCAAAATAATTTACTTATAATTCTCAATGAGAATTGATTGTAAATAGTCTAAAAAAAAAAAAAAAAAAAAAAAGAATCCTCCCTGACCTTTGTTCTGGCCATATTACTCATCCTCACCGCTAGGCTATAACCACTTCTGCATAATAAACAAGGAGAATTTTGCAGTCGCCACTAGCGTACAGTTATCCGTTACAAACAAAACCTCTAACTTCTCAGCGCCTGTTGTCAAATTTCCACCATCCAGGCGATACAGATCTTGAAAGAAAGACCGCTACCGTGTCACGTTACCACATTGGTTTGGGCGATATCATCCAAGTAGATAAGGGGATAACGCATGAACAGTCATTGAACAAATCCAGCAGCATCCATGAACAGATAAAGCATGAACAGATCAATATTGGAAGATAGTTATAGATAAAATACTATTTGCTGGTTGGTTTTCAAAATATTTTTGCCCATAGCATCTACATGCTAATTAGTGAAGTCCAAGTACATCAAATTTTGTATCATTTGATAGTACATACTTTTATACGACTATGGACTCGTTGCGTCTCAACTGCAGTAAAAAAATATTTTCCGACTGAAATTATCTATGTATTTACAAAGCTTTGAACGCTCGGAGTGGTCGCCTGGACTTCGGCATCTCTATCTTCCATACAGATTGAAAACTAATCATAGAAACACCAACGACGCCACAGAAATCAAGGAACAGATCACAAACACTGAAATGCTAACAAAAATGATAAATGAGCAAAATGCATTGCTCAGACAACAAACACAACAAATTACTTACAAACACGTTAAGTAAAAAATAGAAATGGACACGCTGAAAATAGCAGCTTGGAACTCCAGTTTCTGTATAACAATAATATTGACATATTGTTTGTTTCAGAAACACATTTCAATCCAAAAAACTACACGAAAATACCACATTACACTATCTATGATACGAAACACTCCTCAGGAAAAGCATATGGAGGGACCGCAGTGATTGGTTAATTAGTCGAAATTCTAAACTCAACATTGAAAATAAATTAAAAATATACAGAACGATAATAAAACCATTTAGACGTACGGAATAGCACTATGAGGGACAGCAGCTATGAGCCACATAAATAAACTGAAGTCGCTACAAGTGAAAATACTCAGAACAATAGCCCCATGGTATGTCAGAAACGAGAATGGACGCAAGACTTAAAGATACCAACGGTCAAAGAAGAAATCGCCAGGTACGCAGAAAAATACAAGGAAAGAAAAGCAATACGTCCAAATCAGCTGACTGCTGAAACGTGCAAAACCCATATAAAAAGAAGACTGAATAGAAAACACCCCATTGACCTGGCTAAAGAAAGAGGCAAACTGGAAGATATCCCGCTGAGAGTAGCCATTCACATGTTATCTAGCAATAAAGTTAGAAAAATTTACCAAATGTTCAGCTGGACAAATTGTGAAGCACAAATTAAAAAAAAAAATTATCTATCTTCCGCTATTAATTTCTACTCCGAGTCATCGTGATAGACGCTCTGATCACTATCCTTTTCGAATTTTCACGATGTATTGAGAATCGATATTTCACACATTAAACACTCACACTACTAGAACTTCGAGGTTTGCATACGAGTCGCAGGGCATCAAGTCAGCAGAACTGTTGATGCCTCAAATGTTTGTAAATATAAATAATCGTGTTACGTGGCTACTCCTCGCCAAACTTTCCGTTACACGAGAATATTCGTTACCTCTCCGTACGTCTCCGTACGTCTCCGTTTTGGCGTACGTCCGGCATCGATTTTCATGTTTCTTCGCGTTTTGATTACAGATTCATCTGAGCGAGCCTTCTTCTCGCGCCCATTGTATGAACTATATTTGTGCCAGACTGATATTTACACGCACGAAGCAAATGAACGATAATCTAGTCATATATAACTGTCATATATAATAAAATGACACCACTTGGTTGAATTGAGCACATTGTAATGAATTCTCTCGGAATCGGAAATCAGCTGCCCGTTCGCAATTAGTATTTAACGAAGCTATTCCATCCGTCTTGCGCATACAAACACACACGAAACGCAAAGAAATACCTTTCTCGATAATCGATTTTTTTCAACCGGAAAAAACACGTTGTTCTAATTCCACATCTGATATGTAAGCGAATATCAAGGAAATATGATCTATTATTTGTATAAACATATCCCGATTTATCCGAGACGTCACGTGTACTCAGAATGGTAGAAAACGCACAGAATAGTTGATTCCGTTCGCCCTTGTTGACGATTCTATGAAGAATACTCGAATATCTTCGGCGTTGTAGTCCCAAAACCCTTAAAGTCTGCTAGCCCGTGAAACAACAAGGGAGAGGTCGCATAATTTACGGCACCCCGAAATGTCTCAGCTACCTCTTCCTGTAACCGGAAATGGCGAAAACCAAGACTACGAGTGTTCGAAGCCTCCTACTTCTGAATAAACTACTGAAGTTACTATTAAAATAACATTTAGGTTTTATTATAACAAAAACATTATCGCAAGGAAAGTAAATTTAATTTTATGTGTAAAACGCTATTGTGCATGGAAAATATATTAAAATCATTGTATCATTCCACTGATCCATTATCGTTTAAAAGGGAAGATTTTCTTTTCATCTTTAAAAAGAATATAATAGATAGTTAGTTTCTCTTTCTAAGACAACTAAATTTAATTAGTACAGAAAAGTATGAACATTTTCGCAGAACCATACAAGGAAATGGACCGTTGTAGCATGGAGACAAAATGAATATACTTCAATTATAGTGGAACTAAATAGATTCTTTTATATGATAGCGTGGAACATCTTCAGCACTTGGCCGTTGAGGGCAGCACTAATCTGAGAATAACCGGAACGATAAGCGTGAGCACTCTCATTTCTGGGATTACCCTGTAGAATTCATTCATAACGCACTACTTAAAAGAACATTAAAAATTGTAAAGTTAACGTACATTAATTTTTATAAACAATATAATACTAAGTATGTACATACTTACATATTTGAATTATATGATTCAATAATCCCTATATAATATCAGAGATTTCCTCTCTAGTAATACTAGAGAGTAGTATGTTTATTATATAGTTATATGCTCTTTGTATATACATATGAAATGAATTTTTTGTACAGTTTATACATATTAGATTTTTTAATATTTTAGGTAAACAACTTCAGTTTCATTTATAAAGATTCCGAAAAAAGCAACATTTTAGTAAAAAATTTATTTTACACAGTGTTGCGTACATTTCGCACACTTGATTGTATTATCCGTACTATGTCTTCGATACAAATTGATGGAAGCTTAGGTGAAGGTGTATGTATTTAAAAATTATTTATTTTATAAATCGTATAAGATTAGATAACTCGAGTGCTTTAATTTTATAGAAGTATATGTATCTAAAAATTACTGAATGCACAAATGGAATATGTTATTTTTAATATACCTAATTAAAATTTAAAAAATTATGCTTATGTTTAGGGTGGCCAGGTATTAAGAATTGCACTTTGCCTGAGTGCATTATATAAAATTCCAATTAAAATTAATAATATACGAGCAGGTCGTCCTAAGCCTGGCCTTGCTGCACAACATTTAAAAGGTATGTTCTTGTTAAAATATAACTTTTGATTATTGTTAATCTTGTTTTTTTTTTTTTAATTGAACATTATTACAGGAGTAGAACTGTTAAAAGATATGTGTAATGCAAAAGTTTATGGAGCTCATATAGGATCAACAGTTTTAGAGTTTAAACCTGGTCAGTTAAACATGGATGAAAAACACACATTCTTTGTAGATACAGGAACTGCTGGCTGCATTTGTTTGTTAGCTCAAGTAGCTTTACCTTGTGCCCTTTTTCTTCTGAAAAAGGATACAGTTACATTGATCCTTAAAGGTGGCACAAACGTTCCTATGGGACCACATATAGAATATTTTACAGAAATATTCAGACCATTACTTAATAAATTTGGAGCTGATTTTGATTTTAGAGTTATAACAAGGTATACATTGATGTGATGATACGAATTTAGCTATTTTATTCTTAATATTTTGCTATAAACTAGAGATATTTATAGAATATTAATTTTTTAACAATTTATGTAGAGGTTATTATCCAAAGGGAGGTGGAGAGGTACATTTGTACATTAAACCTGTACATACTTTGAAAGCTATTACTTTGACTGATCCAGGAATTCCACGTGAAATAATAGGATGGGCATATGTTGCAGGTGTTGTTCACATTCGGGTATGTATCATATAGTTGTATAATTTTAATATTATATTTCTTTGATACATATCTTGTTTGTTTTAAAGGAAGCACATAAAATGGCAAATGATGTAAAATCAGTTTTAACAAAAGGTTTAAATAAATCTAATATTCCATTGCCACCTATAAATATTGAAGTTTATAAAGAGGATAGATCTGTAACTATTGGTAATGGGTCTGGCATCAAGTAAGATTTAGATACAGCCAAAAATTATGAATTTTATACATTATGTTTTTAATTAAATATGAACGATATCATCAGTGTAATGTGCGCTACGACTAGTGGATGTGTTTTTGGTGGGTCAGGATTGGGTTCTGGACGTCAAGAGCAAGTAGCACCAGGTATACAGGCAGCTAATGAAATATTAGATACAATTTTAGCAGGATCCTGTGTTGACGAACACGCACAAGACCAAGTATGTATATTTTTATAAAATAATTAAAAATAATTTGTTATTTTCATAATAAATTATAATTACTTGTATATTTTAGTTAATCATTTTGATGGCTTTAGCTAAAGGTACTTCTAAAATTAATCTCGGAGGTAAGAAACTTACTTGTCACAGTGAAACAGCTATAAAAGTGGCAGAATTAGTCTTACAACAGTTTAATCTTCAATTTAAGTTATGCGAACATAGAAATGATGGAAGTAATAATTCCTATACCTTAGAGTGTGAAGGTTGTGGGTATGAAAATAAAGATATAAAATAAGTAACAATTGTATATTCAGAATAAGTATAATGCAAAATGCATAGTATATATATTAGTTATGTTCTCTCATTGTTACCTTATTTATTTTATCAAGAATAATTATAACACATATAACAAAGAGCTTGTATAACATCTGTTCCTTTTCTTATTTGATTATATCTATTTCTTTTTTGCGATATTTATGTACATAATTTTTTATTCAATCAGTAGATGAATAACTTTATGACGTTTTCTATTTTATAGAAGAAGCAAAAATATCTTGAAAAAGTATATATCTAATCATAATAAATATTTTAATAAGAATTATCATTCCTGTTTTTGTCTAAAAAATGGTTCTATAGTTCGTAAGAATTCTCTTTCAAACATTTCGTCCGAAAACCGATCTACGGATGCTCTAAAAAAATAATTTATTTCTGATCATTTGTAAATTTATCTTTTATATTAATCAATATAATTTATTATTAAAAGATAATAATGCAAAAAGTAATAATACCTAGCAACTGTTCTAATGGCATTTCTATCTTCTGGATGCATGTTGATAATATGTGCCATGATCTTTGCATATTCTTCAGCTTCTGTAGCTAAAAATCCATTTTGAGATCCTGGTTGTGTTTCTATTATATCAGCCCTATGATTATTCATATATTACAATTATGTATTAATTTGTGTATTTTTATTTTTATAAAAGAATAATTTTAACAATAAATTTTATTAACTATATCAACGGTTCTCAATCAAGCAATATTTTTGTTCAATTCTTCTTTAACTTTAATTGTGCTGGTATATATTTCTGAAAAAGCTGAGGATCCTCTGATTATTACATTACTATATTTTCAATTACACTTTACCTTGGTCCACCAGAACCATGAGCTACTACAATTAATCCAGCTGCCATACATTCAACGATACTTATACCAAAATGTTCATTCCACATTGTGTGTAAACCTATCATTGCTCGTTGAAATTCCAAGAGAAGTTCCGAGTATGGTATGTTTAGTTTAAATTCTACATTTTCATCTAATGCAAAATGTTTTGATAAATCCTTCATATCTTTCATGCGTACTTCATCTTCAAAATTTCGACAAGAACCAATAAGAATTAAACGAATCTGGCAAGATCATGTAACATTACAATAAAAGCTACTAATATGAAACCTTTATTATTTATATCATTATATTATATTAAACTTACTTTTTCCCAAATTTCTTCTTTAACGATTGATCTAAGTTCATACATGGCTCTCAACATTAATGGATGATTCTTTTCTGGTCTAAATTGTGCAACTGATATTATACGAATATTATTACATTTTTCATCATCATTGAGAAGTGGCAGTGATGTTAAGTGCTTTACATTGCAAGGTGGATAAATTTTATGAGTTTTCAATGGACATTTCCAAATTGTGTTAATATGTTCTTCAGTCCATGAGGAATTAACCATTACAATTTCTGCCCTACTGCCAACCCAACCATATATCTGAAGTAATTGTTGTAAATTATATCATCAAAGCATAATTAATTAATAATCTTTATATACATACAAGTCCAAATAATTTATAATAAACAAGTTTAGCTGCTGATAAAAATGGATTTCTAGCTATAACTCTTTTATTAGTATGAGAGATAACTCTTCTATAAACATGTCTCAACATATCAGTTGAAATTGTGGGATAGTGAGTATATGTTGCTACTCGACACCCACCAATATATTTAAATAATGGATATGTAAATGCATAACCCATGGTATCAATGTAAATGTCTAAAACAATATTTGATATGTCATGTAACATAACATATGGTATTTATAAAACAATTATTAAAACAGATATGAAATAAAATTTTACCTGGTACAAAACTATTTAAAGCTTCAATACCTAACCAAATTGATCCCAAACTCTGTCCTAAAAGTGTAAAATATGGATACATTGAAGGTTCCACCCATTTGCGCCTATGTAAGTATACAAATTTAATTTTATGCTCAATTTTATAGTTAAATACATTTTCTGCCTTATTTAAAATTTGTTCTGGATGTGCATCAAGATCCCCAGTGTAAATAACTATGCATACATTAGGATATCTGATGAAAATAATAATTTAAACATATGATAATTAATTAAAGTTATGGTAAATAATGTAATTATTATTTATTTTATTAATTTATTTAAAATAGTTATACCTGGTTTGTATAGCATTCACAGCAGCCCAAAGTACTCTTTCACCTCCTCCACCTGAATTACAATACGGATGAAAGAAACCTACAACCGTTTCCTTATGTGATCTTTCCATTCGACTTTTGGAATATTGCTTTTTCCATGTTATTAATAAAATAGGTAAAATAATAAATATACATAATATTTTACATATGACTATTACTAGCAACATATTTAATAAGAAAACCATACGCATCCTGAAAGAGTACAAAATTGTTAGACATACACATAACATTTACTAGAAAAGATTTTAAGCTAAAATATATTATTCTCACAACAAAGAGGTACAAATCTTACATGAGAAAATAAAAATTCATTTTTTGATTTTTAAAACACTATAAAATTTAACGAATTGATTTTCTACGTGCTTTTTTACAATGTTTTATGTCAATTAATGTAACAAAATATTTTCAACCAAACCATAGCTTAATTTGATCACACACGCATTTACTAACAATTTTTTTTCATTGTAATTATTATTGTGCTTATTGCCTCATATATTATTTAATATACGCAAATATATATTGGCTTTCATATAATTAATATGATAATTAATGCAATTCAATGCTCCTTTGAAGTAATGTATACCATACATTTGCAACATACAAATTTCTAATTTTATTTTTTAATTTATATCGATTTTGTCTCTACTTTTTAATTATAGGCTAGACTAACAGCTGTTAAGAGTAGACGACATTTGAATTCAATATTATTCACAGGTGTTACGTTAAATTTAGTAGAATATCATCTAAAAACGTAAGAATTTTAATATTCATTCTGTATTATATTAAAGGTTCTTTACAATTATAAATAATTTTTGTTGTTATTATATGAAATATATAATTACATAAAAATTTAGTTTTTTAAATTAAACACAGACTTCATTTCGAATTTTTAATTATGCCGCTTAAATTCTATTTTACCACTTTTATTTTATAGCTTTATATACGAGAAAGAAATGAAATTAAAAAATAAAATAAATTAAATCTTTTTTTAATCAAAGAAGAAATTTCCTTTCTGTTTTAATCTTTAATCTAGGCGTCAATTTCAATTCATATATCTCTGAGACTAACCAAACCCTTTTCAAATCTCATTGGTGGAAGTTTGCCATGGATGTAAAAATATGTTATTGTATATTATAAAGGAGTGCGTAAACGAGCTCAGAAAGCCGAAAAATATAGGAATAGAAAAAGATCGCTGCAAAAAGCCTCCTGTATTCTTGCTTATAATAATGCAAGCACATTCGTACAGTATGTAACTATGTAACACCGATCAACAAGCGGCGTTAGTGAGCTTGCCTGATTAGACAAAAAGAGAAGGGAGATCAATGCAACGTTCTGTTTCTATTTCCATATCGCACTCATTTACGCGGTAACACATGTCCAGCTTGTATGTATAGACGTATATGTAAATATTCAAATGCATTCGATGAAACATCAAACGAAATGCGTAAAGAAACAACTATATATATGTATTTAATTTATATCAGCTTGTATGTATATATATACGTATTTTCACCACATTGCTAAAAGCAGAGGAAATCCGCCATACTTTCCTGTGTCTTCCAATATTTTCTGAGTGAAGCTACATTGGACAGGCAGTTTTTGTCTCATTCGTGACAAAATTACGTGATTAAAACTGTTCAACGGTACATTAACAATCCATTTTAATATTGTTTCTTTATGTAACTCGTACATTATTCATGTCCTTTTTTAAACTCAGAAATGCGTTGTTTACCGCGTAGTGCATTCTATGTGTCATGATTTGTTTATTGATTACGACGCATTCATAATATTTACTTACTGAGAATACCTTTCGATCTAAGTCATATTGTCATTTATTTGAAATCTAATTGATTTACTTAATTTGTGTATTAAAGAAACTATGAAATTCAATTGATCGCTGTACAATATTTCTTTCCGAAGAAAAAAGAATTCCAATTTGTACCAAAATAGATTAGTTTGTAAATACATGGATTATTTTAGGAAACTGTACGAATCAAAATGTATGTTATTTAGAAAAATTCATTTTACGTTACAATCTTTGTATACTTTATAATGAAAATATTAATTCGTATATTTATTTTAATATCATTGTGTGTTTAATTTCAGATATGATTTCACATTATATTTGGTACGTTATACATGGGTTAAATTAAGCAAGAATTTGTAAAAGTATCATTTCTTGTGCAAATGTAAACAAGTTTGGAATAAGTTTAAGTTTTCCAAAATGATAGACACAACTATAAATTCTTGTAGTAATTCAAATGCTTTGCTTGGAATAGATCAAGCGTGTTTCAGTATTTTGAATTTATATATTAATCCTGTTATCTTCTATGCAATAGCATGGGAAGCTTACACAGTATGTATTCATATATACACAATTTTGAAATTAATTTATATATATCAAACACAATTAGTAATATCTAAATTATATATAAATTATTGATTTGTAGGGTAATGGTGTCCCATTGGCTACTTTAAAACCAAACAGTAATACAAGTTTGACAATAAGCACAAAGTACCCATTACACATATATTATCAAACTGTTGAACCACATAAAAATTATGAATATTGTCAGTAAGTATCCTTTCTTCTTATAGGAACAGAAAAAGTGTTACAAGCCATTTTCTCAGAAACCATAGCTGATATTGACTAATTTTTTTTTTAATTTCAATGGTACAAGGAGACTGATTATTTTTGGTGCAAGAGATTTTTCTAACATGACTGCTAGGGGGTCGGTGAAAGCCCCCTTGCTTTTTTTAAATCAAATGCATATTAATTTCTTTATTTATTTGGATAGTTGTTCTGACACTGCAAAACATTTGTTTTAAAGCATTTTTCATTATTCTGCGTAATTAAAGAGTTATAGCGAGAAAAGGATCTAAAGGAAGACTATGCAGAGACATCAAAGGATAATTAAAATAGATATATCCTACGGTACAATTCATTTTATTAAATGTCTAAAGTGAAAACTGTTGACATCTAAACATTTATTTATTTTTTGTATGATATTATTTTGTACATTTGATAATATTATTGCAGTTATAGATTTACAGACATTTAGTATTCTTCTCCTTATATCTTCTTTTGTTATAAGTGTTGTACTCATAACTTATAAATGTTTAGAAGTGAACGTCATCATTTTAAATACTTTCAGAAAATTTTGTTTCAGAAAAATCTTTTGTACCATAAATAAACAATCCCCTTGTATCATGATACTAAAAAAAAAAATTAATATCTGCTATGGTTTTCAAGAAAACAGGTTGTAACACTTTATCTGTATATATCTGATATGCACTTTCATCCAACTATATATTTATTTCCAACCATCTTTGTAGCACAACTTACACCTTCAAGGAATATGGTAGTTATGGATGGAATATATCACATGATGATACATGTTCTAATATTTATGTAATACATGAACCAAGAAATAGCTACTTTCGTAAGTAATATTTAATAATATATTTTCATAATCGTGGTTCGTCATAAAATACTAACAACTCTAATACTAACAAATTTCTTTTACAGCAATTTTGACAGCATTTATGATATATATGTTATTAGCAGTCACATGGACAACATCTAAAGTTATTATACGAGTAATAAGAGGAAAATTGTCTCCCAACAATGTATATGATGTAGGTATAGCTTGATATATTATTGTACATTTCCATTTTATTTAATTTAATATTATTCTAGGATTTGAATAGACTTCAAGAAGAGAATACAACACATCCAGTAATTAGAGTTACGAAATTCAGCAGTAGAATACAATCAGTAGACGCGTTTAGAGGGTATTTATATATTTTTGCTTGTTTCTCGCGTATTTGCCATCTTAGATATATTACATATATTATTACAGAATTGCAATATTATTGATGATATTTGTCAATAATGGAGGAGGAAAGTACGTCTTCTTCAATCATAGTGCTTGGTTTGGACTTTCCGTAGCTGATTTAATACTTCCTTGGTAATTAATTATTTATATTATGTTTAATCTTCCAAAAAGTACAATAAATAACTTGTAGGTTTGCATGGATTATGGGTATGTCGATAACAATCTCAAAACGGGCAGAACTTCGTTTAACAACATCACGTGTGAAAATAACTTTATGTTGCCTTCGACGATCAGCGATATTAATTCTTCTCGGATTAATGTTAAATTCAATTGATAGTAAATCTTTAAACGATCTTCGTTTTCCTGGTATTCTTCAGTTACTAGCTGTGTCGTATTTCGTATGCGCCATATTGGAAACAATCTTCATGAAACCTCATTCTCAGGTTTGAATATAATCATTTTTGTTACGTATAGTTTTTACATTTATCTAATTGGTATCTACAAAAATTACTCATTAGGATATCTTACTCCAGTTCGGCCGTTTCGCTATATTCCGAGACATCTTAGATAGCTGGCCTCAATGGTTAATTATGGCAGGCATTATGACTACGCACACATTAATTACATTCTTCCTCCATATACCGAATTGCCCGACGGGTTACTTTGGACCAGGTGGAAAATATCATTATTATGGAAAATACATGAATTGCACCGCTGGCGCAGCTGGCTACATAGATAGATTGATCTTTGGAAATCACACATATTCTAAAATAAAAGACTCTATTTATGGTCAGATCTTACGTTATGACCCTGAAGGTATATTGTTTATATATGGCTATAAAAAAATTGTTTGTATATAATTTAATATCCATGACTACAATTAAATTGCAGGATTGATGAACACTATATCGGCTATATTTATTGTTTATTTGGGAGTTCATGCTGGCAAAATTTTATTGCTATATTATCAGGGTAATGCTAGGCTGATTAGGTGGTTCTTATGGGCAGTATTTACAGTGAGTTGACAGAAATAAATTTTTTCGAAAGGCAAAGTAATTCCCACTAACAAAAAATATTATTTTCTAGGGTATTATTGCTGGAATTTTATGCAATTTCGAAAGCGAAGGAGGAGTGATTCCAGTTAGCAAAAGGATGATGACATTATCGTACGTTTTGACTTGTTCTAGTTTTGCTTTTTTGTTGTATGCACTCTTATACTTTCTTATTGACTATAAACAATTCTGGAGTGGAGCTCCTTTTATTTATGCTGGTATGTATTAATGCAAAAAGAAACTGTTATATAAATAAATATTCTTTTTTATATGAAACTATATAATTATTGTTTTTTATAGGGATAAATCCAATTTTTCTATACGTTGGTCACGTTTTGACAAAAGATTTATTCCCATGGGCGTGGAATATCGCTCATCCTTCCCATGCTTCTCTTCTGACTATGAATTTATGGACAACAACTTTATGGGCAATAATTGCATATCTTCTTTATAGGAAAGATATTATCATAACTATTTAAAAGTATATCTATCAGCGTAATAACATCTATTATTGCCTTAACATGAATGAAACATTTCTTTTTTGTTCTATAAAACGTAAAAAAGAAAAAGGTCTTTTTATAGAACAGAAAAGAAATGTTAGATAACTGTATTATAGGCAAAGAAATATAATAATGCAAGAAAAGAATTAGTGACACATTTACATTTGAGAACATTGTTAACATTGATTAATAAATATTAGGGAGAAAGGTAATTATTCTACTTTTAAATAATTATTTTAAGTTTATTAAAGTTATATTAAATTTTTATAAATAAAGACAATGAACAAATCCTTGTTTCATTATTTTAACAATTAAATTTTAATAATTGTTATTGGTAAATAATCAGAATATTATATAAATAACTAATATATTATAATTCTTCGTATACGATAAATATCATTACTTATGAATTTCGATCTTTTGGTTCTTTATATGGTAATTTGAGAATTCGAAAAATGTCTTCTTCACATGAGATTTTTTCTGCCTCCCCTGGAGTTCCTACATTATATGTAATATAAATATGTAGATTTATTCATACTGCAAAAATTTTCGCTTTTAATTACATACCTTCAGGTGTTAGACGTTTTAGCGTATATTCATTTAAAGTATAGTTTTTCTCCAAAGCATGCGCTCTCATACTCTTATTAAAAAGATCGTTTCCAGTAAAATAAAGTACAGCGCAATAGTATTGATCATAAGGTGCAAGTCTGATATCAAGTCTCCTAAATGGTTTTTTATCATTACTGGGAATTTGACAGACACCCTAAAATTAAGATGTTTTCAAACATAATTTCTTTGTCTAAATTGAATTAAATGATTAATGTACCATGAATTTTGTTTGCCCAAGAGATATTGTATTTACAATTAATTTTCTTTTTTCAAGACATTCCACAACATCTTTAAGTGGAGTCTTTTTCTTTGATTCTTTCTCTTTGGATGTATATGTAGGGTGTGTTAACAAAACATCAATATCCCCACTTTCCTCTTTTCCACGCCTGTAACTTCCACAAATAGTTATAATATATTCTTTGTTTAACTTTACAATAGAATCTTTTATAATTTTTTCAATCTGCTCAATCTCCTTTCTAGGAATTCTTTTTTCAAAATCTTCAAAATATCTAAAAAGAAACTTATGATTATTAAGAAATATTAATTATGAAGAAATAATAAGTATTATGCATCTGATTATTCTATACTTAAGCCCAATTTTTTGGTGATGATTTAATTTTTCTTGATGCTTCTTCAAATCATCTAAAGTCTTAATACCACTATCTACTAATTCTTTGGCTTTTGTAGGTCCAATGCCAGACACACGAGTCAATAAATTAATTGCAACATTGCTTTCATCCTTGTTAATCTGTAAAAATAACAACTTTAAGAATCAATACAAAAAGAAAAACTAAAGTATATTTTGTTATTAAAAAAATAAATTAAGATAAATACATCTTCCAACTTTTGTAACTTTCCAGTATTAAGAAACTCGTCAATTTTTTTAGCAATTTTTTCTCCAATTCCTGGTAATTTTCTTGCTTCCTGGCCGCTTTTTACTCTCTCTGATAATGTACTTAAGGTACTTGCTGCTTTACGATAGGCATTATACTTATAAATATTTTTGCTAACATTCCGCTCATAATCTGCTAACTCTGTAATTTCATTATGTAAATTTATACATCAATTACTAATTGTATGTGATAGTTATAAATATTTAAATAATAATTCTAAATTTTCTATGATACAAACTCTAAGGTTACAAATAATGGCAAATAAAAGTATACCTTTATTAAGTGATTGGAACTTTTACTTTTATTATTTTCCATAATAGTTTCATTAATGAAAAAAAAATATATATATATATATAACAAATTATTTACCCATAAGAAAATCACATAAATCTTGATTCGGACTTCCTACATTATCACTGGCCTTTCGCTTCCCCATCTTATTGTACAAAATTGTATATACAAACAAGTTTAATTTATTAAATTTTTTATCAAGTAACTCTTTTTTCAAAAGAACGCAAAAAGGAACTGACATATGTAATGATTCTCGTTTACGTATACATCTATATTAATTCTATTTCACATTTCACATCTATGTGAATGTTGACCAATGACTGAACGTTTATTTTATGTTTCTATTTCAAATATTCAGGCGAAATTTTTCGAAAATCGATCAAAGATTCAAAAAATATAACAACATTAAATTAACCATTTCATAATTAATAAATTTTTTTCTGAGTATTAAAACTTAATATTACGTTACTTTTATATAATCTACATAATTGTATGAATACAATAATAGTTGGATATTATTAAAATGAAAAATAATAAGTCAAGTTTTAACATGTTATATTTATATATTTTGGGTGAACGTATATACATTTTCACACACAAATATAAACCATCTCTTCTAAAAGAATTAACAATGTTCTGCTACATTAATACAGCGATCATAATCTCTTTTAATTTATTTAAACAGGAGAAATATAGATGACTTTCAATATAGATGACTTTCAATATAGATGACTTTCAATATAGATGACTTTCAATATAGATGATTTTTAATATATATAATTTTCAATATAGATGACACTTTATGTACTTACGTTTACATTTAATATTGTACTATAGATTATAATGGGTAAAAAAGGGATTTACACACTATACAGAAGATATATTACTTCAGCCTTGTAATTTGCAACTACGAACTTATTTAAACGAAAAACAAATAAATATAGCATCGTGTTAAAATACTATTTCTAAATACTAAATTTAACAAATAGGTGGTTTATATAAGCCATGAACATACCACAAATGAAGTTGTTCGTTTTTAAGTGTTAACCACATTTAAATATTAGGAACATATTTTAAGAATTACGTTATTGATATTTGATAATAAGTAAATCTTCCTTGTTAAACATCAAATTACCATTCCATTCAAAACTTGACATGGATAGTAACAGAATCACTTACATTGGACGGATCTTTATACCCCATCTCTGATGTCAAGTTATCATATCTCAGATTTTCAATATTCAAGTATTTTTTATGTATTTTTGATTATATGCCACTTTATATTGAAGACATACGACTATATGCTGCACGACCCTTTACACAATAACTAGAAATACACGTGCAAACACTAAAAGCTAAAATAAATATCCCAACGAAAACGTAAATCCATAATTGAGGAAATCTTCCTGGGAGCCATAAAATTGTAAAATTTATCATTTTCTCTTGTGTATCTAAAAATGAAAAAGAAGAAATATAATTAAAAAGAAAAAAAAGCTGTCAATTTCATAAATGAACACGATGTTATATTTTCTCTACCGATGTAAACAAGTCCGTAACCCGTATGAGGAGTACCCATTCTGTATGAACATGTGGGTATTTGCAACTCGTGAATATCACCTACGTCCATTCTTAATGAATGTACTAGAGTTTCATAAGGAGATAAAACCCAAATGTCACTTAATTGATCTGTTACTGGATCTAAACTGATATGCATGGCCTTATGTTCATGTGCAGTAAAAATAATTTGGGGAGACAATTCTTTCAGTACCTAATATCGTAATGCAATTATTAACAAGAACTAAAAATAACATCACTATCTAATAAATGAACAAATACCACATACATTTTGGACGAAGGTACCAGGCATAAATAATAAAGGCATATGACTAAGTACTACGTTTGTTGTGTTTCTTTCTGCATAATCATTAAGGAAGGCATCTTTTGGTGCTTCTGGTATTGTATGGGTTAATCTATTTACCTAGAACAAGAAATATGCATATTACAATCTGGTAATATAATCCAAAATATATTTACATATATATATATACATGCACACTCTCCTATAAACCAATATATGCTTGTCATTACCTTAAAAAATGTTACTGTCTTATAAACTAAAGTGTCAGGTTGATTATATGCAAAATTAAATCTGTTGTAAATATTGGATGAAACTACATCCTCTTCACCTCCAATATCATTATCTCCTGGTAGATAAATTCTCTGGTAAAACAAAAAATATTTAAATATATCTTGGACAATGGTATTCACCTGATTACTTATATGTAATTATACCATTATATGATTAGGCATTTCAAAGATAGAATCTAATCTTCTTTTGTAATCCTTAAAACTTTCTGTATTGGCAATATGTCCTTCATCCATAAGATCCCCAAGAAATATAACAACATGAGGATTAGAGTGGTCTAAGGCTCTAGAAAATGTTTTCTTCAAGTACCTGCAAATAAGACACTGTGGAACAAAATTCAGGTCAATATTTACATTTGAAAAGAACCATCAAATTTGTATAAGGCTCATGATTCGATAAACAAATTAATCATTATTCGTACTTGTCACTATCCCATTGTGCTATCCACGAACCAAAATAATTTTCATTCTTTTGACCTAATATCTGAGAATCAGCAACGAGCAGCACCTTGACACATTCTGAACACTCTCGTACTGACCATTTTAACTTTTGTATATCATACACTGAAAATTCATTGTAAATTACAACAGCCAGCACCAGAAGACCAATTGCAATCGCTTTATTCTTCAATCTATATAGTACAATTTGTTAAACAAACGTTTTATTAAAATTTTCAAAAGAAACAAAAGAATATTAATAATATAGAAATAATAAAGCATCATTTTACGATTTTAATATATTTTCAGAAAGTTAGTTAAATATAATGTATATTGTTGATATTGACTACATCATAATGAACGCATTTTACCTGTTTCGTCGTAACATTTCTAAGATTTCTAATATTTGATAGCATTGATAATCTTAAGACCAAAGCAGATTAGTACATTTTTTACTATATCCTTCGAAGTGCAGAAAATCTTTGACATGGTTTCGTTTTTCTACAAAATACGGTAATCTAATTAACTAAAGGGTTATACAATTATAGAAAATATATAAGTATATTTGTTACTGTCTCATGCGTATTACTACCTCGTTAAACACTATGGATAACCACGCGACAGTCGACTATTCGATTGTAAAATTGATTTAACCGTACAAAAAATGGAACGATACACATTGATACCTTTTGAATCATGCTTGATTCAAATAAAAATCGATATTTACAAAACAGTATATAATTCACTATAGTTGGAAATAGTCATATGATCATATGCATAGACGTAGAGATATAAAGATAGAATACGCTATACGAGTCATATACTTGTGTAAGTAGATGCGATAAAAAATAGAAAGAAAACACTGCATAGAGGCTCCTTATATTTTTGTCTAGTCAGGCATGTATGCTGACGTAGCTCATTCATCGGTGTTACACTACATATTTACTGTGCAAATATACATGCGTTATTCTGCAAGGCACAAGGGGCCCCTATGCAGCGTTTTCTTCCTATTTCTATATTGCTTTTTCAGCTCGCTTACGCACTCTGGCTCGCTTACACATATGGTGTAGTCATATGTAATAGCCATTATATTTTTTCTATACTCGTCATTCATAATTTCATAACAATCATGCGATTTTATTATGTTCGTTTCCAGTGGGAGTATTTTAATGGTTTAATATTAAATATTATAAGTATTAAATACAATAAAAAATTAAATTATTAATAAAATTATATATTAATATTAAATATAAATATAGATAACATTAATAAATCATAATAGGTATTATATCTTTAGTTTGTCGTAATTAAATGTTTCTAATAAGAAAATAAGCGAACAAGTAGAAAATTTTACACATGATGCATGAAAATTAAGTATCTTTTACTCATTATTTAAAATATTACTAATAATCCTATGGACATGTTTCTTGATTTCCCTTTAAAAAAATCATAGACACAATAATTTTTTATCTTTAATATATAATTTACGCATATTAGATTTCTTACTTCAATCGGAATATATTGCTTTTGTTATCCGACGCAAAAGAAGAAAACTTCCGGTAATGACCATCTGCGATGGCTTTGTTTAACGAGAAATAGATAAACATAATTGGTTACGTGGTATTTCAGTTACCTAGTAGTCTCTAGTAAATTACAAATAGGGATAACCCTATTATTGTAGAAAATATTTAGACAAAGTTGCCAAATGCAATATACTTTAGTAATCGACAAGTAATATATCTTTTTAATCCAACTCGCTGAATGTATCTAGTTTTCCCACTTAAGAGGTTAATGTTTGAAACATAACATCGCAAGCACCATGATCACAAGATCATGAATAACAAAAGTAAATACGAAATTTGAGAATGATCACAGATTGATAAATAATTTTGACATTTAATCAATAAATTTGTTAAATAACTATTGTTCGTTACTTCGGCTACGTTATTGTACAGTTAAATACGCGGCGCTAGAATTTACCCTATTATCATAAAAGATATTCTTCATGTTAGAGGGAGCCACAGGTCTACACCAGTTCACAATAGTTATGATATGCATATAATGTTATGTATATACATAATAGAGATATACACTGCGAAGAATTTTATGACCATATTCGCGTTGCGTCAGCAAGTGCAATGTTCATCTATTTTCGATTATTTCACAGCGGCGTGTATCATTTCAACAATCAGTGATCTTTTAATTTGGAAAATGGCCGAATCGGAACAAAGAAATAAAGAGAATTGTATCGTAGGACCGAAGGAAACAATGGTGAAGCAAGAAAAGCGTGAGAACACGTTGACGAATGGCGGGAAGGGGTCTGGCGATGACGCTGATAGTCTCGAAGAATTGCCTCTTGATATAGGTGAACACTACCTGGTTCGAAGATCCGACAACTCCTGGCGTAAATATATTATCAGACGATTATAATCTTTTTATCTATTATTACGTATGAAGAAACATCTAGTGTTAACGGATGATTATCTACGCGCTTTCTTCGCCGCTTCGTATTTGTGTTTATATTACCGGCTTCACCCGAATAAACTATACTTGTTTTGAAAACATTACGGACGATGTATGTATAGGAAGAGGACAAGAAGGAAATATGACAAATGTACTTTTGTTGAATTTTTTATTTTGATATCATTTTATAATTAAAAAGCAATGCTTTATTATAAAATAGCTAAAACTGAAATATTTTTAAAATTATGCATAAAAAAATACATATTTAGCTTTAAAATCCTCCTGCAAAAAATGGAGTATGTAATTTATTGTATTATCTTCTTGTAGTCTTCATATGATACTTGAAATATTTGGCTTGTTATTTTGCGAGTTGTAAATTATTTAAGGTTAATGAGTTATGTGTATGATACCAAAGAAAAGATTTTTTAATTATATTCAGATCCAGCAGAGATTATACAAACCAGATATAATGAGAGTGAAAGTCATTATGAATATTATGTACATTATGAAGGACACAATAGGAGATTGGATGAATGGGTGCCCAGAGACAGAATTATGTCAAGTAGATTTGACATGAGTGACAGGACTTGGAAAAGTGGAGACAGAAACTCTGGTACTGACTTGCTAGCAGATTCTTCAGATCGTAAAATTACAAGAAATCAGAAAAGGAGACATGATGAAATTAATCATATTCAAAAGGTACATATTTATGAGTGTATTTATCAAATTTTGGATGTGTGTTTATAACAAAAGTTTGTTATTTTTAATTACAGACATATGCTGAAATGGATCCTACAACTGCTGCTTTAGAAAAGGAACATGAAGCAATAACAAAAGTCAAATACATTGACAAAATTCAAATTGGTAAGCATCAATACATATCTTACAATATTATACCCAATATGTGAAAAAGGTTTCATTATTTTCAAAAGTTTACTTTTAGGAAAATATGAAATTGATACATGGTACTTCAGTCCATATCCAGAAGAGTATGGAAAGCAACCAAAACTATGGATTTGTGAATACTGCCTTAAATACATGCGCCTTGAAAAGACTTATAGATACCATATGGTAAAAAACGTTAATACTAAGTTATTTAATTTTCTATGAAAATAAATAAATTAGAAACTGAAATTTTTTGTTTTCAGAGTGAATGTACACACAGACAACCAGTTGGCAAAGAAATATACCGTAAAGGCACATTAAGCATTTGGGAAGTGGATGGTAGAGAGCATAAAATTTATTGTCAAAATTTATGTTTGCTTGCAAAACTTTTTTTGGATCACAAAACCCTTTACTTTGATGTAGAACCATTTCTTTTTTATATCCTTTGTGAAGTTGACAAACATGGAGCTCATTTAGTTGGTTATTTTTCAAAGGTATTTTCCTCTTTCTATATATGATTACATCTATAACCTGCAAATTATTTTTTTTTTACCATGTTTTATCTGCTTTCAGGAAAAAGAATCACCCGATGGTAATAATGTTGCTTGCATTTTAACTTTACCACCTTTTCAAAGGCAAGGATATGGAAAACTTTTAATCGCTTTTAGCTACGAATTAAGCAGAATAGAACAAACAGTTGGCAGTCCCGAAAAGCCATTGAGTGACTTAGGAAAATTATCATACAGGAGTTACTGGAGCTGGATTCTTTTGGAAATTCTACGGGATTTCCGGGGTACCCTTAGTATTAAAGATCTGAGGTAACTTTCGATAAAATTGTATAGGAAAGTCGGTTAAATTACGTACATAACGAAGTTAAAAAATATACAATATAATGTACAGTCAGATGACAAGTATATCGCAGACGGATATAATATCGACATTGCAAAGTATGAACATGGTCAAATATTGGAAGGGACAACATGTAATCTGCGTAACACCTAAATTAGTCGAGGAACATATTAAAAGCAGTCAGTACAAGAGACCTCGTTTAACAGTGGACAGCAGTGCACTTCGATGGGGAGCTCCACCACGAAAGAACGTGAAACCTGGCAAGAAATAGTAGAAAGCAAAAGGGAATTCAACGGCTTTCATCACCGTGAGATTCACGATTTAACGTGTTTAGCAAACACTTGACAAAACAGTTGTATGCAACAGATAGTTCGCAAACGATGTTTCCAAGTTTGTTAAACAACTTTTATACAATGCATTACAGTCTCCACTAATATGCATTGTACACGTGCAGGGTTTTTTGATCGGAAGATAACGCGGATGAACACGCTTTATAGAGCTTCGCTAATTCTTCAGAGCGTAGAAATGTTGATAGGTGGTTTAAGATAATGTTCTTTATATAGATTTCTGTTTAGCAGTACATTATGAAAAGAGAAACGAGGATAATATATTGATACTGACTCAAAATGTCATGCATTGATAATGAAAAGATTACTTTATTTTTGTTCGAGATTTATCAATTTTACAGTTCGAAAATTAACATTGATGATACCACACAGTATTAGCCTGTATTAATGATTTTTTATGTAAATTCATTAATAATAAACTATGTATTCGTGAGCAATTATGGTAAAATTTCAACGAATATAATTACGAGAGATTAACACGTTGACGCCGGCGACGATATTCATGGTTTTCTCCGTGGGGCGCCGCCCAAATTCACTGTCTACTTCGTGGAGCGGCGGTGGGTTACATTAGACTGTTCGACACGACCGCAATTTTCCAACTTTGGCCTCAATTTATAGCAAAATTACAAAAGCTATACGATTCCTGTTGGGTTCAATAAATTCCGTGGACTTCAACTAATACATTGATATACCATAGTTTGTTGATATCAATTTGCATATATCTATTAATGTTAAGTAAAGCTGACGGGACCAGCTTCGGTCCTAATTTTGTACTCTTTTCGATTTTTCACAAAAAGTAGAGGTCTGAAGCGAATTCTGACCATCGCGGGATAAGGAACATGCACGATGAAAATCGTGTTAGGTTACGTAAAATGGACTGACAAAAGGCCAGTATGTATGCTAGCTACTTCCAAAAATCATAGGTGTGTTATTGTTCAGGAGAAAAATAGTAAATTAAAGCATGTACATAAAAAATGGGGTACTAAAAGTATTAAAATCTTAACATTTCGCGAAGAAATTATTTACCACCTATTAAATATAGTGAATCCCCACAGAGAAGAAATGCCAAGTGAGAATGAAGTACTGCCCCAAAAACGAGCACATTTTCTGCAGTCATATCAGGGGCCCGCGAGCAAAATGAAACGGCGGTGTAAAAAAGTTGTAAACGCATTTCTAGAATAAAAGGTAGAGAGTATGCGGCGAAAAAAACCAAAAAAGTAACAACATATTATGATCGTTGTAAGAGCCAGCCGGTACTCTGCCTAACTTGTTTTAAAAAATTACATGAAGAAAGGAAATAATTATGTTAAGTTTATAATATTGAATTGTTATGTTTTTACTATTGTATGTCTGCTTATAATGTTGAGATAAAATAATATAAACCTATTTTATACTACTTATTTTATAAAATACATGTGTGATCCACTGTCGTCCCTCGGGACAGACACGTCTGACCCACCGGGGGGTCGCACTGGCGTCAACGTGTTAATGTCGTATCAATATTAAGGTAAAGTAATATTCATCGATCATAATTTGGCAATAGAAGATTTATGCATTTCTTTTGCCAACTTAATGGCATACTTAGCAGTTCCAGGCGCAGTACATACTCCGTAACCTCCATGACCGTAATTATGCACTACCTATAATACAGAGGGCGTTTCATTAATGATAACGAAACGCAATTCATTGAAATAAACAATATTTCATTGAAACTAACAATAGCTTTAGAAAACCCATTTACGATGTGTTCAACTTCCACTCTAACGTTATTTGTTCTATATGGTCTCAAGCCAACTTCTTCTTTTATAATCTCTGCTTTCTTAAGGCCTGGAAGGAGATTTTCGCATCTCTCGCGTATCGCTGCAGATTCATGTGGACAAAGTTTCACATTTTCGGAATCAAAATTTCGTGAACCACCTAGAGTAACTATGCCATTAAAACCAGGTATAACGTAAGTGTCTAATTCGCCATAGAAGAACGTTTTCATCCATGGTGCCTTTACCTATTTTTTTTAAACTTGTAAATTTAACTTTGTTCTTTCATGAAATAAATTCTACATTAAAAAGAACATACTTTAAGTACTTGACCACGCATAGAAACGAGACATCTATCGTTGCATAAAGATCGTGCGCCGAGACCTGTACAATTCATAATTAAATTCCAATCGGGAACAAGTTCCCTCAGAGAATTAAATTCTTTTACTGCTAAATTGATTCCGTTTTCTTCTAATCTAGAAAATAAGTATTTCTTTAATAGCAATCGTGAAATATTATAATCAATAGAGTAAATTCGTTACTTCTTGCGTGCCCATGGCAGATGTAATTTGCATTCGGTGAGAAGAGTACTAAAAAATGACCCATATTTCCAATTACCCTCAACTAGCTGAAATTCTTCATCTGTGACTCTCCTATATATTGGTACTAAATTTTCCATCCACTGATTCTATTAAAAAAAAAATTAACAAATACTAATTTCTTTTCTAATAAAAACTATTTTTAATTTATTATCATCATTTGTTTTAAAATGTAATCGTAATAAAAAAATACGTTTTAAAGTATAGAATAAACCTTCACGGTTTCCGGAGAGGAATTTGCGAATATGTAACCGGAAATAGCGGTTACACCGGCGAAAGAAGCTTCGTGAGATTTTCGGATATCATCATAATATGCATACGAATCTCGCAGCCAATCTCTAAAAGAAGCACTCAATTACACAATATAAAATCTTAGGTAAAAACAAGTACAAGATTTGATAGTACAAGATTTTCATATAAACCTTGTTATTTCCTCAGTTGGTCCAGAATATGATGAACCAACCCTAAATATTCCAGCAGCTACATGACTGACAGTATTATTAAAATCAGAAGCGAAAACTGTGATTTTAGAGTTACGTAATTCACGAGCTAATTGTAAGGCTGTTGTCAAACCAATTATTCCGCCTCCAATTACGGCCACTTTCATCCTTTTTCTTTTATATAAATCACAATATAAATCACAAAGTTCTTCCCTTCAAAAATTTAAATAGAATACTTCAGTAGTTGATCATCAAAGGACTTGAGTATTATGAATATATTTTGACGCGATGCTAAAAATTGTACAACTCTTATCTATTCTTCTTGTTTTGACATGTTTCAGTTCTACCGAATGTATCTATTATAACTGCAGTCGATAACGTTTGTACTTTGAAATGAACGCACAAGCTTTATTAAAAGAATTACGTTTATTTGTTACAAATCGATACTTTTCCAAAAGTTATTGTAATAATTCAAATATTACGGGCAGTTAACATTTCCTTATTAAAGGTGAGAAACATCATTTAATCCAAAAAGGGAAAGATTTGTTTACAGCATAAAAAGAAATTACGATCTTCGCACGCTAAACAATGATCTATCGAGATATGTACAATAAATGTTAGAAATTCAGAGAGAATAGTTAACCAAGTTCAGCTTAATTTTCTTGTTTATTTGCCTTATTCGTCGGTTAATATGAAATTTGGTCTAATTACATCTATTTCTTCGCGTATATATGTACAAATTTCATTATCTCATTAATAAAATGAGCTGGAATAATTAAAAGTAATTAACTCAAAAAAGAAAGAAGAAACTGCACAAGACCCCTTTTTTTTTTGTTAAAATTATGCCTAAATCAAAAATAACCGATACACTATAGAAATAAAATATACAATGATAAATTCATATCTTATGTTACCTTATATCTTCAATAATATAATTGTTGTTAACAATTGATCTTTCAAGTTTTTCGGATAAATTGTACTTGTCTCATGTGTTACAATTTTCCACTGTATTTCACTCTTTTTTCCTCGACTATTTCTTTCTTCGTATCGAAAAATATATAAACGCAACGCGTTGCAGGGACGTGGACGCAATGGAACACTAGTCGTACGCGAATTCTTTTCATTTCGAGAGCGACTAATAATTGTGTTACGAAAAATGAAGCTATTTACAAAAAACAAACTGTCGATGAATTTGTTACTAATAATAATACATTATCTTTTGCGTCTAAGTCCTGCACAAAATTTCAACGATCTCACAAAGCCTTTATATCAAGGCCACGCGCATTCTTCTCTTTCTCATTCTTTGTGTCTTCACTGGGAAATAAGAGTTCATATACCGTTCATTTTACAAGTTTAACACCTACGATTGTTACACTTTAGCATAGAATAATGTTATCTAAAATACACAAAAGCCTTACGCCTTGCTGCAAGGTTGTATCGTGTAATTCAAAGGAGGAGGAGGAACTAAGAGAGGCAGCGGTGTAGGTGGCGGAGGAGCTTGAACAGTATTCGAAATTGCAGCAGCCGTTGTTTGAGCTTCACTAGTACGGTTGTTAGCGTTGTAAGCGGAAAGATAACTTGGCCAAAGATGCGGTGGTGGAGGAGATCCTGGAGGTGGCGGTGGCGGAGAACGATCATCTAGGTCGTCCGAATCATTCATCATCATCGCCGTTAATGGAGTGACACGGGGCTTCTTTAGTTTTATGATTTTCACCTAATAAACACAATTAGAGAAACATTGATTTGTTACATTAGAATGAAAAGCTTACGGTTTAATTCTTTCTTCGTCTCTTATAGAATAACAAAGAAATTAAATTTATAAGCTAAGAAAAGGCTAACCTTCACTTTTTTCTTTGCTTTTGGAGGTCGTGTTCTTTTCTCTTGTTTTCTACTCTTTCTGGAACTGGACCTTCGAACGTCACGAATTCCACCTCGAGTGACAGTAGTGGGTGGTGGAGGGGAAGGCATATCCCCTTCACCGCCACTAGGACTAGTACCTTCTCCAGGTTTGATTCCATCCGCAAATTGGACAGATTTTTTACTCCTTTGTTTCCGTTTTCCTAACTTCGCTAATTTAGTTTTCTTCATTTGATTCTTCAATTTACTTAACTTATTCTCACCAGCTTCGTCTTTGCTGGACTCTTTTTTATCTATTTCTACATCCTCTTTGTCCGTGTTGTCTCCGTTATCATTTTCAGGAGTAGAAAAGTCATCCAAATTGCCATTAGGAACCGAGGTCCTTCTAAAATATATTTAGATTTATGCACATTTATATTTGAAAAATGAAGTAAACTGTGTAGTTTATCTTGTTAAATAGAGATATGAACAACTGTATACCTGAAACCTGATGCGACTAAAATGCCTTTCAAAGGCGGTGGGGGTAACTCCGACCATCCTTTGGATTCTGTTTCGATTTGGATCTTAGTTGTTTCATCTATCGCTGTTACCGTTGTAGCTTCATCAATTTCGTTTTTCAATTTATTTAATCGTGACTTTTCATCGTCCTCTTCTTCTTCCTCTTCGTCGTCTTCCGCCTCTTCTTCTTCTTCTTCGTCATATTCCACCTCAGCCTCCTCCTCTTCCTCTTCTTCCTCGTCCTCCTCAACAGGTACCTCCTCTTCTTCTGTGGAAGCAGAAGATGCGACTACCGGCATTTCTTCCTCCTTCTCAAAAATAGTAGAGGAAGTTTGTTGTTCTTCTGCATCGCCTTGCTCTTCGCTTTCACGAAGAGCTTTTAAAACAGATGGATCCAGATTTGAATTCTTCTGCTGACTTGCGTTTTCTGACTGACGCATGTTAGTCTTCTCTAACAATTGAAGAGCGCGACGATTAATTCGTTCGATTCGCCTACGTTCTTTTTCCTTTCTCCTAATCTCACGCAGTCGCTTACGCTCCTCTTGTTCTTTTCTACGGGTCTCCAAGATAACTTCGTAATTATAAACCGGCAGAACAGGTACTTCTACAAATTTTAATCATTTAAATAATTATTTACATTATTTAATGACGTTTGTAATAAAAAAAAATAAATTCTCATATATTTACTTTGTGGTATCACTTCGGCTCTGGGGAACGTCGTTTGCGTCACAGGAAGTGGAACAGGAGCAGGGCCAGGGACAGGAACAGGAACGGGAACGGGAACGGAAAGAGGCAATGAAACTGGGGACAAAGTAGAAACTGGAGTCGATGAGTTCATAGCGGATGGAACGGCCGGTACAGGCATGGGAACAGGAACTGGAACAGGTACAGATATAGGTACTGAGGGAGCCGGAGAAGATTGAGGGACTGTCGTGGAATACATCATCCCTCCTGATTGATCAACTGAAGAAGGCTGTCCACCGCTCCAATCCAAGGACGTCGGTACAACCTGAAGAACATTACCTACGCGAACTACTTGACTGGAACCTCGTACAATCGGTGCTGAGGAGGAGTTGGTCGGCTCTCTGTGCGTTGCTGGGACACCATTGAAATCTGCAGGTACTACTTGCAACACATTGCCCACCTGTTTGATACATTTGCGTTAAAATGTGCAACTTATTTCTTTTTAACATCTTTATAATATCATTAAATAAAAGGAAATTTAAATGAGCCAAAAATATAAAGAAATGAAAATAAAGCAATATTATACCAATTACAATACAGGAGAAGACAAACATAACCTGTAAAACTTGTTAAGCTAAAGATTATCATTGACATTGATTAATTTAAATGTCACATACTTGTAAAACAGTAGGTTGTTGACGATATAACATTTGCTGCTGTTGCCCAGGCGGTGATGGATAACATACATTCGAATTAAAGTTCTCTCCGTAATCATTTGATATTCCTGCTCCATCCTGTTGCTTCTTAATTCCCAGCTCAAGTTCTAGCCTAAAATTAACCAAAAGATCTAAATATGTACATAATATTACATACAATATAAATATTTATAAATATTGGGATCAATCAATCTGTAATGGTCCAGAAAACAGTGGAAAGGAAGGGTAGGTGGGGTTGGGATTCCGAACACGATTTCTATAGGTATTACCTATCGTCGAGGGATAGGCGTTTCGGAGAACTCGCCGTTGAGTCATCAATGCACGGTGGATAAGTCAAGTTATTCTCTGTATAGTAATATTCGTTTCCAACTTCGTTTTCAGTCGAATATTGGAAACTTGTTGCAACTGTCTCCATATTGTCACCGATGTGCATTTCCGAGTCTAACACAGTCGAGTCCCTAGATAGTCCGGATACGGACTGCACGATCGTTTCTATTCGTCTACCTCTTTCGGTGCAGCTATCTAATAGTTTCATATTATCGTGTTCATCCTTCCTTTCCCTTGAACTTTCGCTCACTCTACCTCGTCCCATGGAAGGTGATCTGAATCGATAGTAAGATAAACTTACCAACAATCCGACAATAACTAATTACTATAAATTATTTTTACAAATTCACCTGGAAGATCGTAATCGTTCCGTCATTCGTAAATGATCCGGGCTTCTCATTCTGGACCCAGAGGTAGACCTAGTTCTTGATCGAGATCCCGATCTAGATCTCGATCTTGAATGCATCATCGACCGGGACCTGGACGTTGATCGAGATCGCGATCTGGATCTAGATCTTGACATAGATCGTGATCTCGATCTTGACCATGATTTCGATCGAGATCTAGATTCACGTCTGAAACGGTCGTGTGATGATCTACGCGGTGATCTTCGCGACCGTAATGGAGAACGACCTCTAGGTGGAGGTAATTTTTCCGTTCTTCGAACGTGTCCATGTCTATCTAGATCCAAAGGTTCTCTTTCCTTCTCCCATTGTCTGTCTCTTCTTGTACTGAGCCTACTTTTTCTTTTGAAATAATATAATTCGTTTAGCGCTTATCGTTAACGTCAATACTACTTTTTTTATTAATAATGTTAATATTAATGCTACCTATGCTTGAATTTTGATGAAGGACGGAAAGGACCTTCCATGATATCCCTTTCAATACTGTCATCCCTGTAGTACGTTTTCTCTTCATAATCAAGATCTAAATCTTGACTATTGGGATAGGAATCTAAGGACTCATTTCCATCCCGAAGCATGTTCTCTGCTTCGTACGGCCATAGTGACCGATCTGCTTCATCTCCGCGAAATCTACTCTCTCTATGTCTATCAATATCCACGTTTCTCTCTCTTAGTACTTCCATTGGTTCGTACGACCTACCTTCCTTTTCTCTTTCCATACAGTCGTATTTCTTTCTATTCCAGTCATCTCGATCTCCTTTAATAGGTCCATGCTTTTTAAAATGATCTGTAGACAATTACCAATAATACTAAATCATAAACAATCGAAGGTAAAGAAAAGGGGAAACATATTAAAGGAAGAAAAAAATATTACCTTTATTATGTGGGGCAATGTTAGATCTAGGAGAACTTCTTATAGATCTTTCTCTTCTATCATCTATTCTTGCTCTACTGGATCTATCCTCATCGATTCTATTTGATCGTTTCTCTTTACTAGAAAAGCCTGCAAACGACTCTTCCTTTCTCTTTGGACTTTTGCTTCTACTTCTACTCCAACTGCGGCTATGGCTTTCGCTACGACTTCCTTCCCGTTCCCAGGAAGTACGTTTTTTATTGCGACTAGTAGAAGGACTGAACCTCCTTCTACTTTCATTGTACTCCTGTTTCGAACTCCTACTATCTCTCCTATCTCCTCTTTCTCTATCATCAAATTTCTTATCTCTTCTTTCTTTGCTACGATCATTAATTCGTTTATCTTCCCTATTCTCCTTTCTACTAGGACTTTTCTTTTTCTGCTCTCTGCCTGGTGATCTTACTTGACATTCTGTGTCACTAATATCTTTACTATTACGTGGTCTAGACTTTTTAAGTTCTTCCAACTTACTTCCTTTGTTTCCAGACCTGTACTCATTGAAATGCTTCACCGCCCCTGGTGATTCCGATTTTGTGGTAATTGAGGTTTTCACTGTTATAGACAAGTCTTTCGAGTCCACCTTAACATCCGTAATAGTAGTCTGTTCCGTGGGAACAACCTCAGCAACAGGTGCATGTATATTGGATGTCTTTTCACACTCGATTCTAAATTCATTAGGTTCTTCGCAATATGTGTTTTTTATATCGTTTTTCACAGAGTGCGACTCTCGAAGTTTCTTCTGGATGGTCAATAGAGCCGCAGCGTGTTGCATGGGATCGTCTGAAATCAATTTTGTCTTCACGCGTTCATTGTTTCGTCGGACTAACAGTTGTTTAGGAATCAACTTGAGTGCTGCTTTTCCTTCATTCGTCTCCTCTGTTCCTTTTGTGCTGGCAGATGAAGATATTGCCTCAGAACTCTTGTTACTTAATTTTCCATGTGATTCATCGGATTCATACCCTGCGAATATGTCCATTCGTAATGATTTATAGTTCGTGTCTGGGTATGGTTCGTTGAATGGAAACTCAGACGAACTTTCAGATACTTTCACATCGAATTTCTTTCGAAGAGTCTGATCCTCTATCTTCTGCACTCCTAAAATTTCTTCAAATTCTTCCTTCATCGCTGCAGCTTTTGCATATTTACCATCGCGGTACTTTATTTGAAGAGGTATATTGGGAACTGATTCATCATCAGACATAACCAGAGTTTCATTCTTTAGTTTATCATGTAGGAGACTCTCCTTCAGATTTACCTGATTATCCTTAAAAATTTCCATATCCTAAAAGAAGAAACAAATAATTAATATACTTAATTAATATAGACTTGAAAAATGTATCTTATATATAAACATACTTCAGACTTCTGGGATCCAGCTGGAGAACTGGGACTATACAATTCTGTATTTTTTTTCGTTAATTTCACATCTATCTCAAAGATATCCTTTAATTGTTCTGCTGTACATTGCTCTTTCGAAGGCGTCAATTCCTTCGTCTTATCAAAGAGCACATTCTCCTGTGAACTGTTGCCCAAACTTCTTATTCGTGACTTACATCTAGTATGTCCTTCCGGAGTCCAGGATGATTCTAACAAATCTATATCCTGACATTTTCTAGGAAACAAATCGATAATATCTGCACTTGTTGAATTCTTAGATGTAGACTTTCTCAACTGCTGTTCAACCGTACAAACGTCCTCGTCTTTTATCTTCGTTTTAGCTAATATCGGGTCACAGCATTCCAAAGATACTCTCTCAATATCGTGGTCGAATTTATTCACTTTCGTCCATTCTGCACATTCTTCCTCCCACATAACGGGAGCTTTAAGCTTTATTTTTTCTTCAGACTGTGATTCCATATCCCAACGACTTTTCTTGCTCTTTTTGCTAGTAACAACATCATGTTTCATAGATGCATCCACATTTTTACTGACTGTATTTACCTCCTTATGGATGCTGTCAATTATAGTAATGCTGTCTTCTACGCTTTCTTTCCTGTCACTTTTTTCTCGTAAGAATGATTCTTCTTCAATGTCCCAATCATCTCTCTTTCTCTTACTCTTCTGTTCCAGGAGCATCAAAGCTTCTTTCTCTCCTTCTTCTTGTTCTTCTTCCCAAATTCTCATTGCAGACAATCTATCTTGCCTCTTTTTACATTCCTTTACAGTTTCCTTTTCTATAGCGATATATGTATCTGTTTTCTTATCATATCGAACCTCTTTTTCTAATTTCTTTGAAATACGAGAGGTTTTCTTTTTATTAATCATTATATCGGACACAGCTTCTAAGCTGTCGACTTCCCATTCGTCCGCCAGTAATTGTCTCTTATTTACTTCCTTTTCCAGTTGTGTTAACGATGGGACATTCAGAGTATCAAATTCAGTCTCTCCCCATTTGTCTCTTTTTTGTTTGTCTAACTTTTTAGAGAGCTTTATTTCGTCTTGCATAATTTGCTGAGATATACGCTCACTCTCTTTCTTCCAGTCAGCTAAAAATTCACTGCTGTCCTTTTTCTCTTTATCTCTTTTCCTCTTTTTCTTTCCATCTGCATCTTCTTCTATCTTCAAACTCCCTGGGATGATCTCCTTGCTCATGCTTGAACATTTTTCTTCCAAACGTTCGTCATTTTTATTCTTGTCGTCTTTCTTGCATCGTTCCTCCTTCCTTTCTATTTTCCGAATGTTTTGTATATCAGTATTTTCTACTTTTTCAACATTACTCTTTGACAGTTTTTCTCCTTTCTGCGGCATGATCACGGAATCCATTTCCCACTCTTCCAAGTATCGCTCTTCGACTTTGTTTCTTTTTTCTTCATCTTTGTGGCTTTTACTGTGGATGTCGGTATCAGAAATCACCTTTCTGACCAATTCCTGATCCTTGTTCCAAACGTCGTGTTTATCTGAGGATCTTTTCCTATTTTCGACTTTTACTTCCTCTTTAATTTTCTTTAATGGAACTTGAGAACGTACCAATTTCGCATTTTCTAATGAAGAAGATTCCAAAGGCGACTTTTGTATCGTCTTTATTATATCTTCTCTGTTATCTTGTTTATCGTTATATTCTTTCTTCTGTTTAGACTTTCTAGTCGCTACCCTTTTTTTCCTCCTATCTTCAGACGAATCGCTACTACTTGAATCCGAACTGACTTTTCTTCTTCTCTTCTTCTTCGTCTTTGCAATTCGTTTCGCTTTTTTCTTTCTTTTTTCAGCTTTTCGTTTCTTCTTCTTTCTTTTCTTCCGTTTATCATCGGAACTAGAAGAATCACTGCTGCTACTACTACTATCGCTGCTATCTGAATCCGATAATGAGTCCGAATCATTCGATATTTTCCGTTTTCTTTTCCTTCTTTTTACTTCTTCCTCAGAATCGGAGGAACTCGACGAACTGGATGATTCACTACTGCTAGAAGTCACTTTCTTTCGTCTCTTTTTCTTTCTTGTTTCTTTAGAGTCAGAATTTTCGTCGCTCATACGTTCTACTTTAATTCGAACGTTTTCCCAATCGCTGGGTATTGATTTAGAATCTTCCGATTCACTTTTATCGTGTATATTTTTACTTTCTACTCTTACGCGTTTTTGAACCTGAATATGAGAACTGCTTGATGATATCTGATCGTCCTCGATCTTCGAAATGTTTTCCAAGTTCTGTCGGCTTTCATTGGATTTGAATTTTTCCTCAATTTTATTTGAATTACTTTTATCCGACTTTCCGGATATACTATGCTCTACAAATGAAAAATTATTATCATTCGGCAAATTAGTTTCTATATTAAATTCATGATAGCTTAACGTTGAGGCAGAAGTTTTATTCGGTTTTGGGGAGAATTCTTTTGACATTGGAATATCACTGCAAACCATCTTCATGAACTGTTCGTACTCCGATGCTAATTTTTCGTTGCCTGCAGACTGTAACAAAGGAGATGTTGATTGCCTATTGTCGTCTATTTTTTTAACACTAGAAGTCTCATCTTCGTTGATCATTTTCTTATCTTTATTAATGTCTTCTTCTATCGTACTCAACCGTGGAGAAAATTCTTCAGATTCTAAAATAAATTTTATACATACTTTTCTAATTTATAAATAAAGTAAACAAAATATTTACCTTGCTTCGAAGTCATGTTGCTCGATTTCACTACATTTCCTTGTTCCTTTTCAGTGTCGGATAACCTGTCTTCATCTTCACTATCCCATTTTGACCTAGGCAGTTGTACATTAATTGGTACATGCCACTTGTCGTTTCCTTCAGATTTACATATGCCTGTCTTTGGATACCAGTTGCGTGTACGTTGAGATTTTTCCGCTGCTTCCGTATCGTTTCTAGAATTGTTAAGATCTGAATGGGTAAAGGAAAATTAGTGAGACAAAAGATATTTTAGTATACCGTATAAAGTCTGCCTCGCATATGTTCCGCATTTTTTCACGATGATCGGCAGTAACTGCTTGAAGAATTTGCTGATGATTGATAAAAAGCGACATACGAGGATTTTCAGAATAAAATAATTGAGGCCTTCCTCGTTTAGTTGCTCTTACTGATTCAGGAGGGTACTCTTTAGGACCTTCCAGTCCTTCGGCAATAAAAGCGTAACGTTTCAAACGACAATCGTTTATCATTAACATTTGCTCAAAGTGACGTAAGTAATCCTCGGCTGTTCTGTAATATATAGATACATTTATATATATATATATGCTGAATATCTACATAATATATAAAAAAGATATAAAAAAAATAACGTAGATATTTTGAGACACAAGCAAACACCTGTTCTTTATTGATCGTTCCGAGTGATCACGTCTTTTAATCTCAATGATGTCGTCCATCATTACACCACACTTTTTTAATTCCACCCACGAAGAAGAATTCATTATGTCCCTCTCTTTTCCTTTGTCTTTATCTTTCTCCTTTTCTTTTCTATCTTTAATTTCAGGTTTCTCCTGTGAATCACTTCTTTTTTCTTTCTCCTTCTTTTCTTTTATTCCTTTCTTTTCTCGTACATCTTCCCATTTATCATTATCCTTTTTATTTTTTTCTTCATCTTTCCTATCTCTGTTCTCTTCATATTTATTACTATCCTCTCGCTTATCTTTATCATCTTTCCTATCTTTATCTTTTCTACGTTGTTCTTTATCACGCGGGACTTTATAATATCGTTCTTTGCTACCATTATAATCTTTTGACTCTTTACTCGCGCTATCTCTTCGTTCTTCTCTTCCATATCGCCTTCTTAAAATAGTTTTTGCATATTATTTATATATGTAAAAATGCAAGAATTAACTGTTTATTATACAAAAACGACAAATATTTTTATACCTCTCTGAATATTTATTTTCTATTGCAGACTTTGAAGCACTTTTATAAGAGACATTAACATCATCTTGTCTACTTCTTTCTCTCAAAATCTTTACATTTTCTGATAAATTTTGTCCATTCCTATTTGCATAATTTTCCTCTTCTAAATTAGCTGTAAGACAATTTAGTTAGTGCCAATAATTAAGTTTTATCTAAAATTTCATATTATAAGTACCTGCAGCCATAGCTTCAGCCAGTAACATTTTACTTTTAGATTCTTCTCGTCTAATCTCTTCAATAGCCAATATTTTTTCTTCTGCACGATGGAAATGTTTTCATATTGAAATAAATTACAAATTATACATGTTTTAAATATAAAAAGATCTATAAATTAAGCTTATTGAACATTACCTGTTTTCTTTTTTGATTTACCACCACTTGAATGACGATTATGAAATTGTACAGAGTCTGAGTCAACATTTACAATTGTGCTTGAATCATTTTTTGAAGATTTACCATTATCACTTGACATACTTTTAGATTTAGAAACTTTGGTAGAATGTGCTTGAAGTAGATTGGATTTATTTTGGAATTTTGGTGGCACATTAAATTTGTTGGCAAATGCCATCAATCTCTTTTTAGCTTGTAATTTTCCTAACACAGGTTTGAGCATCTTGGGACTCTCCAACCTAGGTGTGTCTCCATCGCTAGTTTGGCCTTTTGTACTATCTGGTGTTTCTGGCATTTGTATATCAATTAAAGATATTGGAATGTCTGGTGTTGGTTCCTCTGGAGCATAAGCATCTTCTGATTGTGACATTGTGTTAGCACTTTTATTTTCTGGTTCTTCTATATACAAAATTATATCACAATAAAAAAACATAATACAACATAATTAATTTATTGCAGAAATAAACAAACAGATATGAAAATTTACCTTCAAAGGGATCAACTACATTGTTTTTGTCATTGACAATGCCTTACTTTATCATGCATATGATTATTCTTTAAATTAGTATTGCAAGCATCAACAAAAACTTTATTTTTCATGCTTAATATATATATATCAGATTCTATAAAATAAAACATATATAATTCATATCTATATATAAAAAATTATAATTCTCTTGTGTGAAACAATTATAACTCATTTGATGTATATTTGTTTTTTTAGATAAGAATATTATTAACATATTTTTTAATCTAATAAGCAAGGTATTATTAAAAAAAGATTATAACACTTTGTAACCTAGTATTCAGAAGATTAAAAAAATATGTAGTCAACATAAATGATCAAAAGATACAAAAATTTGTTGTCTTAGGTCTCTTTTTTGTAACATTCTATATAATATGTTTCACAAAAAAATAACACACTTTGATATAAAATATAATCAAAATTTTACAAAAATACAAGCATTTACACATAAACCCATAAGAACCTTATTAAATAGTACTACAAGTGTAATTAAGCCATATACATCATCATTAATAATAATTTTAAATTGATATTTCTCAAAATAAAAAGCAATTACGAAACCGATTCGACAGACAGGTAAAACATTAAAACATTGACTGGTTTAAATCATTGATGTATGTTTTTATAGAGGAAATCGTAAGTAAAGTAAAATAGGTTCGACTATCCAATTTTTTAATATACTTTATAAGATTATGATGAACACACTTATTTTCAGTAAAATTTTACAAAACTGTCACAATCCAGTCAAACAGATCGAAATTCGAAAAAAAATGTTAATAGAGGACTAAATATTACTGGATATAGTGTTGTTGGTTGTTACAAGAACTTACTCCATGCTGAGTGCTAAGTAACCGATGGGTACATGTTGCTGACAATAAAAATGATGAAATATTATCAATGTTACACGCTTGATTTTTTGGTTCTACCAATATCTTTAATTTCACTATCCTGTGTTTGTCTAAATCAAACGGAGCCACTGCGAGAAAAGCGTCAGACATTTTAGTCAAACGGCAGGCCGGCAACTATAAACGCTCACCAATTCAGCAGAAACAAGGGATGCCAATGTTTGAGGAATAAACGAAAAACAATCACTAAATACAATAATGCCATGTTAACTGACCGGGAATTTGATTCATTAAGTGACCATTTTTACCCCCGCCAGTTCGTGGAAGTGAACTTTCAACGTTCTGGACTTTGAACATTTATGCATCTTTATGTATTATGCAAAAATCTATGTAATGCACGTAATATATAAAAATATTCGAAATAAAATACTAAAAATATAATACTACTCGTTACAATATTTAAATGGTGAAACAAATTTATATTCAAATTCTATTTTTTTAGTTATAATCATAAAAATATAAACTTGTATAAATATCCACAGTTCACTGATATTATCAGGTATCTATATCTCACTCACATTCATTGACGAAAAGAAATACTCGAAATGTCCTAAAATACTTCCCTTGATAATTGGCCAAATACAGTCCAGATCCATGACTAGTTAGCGAAACATTACTGTATATGTATTTCGGTTTGATCGATGATTATTTAAATTAATTTAATTGTATTTATAATAAAATTATACAAAGTTTCAATGAAAATATTCATGTGTAAAAGAGAATCTTTTGAAATAATAAATTCGACAAGTTTTACTGTAGAAAATTTACACAACATTTATATAACTGTATATTTTATACAAGTAATACTTTTAATCAAATCTTTTGATTTTATGCTTATGTTTATTATAATTTAACATTGTTACGTTACATCTGATTTTTATTTAAATGACTTCAAATATTTCACAATTAACTATTGTAACGACCGTTGTGTTCTCTCCTTAAAAATTAATATATCAAAAAGATGTCAAGATAAAGATACGCGTTCCTAATATAAATTTAAGTGCATTATACAATTAATACATATATTAATCTTCCATTTCTGATGGATCACCACCCATCGCTTTCCAAAAAGCAGTAACTAATTGTTCAGCGGCTATTCGTCTTTGATTAGTTGGCAACAATGCTGCATGTTCTTTCATAGCTCTCAATTGACTAAACAATTCTCCAAAATCTACATTCTCTTCACCCATAATTCCATCTGAAAAAAATAGTGTATAGAAGCTGCAAAAAAATCTCATAATGAATTATTTTTCAACTTACCTAGCATGTTCTCTATTGGTAATGTTTCTGTAGAATCTTGACTTAATTCAATGTTTTCAAACTGTTCTTTAACTTCATCCATATTAGGATTGTGTTCTCCTACATCCAATGGTTTTCCTGTAAAGTTACAATCAGTTGCAACTTTTAAACAATTAGTAAATAAGCATTTCCACTTATGAAGCAATATTTTTTAAATCTAGGCAATTTAATTTAAGTGTATATATAGGTCATTATTAAAAACCTTTAAGTATCATATTTGGCCACATATGAGCATGTAAAGCTTCAATAATCCTCTCAATACCATATTTGTTATTTTCTGAATCAGCTTCTGAAGCATCTACATCCGGTCTATTTAATTCAATTAGCTCAAATCTGTTTTGCAGACACCATTTTATCACTGAAATAGACTAATTACATGTCTAATGTTCCTCAAGTTAATACAGCAATTGTTATTTGTATATACCTTTATTCCTAATTATGGTGTCTGTTATAAAATTACAAGAAAACAGTAGCACTTCAGCTTCTGCCAAAGAAGCAATTAAAGATGACCATTTTTTTAAATTCTGATCTGCATCTTCCTAGGAAAATCAGTGCTGAAGATCATTCGTTCTGTCAAAGATTATGTTTAGAAGTTAAATATCTTACTGCCTGTGGGTTATGATGTACAATTAATGCTTCTACATTATCGATTGAAATATCTTCAGAAGGATTTTCTGTAGCACATATTAACACTTGTGTTTTGTAATATTTGTTTTGAATATTCCATAAATGATATTCAAAATGATCTTGGTTAGATAATTTTTCTCCACCTATATCTATAAAATAAAATAACATATAAAAATAAAACATTATTGCAACGAATAATACTCATCCAAGCATTTATTTAAAAAAATTAATTTACCAAATTTTTAATATCGAAATTAAGAAGATATTAAACTTTCAACTTACTCGCTGCAATTTCATTAGCTTTCCCTTTTTCGGTGCTTATTATTAATATTCGTGGTAGATTCATTTCGTAATAAAATTTTGTCGTACTGTTAAAGTTCAATAATCTCAAGATATATTGGAAAATTTGAAAGATATTTTGTAAACCACTAACTATTAACTGAAGATTAGGTTAGGATTGCAATTTTTACGTTAATTGATATAAAAATGTAATATTAAATAAATAAAATTAATCACTTTCGTTCGATATACAGCGATATTTTTGTTGTTGTATACTTTGGACAATGAATTAGTTGAATTATTTTACATATCGATGTTGTTCCATGTCATAACATTTCGTGATGGACGATCAGAATGACGTTTGTCATCATTTGACCCCTAAAGAAACTAGAATAATTCTGACTTATTTCATATATTTTAGTATTTCGATAAATTTTGATAAACCGAAAGTATAAGTATTTCCTTTAATACATTTTATAAATATAGTAATAATAATCAATATTGAAGAATGATTTGTTTCATAATTTTAAATGGATCAATTACACGCGATAAAATTCCTTACAATACCACTAGTGTTTATATATTTCTATATAACTGAAAATTCGTGAACTGAAACAGATAACTAATAATGTGTGTAACTGATAAGACAAAAATTGTATAAATGTATATTGATTATTGAATTTATAGCAATACATAAATTTGCAAATACATATGTGATCATAAAATGTAAATAGCACATAGTAATACGGTTTCTCCCTAATTATTTGTAGAATTCGTGTTCAGATTCATCCTTTTTAATATTATTTTTATAGCCCTTCTCAAAATCTTTCGCCAGAACTATATATCGATTCTCACGAACTGCATGCATTCCTGCTTCTTGGCAAATTGCATTAATATCTGCACCAGAAATTCTATCTGGTCGTGCTACATAATCTTCAAGATCTACTTCTTCGCTCAGATTCATTTTCGCCGTAATTGTCGAAAAAATCAAACGTTTTTGACGACGATCAGGTAGAGGAAATTCGATTTTTCGATCTAACCTGCCAGGACGTAACAATGCAGGATCTAATGTATCGGCCCTAAAAAGAAGATGAATCATTATATTTATATGAATTATTTTTTATAAAGATAACAATAAAGATCAAAATCATACCTATTTGTAGCCATAATAACTTTAACATTAGTAGTTTGATCAAAACCATCCATCTGATTAAGCAGTTCCAAAAGAATACGTTGAACTTCGCGGTCAGCACCAGTCTGTGCATCGAACCTTTTTGTGGCTATAGCATCAATTTCATCAACGAAAATTATAGCTGGCGAATTTTCTTTGGCTAGACGGAAGACATCTCTGACCATCCTTGGTCCTTCACCTAAGTATTTCTGTACGAATTCTGATCCTACTACGCGAATAAATGCAGCTAAAAAATATTAATTGTACTAAGTTAGAAGAAGTTAAGTATACTGTTTATTCAAATGTTCTTAAAATATATAACACTGAAAATGATACATACCAGTAGTATGTCTAGCTACAGCTTTTGCAAGCATAGTTTTACCACATCCAGGGGGACCATACATTAACACACCTCTTGGTGGATCGATTCCAATTTGTTTATACAATTCAAAATGAGTTAAAGGTAGTTCTACCGCTTCTCTAATCTCTTGTTTTTGCATGTCCATGCCTCCAATGTCACTATATTGAATATCAGGTTTTTCATCTATAAAATAAAATAATACATGAAACACTATTCTTCCTATAATTTTTTAAATTGCTAACAGTAGCAATAAAGTACATACCTGCTTGCAACATCGAAATACTTGAGTCAGCTTCTGGTGGTAGAACATCTACTAAAGCATTGCTATGTTTATGAAGAGCTACACTTGCAGAAGGCTTTAACAGCTCTCTATCAATTGTAGATAAAATCCGTACATAATAATTAGAGCCTGTAGTAGAACCTACAATACCAGTGTTTTGGTCTACAGCTTCTAAGAATTGTCCAATAACCAAAGGCACACTTTGTATGCGCTTTACTTCTTCTTGAGCATGTAAATATTCTTTTTTCAAATTACGTTGTTCATCTTTGATATATTCTTCTTGAACCTCGAGAAATTCTAGCATTCTTTGTAGTTTCTATAAGTATAAAATTATTATTATGTTCATATATTAATTAAATATATATACATAAGCAAAGAAGTATATAGAGGAATAGAATATCAAATTTTCCTACCTTGTACTTTGTATAAAGATCTTCAACATCTAGTTCATCACCAGCACCAGTATAATGTCCACTTACAGGTTTGCAATCCATCTCTCCAACATCCTAAAATTTAACAAAAGAAATATTACTTATGTCACAACAAAAGTACGAGGAATTTTTATTATAAATAACAATACATAACAATTAAGTAGAATAAAAATTGAGGTTACAGTGAATAATTTTAAGTTCAACAATAACTCTTAACCGTTCATTTCTTTGTTTTGTAATTTTGGAAGAAAATCTGAACAAAAATATATATACCTTATCAGGCAGAATAATACCCATTTCATCCATTGTTTTAAATAGAATTTCTTTAATTAATTGCACCCGACATACGAATCAACGAATGACTTGAGGTTCTTGAACAATTCAGTTCAATGATTATACATATATGTCAGGAGTGGCTACCATTAACTACTTAATCGACTACAGAAAGGAAGTCAAATAAAGACATATGTCTAAAATATTATGAATTTTATTGGTACAGATAATAAAACATTTGTTGAAAATTGTTTTTAAATCGTATATGTTAATCTACTTTTTACAGCAATATATATATTTGTTTAACTAAATAATTGTAATGTCTGACGATTAAAGTTTTAAAGGTCCCTAAAATGACAAATTCCCTATAAATTTGTGATTTTTAAACAATTTGGCATCTTTAAAATAATCCTATATAGTTCCTCAGATATTCTGACTGCAATTTGCGTGATTTCAGGCTTGGCTTTATGTTTACAAGGTTTCTCAACCGGTAAACGTTTACAATTTAGGATGTATACGTAACAAATTTCATTTTTTTCAAGTGCTATATACATATTGTAAGATATTGAATATTCTTAGCATTATTCTAGTTTTAAAAGGTGTCTGAGATAAATACGAAACATTTGCTTAAGTTTGAAATTTACATTTCTGTTATTCTTTACAGATACTTGGTAATAGAAAAAAATTATACATAGTTGTTTATCGTCAGTTATACAAATTTTTAAATAACAATGGTGATGGAAGAACAACAGTCTGATATGGAGCTAGATTCAGAGAGAGTTCCTGTACCGCAAGTACAAAAATCAGTGGAAAACTCGCGTATAGAAACAGTTAATAAAGTTACAAGCATTTCTAGAGGGAAACCCAGACTTAGAAAAAAGGCACTACACGCTGCGATACTAAAACAAATGGAATTTTACTTTAGTGATGCAAATCTAAGTAAAGATAGATTTTTAAGTAATTTAGTTAAAGAAGATCCATGTAAGAAGTATTACATTACCATTATGACATTATTAATTGTCATTTGACATTTTAAAACTCTATCTTTGAATATTTCAGATGTGGACCTCAGTGTTTTTCTAAAATTTAATAAAATAAGAGAACTGACTACTGATATAAACAGGATATCTAAAGGTGTACAAGCATCTACAATATTATCGTTATCTGAAGATGGTATGAAAGTACGACGTATAACACCAATAGCACCAAAAGAAAACATTGATGAATGTACAGTTTACGTACAAAATTTACCTCCAGATGCAGATCATGATACACTGAGTTCAATATTTTCTCAATATGGTCAAGTTGTATATGTTTCTATTCCACGATTTAAAAATAATAAAAAGATAAAAGGATTTGCATTTGTAGAGTTCGATACAACTGAAAGTGCTAAAAAATGTTTAAAGGTAAGAGGAACATATATAACAATGGAAAATTTTTAATTACTTCATACTATTGAATTAATATATTTTAGGCATTTGAAAAAAAAGGCTGTGTTTTACCATCATATACAGCTCCTGATAAACTTCTAAGCATTACTACATTTGAAAATACAGAAAATAATATGACATTAGAAAATGAGAAAAGTATCTGTACTGAAAATACTGCTGCTAATGAAAAGTTGGAAAACACTGAAACAGATAAAAGTAATGAGCAGCAGATGCATACAAACATCAATAATACTTCTGAAAATCATGATAATAACAATAAAAAGAAAGCAAAAAAAAGAAAACACTCAGATACAGAATCTGCAGAGCCAGATGAAACAGAAGAGCAAATGGAGAGTGAACTGATAAAAAGTAAAAAGAAAAAGCTGAAAAATCCTAGTGATTTACACAGTGGGGAAATAGAATCAAGTAATGAAAAACAAAGTGATGTTTTTTTGGAAGGTACACAAAGAAAATTAAATAAATGTGAAAGGAATGTGCCTATAAAGGAAGAACAAGTATCAGATAATTGTGATGAAAATGAACAAATCGTAATTGATGACAGTACTATTCTAAATAATAAAGAACAAGAAAATACAAATGAAAAGAAAAAGAAAAGGAAAAAGCGGAAGAAGCAAAGTAAACTGGAAGATTTTAGTTATAGTATAGGATTACAAGTTATGGCTAAGAAGGATTGGAAATGTCTTAGGAATAAATACTTAGAATTACAGAGAAGTAAGATGAAACAACTCAAACAACATTTAAGAAAAACAAGATGGAGCCAGTGGTCGAATTATGAAAAAAATAAACCTGAAAGGGTAGAAATTGAAGAGGACAAAACGAGGAAACAAAATAGTATATCTGCATGTCGTTTCTCATTTACATCAGGAACTATAGTTAAAATTGAAATGGATAAACCATGTACAGATTCAAAAAGTTTAAAGGTATATATATATATGTTGAACATAAAGATATAATGTGAGTAAAAAATAAATAAATAAATATATATAATTTTTATATATTTTAAATCTTTTTAGATGGAATTAAAAAATAATAGTTCTGTAAAATATATAGATGTTGAAGATGGTTCTTGTTTTGCTTATGTAAGATGTGATACAAGTGAAGCTGCACAAGCATTTATACAAAAGTCTGATGAGGAAAGAAATATGAGAATATTAGAAGGTAAGAGAACGTTGTAAATATTTTAGTAAGAAGTAATTTCATTTATGTCCTATTGTGTAGGTGAAGAGGAAAAAACGTATTGGGATAAAATCTTGCATGACAGAGAAGAAAAATTGAGTAAAAAGGTAAAAATCAAACAGAGAGGAAGGAATAAATTACTAAAAAAGGCAGAAAAAGAACTTGGGAAGCATATCAAATTCGATGAAGTGTAAACTTAGAGTACTCTTTCCTGTCAAATATATTTAACAATTGTATATAAAACACATTTGGTTTTATATCATGAATTATAAAAACAGGGATGATAAATAATATCTATCAGCATTGTTACAAATAAATCATATATTGTTTTCATTATGATTCTTTCAGCTATGTATTTTAAAAATTATCATTTTTATCATTTAATACGTCTTTATATAAAAATCCATCTGTAGTTTTAATTTTCTACCATCTTCCCCTTCCGCGACTTCTGCCAGAGTCATTACGTCCAAATCCTCCTCCTCCTCCTCCACGTCCTTTAAAACCACCACCACCACCTCCTCTTCCAAAACCTCCACCACGTCCAAATGATGGTCTACCACCACCTCGTCCACCACCATGACCTCCACCACCTCTTTTTGCTCCACGTCCACCTCCACCTCCTCTCTTTTGTACAGAACCAGGAGGTTTAGGCAAAAACCTTTGTAAAGGTAACAACTTAGCTGGATCTATGAATAGCTATGATAAAGTACAGTAGTAATAATTAATGGAAATAATTGTTAAGTTTGATTCATATATATAAAAATAAAATATACCTGTGCATCCTTTTGAAAACTGGATGCCTTTATATTTTCAGATAATTTTATAGACACATAGTAATCTCTAATGTTGCCAAATATTTCATCTATTTTTCCAATTTGTTGTTTGTTTTCTGTATAAATTGGAGCATTAAAAAAGGGTACTTGTTCTATATCTACTTTAGCAACTAAGTCATCTTGAACCGTCCATGTAAAATGTCCTAATGGAGTCACTTGTTCTGGTGGACCTTGATCATATCTATAATATATGAATCATTATTATATATCTAGTGAGAAAATATGAAATGTAATAATTACCCTCTTCCACCTCTATCGCCACCACGGCCTCCTCGGAATCCTCCTCCACCTCTTCCACCACGACCTCCCCCTTTACCAAATCCGCCGCCACCACCACGACCTCGGAATGACATTTTTTATTTTATAAATACTGAAAATAATTCATTCTATTGTTAACTTAAAAATACATATGAGGTTATGTACGAAAAATACATAACTTTACAAAAGTAAGAAGGTAGAGTAAAACCACGTGCCTAACCTGTAAAAATTATGGTCAATAAAATGATGATATTTCTATCTCTATGCAATTATACGATATTTTTTATAATTCAAGTTATTAATTGCACAACATAACAGAATTAACTTTGTCACTATGTTTATATGACTGTAATTACACTCTGTTATTACAAAACAGCGGCATTTCCTTCTGTAAGCTAGTTTACATTTATGATCATAGTCTGCACATGCGCGTTATGATCATGTAGTGATCAAACATGGCGTGTAGTACTTGAATGAAATGATTTAAAAGAGTTTAAGGTATTAATTACATAAATAGAATAATATTGTGGACTATTTTGTTTACAAAATTAACGTAATTTTTATCATATTCTGAATTTTTAAATTCAAGTTTGATATCAATTTTCATTACACCTAACTGTTTTGTATACTATTTTTTGTATGTACACTGTCTTCTGCTATTTATACCACCATTTTGTAAATAAGTATTAGTAAATACACGATATACATTCAAAATGTTTTAGCTTTTTTTTACTATAATATATGTATTTGTAATTTGAAAACAAATACTAATGAATTAAACATAACCTGAAAAGTAAGGATAGTTACGACATAACAACTAAAATTTTAATATTTGAATATTCAACATGTCAAATTTTTTGTTTAATATTTCCGATTTATTTTAGATACAGTTCAATAAAGATCAGTCAGTATCCAACTATCTTTTAGCCGTAATTTTATAACACTCCTTTGAGTACATTACATCAATAAAAATAATATCGCCTAAACGACATCAGACATACACTTTTTCATTTATTCCTGTAATATGACCATTACTAGCATTTATTTAATTCGCAAATGTGCCACGCCATCATTTATATTGTAAATTCGTATCATCTAATATCCTAACCTGTTACACATTGTAACTAGCAGTAAAAATGAACTATACGCTATCTTCACTTTTACTTCAAATAGTGCAATTATATGTAGTGCAGTTTAGTTGACGTTTAGATAAGATAGGAAAGGGTCATTACAGATCATTTAAAAATATATTCCATTGTCATAATTCGTTATTTAATGAAAGTATATAAAGTAACTAGGCGACAAAATGTGCCCATGCTCTATGTAACTTGGCGGCCAACATGATATGTTTTAATGCTTCTTGTCGACAGAAGGGTGCGTTTATCATTTTGCGTAAGCAGGTGCACGTGAGGTAACGGTGACCGTCTGCTAGACGGGTCAGTGTCAGTGGCTACGTGCATAATCTTCCTCGTGACCTTCCCCGGGTAGTTTTGAAAAATTTTGTTTCAACATTAAAATCACGACCAGTCTTGTGTGATTATGTTACATAGACTAGACGATCATCGGACGTTATAATGTTCACAGTATTTCGCATGTTACTAACACTAATCCACTTTTCATGTGACTTATTTGCCGGGTTTTATAATTACTGTATGATCGTTCATCGCAAGTGTATCGAAATCTGGTACCGTGAGAATCTAAGGACAGAAACTGAAATGCTGACGCGTGTCGCGAACGAAATGAAAAAGCTACCAAGGCATTTAGTGATCATTTTCGGCGCGAAGGAGGACACTGTTTTTGACTGCATACGAATTATTGGATGGTGTATTACCCTTGGTATACCTTACATCAGTTTCTTTGACATCAGTGGTAATTTTCATTTTTGTTTATTGCTTTACGATGTCATCGTTCCTATCATTATATCTTCTTATTTTTTTAAATAAGAAGATACATTAATGTATATGAATCTCATCTTTTTATGCCAGTCATTCTATCTAAATTCCAAGAGATAAATATTCTGTTGATTATTTTAGATTTGTCAATGTCATATCTGGTTTCAGAAAAGTTTAAATGCAAAGAAGATAGAAGCGGAACATGTAATTAAGGTACTCCTTTTTGGTAAAAGAATGTAGAAACAATGGTTCTGTCAACTTAAATTTGGAGTACTTCATGACTTAAATCTTATCTTAAACTTAACTATTATTTAAATTTTTAGTAGAACTAATGTTTTCAGTTAGTTGATCTTATAAAGTTTTTCATGTAATTAATTGAGCATATCTTTGTATTGTTAATATTTCTCTGCATACATATTTATTTCATAGAGCATTTATTCTAACCTCAAAATTGAAACATATCTTGGCTTTAACTTAAATTAAAGTTTCCCTTCTAGGATTAATTTTCTTTATTTTCTTTAATTTCATGTCAATTCTTTTTGATATGTGGGTTTAAAAAAAATCATAAAACGTATATTGTAAAATGCTTTATTCTACTGCTAAACGTAGTAATAATGCAACATTTTTATAAATTTCTATCATGGTTTACATATATCCTTAGTTTATTTAAATAATTTTTTATAAACATTATGTTTCCATACAAAATTTTTTTTTGAAAACATACAAAACTTATCATAAGCTGTTGATTATATTATCTACTAACTAAAGTTCCATTATTACTCATTTACTAATAATTTGTACAAAAGTATATTTAAAAATTGTATAATTTTTTAACAAAAATTCAATAATAAAGTAATAATAATGCATTAAATCGATTTGATTTTCTAGGATTTTTAGTACAAATTATACAACAAATATTCAATTCTAACAATGTGAACTTATTTTATAAGTTAAAAATGTAATTATTTGAAAAAATGTAGTTATATCAATTAATTTTCGTATATTTAGAACTGAATACAAAGTTTACTTAGTTTTATCTAGTCTCAAGGACAAATCGAATGTGCGTGCGATAGTATATTCGAATTCGATTAATCTTGCTATTAAAAAGATACATAATCATATGATATATTATTCAACTATTGCTTTGTTACTAAATCAATAAAAAGTATTTATAAAATGTTTTAAAATTAGAAAATTATTAGAAAATGAATTTTATAATTAAATTTCGTTGCTAATTACATCATGTTTATAATTAATATTATACTTATAATGATTTTTGTTGTTATAGGTTATTTAGTCCAAAATGAGAATTTATTGAAATACGAACTCGCAAAAAGACGGCCTGATTTATTGGATCGTATCAGTTGGAGTAAACCAAATGCAGGATTCACACAAAATGGAATAACCGGTACGTTTCCTATACAAATAATGTCTTATAATTAATAATATATCGAATAGGATCTAATTCTATAATGCTGGTGAACATGGTAATGTACATGTGTATCGTTCTTCCTAATTTATAGACTTCAAATTGAAAACGCGGATATCTTTGTTGTGCGCATCAGATGGAAAAAAAGAAATAGTATCGTTAACAAAAACATTAGCTGAAGCTGTCGTCACAGGGACGATTAAACCGGAAGAAATAAATATCGATTTACTTAATGAGAAATTAAATTCACGGGGAATTCCGGACCCTGATATGGGACTAATATATGGTCGCCTTTGTTCCACGTACGGTGTCTTGCCATGGCAAACACGGATAACAGAATTCTAGTAAGTTTTATTTCGATCACATATAGTTTTCGTATTCTTCAACATTTTTTACATTCAATTTGTAATAATATGTATTTTTTATTTCAGCACGTTACCTTCACACGTTAGTTTATCTGCAAAGGATTTCACGTGTCTGTTAGAAAAATATAGTAAATGCGAACAACGATTCGGAAAATAACTGGAATTGTTGTTCATTTGTGAAAAGTTTTTGTATCCAAAAACAAGAAGAAACAAACAAATGTGAAACAAAATATAGCTTCTAAGGACATTTTTTACAAAGACTGAATTTAAAATAATTTACAGATACTATTTTATAAGTGGTTGCGTACTAAATAAACTTATAATGGCTACATGTGTGGCACAAGTGTCGTTTCATGAACCGATTTTAACGTTTGCCGATAAGAAGGAATTTAGGTAGCTTAATTTGAAGAGTTTCTAATTAATAAGAAAAGAAGATTCCACAAAATGCTGTAGAAACGAAACATTTTAATTGTATTTTTAATTATGCAAAATAATTGTCCTGCCATAAGTTAATACCATAAAAAATGGAGAGAAACATAAGGAATGTGATATTTTGTTTTTCTCCTCAATTAATTAAAGATTTTGGTTTATTTAGTTTTAATATACTATATCAATAGTGTGTTAATGCTAAATAAAATATAATTTTTAAAAATACAAAGAGGAGTGATAAGTAGACTATTAAAAAGTGATAACATTTTAAAGAGGAAAGTATATTGATTTAAACTCAAGTACAAATAAATTTAGATATCTAAGGTAAAATTTTAGTACATCACGTTGATCAATTTTTTAAAGTTTAACTAATATATCACTCTTCTTTTAACTTTATTTATATTTTCTAAACAAGGACCAGGAGCACTCACGCTTTATGAATAAACATATTGTGAAATTAAAATCTTGGCAGCTGTTGCATTTTATTTATTAAGACAGTAACATTCCACATATACATATATAATTGTTTATTTCTAAAGTGACCATGCACACAAATATTTTGATATTAAAATGATGACAAGATTTTTACTTTCGTCTGTGGTATTTGTCTCGTAAAAAATCGCCTATTGTGGAATCAAATTCCTAAAATATAAATATAATTCGTTTTTGCATAAGCCTTGTATTACTTATTTAACAATCCTTTCTATTCCTTAATGGTTTTAGAAATTTTAATCGAATTATATGTGATTATAATCAGGTCATTTCTATCATTTAGTTACTCTTAAGTGAGCATTATTGGTTCTTATTATTTGCTTGTAAATTAAGAACATAAGATCAACAACCATGTAAATTCTGTGTATATTCTATTAAATGATCAATTTTCTGTTAGTTTTGATCATTCAACTGTTAACTTCTCTTTCATAGTTACTTCTCTAAATATTACATATTATATCTATGATAAGATCTGCTTTAAAGAACATTAATTATATTAGGATTAGAAATGGTATTCATCAATTTGCTTCTATGTTAAACATATTAGAGATTTAGCAACTATCCGATTAACCGATTAACTGGCTCTCAATAAACTGACGTCTTTGCCGATGATTTTCAAACACCTTTACAAAACGCGTCAAATTTATGATTGTTTAATATTGCAAATTCGAAAATAAATTTTTTAACATTGTTATTGTTGAGGTTATTAGATGTATGTGAATACAAAGGAACGCGTGGATAAATTGTAAGGTAGAAAATATATATTTTGAATACTAAAGTGTAAATACAAAGTTCGGAATATAATTGAGCTGATCCAGATCCACACGCTAGCAGTGTTACCTTATGACTGAAAACCCTGAAGCCATCGTCGTCTGTCTACAATTTATGGTTTACCTTCGACGCAGTCTTTTGTCTATGCGCTGTCGATGGCTTCAGTGCTTGAGAAAACTAAAGACCAGATGTAGAGTTTTCTTAGAAGTGGTGACCACTTCAACAATTACATTTATTGAAGTTTTTGTTTTGATAAAATTAAGATATAATTACCAAAGTTTATAGTTTATTAATAGGTACTTATAGTATATTAATTGGTTTTTATTTAGTTTATTTTATACTAATTTATTACCAATTAGATACTAATTATTATTTTTAATTTTTTTATATAATAATTATGTTATATACAAATATGTACATATAAGTAAGTATACTATATTACTACATATTAAAAAATATTAAAATCATACTGAAGACAGTAAAGGAAGAACATTGTACTTCTATTTGTATATCTTATCAAGTTGTCAATAATAATAAAAATCTAAGGCCGATCAATCGGTTTTTTTGCCGACTAGTTGTTGACTACAGAAGTGGCCGGATAATCAGTTTAATTAGTCATTCACTAGTCGGTACATTTCTACCGACTTATTATGTTTTACATTGGTAAACGAAAATAAAAATCAAATTAGTCGAATTACGGCCAAATGTAACTTCTTAACTTAACCTAACCTTCTAACTTAAAAGATTAAAATGACCAATTAAATAATAAGTATCTAAACCATTTCTTTAATTGATCTGTATCGTTCACCATCGATGTCATCCAAATATAAAATTCTCAGCAGACTGTCTATGATACCTTCCACTGGTACGTAGGCTTAACATCGGATTATATACTTTTAAAGATGTCAGTCCGGCTTTTTCGTCCACACAGCAAGTATGTATATACAATGGTTGTTGGCGAGCAGGGAAACAACCATTTTTCAAGATAAACTGCGCTATATTGTACTTATATACACTGTACATCTACGTGGGAGAGAAAGGAGAGGAGGGAGAGGAAGGAAGAGGAAGAGGACATAAGAAAGAACGACAGGGATAAAAGCCAGCTAACTTTTCTGGAGACGCAATCACGTCTTCAAGAATTGCGTCTGAATACTTTAAAGTTTATCCTCGAGTCAGATTGGGGAATACTTGCGCACTACCGGAAGTTCCGATGTTGTTATACTTATGTCCTTAAAAAGTTAAAGCAGAAATCACTAATTCGATAATCCGATAAAGTTTATAATCCGTAAACTTAGTTCAATGTCAACTGTTATTGATATAATTTGTAAGAATTCGATTTGTTTTCCAAATAGGTCGTTATTTTTCTTCTACACCTTTTTCCTGCTCTATGGAATTTGTGCGCACTCGTTTATTAGGTTCAGTTTATCCGGAAGTAGAGAAAGAAGAATCGATCTTGTAGAAGTTACACACATTTTGATGCACGCAGTTAAGCTAAAGGACATATTGTTAGATGTATCTTTTTGTTTCTTTTTGAGGTTTATGTCTACCATTTTCTTAGAAAAAATATTTTTTGATCCTTTCAAAGAAAATTAATTCTTCAAGAGATTTTAATTAAACAATGTTTTAATTCGAATTTAAAAGATACTTAGTAATTGTTTTAGCAAAATTAAGTATAGGTTAAATTGGAATGATGACGAATGAATCTTAAGTTAAATGCCCCTTGGTTATGTTTCCCCACTCCCGCGACTAGTGGGAACGATCCGAAACATTTAAGAAACACATATATCAAACAAGAAGGATACATTCGCATCTGTGTCGCGATTGTTGTGTCACGATGGAAAACAAGTGACCCAGATTCGCCCCTACCTAAACAAGTGCCTCTACCTGTTGCACTTCATCCCCAATGCATGAAAACCTCCATCTACTAAAGAAATATGTAGACACCTTTTCGCCTTTTATAATATTTTTTCCTTTGAATTTTTTTATATCTTTCTCGTCTACTTGAAAATTATAATAAAGCGTTTAAGAATATTAGAATTAATATTAGTATTAGAAAAAAATAAAAGGAAAAAATACTTTTTCGTAAAAAGAATAAGAATGAAAAAAATTAATAGTTAATATTCCTTGCAATTTTACTAATTTTGACTTTCATCGCTTTTTATCGATAAACGTAATTCTCAGAATCATTTTTGGGTTGAAAAATCGGTGAAAAAAAAGAAATATTTAAAAATGAAAAATCGATCTAAATCAACAGTAAGTAAAATCGAAGCGTGTTTAGGAGAAGGAGTCAAGGATCCTTCTTTTTAGGTGCCACACTAAAATGTCACGGAAGTGATAGTAATCGGTGAAAAGGGTGGCACGAATGAAAAACAAATACAAAACAAACGATGAAAAACAAATACGTGAATATTCACTTAAATCTTTATGCAAACTTCCAGCAGCTTTTGTATAACCATTTATTATAGAAGCACAAATCACGAATATGAAATATTCTTCTATCCAAACTGAATACGTAATGAATAAAAAACAATTATATGATTATTACAATATTTCAATAACATAGAAATTCCCGTTAATTCTCCGAATAAATATTTATTCAAAAGACTCATCCACCAAACAGAGCGAATAAAATTAAATACCACATAAACAGAAAATAATTCTGGAAGAAAATATTACATATAAATTACAACTATTCAACTTTAAATTAAACACAAATATTTACTCGAATATCCAAAAATTAATCTTTACCAAGCAGAGTTTGTCTAAAGCAAATGTGATATGGATGAAGAATAAACAGATAAATCAATAACATCAAACAGATCTTAAATTTCATATATGTTTGCAGTAGATGTTTTATAATGTCTATGTATATTTTCAGATTTTGTTCAAATTTTACAATCAAAATAGTCATTATAGTACTAATGATACTATAAGCGTGGGGCCAGGGACCCCATGGAGCTGCAAAAATACTTATCAACAAAATTAGTGAACAATTATCAGAATTACACAAAATACGTCTGTTAGTATGCAAATTTTAACTTTGCTAAAATGATGTCTGTTAAATCAAAACGTTATTGAATCCTTCAACGAGGCTCGCTTATCATGGCAGTTTTAAAAACAGTTTTGGCCATTGTCGTCGTATTCTAATTAATAGTAATAGTAATAATCTAATTGAATGTCATATTGTGACAGATTAACCAAAGAATCTTTAAATACTAATTTCCTATTGATTTAACAAGCATCGATCTAGCCAGGTTAAACTTTTTTCAATTTGATTTACCTGTAGGTCCCCAAAATGACTATCAGCTTCAGATCTCCAAAGGTTTAAATCTGCTACTGTATACGACTCAGACAAATCATTCCCATTCCACTAAATCTCTGGAATAGGAAACTGTAAACCTTTTGTACTATTATATGGAGCGATAGTCAGAACAGTCGTGCAACCATGGAGAGAAACAGTTACAGATGGGTCAGTGTAATCCATCTCAACATTCTTACTTGACCAAGTCACTCAGATAGGAAATCTCAGACTATTATATTGAAAAATCATGAAAATAATCGCGTGAAAAGAAGCAGTTACTGATAGATCAATCGGTGTTCCATCTCAAAAGTCTTGGTACAGGGATCATCGATTCTGCTTGGTGATGATTATTATTTGCCAAGACTCATAAATAATAAAGGAGATAGCCGGTGGTGTAATTGAATCAAAATAATGTAGAGGTATCGTGTTATACGCCTCGGGCAATCATAACTCAGGCTATCTCGTCTGTGTGTCGGCCCATGTCGGCCCGAGGTGACTACGGGGGATGCGCCGAGGGTGCCTCTATATAAAGGGTGTCATCTCTAACCCCGGACACTCGTTCCACCGCAGCAACAGGCCGCAAACGTCGCGTATTCCTCCTGCGTACGCGATAGTTTCCTTTCTATTTCCCTACCTTTCTTCTTCTTCTTCATTTTGTGCAACAAATTCACCGGAATCCATCCACCAAGGGCAGGAACTTGACACATCCGGAGACCATCGAGGAAGATTTTCGATACTCATAACAACTACACTTACGACATGGTGAGTGATTCAGTCTTCTTGTGAATTTTTGGTGCACCGGTGGATCTCTCTGTTTAGACCTTCTTTTTGCTATTATACTTTTTCTTGACTTTTTATTTATTTACGTTCCTTCTTTTTGGAATAGGTTTAGATTAGGTAAAAGGTGCTTTGTGTATTAAGATCATGGTGAAAATGTTACTGATTTTCAGCTTTTGCATTCTTATGTAATTTGAAGTTTTTTTTTTTTAATAGAATGTATTAATTTTTTCTGGTAAATCTGATATAATTTTGATAGTGTTTCGTGGAGCATTGGATTGTTTTGTGTCAAAGGAAGGCAGAAATGATACCACAATTAGGGGCATACTTTGATCTTGATTTTTCTAACAATTTTAGATAGTTTTGCGTCAGAAGAAGTCTTATTGTTAGTAAGTGAAGTCTGTTCTCAATTAAAGGTGATTCTATTTAAAATTGCTTGCATTGTCTTGTGAATTGACAATAGTTTTGATAATAAATGAGACGAAAGTTTCACTATTACCATTTACACTCGATTCCCACGAATTCTCATTGTGTTTGTGGCAAACATATAATAATTGTCGAAGCAGTAACCACAGATTAGCAAAGAATAATGACAAAACAATTAAAAGCGTTCAAGTATCTTCTATTCTATCCTTGATTAATATTACTTCGTTTTTAATTATTTTACAGTTCCCACTGTTGTTTTTCTGTTTCCATGTAATTCAATCAAAACAGCAGTTAATTCGAGTACTGATCGATCTTCTTCCATTGAATTGACTAATTAGATTAATTTTAAGTATTTTACAAATTATGAATGTTTGCAGTTATGGACAAATAGTTACACTTTCTTGTAGGCCATAGCAAATGAAACTATAAAAAGGTTTAAAAGTTACATGCAGCTTAACTGTCTTTTTTTCAATTTGAAATATTAAATAGATGTAAACATGATGTTTTGAAATGAACTTTATAATTTACATATTTCCATTAATGGAATGGAAAGAACATACTATTACAATAACTAGTTTCAAATGTCTTTTGAACTTGTTTTGAAAAAGCTTACTTTCTTCTATGGAATTGAAAATTATTTTAATAAATTTATAAAACAACATATAGTTATATTAAAGAAGATGAAGGTAACTTTGGAACGTGTAAAAAGTCTCCACTCCTGAAACAGGCACTCGTACCGCGTAATGTACCATTTGAAATCATTTAAGCTCGACCGTACGTTTCCGAATGAAGTCCGAATTACACTTTATTTCCATGGACAAATCGCAGATAGTGGGGAAAATTAATGAATTTTAGCCGCATAAACAGTCCATTCCCTGGAAAGTTTAAATAAATAAGATAAATAAGAGTTCATTGATTATTTGCATAATAATATTATCAATCTACTTCGATGACCTATGATATCATCTCATTAATTAATGAAGGAAGGAAAATGAAGCAATGATAGGAACTTATTACAATAATTTTCTCTATCTATAATTTTTCATCCAAATAATAATAGATTATATTGAGACAAGAGGATTTAACTATTAACCAACATTTCATTCCAATAAATGTGGTTCAAAAAAATGAGAATCTATTGTAATTCGTTTCAAACATTTGATACTTCCTTCCATGTACTATACACATGAAATGATAAAAATATAATAATTTATTTTCCACGCATTGCATATTTTACTATTTTCTGTTTCTTCTGCTTTGCGTTTTTATTACCTCTATACTATATCCATTTTTTATTTCAACAGTAACATCAAAAGCAGAAATTATCTTGTACAAATTAGTATTTTGTTACTCATACAGCTCATCAGATCATTTCCGGTCAAGTAACTCAGCAGTTAACAAATTAACTCTAAATGTTCTCTACGTAGAATCACTTTGATTTTCATTGAATGTATCTATATTTAATACTTACAATTAGTTGCATAAAACTAATTTGTAGGATTTCATTCCATAAATAATTAATTATATTTTTATTATATTTTATTATATTTACTAAAGTTTAGTACTCCTTTCGCCTTTTGGACGAAGCAAATTCTTCCGTGCATTTTTCTGACAGAAAAAAATATTATGAATAAAATATTGATTTATTTAAGGATGTCATTATTTATTTTGAAATTTTAATATACTCCAAACATAGCGAAGGGATTGTAATGTATTAAAATACACACCTCTCCTCCCCTGAAACCAGATCCATTCATTAACCGTGATGCTAGAATGAACAAATGTATGCTGCTACATTTCTCCTTCTATGTATATATATATAATTACGCTTAATCGAATTATATTCAAGTTATTACACGCTCGCTTCACGAACCAAAACCTCTTTAACTTTTCGTTGCGCAGCTCATTGCTACGAAAAAATTCAATATTATTTCAATTAGACACAATTTTCAAGCCAATTTGTTTATTTGTTAATAAAGAGTAGATCTCGTTACCTTTTTCTCACACAAACAATATCATGAGTCATCGATAATATCATTATACATATATTTTATTATAAAATTCCCTTCGTCAAACAAATCTCTTAAAAGCAAAGAGAAATAAGATATATATACATTTATATATATTTAATGAATATATGTATATGATTTTATAAATATATATACATATATTTAATATTATATAATATATATATATAATTCAACTGATAAATATTAAATTAATAAAAGAAATGTATTATAGTACGTGCAGAGAGCATACAGGTTAGAGAGTCGTTTATCGCCATTCACGGAGTTAAATCGCATTTCTCCTTCCGTTATTTTCGATAGCTCTGACGAGATATTTCCTTTGCCAGTGACATATATTTAAAATTCCTCATGGTTACACCCATCTTGTTTCGCCACTTTTCTTACGACTTGCTCGTACAAATTGCTATCAAAAGAGCGGTAGGTGTATCGAGGACGATGGATAACATAATTTGCGAAGTCGATCTTCTTCCGTAGCGGACAACGAATACGATATCAGACGGAGGACGAATTTTAATTTTACATTCATCCAACTTCTTCGTTTTATTCTTTACCCTTCTTTGACGGCATTCTGATAGTTTTTGAGCTAATGCTTTTGAAATTTATAAAGTAACAGTGATCATCATTGCTGGAGTCAAAGTTAAGGAGACTGGAAGAAATTTATGAATAATTCTCTAATTGTGGAACAACCTAACCTCAATCCATGATGGAGATGAAGTTTGGAATATTTTTTCAGTGGTGTTATTTAACGATGATATTATTTTAACGTGTTTCGAGAAGCTTTTCATTTCTATCGACTTATACGTATATATGAGGGAAAATCATAGTGGCGTAATCAAGATATTGAAAATTTGCATTCACACGCACAATCTTTTCTTATCTTCAATATTCCCCATCAAATCCAATTTCCCATTATAATCACAAACGTAATCAGGAGAAAGAAATTTCTTACAATTTCAGTCTTGATAAAAAAATCAATCTTATTCTCCCTTTCTTTTTCTCTGTTCTTCCACGAATCTTACTTTCGCATCACCATTGTAATTTTCCGGGTCTTCATAATTTTTTTCCTTTGTTGCCTGTGTAGAAATTCCTCATTCGTCGTTAAAGAAACCTTGAGGCTTTGGGCCAGACCAAACGAAGAATAATAACATTGATAATGATCCAGTAGAGCATCGATATTATTCTTGGTCTTGGTTTATGTCGGTTATTCCTCTGGTTATTCTTCCTCGTAAATCCATACGTTTTTAGTAGAAAACGTAGGCGACGTGGTCATTATGAAGGGCGACCGTGTACAGGGTTAATTAAAGTAACGTAAGACGTCGTATTAATCTAGCTCGGTATACCGCGTTATTACTAAACATCCTGTTAAGACATCTAATAACAAGCCGATATTATTTATCACTGGCTTCCGACGCGGTCACCAACGACATATCTCAAATAATCTGGAGAAATCTGTAACAGAATCTTTCGACCAATTCTCTGAAAATCATAGCAGTGGAAGTTAAGATTTTGAGAATTTAGACTTATTACGTACTAACATTATTGTAAAAAAGTATCCGGATATTTGCTTATTTTTGAAAATATGTATTTTAATTATAGATTTATGGATAAGTTCCGGAGTATAATGAGTTATGTGATCGAAATACTCGGTTATATTGATTTTCGAAAATTGATATATAATAATAAAGCTGATGTTTGTAATTGTCAAGTAACCCTAACCTAACCCCAAATCTTGTAGAATATATATTTCGTTAGTTGACAAACTTTTTATCTTTACCTACCCCTTATGTTGAAATTTAAGTAGCAAAATTATATATTTTATCTGCAAATTCCAGTTTTACATAAAAAAAAAAAAAAAAATACGTTTGATATTTCTTTTCTACATTCCTATCATCGGATATTTTAATAATTCTATGGAACGTTGTTTGTGCAATTTTTAGGAGCTTTTAAGAGCTTCTTAAAAGCTTTTAAACAATCATTATGCTCAGGAGAGTGTACACGCGAATAAAACTGAAAGAAATACAGGGAAAAAGAGACGTATGAAATTATACACGAAACATTGTTACGCGGTGATTCTTTAGATCTTCATAACTACTCCTTATTGTGTATCCTATTCAATGGGGATTTCAGCGTTCTCGAATGTTATGCAAACGATGTTATCGTTCGTCTATCTTGTTACGTAAAATAAATAATCAGTTCTTTCTATAAATATTCCTATGTACTCTCTATGTTACGCTTTATTTTATCTTTTTTGTATGACTTTTTTTCTCACCTTTGTAAGATCTCTTTCATTGCTATTATTATTAATATACGTATTTATAAATATCTGTGAATTCATAACATTGTATATTATTTTCTGTATTTTACTAGGTACTTTTTGAGAAAAAGTGCTCTCAGAGATAACCTATAAGTTCAGATTTAAATCTTTTATTGGTGTACTTGAGAGTTCACCAGAAAATTATTAGCGCATTTCTATTTCATCTAATGCCCAAAGGATTTTAATATTCTTTCAGAAGAGCTCGTTAACATCGTTGTATGTGCTGTCCTTCATCTGCAACTGGGCGCTGGTTTCTTCCTCCATATTAACCCCCATGAAGGCTGATGGAAGTTTGAGAATCTTCAAGGATGGGCCCAATGACTTCGAATACGCACTGAAGAGGCATGACGTCGATAGAAGTTCGGAAGATTCTGATTCAAAAGAACGACGAAGCAGCGTGGGGTCCTCTTTCATAAGATACGGTCGCAGCGATCTGGACGGAAATATAGAGAGAGTTTCCAACAGCGATGGCGATGGTAGCTCGAAGGTGAACAGGTATCCTCGTTGGAAGTCACCGGATATCATCATTAGGTTTGGCCGATCGGGCTTCAAGAGCCTGAACGACGACACACATTACAGACACGGAAGAAATAACTTGAATTTTCTCAGGTAAATGAAAGTGAATTAGATTTTCGAAGATTTTATTTAAATTAAAAGTTTGTCAAATATCTATCGAAGTAAAGGCAATTACTGCTGATGTCTGTTAATTGTTAATTAGTAACGAAAATTAGCTGTCGGAATTTTAAAATGTCTCCTGAAATCCTGAAGCTTCCGTTGAGAAAACTAGTTACATTTAATTTCGTTCCTCTAACCACAATTCGTCGGTTGATCTATTGATCTACACAGTTATGTATCAGTGTGCACCAATTAGATCTAGAAATAGTACTAGTAGTGGTATCTTCATATGACTACAAAAATTTGGTACAATGAAAATGAAATGAAAACCTGCTAAAAAAAAGTTTTTTGGAAAATAAGATGTATGCTAATACTTTTTGTAGTCACTGTATCTGATAATAATAATGTTCATAATGTTCTTAGTAATATTCATTTTCTACTAGATACGGCCGGAACGTGCAAATTTATCCCCTAGAAATCGACATGACTACGATGTGCTCCGATCTACTGTCAAATGACGAGATCAACGATCTTCATCCGTACGAGGCGAGGTTGCTTCGCCTGTGTAACATTTTGAACAACAGCGATATAGAACATAGAAACAGTCCGGACTTCTTAGAGGACCGGCTCGTTTCGAAACACAATTAGATATGCTCTTGTAATCGATCCATCGCGCCTATTCATCGGAATTCGTGCCAAGACCCGCCGTCAACAGCTCACTTTCGGGACACAGCACCGCAATCGATCCCGAAATTCCGATGGACAACGTTGTTATCGGCCGATCCATACTCAGTTATGACTTGACGAAGACCTGTTACACCTTTCTTCGAGCTTTTAGCCTTGCAAATGATTTTATGGAGCCGGTTGATGCTTTCGTCTTGGTCTTTCAGGTAAAACTGCGCTTAATAGTATTAGACAACTACTGTCGACTATTAGTCAACAATGATGTCGCAAGGATCACGAATTGATCTTTCAAAGGAAAAGCATGATATAATTCACATTTTCTAGCTTTAACAGAGGAGCAATTCTTAAATTCAATACAACGTCAACGAATTCTACATCATATTATTTGTTTGTTAGAAAACAATTTGTGGATATTTATTATCTACTTTGCAAAATCTTATATTTCCAAGTCTGTAAGATTATTCTCTTTCTCAACTGTTTCATATTAAAACATTTTTCTTCAGACATCAAGTGACATAATGGTCAGAAACAAAAATGGATTTATCATATTTTTCCCATGTGATTGTTAAATTTTGAACTGAGACAGATTGAATCGAGTCGAAATTTTTTAATTTTTCTCATGGATCGATTTTAGAATTTTTATTGCGCTATTTGATTTTCACAGAGATATTTCAGTGAGTTCCTTGAATTTCGTAAAGATTCAAGAAAATTTGTGGATCGTTGTGCGATCATATGTAAATAATGCTGTTTAATATTATTTTTGTTAACGCATTATTACGTTTTTTAATGGCTGTAATATGGCCCTTTTTTTGCATAATTTATTAATTAGTAATAGTGAACTGACGAATGACAAGTTGATTTCTTCTTTATAAATGTACAATTTTACGTTAAATAGATTAATCAAATGATTTATATGTTATTTGTTATATATATATATATATATATATGTTTTTTATATAAATTTATTTGTAAAATTCCATTTGCTTTGCTATCGAACTTGGCCCAATTATGTAAGAAAGTCAATTGCTAATCTGTATTGATAATCTGTAACTTGTGAATTGTAAAATTCCATTTGCTTTGCTATCAAACTTGGTCCAATTATGTAAGAAAGTCAATTGCTAATCTGTATTGATAATCTGTAACTTGTGAATTGTAAAATTTCATTAATAATATTATAGTTCAGATAGATGAATTATCAATAATTCTAAGAAAAGAAGAACTGTTTGTATTTATTTGAATCAATAATATTTAATTATCAATGATACGAAACATGATACATGGAAGCAGTGATTATTACCTGTTTTAAGCAACAATTTTATAATTCCTTTTTAATGAATAAATTTTGCCGTCTAAAGAGATAAGCGTAACAATAAGTTATATGAATCACTATAGTAGAAACTTGGTGTATCAATTTATGCGATAGTCTATAACGATCTACCTCACTAATTACTTTTCACAAATTAATTTCTATTTTATCAGTAGTAAAAAAATATTTTTCTACGATCTTTTCAAAATTTTATGTCGTCGCTAACTAGTCTAATTATTGATTTTTGCCTTCGTAGATAATTTTAAAACCGTAAATGGTTTCTGTTCATAAAGATTTATTTGTTTAATTAACAAAAAGGCCGACGAATAACGTTGTACCATAACGTTCCTTCTGGGTACTTTAATGTACATCCACCTGCGTATTCAGTGTAAATAAAGAAAATTTCATTGGCTTCGTATAAGTGAATTGAGAGTCCGCGAGATTAGTCCAAACAGAGAAGAGATGAAATAAAACTTGAACGTTTCTGCGTTACAACAATCGTCTTCATTGTCTATAACAAAACTAAATCGTCATTCCATTGTTAGATTGTCGAGTACCTGAAAAAATTTTGGCTAAGTCCTAACAACCTAGCAGCAGAGATAATGATTAATTTTAAAATAATATATTAGTTTCTTGCACAGACTAAAGTGCAATAAAGCGAATTTTTTAAATATAGTTAAACTTAATTTTCTAACATTATTTTAAATTAATTAAAATCATTATTTATGAATTTTCGAAGAACCAATTGAGTTTACTTATTGCTAGCAAATTTTCCATTTATTTTTTCAACATAAATATATAAAAAAAACGCATTACCTATGGGATGACCTAATAATATCTACAAATTAATTTCGTATTTGAGATGAAATGAAAAGTTGCCAAACTGAAATAGAGAATTCTTATCTTATGAGACTAACAATAATTGTGTCGTCACTGTAATAATAATTTTTTTTATATTACTATTATTATTAGGAAGATATATTTTGTTATCCTTTTCTAAAGTTTTATGGACCTAGT